>NC_134703.1:72279004-72879004 GCF_043290135.1 Rhipicephalus microplus
ACTCTGTGAGGCAGCAAGAAGATAAGTTTCTAGGGCTCGTTCTTCTTTGTTCCACATAACCATCTTTACAACTTCTTTACAAAATACAACAAAACGTTCTTTACGACAAGCTAGCACACGAAAAGTTGGTTTGAACGCTACATTATTTGCCATCTAAGATATCGAGTGTGAATGTATTGACATTTTTCGCGTTTAATTCCCACTGTTTACAATAATCCCAAATGTTATAGCATTATGCTGTCCGAAGCTTATAATGACGAAAAGTCGGGCTAGTTGGTAAGCATTCATGAAAAAAGAAAGCGTGTACACAAACACGAGAACAACAGAAGAGATCGACACTACGTTGACCCTGTTTGGGCTGTCTTGTTTTTTTTCTATTGTACATTCGTAAACACGAACAACTTCTTCAACCACCAATTTCATTTGAAAGCGCTCACTTATTTCTTTACTTTATTATTATAGTGCGCTTACTCAGAGGACGCGTTACTAGTATTTATTTTTACTTTTTCTAAACAAAGTCCAAGCTGACAATCTTTCACGTCGTATTTACCGAATGTGGCAGCTCGATACGTAATAATAAGCCTGCTCATTGTCGAAAGAGAACACGTTCTACCTAACACGAACAAGTAGATGCTGAAAAAAGACCCGGTTATTGTTTCAAGTGTCCTTAATGGTTTTAAACACGTTTATCCACTGTGCTTCCATACTGGTCATTAGCAAGTGCTTAAGCAGGGGAAATTTATTAGCGCGTAATTCAGCCTCGTTTATACTACCGACGCCCTCGGAAAGAAGAAATTTGTTTTACTCACTAGCCAGTTTGTTTTAGGCACAATCCACGCTCGCTGTAATGAACCGTGCGGCAGCTTGTGTGCGTAGGAGCACCCTAACGAGGAGCTGCTGTTCGAAGCTGCACAGAAAACAAAGCTGGAAGTGTTCACAACATTCGATCCGAGTATTTTGGAGAACAATTAGACTGTGCCACCACTGAGTTTCTAAACTGTGGCCCAAAATAGATGGCCTGCTACGAAAAAAAAAACTAATGGCCTTACAATAAGGGCTACTTCGGTTTGAGAGTCGGGGAATATTTATAGTACTGCCTTTCATAAGATGTCCCCGTAGTAAATTTGGTGGTTCTGTTTTCGTTTTTGCATGTAAGCCGAAATGTAATTATACCTGATCTGAAATCACCACTGTGGCTACGCCAGGTTTTCTTTGTTATTATTACTTGTATTGGAGAAACCGTTATAACCATCCTGTTTTTTTATTTCCTGCTGCTCGTGATATGCCACAAAAAAAGCGAAATAATTTGCCATCTTTGCTCTCCCATCTCTGGATCGTTCAATTGTACGGCCTTATCAGTGTTCTGTATGTGGCTAGTTAAACATTATCAGCTCTAGTCACCTGCAACCTATTAGACTTACCAGGCCTGCACTTCATTATACCTTTGTACCCTAGTGTCCTCACTACGCGTACTATTCCCGCAACATCTTCGCGGTTCATTGACATGCACCAGTTACCATACGTGAAATGTCGCAATGCCCAATGCACAATTCAATATTGCATGTACTACTATTTTGCCTATTTCGGGGTCAATTCAAATAAGTTTTATATGCAAACTGATGGGCCCCATGTAACTGTAATATCTTAAGAAGCGTTGAGCCGAGAGCTTGATGACAGCAAAAACAATGGTCACAACAAAAACAACAAGTAGGACACGAGTGGGCAACTTACATAAAAAGCAGTTGCATAACTTTCTTGTTCGCCAAGGCAGCGGAAAACGTAAAATAACAAATCTTCAAAAGGAAAAATAGAAGCAGCAGGCAGTGACGCAATGCAAACGTGTGGTATGTAAACATCAACAGCTCGCAGGTTTTTTAGTGCATCTTGTTAGTCGTGTTTACGTAGCCGAGATCCGAAGAAGTTCTGTTCTAATGCGGTTCTGTGTACATAAACAAACAAAGACGTCATCTTCAAGAACATGATCAACGTTATTGCTGTGAAGTCAAAGGCATGGAAAGACCACGGTGACCATGAAAAAACTTTGTTCGAATTATGCAACGGATTATCGTTAAGTATGCTGATTCCATACCTTTTTTTCGCCCCGCCGCGGTGGTCTAGTGGCTAAGGTACTCGGCTGCTGATTCGCAGGTCACGGGTACGAATCCCGGCTGTGACGGCTGCATTTTTGATGGAGGCAGAAATGTTGTAGGCCCTTGTGCTCAGATTTGAGGGCACGTTAAAGGACCCCAGGTGGTCAAAATTTCCGGAGCCCTCCACTACGGCGTCTTTCATAATCATATGGTGGTTTTGGGAAGTTAAACCCCACATATTTATTGATTCCATACCTTTTTTGTAATATTCCTATCCACGTAATAGGAAAACATATGAGACAACTTTTTTATGTTATTGATGAACTTAGCCGTCAATAAGCCGGAGAAAAAGTTTACCTCTTTGACTTACACCTCAATGAAAACAAGAGAGTAAATAGAAAGATGCGCTGCTGTCTGACATTGAAGACTATTGCATTGGCCTAATAAGCTTGTCATGAGCGAGAAACTGGCAGTACATTGGATTCAAGGCCATGCTGCGATCCCACACAACATTGCTGCTGACCAGCAGGCGCACTGCCCTCTAGGCATAGACCTTCCAGCCATTCCCCGTCCACGTCAGCTCCTAAACTTAATCCATACCCATAGAAATGTTCTCCGGCAGGATACACGTGCTCTCATTCCACCGTGTGCCTGCTCTCTCTCCCCTCACTTAACTAAACCAGAGGAAGTTGTGCTTTGGAGGCTTCGGGCAGGGGTGGCCCTTACACCGGCCGTTACATCGTCATGAAACTGGTCATATTGACGAGTAGGTGACACGTGTCCGTATTATCCCATTCCTACGATGCAAGCAGATACACACCACCTTTTATGGACATGTAAAGGGTTGCCGCCAGAACGTTCCCGTTACCTCGCTCAAGCCGGCCTTCGCTACAGTGACACAGCCAGTTACAACCGCTGGATACATGAAAACAGATTCCACAAGACACTACTTCACTTCATACACAACACCGGCCTAACAGCACTCATTTAACACAAAAATATTGTGCTTTAAAGGCAAGTGTTTGTCGCAATAAGAAAAGAGAAACGGGCAGTGGCCCTTTGTCTGTCGAGTGATTGGAAAAAACAAGAATTGTTTCATTGGAAGCTGGTTGCTAACTTGGGCATTCTCTGATAAGTCGTGCAAAAGGGGTTCTGCAATGTAACTCAAAGTGTAGTGCTTACAGTTCTCGGCTTCTGACCAAAATGTCCGGACTTTGAACGTGGTGATGATGGTTGCTAGCTAAAATGATAGAAGCCTATGTATAGAGCACTAGCAGTAGCATTAGTAGTAGTAAAACTTGTAGTAACATACTATTCTTTGAGCTGCAAAATAAAGGCCGACCACTTTGACCACCAGTGCGATCAGTCGACACTATTCTTCCCTTGGATGCCGAATCAGTCGAGCGAGGTATTGATGGAAAGAGAAGGGGGAAGGGTGAAAGGTGGATTGCTGAGCAGTTGGATAGTAGAAAAGGTAGTGTGACGTCAGCATATGCAGAGGGGCAATCGGAACAGCAGGGGTCAAATTACGGTATCAGGACAAGTGGAAAAAGCGAATTTTTTTTTTCAAAAATATCAATTCTTGCTTTTTAATCACGTTGAATGCGCAATCTATTGCCCATTATATTGCTGAATAAAGCTTTTGTGAACGCGCTTTCTTTGAAAAGGCACAAGCGAATAAGTCAGGCCACCCATCACCCATGAAACTGAAACTAAATGTACGAGCTTTATGCGCATCATAAGATAAGCTTGATATGTAGAATTTGTTGGCTATTTTGCAACAATACGAAGTGAAAACTTGTCACGATGTTCAAAAAAGCATTCTCAACGTATTATTTTAAATAATAAAAGTTATAAACTTTTCACCAGGTGAACGCGTAAAGTGGAACATGTATTGTTCACGCTCGAGAACGCGTATGCGAGTCATAACCATGAAACATGCTTTGTTTGTCGACGTCAATTAAATGGTGGCAACAGAAGCACATTTTACATTATTAATAAAATTTAGTATCGAGCGTGGCCTATACACTGGAAAAGCCTACCTGACAATCCATCAGCAATTTAGTGCAAAAGAGCCTCGTCATGTAACCGAAGCTGCAAAACGTGCTCGTAAAGTAAAGTGCACGATAGAAATGGCCACGCATATCGAGAATTTTATCTCTCCTTAGTATCTTGTGTAAGCACTGCACTTGTTATAAATATTTTTGCTAATTTTTTGAAACTTGGATTTCTGCTGCATTCCCATATGCGAACAGTCGTAGCTCTTTTGCTAATTAACACGTTTTGTCAAAACTTAGCGCACTTTCTTATCACATTAGTCGGCATGCAATGAAGCACAATGAGGTAAATACTGATTTGTGATAGTTCCGGTCGGTATATCGTATACGCCGGAAAATGTGCGAAAAAAGTCGCTGGAAATAGACTGAATCTGCTCCGTCTAGGTGAGTGCGCTACGAAAAGGCAGTGAGAAGTACCAGTTGGGCTTGTTCTTCATCCATCATTGGGTGGCTCCGAGCCAGCCGCCAGAAACATGGCGTCCACCAGGCCGAGGGATTGAGGACGAAGGAGGCCATGTAAGGCCAGGTTCGTTCGCACCGACGTCTCTTCGAAGCTCGCATTCCCTTCCGTTCTCACCCTGTTTTTGCAATTATAAGGCTGTAGTGTTGCAGCTAAGCATCTCGAGAGGCAAAGTGGTCAGGACACATACGAGGTAATAAATCTGGAAGCTTTACGAAAATGAATTGTTCGAAATTTATTGTGGGGTCAGAGCATTTTCTTACACGGTATGTTAAGTAGAAGTTCAAATGTTGGTCCTTGGGAAATTTCTTAATGGTTGAGTTTGATAATGTTCCCCGCGTGCACTGCATCGCGAATAGTGCACAAATTCTCTACATGTACGGGTGCACCTTGAAAACTAACAAAATTACCATAAGTCGATTGTTATCTCACCTGCTTTTTCATCTGCGCAGCCTCTCTCATTTATGGGGTTAACGCGAAAATCAAACCATTTGTCCTCAATTACCACTCCATTTGAACATCTGAGTCAGAAAACGTAAGCACCTTTCAGAGTAATGCATCCTTACCTTCTTCATTGTTTACCTTACAAGTATCACTGTCGTTACATTTTAAATTTATCCTAATTTGTAGACAATCTGTAGCCTAATTTAAATGCGATGACGTTGGGGTCACAAGTCTTCTTTTGATTGCGGCAGCAACAACAGAAACGCTGGAGAAGCTTTTCGCACCGTCGAACTGCCTCACAGTTGAAGGTAACTCTTCACGTTAAGCTTAAGGTGAAGCTTCCAGTACCGGTGAATTTAAAAGTATTCAATGATACACGTCATTGTCCAAACGGCCAAGCTATGGCGGCATGGTTGCTGCCATGGAGAAGGTACATAAATGCGAGCTCTCTTAAATGTTGTGGAACACATCTCAACTTTCAAATCAGACACAATTATACATTCGGTTCATTTTTCACACAGTCTTCTAGTGTCCATATGTCCTCCCTCAGTGGTTTACGTACTTAGTACAGTCTCTGCCCTTTTCGTATCGAAGCGAATGCAGTTGATGCAACTACCTGGCTCCAAGCTTCGGTTTATGAAAGTATGACGGTGCCCAGGCAAACAAATTGATTCATCGCTACAGGTCAAGCTCCTTTTTCGGGCTTTTTCGCAGAAATGATTGACGGCCACGGCAAACTGCGGAAGCTCGCCGGAGTCCACCGCACACGCAAAGCAAAGCTGACATAACGCAGAACTGAAACTGTGGCGTTTTTCCAACGTGCTTGAAAGCATGCGTGCAGCTCAGTAGAATTTATGATGAGCAGAGCCGATTTATCGCTTGTGTCGACCTCGCTGTGTAAGTCATGGCGAGCAATAAAGGAGCGTCTGAAGCTCGTAAATACACATTTGCTCTCGTGCTGGTGGTTCTGTGCTTTAAAGCAAGTGAACGAGAAATCATCAAGAGCCGTGTGGTTGGCAGAAAGGCGTTGCGTCGCACACTGAGCTCACTTCGCAAACATTGGTATTGTTGTAGTCTGTATAGCATAGTTTTTTTTATTTGTTCTTAGCCTTCACACTCGAAGCTCGTCAAGATTAGGATTGAGTTGTATATTTTTGAGAACATGTTTGCTTTTTTAGTGGCATAAAGCTGTGGCAAAAAAATAAAACCCCCTTTTTGGCACTACCAGCAATTCGCTTTTTCAGTGGCATGAAGTTGTGGAAAAAAAATAAAACCCTTTTTTTGGCACTAACAGTATATAAACAAGACACGGAAGACAGTAGTTGTTGATAGATACCAGGCGCCACCCGTAGCGAAAAAGAGAGATTCTTTCTGGCTCACAGTATTACTCTGTTTCAAAATAAGCTCTCCCAAGTTCTGTAGCCTATTAGGTTGGGTGTGAAAGCAATGATAGCTTATCGTTACAATTGGTGGAACATTATGAAGTTGCTTGTTAAGATATTGTGAGTTCTCTTAACAATTACCCTTGAAAGACATTGGATAGAGAGGGAGTATTATTTTATTGAAGGGCTGAAGACGTTTGTCTGGCTTTTCACCTGGCATGCTACTCCAGATACTGGAGTAGAAACTGAATAGTGAATTCACTAGTTATCTGCATTGTGTTAAACGCAAAACGTGTGTTTTATGTTAATATATATTTAGAGGATAATTTCGGATCGCTATGTATGATGAATAACTATTTAGGACACCGCAATAAATATGGGCTATAGGAAAAGCCGAAGTAGGAAGTACGGAATAACTTCAACCATTGGGTTTCTCATTGTGCTTTCAGAGACTTAAGAGTGACAGAAAGTAAAACGAACTAGCATGATGTGTCGTTTTTTTTTTTTTGTGAATCCACCAAGGGGGTTGCTTCCCAAAGTTGCGATTCTAGGTTGATACGCGTTTACGACGTATATTATTTCGTAAATGCGCAACGACCTGCGGTGCGTGTGCCAATATATTTTTTTTGCATTTTGAGATACAAGAAAGTGTTCTGAAATTTTGTGTCTGACACCATGCTGTTTTATATAAACACACTGGTTGGCTGCAGCTGTCGGTGCTTGCGGGGTGATTGTAATTCGAAAGAAAAGCAGTGACTTCTGCAGCACGTCTCCGCTACGTGTCATTTATTTGTGCGTACATGTGTGCCTCGATTTGTATGTACACGGGGACTTTTGCGTCTTTACTTGTGTGTGCATTGGTGTGCGTCAGAGTGGGTTCGTGCACACTGCGAGGAGAATTCCAACCTGTTATTTGGGAGCTCATTTTTCATTTTCTGCATAAGAAAGTAGAGGTTCATCACCGCTTGAAAGAAATACTACGCATTAAACCAACTTCCAGCTAACTCAACGGATGGAGAGTTTGTCTGGTAGAGCCTGTACAGAAATGCTTGTGTATCCAAAAGCCAACAGCAGTAAATGTCTAAGTGGTGAATATGATATTAGTGGTATCAGCACCTTGGTGAATTCCCAAAATTACCAGCTGAATGAACATGTAAATCTGATGTCTCAATTTGAATTGAGAACCTAACCTATTTACTTAGAACCGGAAAAAAATGTTGCTGTCAGTAAAACATGCTTGCTGCGTTAAGCAAATAACTTACAGTCAAAATGTCTTACAAATACCTTACCATAATTTCTGTAGATTTCAGTGAGTAAGTTTCAGTTTGTCCTAGTTATTAATATTATCTGTGCTCTTACGTCCCGAAATATCCGATATGATCATAAGAGACGCTGAAGTGATGGACTCCGGTAATTTAGACAATATGGTTTCTTTAACGTGCACTAGCATCACAGAGTACACGGGTCTTCACTATCTCGCCTCCATCGAAATACGAACACCACGGCCTGGATCAAACCCGTGACGTTTTGGTCAGCAGCCAAACACCGTTGCCTCTGTTTCACCGTGGTGTACGGTCTCTTCTTGTTACCTGCCCGTGCAATATATACCACATAGTCATTCTCTCTACCATCCTTCCGTTCCTTCAATGTCTAAATTCTGACTTCTTTCATTCAAACCCAACGTCATTTTGTTGAGCTGCCAGCTGTCATTTGTTTCATTACACAGCTGATATGTGCTAACACTTTCTCAAAGAAATAAGTTATTTATTTCACGTAAGCCTACAAGAAAGAAAACAAGAAGAAGAAAGTATTTATTGCCTTTAGTTCACTGTGAAAATGTGTAAAGCGTGGCTACCGTAAGCAGAAAACTCTTTTTTAATATTTTTTGCGAGAGATTTTCTGAGGTGGTAATATTTTACCGTTTTTATATCTTTATTTTAACTTTCAACTCAAAGAACTCACTGGAAGACATCTGTTCAACGCTTTACCTAATGCGTCGATGCTGATGGAGATGAATTGAATTTCAGTGCTTCAGTGCGGAAGTCACCTGCTTTTACTAGGCGATCAAAGGCCTTCTCGGTAAACGAAAGTTCCTGTTTTCTGTCGCTTTTCTTTGCATTTTTGATGAACCTTTCAGCAAGGCAAGACTTCTAGAAAAAGTCGTACGACATTTCTTCGTGTGGGTGAATATTTTTTTCTTTTCTCTTTTTCCACGCTTGCAATCACAGCTTATCATTGAGATTATCCAAAATATCATCACTTGAAAATGTATTTGCATCATTTACACAGTTTCTCAGTTTGTATAATTCAGGCGTGGAGTACAGGGAAACAGGCACACCACCTACGAAAAACAAGCAGTCCAGAAAGAAAACATTCATATGAGCAGTAAAACTTCTTATTGCATGTACACGATCATAACTATTCCTCTCATTCATACTGTGAGAGGTCTGTCGCTAATTGTGAAATGGTAAGCTTTTTAAAAAACCTTGGTTTTATTTGCGTTTTTTACCCCCCTTGGTAGTTAACGTAGTACTTTTAAGGCCGAGCACGCGGGATCAGTCGCCAGCAACAATGGCGAAGTGCCACATAACTTTTTTACTTCAATATAAGCGTACGCTGAGGGATCTGTGAATGGTCAAAACTCATTTGGAGCCTGCAACATGGTGTGCGTTATCATGGTAAAACAGCTATAACTCGTAAAATCACCGAATTTCATTACACACACACACACACACACACATTATATATATATATATATATATATATATATATATATATAATATATATATATATATATATACTGCTCCTTCTAAAACAGAAGGCGTGCAAACACGAACACAAAAAAAATTTAGCAGATCCCACGTACCTGAGAATCGACGTTATGCGAAGCATTCGGATGGAAGATGATCATATTGCAATTTTTTTTTATTGAATAACACGTCATGAAATGACGCTAAATATATGTACAAATGTTGCACGCACAGACATATGTTGAAGAGTTGCAGATGTTTATATAACCAGTTGTTTGCACTTCTGCAAAGATATCAACTTGAACAGGCGTATTAGCAATACTAGAAGCTGATATGAAGCGCTGATGCTCGCGAAGTTGCTGGCTCTGGACACTGCTTTATAAATCAACATCAGCACATGACAACTAGCTACAATAGATGTTAGCTCGACGTGACGGCTCTGTTGGGTAAACAGCACTGCAACCACTATTGACGTTTCACGAAGACTAGCGTCTATTTAAAAAGTAGTTCTGCAGTAGCTCAGTGGTAGAATGCGTGACTTCCCCGCAGAACGCTTTGGTTCGATTCCTGCTGCGACCCTTAAATTTATTATTTCACTCGTCGGGAAGTCAGCACTGCCTATGTCAGGTTTTTGTTAACACTGACATTGATTCTATATGCCTTTTTTCGGTTAACGCTACCAAAGTCAAGTTTTGTTTAATGCTCACGCATTCAAATTGCCCAGGTGTGTTCGTTCTCGTCATTCCCGGGTAGACAAAGTGTCAATCACCTATGGCGCATACCCGCATACCAGCGGCGCATACACGCCTGTAGGTATGTGCCACTGTCTGGCGGGAAGTGTTTGACGACATACGCGACAAGATTGTGACATTCATGTTTTGACAAATGCGTCATAATCATCAAATGATCTTACCCTCCCATGCTAATTTTGCTACACGCGAAGTTAAGGGGGTGACCACGAGAGCACCCAAACCTAAGTGGCTAGATAGATAAATACGGTCAAGGTCGCCGAAGTTTGCTAAGAAATGCTTTGCATGTAAAAGGAGGCCATGGCACCGAAACGCCTACTAACTAATGAAGATGGGCGCATAAAAAAACTGCGCACAAATAAAGTGACGTGCGCAAATAACATTTGATTCCTGTATTCCTGTGAATAAGAAAAGAGTGTGATAAAGAACAACAATATAATTTAAAACATTATCTATTGAAAAGGGCAATGTATAGCATAGTGAACGCATTTTTATTTTTCCCCACGGTGCACTGAATGTTAAGGGTGCTGAATAAAAACGAAGGGGTGCTATTGTATGCAATAAACTTAACACAAAATATTGTCTCAAAAATGAAACAAAATATGTAGGGATAACGTTCGAAATTCAAAACGTTCAAATGGAGTTCAACAAGATATAAAACTTGCTTTCCCCTAATCTGGCTGCGCTATTGGTGCCTTTAATTCATTTCATCGCAATGAGGACGTGTTCGAAATATTTGTCATTTCTGCAGACTCCACCCATTTACTGCTTTTTTCAGATTGAGAACGGTGCGGTGTCTTTCATGCCATTTGATTTGCTCTAACTCCACATCCGGGCCCTATTCGCTCCCGCACCTTTTGCTTCGTCTCTTGCTTTTTGCTAGTTCGCAAATTGCACCGATGCTATAAAAGGGGTCGCATTTCATTTTGAATATGGTTTCGCAATAACCTAAGAAAGAAATTACAGTAGAAAATGAATTTGATAGCGAGAATACGACAAGATGAACTCCTATGCTTCTATTCTTTTCTTTTTTAGCTCTTTTTTTTGTTGTGCAATGGCTGCGCTGATCTCTTATTCCGGGCACTATCAGGAACCCATTGCCAACGTTCTGTTCTCATTATTCTCATTGTTCGGGCTACAGACCTCAAAAGCTGGGATATGTTTGTCCCGGAAAATCTAACTAGTTCTTCCTGATAATAACCTAATTATTTTAACAGCATGTTTCAGATTGCTTCAGTGCCACACGTTGAAAAATTTCAAGGATGACAATTTTAAATACTGCTACTAATAACCATTGGAAGTAGATTAGGTACATCAAGCTCCTAGTGCGTTTTGCCTTATTTCAAGAACATGCCGCATAATAGGAGCCACCGAGATGCCGTTACGTTACCGTTTACCTAGCAAAAAGAAGTTATGGAGCTGGTCTTTGAGATATTATCTTCAAGTGATATGGTAGTTCTTAAACATCTCCTCGTACATTCCCGCCATCACATATGCTCGTGTGCGTGGCTGTTAATGTGGTCATGAAGATGCACAAAACACGGCACGTTACACGCCTGCAGAGGAAGGTGCATACGCTAATCAAGACTCCTTTTAGAAAAAAACTAACCGCGTATTACACCAACTTGAAGCGCCACTACTTTAAAATTACGACGCGAGAGCGCCATACCCGCAATAGAAGGAACTGTCCAATGTCACTAAGAAGTATATACGAGCGTCTTACGTTGCAAAAGTGAGTTTTAAAGAAGTGTTTCATCGCTATATATATGCGTGATGGGAGTACTCGCAGACGAAAAATACTTCGCTGCAGTTGACATAAACAGAAAGAGCTGAGATTAAGCATTGGTGCACTTGTGTGCGTGCGTATGTGTGTGTGTGTGTGTCGCTATAACTTTTAACACTACTGCAGAAACGTAAATTAGAACTTATTACGTCTGTTTTCTCATCGCAAAAACGAATGAATGGACTAGGGCATATTCGCTCTATTGTGATGGCAATGTTGAAGGAAGTGGGCAGCTACGCAGCCATGTTTGTTTCTCTTCAGTTTTCTCTTTGTTACCTTCTCTCTTTCTCTCTTTATTTTTCGATTTTGCTGTTGCGTGTCATTTTCTGCTTACTTCACTTATCTTCCTTCTTTATCTTTTTTTCTATCTATTTTAATTTCTATCTTGCTTCCTTTTGAATGCCAAGCATTTCTTACAAAACTTCGGCGACATTTCTACAAAACTTCGGCGACAAACTTCGGCGACATCTATCTAGCCGCTTACGTTTAGGTGCTCTCGTGGTCACCCCCTCAACTTGACGTGAACCAAAATTACGATAACTGCCAGTTGGGCGTGTTGGGAAACGTTCATGATGAAGGCGTATAGGATTAGGAAAGAGGGTGACAGCTGCGTCAGTCAAGCGTCTGTTCTACTAACAGATCAGAAATTTGCTTTTTTGAACGTAACATAACCCAGTGCATTTTTTTCTTTTGCTTTTTTACGTTTTCTTATCTTAGTTCTTGACACGTGTTTGTTTCCGGTTGTGTGCCATTGATTATAGGAGTGATTATTTTGGTATATTTGTTGACGATGACAGGGGGAGGTTGGGAATGACGTACATGCGTGTTATGCATCTATTAGCGTTCGCTTCGAAATAAAATTTTCAGTTGCTTCTAAGCGCTTGTCTGTGTCTTGTCTGAGTGTGTGTAATTTATAGCGCTTCTTTCATCATGAACCAAATTTAGCATGGGAGGGTAAGATGGTTTGACGAAAATGACACGTTAGTCAAGACATAAATAAAGTAACAATTCTGTTGCGTACGTCGTCAAACACTTCCCGCCAGACACTGGCAAATACCCATGGATGGTTATGTGCCGCTATTATACGGGCATATGCGACAGGTGATTGACACGTAGTACCTACCTAGGAACTACGAGAACACACATGGTTGATTTTAACGCGCGAGCGTTAAGAAATAACCGACATTGGTAGCTTCGACCCGACGAATGCAAATAATAAATGCCAGGGTTCCAGTTGAAATCGAACCCAAGCATTCTGCGTGGCAATGAAACATTTTACCACAGAGCTATATACGCCAGGTCTCTGAACTACTTTTCAAATAGACGCTAATCTTCGTGAAACATCAAGAGTGGTTGCAGTGCTGCCTACCCAATTTTACGAACATTACATACATACTCCTTTTATACAGCCGCCATGTCGGGTTAACGTACATTGTGGTTAGTTGCCATGCGCTGGGTGGATTTATGTAGCAGTGTCCAGGGCCAGCATCTTCGCGAGAATCAGTTCTTCATATCAGCTTCTGGTGTTGCTAATACGCATGTTCCAGTTGGCATCATCGTGCAGGGGCAAACAACTCGTTATATGAACATCTGCAACTCTTGAACATATGTCTATGCGTGCAACATTAGTAAATATATTTAGCGTAAATTCAAGACGCGTGCTCAATAAAAAAAATGCAACATGGTCACTTTCCCTCCGCATGTTTCGCATAACGTCGATTCCCAGGCACGTGAGATCTGCCGAGTTTTTTCTTTTCAATTTTTACACATAATTGTATTTAATATGTTCCCCGCTTTAATATCATCGTCAAAGCGCTTGAGCAAAAATATGAAGAGGAGTTCTCTTTGGCGCAGGCACAAGCTCAATACGCCTCAGTTGGCTATGTTGTATGTGGTGTTGCCCTTTCGCCGGCAAGCTCACTCATGTGTTGACCCTCTCAGATTCATTGAAAACGAGATTCGGTCGTCAGTCTTAGTCTGGTCCGAGTAAGCCTAAAACACAAAATATATTGTCGAATGAGTTTAGGGATCTCCAGCTTTCACAGCCAACCTGTGGTCCTATCTACTTATGTTCAGTATTCCTATCGGCCTTATATCAGCTTATGTGTATACTAGTTTGTTGAAACATACTTCAACGGGCTAGCATTCATGCGTAATCTCAGCATGCATCGATCACAGACGCGATTTCCAAGGGGGGTTCTTCCCCTGCGTACGCTACGCAAACTCTTTCACGAAAATTTCTTGACAAAAACATCTTGCGTAAGTGACGTGTTTTATGAAAAAAAAAAGAATATCTCTAATAAATTGCAACTTCGGATAACTCATATTGGACGGTATATGGTCAAAAGGGGTATCGTAGAGCACATTTTATGAGATGTTAGCGTTAAAGAGCGTTGACACCACAATCGAAAAAGCTAATCTCACGGTGATTTACCCAGTAGTCGGCTACCTCGGGCCAACTAATGAGTCGGCTTTGAGTGAGCTCAGATGAAGAGTACGTCACTGAGTTTGAGTCCGAGTGAGTTCGGTTGAGGAAAGCAATGATGAGGGTGAGTCCTAGTAATATCCGACTAAAAGTAAACTCCTTGAGTGTGGCTGAGAGAGCTCCATGTTTCTTTTTTTTCTTTGTGCTCTCCTTTGGCTTTTCTCTGCGTCACGCCTAGCGATCATAACAGCATACGACAGCACCCGACAGCCCTGCCCTCTTAACTGTGCCGCACTTATTTGGAATCTTGACCATTGTGGTGAACATAAATCACTTCCTGTCCTACCGTATCGCGAACGCTGCATGATAGATAGATGACAGAATAGCGATCACTGCATGATATGTCCAGAAAGATGAAATACAGTGGGGGTCTACTGTCGATCATCAAACGTGCGGTTGCGGGAATACGCACTGATGGAATGAAGGACTCGCGGAATGAAGGACGTGCGCAAGAGGGGCACTTTCTTCGCGACGTACTGAGTGCCGTATCGATCAAATTACTGAGTTCCTTTGAAACCTGAAACTTACTCCGATGAGCCCGCAAAAGGGGAACCTGATGTGTACACGTATTTGCGGAGGTATAGAATGGTGGGGCAGAAATTTTTCGTGTTTATGTAAACAGGATACTAATTCTTTATCTTTCTGTCAAGATAAAGTTTCTAGTGAAATTCTTAAATGCCTCAAGAAACGCGAAAATAGACCGTCAGCGTTGGTGGTGTACACTTAATTGGCCCAAAACAATTTCACTCGTCTCCATGAAGTAAATAGGGATGAGTAGGTGACGCTGAATCGTAAGGTCAGTCCGTTGAAATCTCCCTCTGGTATGAAGGATAGACAGATGGACGGACAGATGGACATACACATAGAAAGGCAGAGATGGACGGACGCATAGACCAATCGAAGGACCGGTAGACAGGTGCATGGACAGGTGGACGGGTGGACCAATCGACGGACAGGTAGACGAACGTAGGAATAGACGGGTGGACAGTTGGATCACACAGGTGGTTTTTTCCAGCTGTGTAGCAGGTGTGATACGAGTATGAACGACGGTACATGGCCGGACAAGGCTATGCCCTAGGGAGCTTCGCCCCAAGATTAATTGCACCATCCCGTCTCTCTGTGGCTTGGTATGTCAGCAGGTGCAGAAATCGGCGGCGTCATCACGACGTCAACATCGTTTCACGTAACGTGGCGTCACAAGATGATGTCACTGATTTGTCAAGGTGAATCGATCGCGAAGGCACTGCTAAAATTACCTTTTATCACTGAGGCTGTGCAAAGGCACGTGCGGGGAGGTGGGGAAAAGGGTGAGAACGTCAACTCATTTCAGTTGGAAGAAAAAGATTACTCTCGACTACTTTGAGTCCTTTTAATGCAAATGTATATTGGACTGTGTGGCTATTTTATTGTTGTAGTAGTCCCGTCGTGGCTATCCAGCGAATATGCCACTCAGCTGCTAAGCCGAAGGTCGTGGGATCGCATCCTGGCTTTGGCGCCTGCATTTTCGAGGGAGGCAAAAATATTTGATGCCCATGTACTTAGTTGAATGCAGGAACAGCGCAACCTAGAAGTAGTTACTTCGTAACTACGGAAGCGAAAAAAAAACAAGGACAGAAAAGAGCGCTGCATGGTATACATAAAAGAGCGCGGAATGGTATACTTAGGGCAAACCGGAAGGTGCCTTAATGACCGTTTAAGAGAGCACAATAACAATGTACACAACGTAGTTCAAGGACACCTCGGAATCCACTGCAGAGACTGCGGCTGCGTGCCAGTTTTTGAGCGTTGCGAGGTATTAAGCAAGCACAACTCGCAGGCCACGCGTGAGATAATTGAAGCTTATCAAATAAACAAGTTTGACGGTAAATGTGTAGGTTGCCCATCGGTTGCGTTGTTGCAAAAGGAGATTTATTTATTTTATTTATTTTATTTATTTCAATACCCTAAAGGCCCAATTGGGCATTACATAGGGGGGGATTTAAGTGAATACATACATTTCAAGCAACATGAACAGAAAACAGAATACCAAAAAGTAACAATAAAAAGAAAACAGCGAGTAAATCAAATCACAGCATCAAGTCAAGTACGTTCACCAACATTAATCGAGTACATATTCATTAGTACAATAATAATGAAAACACTTAAGAAAATTACATCGAAGAACACTGAATAAGTATCGGGAGCAAAAACAGCAGACAAAACGAGGGCAATCAGGCACAGGTCAGCCATGTTTTTCACTATGCAAATAGCCCTGAAGCATGGAGTTAAATATGGAAGGATCTGTTATTTCGGCGATGTTAGGTGGAAGAGAATTCCACTCGATTATGCATAATGATAATGGCGAATTTTGAAACTTCTTGGCCCTAGCAAAAATGGGGGCCACCTTGTGCGCATGATCGAGGCGGGATGAAGTATGAGGGGCTGGAAAGATATGAGACTGGGCGAAGGATGAGTTGCTGTGATAAAGTGAGTGAAAGAACGATAGTCGTGTATGTCGCCTGAGCATGGCAAGTGTGGTAAGGCTAAGGTCCGATTTTAGTAAAGAAACACTTATGTAACGCGAGTAGGATGATGAGATGAACCGAGCAGCTTTATTCTGTACCATTTCGAGCATGTTTGTAAGACCGATTTGGTGAGGATGCCATATGATTGAAGCGTATTCTAGGGATGGCCGAATCAATGAATTGAAAGCGCGCAGTCTTGTTTCCTTATTAGTGAAATGCAAGCGACGTTTAAGGAGGCCGAGTTTCTTGAGAGCCTTATTAGTAGTAGTATACTTTATGTGAGCAGTCCAGCTTAGATCTGAAGTGAGTATTACGCGCAGATACTTAAATGACGTGACTTTTTCTATTATCGAATCGTTTATTTTATAAGAACTATAGCATGCAGAAGTGATATTAGTAAACATTAGGTGCTTGGTTTTTTCGACATTAATTTCCATTTGCCATTTGCTGCACCATTCCCCTAACCTGGTAAGATCCTGTTGTAGTTCTGCAACGTCATCTGTGCAAGTTATTTTCCTATAAACAACGCAATCATCCGCGAAAAGACGAATTGATGAACTTATGTTTGATGCAATGTCATTAATGTATACTAAAAAGAGAAGAGGACCCAGCACACTGCCTTGTGGCACACCAGATGTTACTCGGGTAGGATAAGATATGTAGTTGTTAAGTTTAACTGACTGAGACCTGTTGTTTAGAAATTCTTGTATCCATGCAGTCGTTTTCTGGTCGAGGCTGATGTGACGTATTTTTAACATTAGCCGGTTATGGGGGACACGATCAAAAGCCTTGGAAAAGTCTGTGAAAAGCGCGTCGATGCAGATGGACATATGAAGAGCTGTGTGCAGGTCTGTCACGAGTTCGAAAAGTTGAGTCTGACATGATAATTTTTCTCGAAAATCATGTTGGGTTTGAAGAAGTAAATTGTTACGGTTGAGGTGACGCATGACCTGGGAGTGTATGATGTGCTCTAGTAACTTACACGAAATGGACGCGAGTGAAATCGGCCTAAAGTTGTTGGGGTGATTGCTGTTACCGGACTTAAAGATGGGTACCACATTAGCCAATTTCCAGTCATCTGGTATACAACCAGAGTCAAGGGATTGCTGGAAAATGAATGCAAGCAACTTAGCTGAATGTTGACAGGTTAATTTAAGTAGCTTGGCGCTGATGCCATCGGGGCCGGGACTGGTTTTAAGGGGAAGTCGACTGATAGCGTTAGCTACACCGTGCTCTGTCATTAGAATTGCTGGAAAAGGGTATTCAATGGGCAGTTGTGACAGTGAAAGAGAACCATTCAGTGGAAGTTCGTCAGTGAATACCGTAGTGAAGTGTTTGTTGAATTTTTCAGCGGAGTGTTCTACCGATAAGGTGCTGCCGTCTTCCCTCATTAATACTGCTGTTGAGTGGGTGCTTTTGGGGTTCACGATATTCCAAAATTTTTTAGGGTCCGTATTCATGAGGTAAGGTAGCGTTTCGTTAAAGAATTTATCTTTCGCTTGAAAAATGATGCTGTGTGTTTCAGCTGAAATGTTTTCGTAAGCTTCCCAATCTTGGGGACAGTTCGAGCGACTTGCTTTTTTGTAAACCCTTTTCTTCTTGTTCAGGGCGCGTTTTACGTCTCTCGTGAACCATGGATCATCTGATCTAGAACTTATTGTTAGTTTAGGAACACAGGTAGCTTCAATTTCTTTAAGTTTATCCCGGAACAAACACCAGTTTTCATTAGTTGTACGGTCGTCAAAGTATTCGTAAAATTCCGCTGCGAAAGTGTGTAGCATACTGCTCATTTTTGTTATGTCGGTACGCGCATAGTTCAGCAACTGTTTTTTAATTTTTGATTTCCTTGCAGTAGGAAGTGAAACCAAGCAATGGACAACCCTGTGATCACTGATTTCTTCTAGCACGCGTGTGCTACAGATTTCGGGGCTGTTAGTTAGGACCAAGTCTAAAATTCGATCCTTCCGCGTAGGCTTATGTACAAGTTGTGTTAAATTGTGATAAAGGAGCAGCTGAAGAAATCGAATACATTCAGATCGATTATTGTCATGAAGGGCAGACAGAGTGGACCAATCTATTTCTGGATAATTAAAGTCACCACCTAAGAATAAAAGCGAATTAGGAAATTTCTGTGTAACTTGTTCAATGGCATCACCAAGAAGTTCTGAAAACTCTGAATCGCTGTCGGGGGGTCGATAACAAGCGCCAATGATGCAAGCAACGTGACCAATGTGACATGATGCCCAGACTATTTCGAGAGGTGAGTCCACTGAAATTGGAGAGGGGTGGTATAATTCGTTTATCGCAACAACCACACCACCACCTCGGGAGCCGGTTCTATCTTTTCGGAAGATGACGAGTGACGATGGTAACGAAAGTTCGCTGCTTGTGACGTCCTCAGACAGCCACGTTTCGGTACCGATAATGATTTCTGCAGAGCACGTGTGCATGATGGCTTTTAAGATGTCAGTCTTATGGTATAGGCTACGGAAGTTAGCCAAAAGCATCGAAAATGAGTCAATGGGTGAAGGGCGCTGATTATGTGACGCTAAACATCATTTAGCAGATCGTTCGGGGTCCGAGGACGCCTGAACCACCGAGCCACTGGCTGGGTCAAACTGGTAAACCTTGCCTTGTAGGTGAAGTTTGTTAAAACGCACTGAAAAGCGGGCGTTGTCAGTGCGGTTGCTCTTGGCGAAGTCCCGAAGTTTTTTTCTTGCGAATTGAACACTCGGCGAGGAATCTTCTTCGAGCCAAACTTTTGGTGTCTCCAGGTTTTTAAGCTTGTACGAGTTGCGCAGGGCATCTATTTTAGATTTAAAGTTGAGAAACATAACAATAATTGGACGGTGAAAGCCGGGACGACGTTGGCCAAAGCGGTGTGCCCTTTCGATATCTCCAGCTGTAATCTTAAGGTGGTCAGTGAATAAATCCCTTACGATTTGCTCTGTCTCTGTGTATCCTTCGTGATCACCCTCAGGAAGGCCTTTGATGATAAGGTTGTACCTCCTCATTCTGTTATTCATATCGTCAACTACTTCAACTAGCTGTCCACTTGTCTTGCTTATATTCGACTTGACTTCATTCACAGATTCAGCGACAGCGTCAAAGTTGTCTTTGAACTTCGCCACGCTGTTCAAAGTTTTTTCAATGGCCGTGACACGAGTCTTCAAGGCAGTCAAGTGCTGTTTGATATCATTCAAGCTTTTTGTTGTCTCGTCGTGACATTCTTTTATGAGGGTGACCACATCCTCATTCCTGGGGCCTGGGTTGGCTTCCACGTCCCCCGCGCAGAGTAAAAGCAAGGTAAGACACGTTAACGCCAAAAGCAGAGACGGCCTGGGGCATAGCGCGCTGATTGCGGTTAGTTTCAGCTGAGACTGAACATGGCGGAAGATTTTAGGTGCACTACAAGCAGAGAACGTGCCGATTCGAGCGCGATAAGCACACAGGTCAACACCCATCGTTACACAAATTGCGGGGATCCACAGCCACAGAGGTTATTAGCAAAAAGGCTAACCAGATAAACAGCCTACCTACCTATAACAGGAGAAGGCACAAGTCAAGCAAGGTGACACTCGTGGCCGCGAATCCCAGATGGAAACCGATTGTTCGGCGTTAATAAGGCTTGTGGTGGCGCTGCAACCATGTGACGTCACGGGGTGCGTCACACCCTTTTCCGGTGCTCAGAACGGGCTGGATGAGATGGCGGTTTCGCGTAGCTATCGTTGATCGGCTGATTCCTGGCGGCAACGAGCAAACTGCACGGGGCAGGATTCGATGATCTATAACAGGAGAAAGCACAAGTCAAGCAAGGTGACACTCGTGGCCGCGAATCCCAGATGGAAACCGATTGTTCGGCGTTAATAAGGCTTGTGGTGGCGCTGCAACCATGTGACGTCACGGGGTGCGTCACAGCCTTTTCCGGTGCTCAGAACGGGCTGGATGAGATGGCGGTTTCGCGTAGCTATCGTTGATCGGCTGATTCCTGGCGGCAACGAGCAAACTGCACGGGGCAGGATTCGATGATCTATAACAGGAGAAGGCACAAGTCAAGCAAGGTGACACTCGTGGCCGCGAATCCCTGCGTATCTTGATCTTTTTTAAGTTACATATGTATTTGTTTTTCAGCCAATTCAACAAGAGACAAGAGTTTTGCTGACATTGTATCGCAGTGGTTGTTCTTGCACCCTTCTACGCATGCACAATTTTCTCATTTTTCGCCTATATATGTACACCACTCCGATATTAAATCTTTGTTGAAAACAGCGCTCTTTTCTGTCCTTTGTTTTTTTCGCTTCCGTAGTTACGAAGTAACTACTTCTAGGTTGCGCTGTTCCTGCATTCAGTTATGTCCTACCAACTTGCCCAAGCTTCCACGCTCCATGTACTTAGATTTAGTCACACGTTAAGGACTTCCTGGTGGTCTAAATTCCCGGAGCCTTCAACTACAGCGTCTTCCGTAATCATATTGTGGTTTTGGAACCATAAACATCAGATAAAACTACAGTTATAATATAGCTCTTGCGTTTCTGGCAATATTCACCTCCATATTTCATTTCATTTCTGAGATGCCCTGCCTGGAATCTGTTTCCATCGAGTTGCGGGGACACCCACTTAGGCCACTTTCTCAGTGGCTGGGAAGTGGGTTGTTCTGCGTACACTCGTACGTAAATTTCAGGCCCGGGAGTTGTTTGTGGTCATTGATACACTGCACAACAACATCATTGTAAAGTGCACCTTAAATAGACACTTTACTGCGAAATGAACACACCCTTAGCTTACAGTGGACACAAACGCATAAAGTGAATTTTCAGTGTGCAAAACAAAAAAACACTTGGATGCGATATGCAACCATGCAACGAACAGTTTCTGTCACTGCAAAGCTACAGTACTACAATATCTGCGTGACGACTAAAAACGCACATTCCCACGAGTCACAGCTTGATATCTTCGGCATTCTCGTGCGAGCAGCATGATCTGCAGAATCATTGCCGCCTATACCACAATGCCCAGGTAACCACTGAAAGACGATGTCGTGGCCTTTTTGTATTAAAAGGTGGTGAAGTTTCATGGTTTGGTAGGTCAACTGGTCGTGGCATCCGCGTCGGAGAACTGATATCAGGCACTGTAACGCTGGTTTTGAGTAAAAAAAACACAGCCCATTTACCTGGTTTTTCTTCTGAATTGATGAGTTCCAGTGCATTGCGCAGAGCCTCGAGTTCTGCCATCGTAGACGTTGTCACATGTGAAGTCTTAAAACACCGAGTTACCCCTTGTGATGGTATAACCACGCACGTCACATGAAGAAACAAACAGCGTTCCAATTCCGCTTTCAAAAGCGGACGCGGCGAGGGAGATTCGTGAACTGGCCCGCAGTCTCACACTGACTGCGTGGAACACACCAAGCATAAGACGTACAAGACTGCTTGAGCTCCACCCTTCACTACAACTCCGGCCTCCACCCGGCCTACGTCGACGTGAAGCTTCGCTTCTCTATCGCCTTTGGCTGAGAGTTGCTTTCACGAAAGCTTATATCACGTTAAGCGGAATTACCGACAGTGCAGTGTGCGATGTTTGTGGCACCGACGAAAATATCGAACACCTGCTGTGCCATTGTCCTCGATTTGCCTCAGATAGACAAGCACTTGCCAACGCAAAGCGGTGACTGGATGATCGGCCTCTTTATGTGCAGGTGCTATTACAGCAACGTCCCCATGCCTCGACAGCCCACAAGGCAGTGAAAGTCCTGCTGTGTTTCCTGAGAAAGACAGACTTGTGTGAACGCCTCTGACATGCGGTAGAGTTCTACACGCTGCAGTTAAATTACTGTCAGTCTCTCCCTTTTTTTCTTTTCCCTCTCTTCCCTCTTTCTCGTCTTTCTTGTCTCCTTCCCTAATTCCCCAGTGTAGGGTAGCCAACCGCATGTTTTTCTGGTTAACCTCCCTGCCTTCTCCCTTTCGTTGCTTCCTCTTCCCCCTCAGCATTCTCACGACGTGTTATTTGCGAGGGCTTACGGCGGCAATTCATTTGTAACGAGTTACCAGCGTTATGCGTGGCCTTTTACATTACGCTCCTCCTTCATCGCTTAGTTAACCGAGGTTGAATAAATGATTGTTATTCGGTGATTCCTAGTAGACTCTAAATTTCAGGCATCCCATATAAAACGTCGCTTCTTAGCAGCAGCTCCTGAATATTATTCAGTCTATAAAACTACGTGCAGTTATATGCAGCCTAAAAGAAAAAGCACACCATTTTTTTTAATTCACAGCATATGCACAGAGTGAATGATGATGAGTGGGACGAAGCGCCCATCCCCCAGCCAGCCAGCCAGCCTCTTTGTCTATCTGTATGTCTCTCTGGACGGACTAACAGATGCTTCACCTCGCTCATCATCATTCACGCCTTAGATGTGCTGTGAAACTAACAGGTACTAATGTAAATTGAAGTGCAAACATTTTTTATAAGAAATATGTATTAACTGATTATATCCTCAGTAAGCCTGAAATTTCAGTAAAACGTGTGTTGACAGCAGAGATAACTACTGATATAATAATATTATTATATAAACAAAACTTGAACGGAAGAGTTGCTGTTGACATAGCTTGGTCGCTGTTACGTCTGTCCACTTTGTTTTTACTTCAGGTGTCAAGTAATTTTTACGTAATACTAAAACAGGTCACTGACAAGGTATTGCTCCCCGGGTTTAACGGATCTACTAACGGAAATAACATGGCACGGCCACTCCGTAGCAGCTGGTGCTCCTATATTACGAAAGACTGACAAGTGGACAGAGGAAGGAAACAAGTGGGCTACCGTTACTGTCCGCCGCAAACCTGTGCAGTGAAGCAGCTTCATCGAATCACCCGCTCGTTTTCCGGACGAACAATCTTCGAGGTCGAGGCAAGCTATGTCATCCAGTTATTGTCGGATTACGCTGCAGGAAAAGATTTCCTATATCCTGCCTAGATTACTGACCCGTATGCTAGTGTCCCAGATAGTGTGACGTGATTCCTGACATTGAATGAGTGACCTCCTTGAAAGGCCATGGGCAAGTGGTTCTGGAGAATGAAGGTGATAAAAATAGGTTGTCTTTGGGCAATCGTTATTTAGGCAAGCATGCTTATTTTCCCAGCTGGAATGCTGCTTTAATAATAATAATAATAATAATAATAATAATAATAATAATAATAATAATAATAATAATAATAATAATAATAATAATAATAATAATAATAATAATAATAATCTAAATACTAATAATAATAATAATAATATTAATAATAATAATAATAATGTTGTATTATTGTTATTATTATTATATTATTACGGAAGGAACATTATTATTGTTATTATTAATAATAATAATAATAATAATAATAATAATAATAATGTATTATTATTATTATTATTATTATTATTATTATTATTATTATTATTATTATTATTATTATTATTATTATTATTATTATTATTATTATTATTATTATTATTATTATTATTATTATTATTATTATTATTATTATTATTATTATTATTATTATTATTATTATTATTATTATTACAACTGACTTGTAACGCAATGCAATAGAATGAAAGAAATCGAGAAAAGTCAAGCATCCAGAGGTCAAGCTTCGCTTGCTCCCATTTTCCAGATAGAGGAAGCAGCCCTGCCCTACTATATTATACCTGCTTACTTTATTCATTTTCATTTGTTTAGGTATTTACTTATTTAACCTCAAGTGACCTGCCTCTATGTGACTGTACGCATACTTTAATCACGTTTGTCAACCATCAAGAACAGATCTACATGTCTGATCAGTAAAGCATTTGTTCGCGAGCTAGCAGTGGCACTCATATTTAAGCAATCCACTACCCATAGCCACCAACTTCCCATAACCAGTTTGGCCAGAACTTGTTGAATGGTGGCATGCTTTTTCTTGCACTTTATTGCTCATTGCCCTAAGGTACAGTCACTCAAATTGTTAACCATTGCTCGCAGCACGATAGGTAGACATTTGAATGACTGTGCTTCGGACGCCGATAAATAGCAACATATATATGAGAACATGATTATTCACTTACACCTAAAACACGCTGAAAATGCGTCGCAAATAGGTAATATAATCACAAACTTTCAGCATTATTTCATTCGTTCAACTTTCTGAAGGGAGGGCCAGCGCTAGTTGAGATAACTACGCCTTTTGTACATCACAAAACCACTTTGTTTTCAAACATTGAGCATGTGGGGTACGCAGTCGGCTGGTAAGTAGAAGAGAGGAGGTCGTCATTTTCTTTTTCAAAGAATGACTGCTGACGTGAAGAAGGCTTGGCTAGTTTGAATTTTTTTTGTTGTTTCTTGAAGTTTGGACTGCTTTCCGTGCACTCTTATATCTCTCTCAAACATATGTTTTTTCTGGAATTTTATAGAGCACACAACTAAGACCTGGAACTGTCGATGGCAGGTAACGTTTTAGAGCCCAATATAAAATGTTTCTTCAGCTCAGATTCTGGACAAAGTTCCCCTAAAAGAAGCCTACAGACTAAGAACATTGCTACAAAGAAGCCATTAAAAAGCGCCTGCCTGTTCGGCGAAAACATGTTCCAATTTGAACGGCGCCAAACAGCAATTCAATGTATTACCCTTCAACGTGTCATAGCTCGTGCGATGGCTATACCTATTGTATCGAAGACTGCCGAACTCTGTTTTATCTACGTGGACAAGTGAACGACTGCAGGATGTTGGACACTACGCGTTAACTACTAAAGAACGGCATTTTGCCTCATACGAGGCAGGAGCCGCTCGTTCCCTTCACACGGTCACAAAATAATGCATGCACATTAGGCTAGAACAAAGATTACAAACATCGGACGCGTCGGGAACATTCCGTTCATCTTTAACTTTCCAGGTTACACTGCAAGTGTTCACTGCTGATCGATGACGCTGTGCTCTTGTCATAAGGGAAGTGAATAGAGCGTGTGAAAAGTAGAAACATCCTAACGGTCACTTCTGTACTTCGTAGATACTGATATAAAAAGATACAGAAAAATGATGCGTTTAGCTCCCTTAAGAAAAAAGCTATACATGCTCCGAAAGCAGCGCAGCAAAGTTATATGCGAGTAATACCGCTTACGCAAAAGTTAAGAGAAAAAAAAAACAAGGAAAAACGTCGTTTCGTGAAAACAAGAGATGATAGTCTGCTCACGTACCGTTCTTTTTTGTGCACGCACCATCATGCAGAAAAAGTAGGCAGTTGCTCTGACGTGCTTCTACTTGCCGCCTTCTTGCAGTGAGAAAATTTAGTTGGCACCCATTGGGGTTCAGTAGAAAAAGTCTCATCTGTGATAGTGATGATGACAATAATAACACATTATTATTAATAGGTTTTTAATTATAGTAGTATTAATAATAAACCATCTATTTAACGTGGCCAGAAACAGCAATGAGGTCTGTGCAGGCGCACGCAACAATAAAACAATACAAGTGAACAATAAGACTAATAAATAAAATATTGAAACAATACAATTAAACAGTACAATACAGACACTCTTCAGAAAAATGAAATAAACTTAAAAATAAACAAAAAACAAATCAGCCCACATGAAAAGAATACACCGACAGGACGAAAATCACAAAAAGGAAGTAAAAAATGAAAGGTGATATACACAATTATGTAGAAACTTTCCTAAAGCATGGATCAGGAAGAATCTGTACATTGTAAAAAACTATGCTAAAACAGTGCAAAGCTGAGATTCAAAATGTATAATAATAATAATAATAATAATAATAATAATAATAATAATAATAATAATAATAATATCTGAAGTTCTACGTAAAAACATCATGATATGGTTATTTCTGAAGCACGGCGTTGAGGTGGGGTCGAAAAATTACGGCGACCTGGTTTTTAAAGCACGCTGACATCTCGAATTACACGGAGCTTGGGTATTTCACTGCCATCAAAATGCTACCGCCTACACCAGCCCCACACTCGGAGCTTCGCACAATTAATATGAAGCGTGATAGTTTTATATTAGATAAAAGAAAGACTCATAGCAGGAAACTAGACAACTTGTCTTCCGTTCACCATGTATTTAAAGTCGTATATATTGCGAAATTCTACGCACAGGTCTAATGTACACTCCTTCTCACACAAAAGGTGCAACCAAGGAAGCTTAAATATCTTTAGGCGCAATGCTGTAAAAATCACGCATGTAGTGCGCTCAACAAAATGTAGAAGTTCCTGCGCCTCATGGTTGGCGTTCGTGGTTGTAAGGGTTCGTGTGAGCCTGCACCCGAGGCGTCATGACCAGCTGCAAACAAAACACTAGAAACTAAAAAAAAAGCGGAATTATTTGGAACGTGTTATTGATAGCCTTATCAAGAGGTTATTTATTTTTGTAGCGCAAAACATTGTGATGCATTTTTACACCTAAAAAAACAAGATTACATGCAGAGTGGCAAAAAAATAACAGCACTATACTATGAGTTGGTGCGAACGCATTTACTGAGTCAACTCTCGTTAAACTCTAATAAGTATCACTGTGTCGCTTCCGCAGGGGTTAAGTTTTTTAAACATCTTTGGTTGTGTCTCAAGTATGTAATGTATTAAACTTCTCCTTCAAACAAACTACACTGTGCTAATTAAGCTATTGATCTGCCAGCTCTATATTTTACCCACATCTTTACCGGATCTCTGCTTTTTTTTCTTGGCATATGTATAGCGCATACAAGGACTTCATTGCAGAATTGCAACATTTTCGTGTACATTTCTTTGCGTAATGGCTGGTCACTTAACAACATCCTGCGGTGTTTTCTTGAAATAGAAACGGGTTCCCAACGCATTTTTCGCAAATTTCTGCGAAGTCTGTTGTAGCATTGCTCTTTGAGTTTTTTTCTGAACCACAGTACGGCCTGACACAATTCAGAACAAGGAAATGCTGTGAAACATTGACTGGCCTCTTTTTTTGTCTTTACGTTTTAGCATCATTTTAGCCTCGCAAAAAAACGGGATGTTTTTACAGCCCTGTCAGTTCGGCCCTATTTACTTTATGTCCTCGTGGACACCGCGAAAGAGAAAGTCTGATGGCGTTCTTCTTTTCTTTTGCAGTTCATTTCGGTCCTTCAACTCCACGAAGCATTCGCTAGCAGTCACTTTACCCCAACCCTCTTTACTCGAAAATGGGCACGCTCCCGCACTGCTGAAGTTTGCGCCCCACTATTCCTTTTCCTTCTTATAGGTGAAGCACCTTAGGGTGTAGGTCGTTCCGTCGTAGTATCGCGAATAGCCACTTCTAGTTAGTTTTGAGAATTACTTTTTAGATGGCTTTGTGTGTATCATAATCGTCATATTCATCCTGACTACGCCCACTGCAGGACAAAGACCTCTCCCATGATCCACCAGACAACCCGGTCTTGTGCTTTTTGTTGCCACGTTATACCTGCGAACTTTTAAAATCTTATCGGCCCACCTAACTTTATGTCTTCCTTTCATGCATTTGCCTTCTCTGAGAATCTCGTTAGTCTTCATTATGAGCGAGGCTCATTTCTATTTCATTACTCTGAAAAACTGTGCCAAGACTGTCGAAATATTTCTTACATGTCGTTTTGGCGTGATAGTTGGAGTTCGACTGTTAAGTTCGACTCCATAATTACCAAGAGGTTCACAAAGTATTGTGATTTTTGACGGAAGCAGCTCGCCCTTATAGGGTCAGTTTCACTGATTATTGTAGGCAACTAAATCAGGCGATTTCCCCAATGCTATTTACCACGTGCTTAAAAGAGTTTTTCAGAGGCCTAGAATGGGAACAGTTAAGGCTGGTGCACACCGGCGACTAGCAGCGGTCGCGCGACCATTTGCGACTGGTCGCCAACAGTCGCGAACAGTCGCGAACGGTCGCAAACGGTCGCAAAGCAACTGCTTTGTCTAGTCGCTGTCTGACCGATTTTTTAGTCGTGCGACTGCAGTCGCAAAGCTGCAGGAACCAATCAGCGACGCTCAATTTTTGTTTTGTTTTTTGTTTTTTCATTGCGCTGGCTTCCTGCCACCAGATACAAACGAGTGCGTTCCTCTAGGTTTGTGGCACCATGGCCACCACGAAATACTTGGCTTGGAGATGGCGGGGCGCAGCAGCTCGAGCAAAGTGTTGAATTTACGTAGAGGTATTCGTAAGAAGGTAAACACTGTCAAAGTAAAGAGAAAATAAATTGTGCACTATCTTTTCACCGTATTCAGAGCCGTTTTATTGTCTTGAACTTGATTTTTCACCGCCTTCAATGCAGCACGTTTGGAACGCGTTTGTGCTTTAATGCCTTGGCAACGAGTTAAGACACCGCGTTCGAGACGCGTTTGTGCTGTATTGTAGGCTGTGGCAAGCCAATTTAAATTCAAGGACCGTTTCTTAATACGTGCGACTCTCGGTAATACTCCTCGTCGTCTCAGCGCTGCTCGGGAGGCAGGTGGCTTGCATGGCCGGCCAACTCCCGCGATAGAAAGGACGGTCACACCCATTACCGGCTTTTTTTTCGCTTTAGAGGCATCTGTGATGCCAGCGCTGACACCTTGGCCCAGCGAATCAGCACCATAATAATGTCTTGTCCTTCGCTTGAATTGAACTTGACGCTGTTGGGAACGCTGTGCGAGAACGGACGAAAACAATAAATGCGGCGCGCCCGGTTTGCTCCACTCACTCAGCTGGCGGTGATCAGCTGATCGGCGCTGGTCTCTAGAGTTCTCGCTGATAACGAGATCCGGACGTGTCTCTCCACTTTTGCGACTTCCGGTCGCTCGCATGCAGCCCCCGCCGGTGTGAACATCAGTCGCTTTTTGGTCGCCAGTCGCGAATGGTCGCGCGACCGCTGCTAGTCGCCAGTGTGCACCAGCCTTTAGGGATAAGAGTAAATAGAGCGTACCTTAGTAACCTGCGCTTTAGCGATGACATTGCATTGCCGAATAACTCAGGGGACGAACTGAATCTCATGATTACGGAGATAGACAAGGAGATCAGAAGGGTGGGTCTTATAATTAATCTGCAGAAAACGAAAGTAATGTACAACAACCTCTGAAGAGAGCAGCGCTTTGAGATAGGTAATAGTGCACTTCAAGTTGCAAAAGTCTACGTCTACTTAGGACAGGCAATAACCGCGGAGCCAAACCATGAGATTGAAGTAACTAGAAGAATAAGAATGGGGTGAAGCACATTTGGCAAGCACTCTCAAATCATGACAGGTAGATTACCACTGTCTCTCAAGAGAAAGGTATATCACAGCTGCATCTTGCCGGTAGTTAGCTATGGAGCAGAAACCTGGAGACTTACAAAGAGGGTTCAGCTTAAATTGAGGACGACGCAGTGAGCAATGAAAAGAAAAATGGTAGGTGTAACTTTAACAGATGAGAATAGATCATAGTGTATAGGGGAACAAACGTAGTTAAGAGATATCATAGTTGAAATTAAGAAAAGGAAATAGACAAGGGCCGGGCATGTAGCGCGTAGACAGGATAACCACTGATTATTAAGGGTAAATAAGTGGATTCCCAGAGAAGGCAAGCGGGTTAGAGGGAGACCGAAGTTTAGGCGGGCAGATGAGATTAAGAAGTTTGCGGGTATAAATTGGCAGCAGCAAGCACAGAACCGAGTTAACTGGCGGAACATGGGAGAGGCGTTTGTCCTGTAGTGGACGTAGTCAGGCTGATGATGATGATTAAATCAGGCAACGCCGATATGAAACGTGCGGTGCACTTGTCTCAGTAGTCATCTCTGCCGTACTCTCAAAATTTCACACTTCTTAATAGCTAGATTATACTTAACTACTAATGAGAACGGTTTTCTGAGTGAGAGAGTGCTACATAAAGCTAAGCACAAGTGAATTTTCACAATGCCCAAGCCAAGTAAACAAAAACTGCATTTCATGTTAGATCTCATTGCTATTCGTACACAGATATTTTGTTTATAAACTGATACTTTTAATAACAGGTTGGTGTTTTCTAATGGTTTTTGAAAATTTTAATTGCGAATAATAGACTCTTAAGACAAGTACCATCAATTATACACTGTGTTTATTGACAAGATGTTTGATTTTCTTGCGTGTGTTATATTGCGTTGGGAAATTTTAGTACTGAGTGCCACAACCAATGAGCCAGTAAAAAAAAATATGGTGCTGGAGCTACTGTCACTTACGGTTAAGTGAGCTTTTCAGGCCTTCCATGCAATTGCAAGTACACCGGTGTGAAGGGAATGCGGCTACACCAGGTCCTTTACGATAACACGACATGAATACTGAAGTCGCATTGTGAACGCTCCGATCATGCACAGCGCAGACTTAGTGAAATATTTTGCACAGAATAATGTATTAGGTGAAAATATTTTAGCATACCTCGGAAGAAAGGATGCGCTATTTGTGACAACGCCATTAGAATGGTCACGAATTGAGGCCGAAGTGATGCAGAAGTTTTAGGCGTTAATTCGAATGAAACGTAGCTGCCAATAATGCAACTGGAACTAGCAAGAAATGGTAGTAGCTGCAATACACTGCGTAGGAATCCGAATATGGCAGTTCACGCCTTGCGGATGCGTTCTTCACATTCAAGGAGCGCAAAAATGTAAATAAAATATCAGTTAGATATAGGCCACTGAAACTGAAAGCACGCACTCGTCTTGAAAAAAGCAATTTGTAATTGCCACTTGAATTTCCACCTTTCCTTCACGGACGCCTGCCGCTGCACATCTGTAGGCGTCATTTAAATGCGTCGCTGGACGCGACGCATTTGAACGAGACTCGAATGTCTGCTTTGGAGCATGCCTCGAAATTCAAATGCATGGCTGCACTGCCATCAGGTTGGAAAGAGAAACGCAAATTTAATACGAGCGGCAACGAGGCGGGAACAAAGTGGGCGAACATGAAACCACACGCAGACGGGCAGCCACGAAGAAAGAACGTTTCTAGGAGGCGTCCTTGGAAACGGCATCAAAAAGAACAGTTGCCTGAGGAAGTGTGAAAAAACTTTCTTTCAAACAGGGACATTTTTTTCGTTTCGAAGTTCCAAACGAAAAGCATCATTCGGCTAGGGAGAACTTCTAAGCGATAGAAGATTTAAATTACTTTGTAGCATATGGGAGGAGGTTTAAGTTAGCTCTTCATTTCTCACGAGCATTCGTCGTCATCCGTAGTGCGATGCTGTCGTGTCGCAATTTCGGACGAGATCAACGCCGCCTATATGTGGTGCTTTTTGGGGGGATATTGGTGCTTTTTTAATATTGATGAGTACTGAAACGCCAAATGGCTGTTGAGTGTTTGTCTCTACAAATATTTTGTGTGGTTGCGAACATTCAGTGCGATTTGCAGAACTAAATCATTTTTTAAACGAAACAGTAGCCTAAAGGAGCGATTTGGTTTCGGACGCTTTCCATTACTTTAAACACCTTTTCTTTCCATGGTGCTCATTGTGTCTATCTTCGAGCTATACAACCGCAGTTTTTGTGTAACTACATACCTTTGTAAAACACTTTTGGGGAACCACAGCCCCAAAATGCTTCCTCGTTTTGCCTTTGTTGAAGTACCAGGTGTGAATGCATGACATAGGAACAAGCCTAGTGAATTCTTGGTCCTATTATATTCCTAGCTGATACTAATGAGGCGCTTTTGAGCCATTTTCATACTAATATTTTTATCATTCCAATGTCACCATAGTAAATGTACCTAGATAAGCATACAATTCAATTATTAGTAAAAAAAATTCAGCAGATTCTTCGTACCATGAAAATGGACGTTATGTGAGGAATGCAGAGGGAAAGTGAGCTGTTGTAACTTTTCTATTGAGCGATACGTCATGAGATGACGCTGAATATATGTATAAATGTTGTACGCACAGACATAAGTTGAAGATACGTAGATCTTTATATATCTAGTTGTTCGCACTTGCGCAAGGACGCCAACAGAAACATGAGTATTAGCAACACCAGAAGCGGTAGGCCGGTGCTCGCAAAGATGGTAGCCCTGGACACTCAGCCTGAGCGCATGGCGCCTAAATATACGTGACGGTAATCCAACTGGACCGCTCTATCAAGAGAGTACACATGCAAGCTTTATGAAATGAGATAGCCAGCACTGCAACCACAACTGACATTTCACCGAGTATACCGGTTTCAAGAATATAAAGGTTAAATAGCAGTTCCGAGACTTGGTGAGACTCTGTGGTAAAATGCATAACTACCACGCAGAATTCTTTGGTTTGATTCCTGCTAGGACCCTTGGTCTTATTCTTTACATTCGTCGTGTCAGTGCTGCCGATGTCAGGTATTTTTCGGCATTAATGCAGTAAAACGGCCATGTCTGCTCTCGTCGTTTATTGGCAGATTCTGTTTCGATCTTCTGTGGCACAATCCCGCATTCCGGTGGCACATTCCTGCATTCTGGTGGCACATCCCCATCCGCGGGAAGTGTTCGACAACTTACAAAACAGCATTATCAAATTATTCATGAGTTCACGAGTGCGTAGTTCTTGTTACCCCGGTGTGATGGTTTAGTGACTAAGGTACACGGCCGCTGACCTGCAGGTCTCGGAATCGAATCCCGGCCTTAGCGGCAGCATTTTCAATGGAGACGAATATGTCGTAGACACGTGTGCTCTGATTTTGGTGCTCATTAACGAACCCCAGGTAGCCTGGAAATCGGAAGTTCCACTATGGCGTCTCCCATAATCCTATGGTAATTTTGGGACGTTAGACCCCGCGTATCAATCAATAGGTCATATTCGTCAAACTATTTTACCCCATAATACTAATTCTGGTTCTCCGACGTTGAGGGGATGATCACGAAAGCACCCACGTGTATGCGGCTTGATATATATATATATATATATATATATATATAGATACGCAGATCGATGCCAAATGTGCTTGCAGTACGAAAAGAAGTGCTTCGCATTTATTAATCGTAGCACCAGCTGGGAAGCAGAAGAACATGAGCGTCTCTGACTCGTAAATATATGAAAGTTCACGTAGTTACCAAAGTAACATTGGCTGTAGCGTACACCTCGCTGTCATACGTTAACTATAAAGCGTATCAGTGCTACTTATTATAGAGCATAGGTTGTGTATTCGCGAAACGTGACAGGCTAGAGTCGTAGTTATTAATTTATGATTTCTCAAATGACACTCGGCACATATTTACAGCGACTTACCCAAAGAGCTCTAAGCAATGTAAGGGATCCGTATACGCTACGGTGGACGTCAAGTGTTATCAGAAAAGTGGTAGTGGATGAGTGACACAGGAAAAAAATCAATATGAAATTTTAAAATGTATTACACAAGGGATGCAACAATGAGAATGTGTGCGTGTACGTCGAATTTGGCATTGTGGAAAAATACTTCCGACCCTCGTATCTATCTGCTCATGCTGCTTATTTTGAAAAGCAAAATAAAGAAAATAGCAACCAAAACAGGCGCAACTAGCTGTAATTTTCGAAATCAAAAGTCGTTGCAACGAACACCGAGATGTGAACAGATATTTGTTATTACTGTAGCATCCTTAGTGAAGGCAGAATGAACATAGTTCAAGTTTTCCTAACAAAATTACCTTTCCTTATTGTATTATGCTATGCTGAGAGAGAGAAGTACCCCACACCCGTCGAGATTCAGGTTAATGGCCACTCATACTCAGCTGGGACTATTTCCGTAATGAACTTTGTTTTGCCCTCTTCTCTGACAGCCCTTCTAACTATGCTCCCATCGTTCACGTAACTATGAAACTACGGGAACAACACTTGATAGCTTTTACATGCCCATCTTCATTCTTGAACGTTCATTAGCTGCTGCTTTTTCTTACAGCTGGCCTCACCGATCTCCTCATGTTGGAAAACTGGGTAAGTGTTGCCCGAGATTCTTTCAGGCTAAAAACATATGATATTTACTCTGTTTTTCATTTGAATTTTGTACCCTTAAAATAGGTAACACTAGGAATAGGATGCTACTTTTTCCAGCAGGCTTGGTGTCACACTTATTTTTATCTAGGTGATTCTTAAGGTAACATCGATATCAATACAAAAATTATTATTTGAATACTTGACAGTCAAAGCATACGTAGTCATATTACGCAACAGTCCTGCCTAAATATTATTACCGGGATTGGTATGCGTTCGTTGTTTATATCATTGGAAAGCCTGCTAGAGTATAGGCAGACGTGGTGCAACTCTTTGTTTCTGTTATCAGCCCTGTTATCAATTTACTGTGTTACTTTTCTACGTACCGTAAGGAGGTAGTGAGAAAAAGATAGGGGTGTGTTGACAGTAGTGACGTTTGATGTTCAGATTTCGGGTTCAAACCTGCGCCTTTCCAAGTAAACGTATTTTGGTTGCGGCTTTATTTATAGAATAATTTTAAGTACACTTCCTTGATGTGGTCTGTCACGTGACCTTCGTTTTATGTCACCACATCACGTGGCATGTTTCAGCGAACTAGCCGACACTAGGTCCGTAATGAGAGCTTTGCCGTGAAGCTAGGCAATCAGAGAGTGGCATGGTTACTCATGCTAAAGACGTTAAGTAGTTATTCGAAAAAAATATGCAGGCAGGAACACACAAACTAATTTTTCATGCCATACTTTGTGTTACCGGGGCAAAATTGATTGATTGATTGATTGATTGATATGTGGGGTTTGACGTCCCAAAACCACCATATGATTATGAGACATGCCGTAGTGGAGGGCTGCGGAAATTTCGACCATCTGGGGTTCTTTACCGTGCACCCATATTTAGGTACACGGGCCTACAACATTTCCAGCTCTATCGGAAATGCAGCCGCCGCAGCCGGCATTTGATCCGGCGACCTGCGAATCAGCAGTCGAGTCCCTTAGCCACTGTACCACCACCGTGGGTCTACCGGTGCAAACGAAAACAGTATAATGGTAATTTTGAAACATAAAGCACGAGTAGTATAGGCTTACCTCCATCAGCCTGAGCACATTTCACAGATGACTCGTAGAAGATGCCATTTAATTTAGTTCTTGTTTTCCACGGAACACTTTCATGTTGTAATAATTCTGCGGGGACTCCAACAAGCTTCAGTCTATTGAGGCCCTTCGTGTGCTCTTTTCAAATTGCGAAATAATATTTCATGGCACCAGAGCACAGCGCCGTTTTTATGAGCATGCTGCTTCCGTTTTCGACAATGCTTGAAGTACATCTGTTTTTCGACACTGTTTTTTCTTATTTGCTTTCTATGACACTCAAGGTATCGCATATTCTGCGTGGAGCATGGAGACCTAGCTATCGTAAAGTACCACAAGTCGGTGCTTCTACTCAAGAATATCAGAGCTCCTGATTGAAGGCTGTTAGAATTATCAGTCTGCGCATCTGCGAGGATCGGTACTCTGCTAATCGATGGCAACCGAGCGCCTGCTATATTCCCCATCGTGAAATTATTTATTGTGTAGCGGGTCAAACTTTGCTGTGTAATGGTCAAAATAACCTTTGCTAATAAGGCTGAATCAATCTTCATAAAGAGAAACGAAGCCATCAATGATTTCAACAAGTTAAATGGTGTTTTAGTATGGTCATGGAACATCACGTGAAAGATCATTGCCTTTTCATAGTCATAAGACACATTATTCTTGAAAAAATCAACAGACATTCATTACTAATAGCTTCTTTTTTTGTGTGCAGCAGCCAAGCTAACCACACACTTGACTGTGACATGGAGACGCTGAGCATGCCAATTTTGGCAAATCAGCATTTTCTTGTTACAATAGGTGGTTCTGCATCACTCGACCAGTATGTCTTCCTCGACAAATGTAAGGCAGATTGTTTATCTATTCCAGCAGTTAGCCATATTAGGCAGGAGGCCAAAACATTGTTTTTTATTGTTGTTGTTGTTGCTGTCATTCCACCTTTGAATAGGTGCATGTACCAACTACGGCATCGTCCAGCTTGTGCATATGGCACGCTTGCTTTAATGTACGCTCTCAGTCACTTGTGACGTAGCTGGAACTTCAGCTCCCATGCTGCAGAGAGAAGAGTCAAGAAAAGATAAAAGAAAAATAAAGAGAGGGGCAGCAAATCCATGGCAGCATGTAGAGCTGCATCACAATTGTGAAATAATATACTTATAACGGTATTGGAAATGCCCATAAAAGTTTTCCTAAATCATAGAAAACGAACACGCTTGCTGAAAAGATACACTACTCGCTTGTTATTGTAAACAGCTTCAGGCAGATTCTTATAAGACACATTTAAAGGACAATAAGCTAAATGAAGACAATAAGTAGTGTGTGGGAGTGCTTAGTAAGTGACGCAATATTTCTTCCAAGTCATGTTTTTGTTTTTGTTTTCGATGTAAAGAGATCGATTTTTATCCAAACTTTGCAAGGTTAGAACATCAAAAGTTATCCCGATGTTTAACATAAGTGTTAGGTAGAATACTCAGGAGAAGACAATGACAGCAACTAAAAAGGGGGGGTTTGCTTATAGAACTTAGCACTTACATTCAGGTTCGAAGTCCTGTGGGTCCACAGACCACAGTATACTTAAAAAACAAGATGTTAAGGGCATTGCAAGGGAGAGAGAAAGAGAGAATTTATTAGAAAGCAGAAAGGTCAGCCTAAGCTAGTTCACTCTAGCCGGCTACTCTACGCATTGGATAAGGGAAGGGGAAGGAAAGAGGTATGAAGGGTGATGATGGGGACACGAAGAGGTGCTGCGTATGTACAGTAGCCACTTATCATAGTACCCTGCAGTTTAGTTTCTAGTCCAGTGCTTTTTATAAAGTCTAGAACAGCCTTTGTAGCAGCTTCTGACACTATTTGGTCGTTAATTGCTGACAATATGTGGCTTTCACTAAATGGCGTTCGTCCGATGCTTGCCAACGCTGCAGTTAGCAATATCCTTTGCGCCACGTATAAAGCACAGTCACAAAATATGTGAGCTAAAGTTTCGTGCACTTGGCAGCGCTCACAATTCGGGCTGTCCACACGGCCGATTAGGTGGGTGTAGTGACGAGTGAAGGCGACGCCCAGGCGAATCCGGTGCAGTATATTAGCCTGTCTTCGGCTAATTTTAGCGGGAAGACGAAAAGTCATACCGGGGTCTGTTTCCCACAGACGCTTGTTCCGATGATCTGATAGCGACCAAGCATTTCAAAATAATCCCAATGCATTCAGTAATCTCGCTACATACTCAGCTGATTATTTCTTACATAATCTTAGCCTCGTATAAATTTTCTCGACCAAATCTGTTGGCTGACTTGGACTCTTCTTCGATCCACTTCAAATTGATCGCTTTTTGTGTTGCTTTATGCTTTCACAAGTATGCTTTATGGTTTAGAGTGCTTCACGTTATGATAAGCTTACATGAGTTAAATATTTGTCGGGATGACTTTTCACTTAAAGAATACTTACTCGTAATTTTTTTTACCTGTAACAATGATCATTTGTGCTTACACGATAAAAATTCGTCTGAGCTAGTTGAAGCTGCCAACATATACCAAAAATGACTTAACAAAAGGATGACTGCAGCAGCTATAAAAATCAAAAGGCAACACTGCACTTGTATAGTGAAGTAAATTTTACCGCTGTTTATATTTTACACAGCACAGAAAGACATATTGCGAATTGAGTGTGCGTAATTAGGTTGAAAGTACATTGGGTTTACAAGTTGTTTTCATTTACAGTGAAACAAGTGAAGTGTTCGACTTCCTTACAAGCTTTTCAATTTTACACTTATTTTACACTGCTTAAATTGAGAGCAATAAAGACAGCCAATGGCTTGTGCCTCAGCGTACAGTAAAGTAGCAGGCTGTAAATCGCCGGCACATGTACACGGCAATCAAACTGTCATTGATATTACGCATTGTCGCACAAACGCTCACGATGTTTAGCGAGTGTTTAAAGTCAAACTCGGGGTTCTCTTGCATAGATGCATAGTAGACTGTGACTAAATATATTTCGTAATTATTTATGAAACATGTGGTCAGCACTCTTAATGATGATTTGTGCTTCTTACCTACCGGTACTTAAATTGATTTATATTTAGGCCAAGAAGTTATGATTTAATAACGACTTTTTCAACACCAATAAATCTAACAACAAAATGGTATCAGAATAGAAACAAATCTTACAGTTTTAGTTTACAGGCGCATAACGAAACAAAAACCTGTCATTCATTTCTGACGTGACAAATTCCATTGGAGAAACTGAAAATTTGGGATTAGTCTGAGGGCTTTCTCGGAAATAACTAGGTTTCTAGCATGCATACTACCAAAGCCACCATCATTGAAGCGCAGTTGTTTCCCCTTTGTAATAAAATGCGTCATTCTATCTGCTGAAAAGCAAGACTTTCACTGGAAGATCGATGTAATCGTATAAGTTTGATAGAAACAAAAAAAAGAATGGTGTGGCATTCCGGCATTTAAGAGCTTTGCCCGTTTTTTTTAATCAACACAATCTGCCAGTTCTTGCACTTTTCTTCATGAATTGCACTTCACTAAAGAGGATACCAGCAGCTTGTTATCCAGGCGAGTCGACTGTGGAGCGGCGAAAAGCTCGGCCGATTCACAGGAGGGTGAATTACGCGGAAACGCGGGCGTGTCAATTTGCGGGTCGCCCTTTCCAATTAGCGCACGTCTCGCGGAATGGAATGCGAGCGAGCCGGTGGCATGTCCCGTATCTATTTGCCAGAGAATCATGTTCCACTCCGGGCCAACGAGATTGGAGCCACGCCGCATATCGCTGGGACTTCATCAGCTTCCCGTATGCTGCCACAGGTCTTGCTTGACTATACCGGGAAAACACGTCGACAAAGCTGGTTGTGCGTGTTTCCTTGAAACAGCAGTCGGTGAACACTAGTCTCTCGAATACGTTTTCTTGTATTGCTTGCACAGTCAGTCACACTGATTGCATCAATTCTGTATTCAACTGAGAGTGCACAAAAGAGTGGCGGCCTAGGCTAGTTGGTAGCTAGCTATTCGGAGAGGAATAACGCAATTAAGTACTCGTCCTCGTCTGTTCTGTCTGTTTTGTCCTTGCTTTGCTTTATAGATCTTGTCATGCACATAAATGTAAAGCCTATATCAAAAACTGAGGTGTTATCTATTCTGTATAAACCAGCAATAAGGAAACGGCGAGAGTCTAAAGAAAGTGATTCTCCCCCTCTCATCTTCCTGCGCAGGAAAAATGATAAGTGAGGAAAATATTTTTTAGAAAAGAAAAGTGTGGTAGTTTTACTTATCTCAAACATCAAGGATCTCGCAGAGTTCTTACATTTATGTACACTATCTACTAGTGCTAGCAAGTGTGCAAGCCGCATCTACCCTGTGTTTTCTGTAGGACACTACGTTGTTTAGTACCATTCGTATTAATTTTGCACATCTATGCGCCTGCTTACGTCATCTGTAATTTACACTTCAGATTTTGTGTCACTTCTTGTTAAGATTTTGATCTAATTCATGAATACAGGTGTGTCTGTATCCCACATTTCAATTCAGAAAAGCACACTGCACTTTCGGAGGTTTTTGCTTGAAATCACAGGGTAGTTTCCGACTTTAGCTAATATTCCTTAATTCTCATCGCAATAGTCCTTGAAGTCGAAAAACAGGTAGACCCCTTGTGAACCGACCATCACGTTTACGATGGAGTCGATGATTTTATTGGGTACGAAGAATCGCATGAGGGTCACCGCCGACGGAAGCCCCACCAGGAGAGACAGGCGAACAAAAATTGTTAGGTTGTTTTTTTTGTTGTTCTTGTTGTTGACCACACTTGGGGCGGGTCCCGCGTCCAGGTTTCCGGATGTCGTGCCCACCCTGCACTGCGGAGGACGTCGCGCGAGTGTAGCACACAGTGTGTAAGTAGAGAACAAGGGAGAACAACACTGATGAAGCCATAGGCACAAACAAGTACACCACCAGTCTCCAGAAGGAGCTGATAAAGCAGATAGGGTCACCATAGTTCGGAGGCAACAACGAATCAGCAGCCGTCTGATCTACGATCACGGCTCCGCTGACAACAAGAAGTGCTCCTCAGGGGAGGAGAGAGGACCAGGCCAATGTGTTCTCTTTGGTCGAGGAGGTTCGGAGGGTTTTCAAGCTTTTCCCGATTTCGAAGGAGAGCACACGTCCAGATGAATGTTCTGAGAAAAGTGTAAGGCCGAAAACAGCACCAGCGAAGCAAACGTATTCCTCGAGATCGGCGCATTTGGTGAATAGGAGATTACTTGGGCAACTAGCAGCGTCCCGGCCATGCATATCGTACTAGATAAACACGACTTGCGAGCCTGCCTGAATACGCAGAACATGATGAGTTTGACAATGAGGAAACATATTGAGAGAGCTGTGCAGGCAAGCGCGATGCAGTTTCGCAGACTGTAGTTGTTTTGCCACTCCGTAATGAATCTTGCTTGATAATGTGGCAGCTTTGCAGGCCACCCATATATTTTTAGGGTTCGATGCATATACTACAGTCCGAGCATAGTAATGTGCTCGAAGTGTAGTCGTTCCAGATGTCAAACTTTAGCCGTTGGTAGACACGGAACACGTATCATACCACACAATAAAACGTGCTGTATTTCTTTAATACGCACTGTACTTTAAGAAAAAACTCACAACTGTTTTAAAACAACCCGCTGCTAACTACATAATCTGTAAAATAAATGAGTGGCTTGTTGTTATATGCCGGCCATATTTTCAAATGCCTAAAATGACAATGATCTTGCCATGCAGGGTAAAAAAATGAAATATTCACCAGAAGTATTGAAACTTCAAGAGAATCAATAAGGGCGAGATGAATGAGTCACAGTTTTGCCGCCAGGGAAAACCAGTGAATACGACAACCAAAAATTGGATATCCATAAAAAGAACGACAAGCTGCTTGAAAGTAGAAGCACACCGCTGAATAAAAAAAAACAGAACTTGCAAACAACGCACACCTATGCACAAGAAAAGCGCGATCTGACAACTGTTTAGGGGTGTGTTTGAGCAGTGCGCTGCAAGTGTCGACAATGCAGAACCCCATGCTCTAGATATTTCTTCTTTTAGGGGTGAAGCTTTATAGGCTGTGGGCCATTTCCTTCTGTGTAATAAGAATGGATAAGTGGACTTTAACATTCCAAAACTACCATGTGAACCTTCCTCTTTAATAGTATGTTGTAGTAACCACTTTTAAAAGGTTTTAAGGATTGCTCAATAGATGTTTCCTTTTAAATAGTATCACTAGATGCCGATAGTAGTTTTCATATAGTTGACAAATAAACAGAATATATGGCGCTGTTATATGAAGAAATGCGCAGCATATTCATGGAGTGAATAATGATCAGTGTGGTGATAATGATCCGTCTGATGCGTGCTCTGGGGTGATAAGAGTGGACGGACAGAAGGACGGACGGACAGGCAGACTGACGGACAGACGGACAGACAGACAGACAGACAGACAGACAGACAGACAGACAGACAGACAGACAGACAGACAGACAGACAGACAGACAGACAGACAGACAGACAGACAGACAGACAGACAGACAGACATATATGTGGACGGACGTACGGATGGACGGGTAGATGGAAGGATGTACGGATGAACACTACACCCCACTCATCATCTTTCACTCTATAGATATGCTGTGAATTTTTTTCAAACTGTGGTGCGCAAAGTCACCGCTATGCGTTTGCTGCCACGTCGCGGCGCCTTACATAAGGGATGCCTGGAGTGTCATTGATGCTCGCTCCTTCGCTCAGAGTGAAGACATCTGCGTGAGTGAAGACATCTTCGTCGTCTGTTACGGCAGCCGCCATTGTCGCTCCCGTTGTGTATCGGTTTCACTGTGGCGGGAAGTGGCTTAATAGCTTAACGCGAATGGTTGTTGCACTGAGGAACGCGAAATCCAGGCATACTTGGCCAAATAAAGTGGCATGTGAGCCCTACAACAGGGCGAAGATGCTGTAGGTACTATAATGGCAGAAAAAAACTGTACAAAAGGTGGCCGCACTCTGAACGGGGGCGCGCGCATCAAGGCACTCTAGGGATGCCCAGCAACGAAAGTATTTCTTGGTATACTTCGACGCAAAAGTGTTGGTCTGTCTGTTCATTTGCCTGTCCACTGAAACAATACCCTAAACGGCACCAAACGATACCCCAAACGGTCAACTCCATTCGCAGCGCCCACCAGTATTGCTCAAGTTTCAGCGTTCATACTTGTGCGATTGTCACTAAAAAGTGATTATTGTGCACATCTGAGGCACTACAACAACACGTCCGTATTCTGTATGTGGGTCTTCATGCTAGAGAAGGCATACATAAGTAATTCTAAGGACCGTAGCGTTTATCTTGCTGAGCTGGCAATGCAACGCTATGCTCGAAAAGGCAAATGTTTCCAACGCTTTGCAAAGACAGCATGATGGTGGCACCTGCCCATCGCTTTGCGTTTTACGTCTTATCACCTCCGAGACATGCACAAACGTCTTCCTTCGTTTTCGAAGATAACTGCCAGATGGCGCTCGTGTCTAACGTGCCTCGATGCATTCGTTCGCCTTCGCTGAACGGATCTAGACGACGCAGTGCCGCCGGCAGACAATTCACCAATTTTCTCGCGCCGAACATCAAATACACGTTTTGTTCATTTTCTCCAGACGCAATACTATCGTCTTTTGGCGACATTTGAAATAAAACATGCAGATATGGGGCCATATTTTTTTCTTTTTGCACACCTTGAGTGGGTACTGAGAGGGAAACGTTTTCGTGGAGATCTCAAGGGCTGCTTGAAAATGAAAGAAAGTGTATTGAAAATGAAAGAGAGAATTCTGTAATAGAGAATATACTCCAGCGCTCCTCCGAAATCAACGCACCGCAAGCGATAAATAACGCAAATAAATAGTTCTTTGTTACTACGCAAGCGCACGCATAATGGAGGCTAAAAAGAAGACCTTCTTTAAGAGAGTTAAAAAAATGATCGAACTAGCCAGAGTGAAAACGTTCTCTTTTAAGCTGCACACAAATACGCTCCTGAGTAAACGGTGGCTAGAACAAAAAGGGGACTTCTTACCATTGCCTAATCAATTGTTTACTTTGTCAAAGATCTGTATTAGTGCAGCATGTATTTATAGATTTTTGGGATGTAACTTACTTAGAAATGTCCTAAGGACAGCACTTAATAAGGAACTGTCTCTCACTGCACATGATATTTGGTTTTTAGCAATGAAACCTGGGCTTTTATTTTAAACGTTTTTTTTCATCTTTGCTTACACAGCATATGGCAAAGCCGCATGACCTTTCGGCATTGTTACTTAGATGCTCAACCAGTACGTATTTATCTCATTGAACAAGTGTACAAGCTATGAGAAGTTTCTCCAACACTTTGCTTCTATAATGAACTGCTAAATGTCATGAATGCCCTTTGTCATCTGCAAGCGTTTAAAGAACATTAACTCATAGTCCTGAGGCGAGCGTCAGAGAAAGCACGACCTTCTGTGAGGTAGGCCGTGCCATAGCCGAAACATTATGCAGAAAAGTATTTCTCTCTCATATTTGTGCCAACTTAATGTTTCCATTTCTCTGCTCTTAGTCAGCTTTCTTTGTTTTTCACTCTCTCTATTCCTCTATGTGCCGGCTGTCATGCACTTCAGCCACCCCTCCGGAGAAATCAGCACGTTTTCTAAGAACGAAGTAGAAGATAGGGACGATGGTCATGAAGCGGAGGACGAAGACAGAACCTGCAGCGTCGGTGAAGGCACGAGACATCACATTAGCAGTGCTCGTGCGTGCGTATTCTCGCAATGTCGTCATCATTCGACGAGATTCTCTCAGTCCATTGACAAGCTTAGCGGTGCCGCTGTTGATATACTCCTCGAAACTTGCCTCCTTCTTCCTCACATGGCCCATGCAGCTCTCGTCGTGTCCACACAGAAATTCCGCTGCTGAACCACTTCAGCAAAGCACGCATACAAGCTCTGAGAAACGAGAGGCATTCACTGTACAACAAAGTAAGGGACAGCCGCACGAAGGCACATTGATTTTGAAGTGAACACGAAATGTAAACATGACTGAAAGAGTAAGGAAGGGACGGCAACGGAATGCGTGCACAGGCGACATGCACTCCTCTTTGGTCATATCGAAAAGGAATAACTCATTTCGCACCTACATCTGAAATAGGATAAAATGGAAGATGATATGTCAAGTTTAACGTCCCAAACACATCATATGATGAAAACACGCCGTAGTGGAGGGCTCCGGAAATTTACACCACCTGGGGAGTTTTTTAACATAAAGAGAAATAAATTTATACACTTATCACAGGTCAAACGCAAAGAAGGACGAGTGTTTTGCTGCGCATTGATTGATATGTGGGGTTTAACGTCCCAAAACCACCATTTGATTATGAGAGACGCCGTAGTGGAGGACTCCGGAAATTTTGACCACCTGGGGTTCTTTAACCTGCACCCAAATCTGAGTACACGGGCCTACAACATTTCTGCCTCCATCGGAAATGCAGCAGCCGCAGACGGGAATCAAACCCGCGACCTGCGGGTCAGCAGCCGAGTACCTTAGCCACTAGACCACCGCGGCGGGGCTGTTTTGCTGTGCAAGGTACTTCGTAAGTACGGTGGAGGAATGTTTCTTTTTTTTCTTTTTTTATCAAAGCTGCTTTGAAGATAAGGGAGTCAATCTCTTTTTCGAATCCCGGCAAGATCAATGTGGTTTTCACAGTGGGTGACGAAATAAAGTTTATTTCGTAATTGTGATAACGGTGCTTGCAGAGCATGCAGAATTAAAATTACGGTAGAGGAAGGCATTATCCTTCCCTTACCACGCGTTCTTTGGGAATGTCATGTGAAAAATTGAATAAGATATAACCTGAAAACCACAAATGAAATCACGAAAACGCAAAGTAAAGAAAAAGCACCCTTTGCACACTTTCAAAGAATTCATCTCGGCAAAATATTCGTCTTATATTGTTTTATAACATTTATGGCCACTTGCCTTGTGCTTAAGATAGCTGCAATAATACAGCTTTATAATAGCTAAAACAAGGATTTACTGGAAAGGAATTCAAGCTACCAAAGAACGTCAGAGAGAACGAACCTCGCCTTATACAGCTCAAATCGCTTCATTCGTGATCAATCACTCAGCCCCATTCTAGCTCTGTTTCTGGCAGCTGGCTTGGATCCACCCTATGATGGATGAAGACCGGAAGCAGACAAGAACTCTAAACTGTTTCATCCACTGCACTCTCCTCGAGGCAGAAAATTGAGTCTTTCTTTCTCGACTACCTCCGTTTATCTCGTCTTTTTGCCGGCGTATAAGAAAATAAGGAAGGTAACGCACATAAATGATTAACTGCATGTTATATGTCAATCGCGCAAAAAAATCTTGATAACTGTTTTAGACAGGCGCTGCAATCAAGAAAAATACTTTTCAAAAAAGAAGTGAAATGGAATAAAAAATACCTTACACTATTTGCCTAAACATCTTGTATCACTTATGCAGTTTCAATTCGGACACTTCGCTGAGGAGGAAGTGAAATTAAACGCTGGAAATGGATGACAACAGTGTCAGCTTTTCCTTAGAGAAAACGGGATTTAAGATTCATTCAGCAGAGTACTTATAAAACAGTGCCTTAAATACAAATAACAGTGCCCCTTCTCCAGCCAAATTTCGGTCTGTTTAAGGTGAGAAAAAGCAGGCTAGCACTAAGCAGAGCATAACACTCGATAAAATGTACCAGGGGCAGCATAAAAAACTGTTCAACCTTTATAGATTCAAATGGCAAACATGGCTATATACGATTCAAGAGGAATGTTTAACTCACGTAAGGTCATCGTCTTCATTCGCTGAAAAGATTGCTAAAATATTTACCCCTATTTTTTCTTCACTAGCAAGTTTTGACAATGGTAATAAATCGTAGTGTACCGCTTGGGTTAGTTTTTTTTTTGTTTGTCAGAGGCGTACAAATAGAGATTAATTACACTCTTTGACGTTTTTTACTTCAATGTCATTGACCCGCAGGTCGCGGGATCGAATGGCGGCTGTGACGGCTGCATTTCCGACGGAGGCGGAAATGTTGTACGCCCGTGTACTCAGATTTGGGTGCACGTTAAAGAACATCAGGTGGTCGAAATTTCCGGAGCCCTTCACTATGGCGCCTCTCATAATCATATGGTGGTTTTGGGAAGTTAAACACCACAAATCAATTAATCAATCAATTACTTCAATGTAATTTTTGATGCGTCATAGCAATAAATAGTGATTGCTTGCCCCCTGACAACCATATATATATATATATATATATATATATATAGAGAGAGAGAGAGAGAGAGAGAGAGAGAGTAGATGTAAAAGATGAAGCCAGAATAAAACAAGCCAATCTACTGCATCTTACTTCTCACTCACCCTTACAATGGCGCAGTCGAGGAAGACGAAGTCGCCGATGTCATCACACCCGCCAACGTACAGCCTTGGTAAGCGCAGCATCAGCATGCAGTCGAGGCCTCCTCGGTACCTGCTCGCCTACCGCGACTGCCCCCACCTTTGAGGATCACACTTAGGCCTCCTCTGCCACTCCTGACTACTGCACTTGTACCTGTCTACGACAAGGAAGACTGTCCACGCGTCCTCGCCCATGGATCCCTCTGCCGTGAGTTCCGGGACTACCGTGCACTCCGCTTTCATGATCGAGGACATCGCTGCTGCACTGAGTGCTGCAATGACTGCACATTCAGCGGCCGCTTCTTAATACTCTCTGGGTGGCTCACCCGACGATGCAGCGCAGGTAACTCGTGCAGTGACGTGCCTGTCGCAGCAAGTGGGCATCTTGGTGTCTCCCAGCTGCTAGTCCTGTACCGCCTCTGTGAGTGTAGGGGCCTCCGTATATTCCGGGAACTTCACTTTTGGATCGGGTTTCTCACTCAACCCCTTCAAGACATCTTGGCTAGCTAAAGAGTTGTCCGTTTTGGCGAGGGAACATCTGGCCCACATCAAACCATGTTACCATCAGTGACTGCATGGGAACTACCGGAGATCTGAGGTTTCCGCGATGACGTGTTTGTCTGGATCAACCCCATAAACTCGCTTGGAAACCGCCATGGTTGGATGAACGAGAAGAATTGGTGGGCGGCCATTGACCACCTTCGAGATTCCGTTAAGGTATAGTACGCATAAGACGTTGTCACGGAGCGGTCCTGGTCAGAATGGTGTGCGGAGTTCACCAGTCTCTTTCGCCCCCTCTCGAGTAGTGACCACCTCCCTGCCAACCCATCGCCTGCTAGAGCTCAGGGCTACGATACTCCCAACATGAACAGTGTAGCTCGGGCCTCCATCATCCTGCACTGCCTTGATAACCCAGATCGTCAAGAGCACCATCCTAACGTGACGCTGTGGCTTATGAACCCTCAAAAAAGAACGTCGTTGACTTTTCTGCTGGGAGAACTTACTCCAGATGCTGCATCCCGCCACAGTGTTGGTATGCGGTGCCATCACCCTACTACCAGGTACTTAACGGATTGGCCACCTACATGAATCGGGGAGGCTGCTATTAGGTTGCTGATCACTTTCACACATAAACGCACTGGTTGCTGCCGTACAGGGTACTCTACATCGCCACAAGTCCGATCTGTTAGAAAATGTGAATGAAATAGATCCTTCCGCGGTGGAGCCATACCACCGACGTTACGACAGTGATTGGCCGAATGTGTAAGTTCTCACCGCGCCTTAGCCTATGTGCCGCAAGCAGATTAACGAAACCAGCATTAAGCCTTCCGGCTTCTGGCGTGCGTGTCTACTGGAAATGGCAGACAGTTCCTTATGACTTCCTGCTTGCCAACTGAGGACCTTGTGGTTCTCACCCTAGACTGCGTGCGTCAATGAGCAATCTGACACTGCTCGACCAGATGCCAACCAGTTTCCACAAAGCAGCGAAATCACGTCTTCGTACAACTTTGGCGTCTGCAGCGCGGTGTGCAGAAACCAGGGTGGTGTTAACCCGTCTGCACCCAGTAGTACAGAATCACTAGAGAACATCTTGCTTCTTCGCGGCTGTGGAACAGGAGAGTGCGATGATGAAAACGCAGAGATTCCTGCGTCAAACGATTAAAGCCATGTATCGCAGCCTCTCCGAAAACTCAAGCGTACTTTGTTACGCAATAATTTGCCTGCTTTTCTGCTAGCCATGAGACGATTAGCACGACACACCCAACGGCGTTCACCAAAGCTATCACTACCCGAATTTCAAAGCAAGACGCATAGTGGTCATGACCAGCCGCAGCGGAGCAACTAATGCTGCCCTCCAGATACATTTAAGGGATTCATGCCACTCGACAACCGCAACAAATGCGTCTATCACCCGCATTCACAAACGAGCCTCTACCTCAGCTCGAGTTTAGACGACTTCATTCGAAGTCGAGTGAGTGAGTATGAACTTTATTAAGGTCCTGAGAGGAAAGAAAGCGGTGCCGAAAGCCCCGCCATCAATCCGGCGGCTCCACCCAGGTCGGGACCGGTAGACAGAGTCTCTCGGCGACGGCCCGGGCCCTCTGGACAGCCTTGAGCTGGGCGATGAGCTCTGTGCTTCGAAGGGCGGAGTCCCAGGAGGACTGGTCAGAAAATTCTGTACCCACGTTGGCAGGGCACAACCAGAGCATGTGGTCGAAATTGTTATACTCGTTTCCACAGTGTGGACATGCAGTGGAAAAGTCCGGATTAATCCTGCTTAGTGTCGTTGGTGTGATGTACGTACGTGTCTGCAATTGTCTGTAAGTGATTGCTTGTGCTCTGTTCAGATCTCTGTGAGGAGGAGGAAAAGTTCGACGTTCTAATCTATGATGTGAGGTGAGTTCGTGATATGATACAAGTGGGTCTTTGTAATCGAGGTTCCTGCAGGCTGCATTTAAGCGAGGGGGCGAACCACTGACGCGGAAAGTGAGCTCTCGCGCCAGTGTGTGTGCCCGCTCGTTTGGGTTGCCAGCAAAGCCGGAAATGTTTCCCATGTGGGCTGGGAACCATGCGATGTGTGTAGACCGAAAGTTTTCCTCCTTCGTCTCGTGGTTGAAAAGCCTGTTAACGACCGCAGCTGCCTTCGAAGAGACTAGGGCCGCCGAAAAAGTTCTTATAGCTGTTCTAGAGTCCGAGTAAATGACAGAGGCTTCAGTGCAGCTTCGAAGGGCTAGCGCAATGGCCATTTCCTCTGCTTCATGGGTGAAGTTGGTAACTACCGTGGCTGCGTTGACGAGCGAGCCGTGGGCGTCCACCACAGAGACTGCATAGGCACCTCGATTCCAATATTTTGCGGCATCAACGAAGAGGACCTGCGTATCGTTGCACATGATCTTGGCGAGTATTGCCTTGGCTCTCGCTTTTCTTCGTCCTTCATTGTGGGTTGGGTGTATGTTTCTGGGAATCGGGTCAACTGTTATCGCTTTCATGGCTTGTGTGCAAAGTTGGGACTTTTCTGGCGGCATGAAGAAAGGCTGAAGACCGGCTTCAAACAATATCTCGTTGCCCGCCTTTGAGAGTGAGAGCCGACTAATCTGTGCATGCCGCTGTGCCTCAAAGAGTTCGGTAGCTGTATTATGCAGGCCCAATTGTAAGAGTCGTTCCGTACTAGTATTGCGAGGGAGGCTCAGGACCCTTTTCAATCCTGTTCGAATTAATGTATCAATTTTGTTGAGCTCTGTCTTCTTCCAGTTGAGGAAGGGGGCGGCGTAAGTCACGTGGCTGATGAGAAAGGCGTGAAATGCTTTCATGAGGTTGTCCTCTTTCAGACCAGCCCTTCTACTGTTGACCCTTGATAATACCCTGGTGAAGTTGAAGACACTTTTCTCTATACGTTTGAGGGCCTCCGCGTTGTCACCGCTGTAAGCACCAACTACCATGCCCAGGACCTTGATTGTGTTACATATTGGGATACTACCTCCGTCCTTGGTGTGTAGGTGAACGGGGAGGGAGCTAAGGAGCTGTCCCTTTCTGGGGCCGTGTTTACACAGAAGGAGCTCTGATTTGCTCGTAGATAGCTTCAGCCCCGTATTTTGTAGGAAAGCTTGTGTGGTGTCTAGGGCATGTTGTAGGTTCTGCTCCAGGGAGCCTAGTGGGCCACTTGTGGACCAGATGGTAATGTCATCTGCGTAAATCACGTGTCCTACCCCATGAACTTTCGAGAGTCGGTTCGCCAGATCGTGCATTGCGATGTTGAAAAGAAGTGGCGAAAGCACTGACCCTTGGGGGGTGCCGACGTTTCCCAGCTTGTGCTTACGGCTTCTGATTTGTCCGATGTTTATGGTAGCCGTACGGTCCGCCAAAAACGATCTGACATAGTTGTGAAATTTTTCTCCGAGATGTAAACTGGAGATTTCGTTGAGGATATGTTCGTGCCTGACCGTATCGAAGGCCTTCGTTATGTCGAGCGCCAGGATGCCCTTTACGTCCCGTGATTTATTGTCTATCACAGCACTCCTGATAAGGAGCATGGCATCTTGTGTTGATAGTGATTTTCGGAATCCTATGAGATTGTGGCGAAAAAGGCTGTTTGCTTCGATGTGCTCTGCAATTCTATTGTGAATGACATGTTCGGCGACCTTTCCGAGGCACGAAGTAAGGGATATTGGTCTCAAGTTCTCGGCATGGAGCGGTTTTCCGGGTTTGGGGATGAGAATTATATTGGCAGTTCGCCATTCATCCGGTACGCGGCCCGCCGTCCATACCTCGTTTATTTTCTTTGTAATGATTTGTATGGCTTGGTTATCTAAGTTTCTGAGAAGTTTGTTACTTAATCCATCTGGACCAGGGGCCGAGCGGCCGTTAAGGCCATGAAGGGCGTGCACAATCTCTGAGACCTCGAATGGACGATCCAGTGAGCGTTGAGGTGTCCCCTTGTACTCGCATGCCGGGTCGTCCCAGGGGACTGATTTGCTTTCTGTCGGCAGGTATATGTCTGCCAGGGTGTTAGCAAAGTCCTGAGGACTAGTGCCTTCAATCGTGTGCAGGTGGACGAGTCTGTCGAGCATTATTCGAGCATTGCTCTTGGTCGGTTTGTTGCTGTCGGCGAATAGGTTTTTGAGGAGGCTCCACTTGCTTCCCCGTCTCATTTTACCATCCGCCTCATTACAAACCTCATCCCATTGTTGCGCACTCAGCTCTCTGGAATGTTCTTCGATTTTTTTGTTTATTTCCCTTAGTTTAGATCGCAGCCTCCTGTTTAGCTTCTGCTTTTCCCATCGTCGTCTTAGCGCATTCTTCGCCTCCAGGAGGTGTGCGAGTCTGGAGTCCATGACTGGAACCTCCAGGTCCAAGGTTATTTCTTTAGTGGCTTTTGCCACCGTACTTTTCAGATTTTCCAGAAGCTCTTCAAAGGTTTCCCCTTGGCTGTCCTCGCTACCCCTTATTCTTCGGAAAAGGTCCCAGTCGACGTATCTGTACGTCTTAGGTGGAGCGGGTGTGATACGGACGTTGATTTCTAAGATGAAATGGTCGCTGCCAAGGTCCTCTTGCAGATTGTCCCATGACCCTTCCGCGTTTCCGAGGAACGTCAGGTCGGGGGTGGTGTCTCGCTGAACAGAATTGCCTCTGCGTGTCGGAAACCTTGAGTCCGTGATTAACTTCAAGTTGAGGTTGTTTGCACACTCCGCAAGGTTAAGACCTTTCCTGTCATTGGTACTGTAGCCCCAAACGTTGTTGTGCGCATTGAAGTCGCCGGCAACGATCAACGGCCGGTCCTTGGCTTGCGACACCGCCGATGACAGGAGTTTGGTAAAGTTCCTGAGTCGGTCGGTCGGAGAACTGTATACGTTCAGTATGTAAAGGTGAGCTTTAAGAGTTCGACTCGGAATGATTTCTGTTATCATGGATTCCAGGCCTTTCTTGTATGTCGGGGTGTCCCTTTCCATAAAGCTGATGTCCTTACGGATGAGGGTGGCAATGCCCCTGGCTTGTTTGAAGTCGGGGTCCAGGGTTGGCCTGGAAACCCTGTACCCCGAAAAGGACATGTTTTGAATGTACTTTTCCGCCCCGCACTCCTGTAAAATGATGACATGTGGTTTTTCTTTACATGATCGTACTAATTGCGTTAGGTTAGCTTTCTTTTTGTTGAATGAATTACAGTTCCATTGCCAGATCTTGAAAAATTGTGGTGTGCTATCCATGGTGCTGACTTGGCATGACCCCCTGTGTGTTCGCTTCACCTATTGGACCTGGTGGCTGAGGGGATGTCGGCAGCGCAGGTTGGGGTCCCTGGGAAGACATGGACCCCGGGTCCGGCGTGGGAATTCTTCTCGTGGCTCTGGGTTGAGCAATTGGTCTTTCCAGACGATCGAGTCTACCGCAAATTTGTATGAGTGCCTCTTTAATGTCGGCAATTGCTGATTGGAATTTACTGAACTTACTCTTCGTCTTGCGGTGCTTTTTGGCTTTGTTGTCACTAGCTAAGGCGTTAGAAGGAGCTTCGCTGACGTCGGACATAAAGTCGTCTACGTCTGATGTGTCGTCATCTGTCTCGGTGTTTACGGCTCTGCGTTTATTTGGGCTACATGATGCGACCACAGATCCTGATGATTGAGGGATGGGTGGCGGTGTGTCTTTTAGGATACGTCCTTCTAGCCTGGCGAGAGTTGCCTTCAGTTCAGCTAGTTCCTGTTTGAGTGCTTTGTTTTCCCGTTCTAATGTGTGTATTCGTGGATCTGCCACATGCTCTGGCTGTACCTTACCTTGCTTTGAAGTTGTCGGTGTTGTCGGTGCAGAGCCGCTGTCGCGAACCATGTCGGCCCAGGTCGTTTTCTTGCCAGGACATCTCGACCAGGATCGGCCCCTGGAGCAAGAGCGCCCGCTGGATTGAGAGTGCGCTGTGGAACGGGAGCGCCGTCTGGAACGGGAGCGTCCTCTGGAACGGGAGCGTCCTCTGGAACGGGAACGCCCTCTGGAGCTGGAGCGCCGCTTGGGAGTGGAACCATCTGCCATCTCCGGTTGCATGTCCGCGAGGTCGTTAACCTCGTCAGCGTTGGCTTCTTTCTCGGAGCGGTGGCGTCTTTGTCTTCGGCGTCGTCGCACGACATATGGGATGTGGTATCTTTTGCTGCAGCAACGGTCACCTGTTGGGTGATCACCTTCACAGAGCTTGCATTTCGGAGTGCAACGGTGGGCTTCTGCAGCATCGTTTGAGAGTGCGTCTCCGCAGTTGTGGCATTTACTTTTCTCTGCCTTGCTCTGGTGGCATACGTCGGCCCGGTGCCCGACTCGGCCGCAGGCGTGACAAACATCGACTTGGCGTTTGTAAAGGGAACACGGCACTAAGGCCGTTCCGCACATGACGTTTTTGGGAACTCGAAGCCCATCAAAGAGTATCACAACAACGTGCGTGTTTTTGATTCTCTTGACTTCAATGGCGGTCGGGTTTCGTTGGTTGACAATCATGCCTCTGAGGGTGTGCTCTTCTATCGAGGGGTCAACATTCCTGATGACGCCTTTACAAGTGTTTTCCGGGGCGGCTAAGTAGGCAGAAACATCAAATGCGCCGACTTTCGTGTGAAGTTTCTGAATTCCAGCGTATGCGACTGCGTTGGATCTGACCGGAGTCGAAATAACAAGAATATTCTGTACCTTGTTGGGGCAGACTGTATCTTCCGATGCTTCTTGGTCAGTGAGCCCAGCTGCCATAGTCAGAGCTCTCGACAGCAGTACCATGTCCGTCTTCGAAACGTCAAGCCCTCCGCGGGGCCGTACAATGACCTTTATCTGGTCTCTCGGCAGCCGAGGGAGTCGCGAAGCGGCTACAACCTTCTGCACTGTTGAGAGGGAGCGAGCGTTGAAACCATGCTTCTTTGCTGTGTTTGCCGTAGACTTTGCAGCGGTAGCAGACGCTGCGTTCCTTGCCGGATCTCGTTTCCGCCGGGCGCCAAGGGCGGTGGTCCACCCCGCTCCGTCGAAATCTTCCGGAGTGATATCCATGCCTTCAACTGTCACCATCTCGGGCATCCTCGCTGCCTAGTCAGGTGCGGCAGGGGCCTGACGAGGCCCGGCGCTGCCTCGAAGTGAACCCTAGCTCCGTGCTCGTAGCCGAGTGGTTAGTCCTAGAGACGCGTCCCTCGCTTCGCACACTTGAAGTTCAAAAACTCGCCGAAAAGTTCACTCACCCCAACGAGAACGATGTCGTGAGATAGCTTGCACAAAACTGGTTTAGGAAAGTCCAATGGATCGGTGGAGAACACAAGAAAGATGTCCGAAAACATTTAAAGAAGCGGGAGCAGACGCGGCCACGTCTGCACTCCCGGACGCCACCTAACGGACCCATTAATGCACTATACGTGACTGTATTCGCGGGCTCCGAACCGCACGGGGATCCTAAATTCTAAGTCGAAGTAATAATGCACGAGCAGCCCGTTTATGTGGCCGGATAGCCCTCGGGGAGAAATTATAGATTAACGACTGAAAAGACGGAGGGAAGGAAAAGGGGGGGGGTGCCCTGCCTTGCGAGTGCGTCGCGCCGACTGAAGGCAGGAAAAAAAAATGACGCTAAAGCGCGCGTGAACACGTATGCAAAGTCAAAAAGAAAGAGAAAGCGAGTGAGAATAAAGAAGAGAGAGGGAGAGAACTTGAATAGAACATCATCCTAATGTATACCAGGCGCTCCCATCTCGTGCTCGCACGTCGAAACCCAAACCCGCGGGGCAATACCAAGAGTTGAAACCTTTTTCGCGCCATGTTCTTCATTATAAACGAAACGCGCCTGTATAACACGCCACGTGTGTGATAGGCTAGGCTGCTGTGCGTTTCACAGAGCCCTCTCTCTCTTTCTTTTTCTCTCTTTCTTTTTTTAACTCGGGCTTCGTGACTACACAGGCGCCCTGAAAGATGAAGTCATTGCGGCAACTCATGAATCAAATTTTTAATCTGGCCGTGCCTTCGAGCACTGCGGGTGCCACGGAGGATTGCGTGGGAAAAATACACGAATAAACAAAACGCGGTTATTCAATGTGCGGCATTCACAGATTTCCAGTTTAGATTTCTCTTGTGATGTTTTTCTAATGGTTTATTTTCCTACCTTACGATTTTGTATTTGGTCTCATGGCTACGTCACTGGCTTTCACAGGACAGATGATGAGCTCAGGATGATGAAAGAGGTGCACCAAAATGTTATGATTATAGAGATTACCTCAGCCGTGAGGTACACCATGCCGTACAAAGCGTGTTTGCTAGAAAGCTGGACAAAACAAACATTGTGAATGCGTATACTGGTATATGTGAGCTGTGTATAAAAACAAACGTAGGTTGTGGAGCAAAAAAAAATAAATAAAGGCATGGGCGTCATTTATGCACGCATAAGGTAGCGATTGTGAACATTAGTCTGTCTTATATACAAAATATGTCAATTATAAGTATCACTCCACGTTACAAAAGCAGCACAAATGTAATCGTGGTAGTTTACAGATACTGATTGTAAATACATAGAGTGAGTTTTTCTTAGTTCTTTTAAAAATAAAATGATGACGAGAATTCACGCACGTTTACGATTACAAGATATTGAACGTGACGGAGGAAGAAAGAGAGGTTGGAGGCCATTGGCTCGTGGTATCGACAGACGCTACGTCCTCTCTTTCATCCTCGTTCACTCTGTTGGTTACACCGACACCAATCAACAATGGCGACGCTATTAATGACCGGCACGAGCACCAAAAAACGGCCATCTGTAATATTCCATGGCCAAGAATTTCAGTAATTCGCTAAAGCTGGAATTACTTAATCAGATTGAGGCTCTAAGATTGTTTCGACAAGCGATTTCAGCCTGGTGTAGTCCGAAGAAACTCTTTTTGAACCTCATTGCTGAAGAATAATAAAGAAAGATTTATTGACTGTCGTTGGTTGTCGAACAGGAAGCGTGCCTGTCATTCATTTGTGCAACAGAGCAATGATAGGCGAATTCCTTTTGTACCACAAGGACATTTTAGGGGCGAAGCTCCTTAAGCCGTGGGTCGTTCCCTCCTCTGTAGTAGTAGTAGTAATAGTAGTAGTAGTAGTAGTAGTAGTAGTAGTAGTAGTATGTAGCAACCTCTTGTTTATGAGTAGATCTAAAGATGGCGTTAATTGTGTGTATAGTACTTTTTTTTTTATTATTTTTTTTTTATTTGAATATACTGCAGGCCCTTCACGGCCCAAGCAGGAGTGGGTACACAGATACATCGAAATGCATACATTGCCAAAAAAAAAAAAATCATGGTGCAAATTCAATACACTGTATGCGGTTGATGAAAGAGTCAATCGTACTACAACAAACAATGTCGTTGGGTAGGCTGTTCCAGAGGGAGATAGCTGACGGAAAGAGTGAATGTTTGTGAGCGTTTACACGACTTAAAGGTTGGCGTATTGTTTTAGAATGATTTAGTCGGAATGATTGTTTAAGTGGATCTTGCAGATAATGAGAGCGTGATATGTGGAAATGACCATGATATAATTGGTAAAGGAATTTTAATCGTGACATTATTCTGCGTTGAAAAAGTTGTTTTAAGTTTGCCCTTGCGAGTAAATCTGCGGTATTGGACTGCCTCGCGAATTCTGAATATACTAACCTTACTGCCAATTTTTGTATTCGTTCTATTTTGCTAATCAGGTACTTTTGATGTGGACTCCAGATGAGATCGGCGTACTCTAAACTTGGTCTAATTAGTGTTTTGTAGGCATTTATTTTAATATGTGGTGGTGCATTGCGCAGTTTTCTTCTCAAGAAAGATAATTTCTTTTCCGCTTTCTGACATATGGCCAAGATGTGTGGTTCCCAGTTAAGATTCGGCGTGAGTGTAATGCCTAGGTATTTTACTTGATTGCATTTTTCGATAATTGAGTTTCCAATCCTATATGTATAGTTAAGGGGGGATTTCTTATTTGTAAAAGAAATGCAATGCGTTTTTGATGTGTTTAATTTCATGCCCCAAGTATTGCACCAGGAATAAATTGCCTGAAGTGAATTGTTAAGTTTAGTTTGGTCGTCTGAATTGCGCACGACTGTGTACACGACACAGTCGTCGGCAAACAGACGCATCTGAATAGGATTCTCAACGGAAAAGTGGATGTCGTTAATAAACATTAAAAATAGCAGAGGTGCAAGAACCGATCCCTGAGGTACACCAGAATAAACATCAAGTGGTTCTGATAGCTGATTGTCAATTTTAACGCTTTGTTTCCGTTTAGTTAAGAAGTTGTTGATCCAGGATATTATTTTGATATCAATACCAAAAGCCGTTAGTTTTTTGACTAAATCCAGATGTGGGACAACGTCGAACGCCTTAGAAAAGTCTAAAAATATAGCATCTAATTGGACGTTATCGTTGATTGCGTTGGCTATGTCATGAGTTAATTCAGCTAATTGGGTTATAGTTGAGGGGCCTGATCTGAAACCATGCTGTTGTTTGTAGAGAAGTTCGTTTGTTTCTAGGTGAGTTATTATGGCCTTGAAAATTACATGTTCCATTATTTTGCAGCACGAACTCGTAAGTGACACTGGGCGGTAGTTGCTTATTTCTAGTTTGGGGCCTGATTTATGTATAGGAACTACTACAGCATTGCACCAGTCGTCTGGTATCTGTGAAGTTTGAAGAGATAACGTGTATATTTTAAAGAGATACTTAGATGTCCAATTAGCGTATCGGCTTAAAAATGAGTTAGTGATTTGATCGGGGCCCGTAGATTTCTTTTGATCAAGCTTTTGTAATAGAGAAAGTATGCCCTCCTCATTTACGATTAATTCTTCCATGGGTATTTTCACAGTATAAGGAGGTAGTAGCGCATTACTGGTACGTTTCGTGAAAACTGACTGAAAAAACTTGTTCATCTCATTAGCAATGTGTTCGGGATCTTTAATGATTTGTTCCGAATTTTTAATTTGTGAGATTGAGTCTCGTTCATCTGATAAGTATCGCCAGAATTTTTTGGGACAGTGCGCCATAAACGAAGCTAACGTAGTGTTAAAGAAGCGGGTTTTTGCTTCTGACATTTTATGCTTTAATGTCCCGATAAGATCACGTACGTTGTTTTTGGTTCCCTTTTTCTGCCGTCGTTTTATTTTTCTTTTCAGTTGAATTATCTCACGCGTTATCCAAGGGTATTCTCGGTTGATGCGTTTCTTTTTATTCGGAATGAATGTGTCTTCGCAATATTTAACAGTGCTTTTAAAATGCGCCCAAAGTTCTTTTACGTCTGTAAGCTCAATGAATTCATGAAATTGTGTTTCCAGGAAACGTAGCACAGCAGGGTCATTTGCACGTGCGTAATCTTTAAAGTAAGTAGGTAGTGGCTTTTTGTATTTCTTCGCGCATGAAATAGGGCAGGTTAAGGTAATCGATTTGTGATCGGAAATGCCATTCTCGATGGACGCAGAAGAACCTTCTAATGTACTACTTACAAACGCTAGGTCAAGTAAAGATGATGACGTCGCAGTGATCCGAGTGTTATCAGTTACTAGTTGATTCAATGAAAACGCGAACGCTACGTCCAGTAGTAATTCTGAACTAGCAACGTCACGACCATCATGTGGACCATTGTTCCAATTTATTCCGGGAAGATTAAAATCCCCAGCAAGGATAATTTTTGACCTAGAGTTAGTATGCTTTGAAAGATAATCATGAATCACTTCAATGTAGTCAGGTGCCGCATTTGGAGGCCGATATACCCCTCCTACAATTATACTTTTATCATAATATGTTATTTTGCACCAGACGCTTTCGTGGTCGGGAATGCCATCGAGTTCAAAGGATTTGATATTTTTTTTAATTGCTACCGCTACGCCCCCGCCTCTTGACCCTCTATCTTTACGGAGCAGTCTGTATGTGGGAGGGACGACTTCCGAGTCACGTACTCCGGAGTGAAGCCAAGTCTCTGTTATTATTAGAACGTGAGGTTGGTAGGACGAAATTATGTTCTCTAGTTCATCAAACTTGTTTAGCACACTTCTGGCATTGAGGGAAACGATTCTAAGTGTTTTAGTACTGTGCTGTCAGTTCGAGTTTTTCTTATTTGTAGAAGTTTTATGCTTAGATGAAGTTGGTCGGTTGTTTCGTGGTGGACCCGCTTTCTTCGATATATCTGTTCTAGCATTCTTTACTGGGTCCCAAGTATAAACTTTATCATTGACTTTCAGTTTATCGAACGACAGTTTGACTTTTGCTCCTTTGGCCCTTTCGTTTGCCGCAGAGTGCCATAAGTGCGCGCGCATATCCCTTACTCTTTTGGAAAAATCTTCGGAGACGGATAAGGGCGTACCCTTGAGTTTATAACAGCAAGATAAGATTTTGTTTTTTTCACTGTAGTCGAAGAGACGTAGGATGATTGGCCTTCCCTGGCTGGTTCTATGGTTGCCTATTCTATGAATCCTTTCGATGGTCTTTACTTCGATACCGAGTGTTTGTTTCAGAATGTCATCTTTTACTTTCTTTTCCAGTAAGATAGCATCTTCGTCAGACTCTTCCGTTACACCATAGATAATCAAGTTATTACGTCGGCTTCTGTTTTCTAAATCATCCAGTTTAAGTGCAAGACTTCCAATTTCATCTTTCATGGTGGCGTGCTTACTTTCATACTCGGCCAATTTTTCTTCGCAGTGTTTAAGTCGTTCCATATCAATTTCGATTTTAGTGAGCCTGGTTTCCATATTATCCACAGTTCGTTCAACCTTTTTCAAATTAGCCACTACTTCCTTTAACGTTTTATTTGTTTTAGTTTGTTCTTTGAGTATTTGTTTTAAAATGTCATTGTTGGGACGGGTGTCCGATTCCGAATCAGAATTCGGACCGGGATTTAGCTCAACATCACCCGATGTTAGTAACAGCAGCTTACACACATCATAGCAATCAGCAATCAGGGCAACAAGAAAGCGTGGACTTGGCAGCACCATCAGGGTTACATCATCGTCTATTAATGAGGTTACCGAGTAATTGTTACTAACCTGCACAACGAAAAGAGCAGGAATAAGCATCGGTCCCTGGTCGGTGCCACCAAGTCCACTGAAGTGTCTCGTGTCATGAGCCAGGCTTTTATACTGTTGGGCGCCTGCTTGCGTCGACGAGATCTCGTCCGTGGCGTGGTAGCTGCGCTGTAGAGGTGCGTAGAAGATCGCAGGCGCTTGCGCAGATTCGTTCCCTGTTGTTGTGTCATCGGCGATTACTGGCGTAGTTCCATTTGTGTGCAGATGCGTGACCAGCCCGGTAGAGAGGCCTTTAGGCCATAGCGCAATCTGCACAACGAAAAGAGCAGGAATAAGCATCGGTCCCTGGTCGGTGCCACCAAGTCCACTGAAGTGTCTCGTGTCATGAGCCAGGCTTTTATACTGTTGGGCGCCTGCTTGCGTCGACGAGATCTCGTCCGTGGCGTGGTAGCTGCGCTGTAGAGGTGCGTAGAAGATCGCAGGCGCTTGCGCAGATTCGTTCCCTGTTGTTGTGTCATCGGCGATTACTGGCGTAGTTCCATTTGTGTGCAGATGCGTGACCAGCCCGGTAGAGAGGCCTTTAGGCCATAGCGCAATCTGCACAACGAAAAGAGCAGGAATAAGCATCGGTCCCTGGTCGGTGCCACCAAGTCCACTGAAGTGTCTCGTGTCATGAGCCAGGCTTTTATACTGTTGGGCGCCTGCTTGCGTCGACGAGATCTCGTCCGTGGCGTGGTAGCTGCGCTGTGGAGGTGCGTAGAAGATCGCAGGCGCTTGCGCAGATTCGTTCCCTGTTGTTGTGTCATCGGCGATTACTGGCGTAGTTCCATTTGTGTGCAGATGCGTGACCAGCCCGGTAGAGAGGCCTTTAGGCCATAGCGCAATCTGCACAACGAAAAGAGCAGGAATAAGCATCGGTCCCTGGTCGGTGCCACCAAGTCCACTTTGGAATAATATAACCAGATGGCGTTAGTGGTTATCACAGCATATCCACGGAGTGAATGATGAGTGGTGTGAAGCGTTCGTCCATGCGTCCGTCCGTTTCAAGAAGACAGACAGACAGACGGTCACACGGACGGAGGGACGCACGCATGGGCGCACGGGCAGTCAGACGGACAGACAGACGGATGGACGGACGGACGGACAGACGATTCACGGTTTACCAATAAAACAGTCCAACGCTCCGTCCCACTCACCATCAATCACTCCATAAATATGCTGTGATATTTTTTCTCACAATGCAAATAATATGCATATTAATATTTAAAAGCCCATCGTTTCTTGTCAAAGTGCTTTATTTGGCTAATCAATAAAGTCAAATTTTTCATAAAATTTGCCAAGCAGTTAAACTTTTTGACCTAAATACCAGAGTGAACCCGTCAATGCACGGTCAAGTCATATGCCTGAAATTCGCTAACGGTCCTGACGTCAGGTAAATAAGTGATTGCGGTCAGTCTGACATCGCGTGATTAAGCATTTGCAAATAATAGGACGGCTGTCTGCTCTCCCACAGTAAGAGTGTCAAGTATCTATACGGTTAAGCACATTTTAAAACACATCTTCCGTATATGTGTGGAAGAGCTCAATGCTCTTGCTTAGTAGAGTACAAGGTGCTTGCTCTAAATCATCTCTCTTTTTTTCTAAACACAATCTGCATGTGCGAGACAGTGATCGCTGTAGGCATAGCTTACATTTATTTTAAGGGGGCGAACCACCTTAAGCTGTGGGTCGTGCATCCCTGATGTATGTAGTAGTAATAGTAGGCAGCTACCCCTCAATTAGTCTTTGGAATGTCCGCTGGAAGGCGGTACTTGTATAGGATAAATACATGATAAAAAGATGCGGGATGGTGGTACTTAGAGTGTTCACTAGAAGGATGGACGAACGAACAGACGGACAGACGAACGGACAGATGGGCGGACGACAGACAGACAGACAGACAGACAGACAGACAGACAGACAAACAGACAGACAGACAGACGGGTGAATAGAGGGATGAATGAATAGACAGACAGATGAACAGATGAACGAACTCAAAGACGGATGGATGGATGGACGCACAAGTGCACGAACGGACAGAAGCATCGATGCCCGGACGGACGGACAGACACACGGATGGAAGGAAGCATGGACCGACTGACGGTCGCTTCGCCCAATTCATCATCATTAACTCTGTGGCTAAGCTGTAATATTTAGGCTGTAACCGACTATTCGTTAATAATCATTCACTTTAAAACGCACGCCTTCAGCACCGAAATAAGGTCGAACAGTTGCGAATGCGGGCATAAAATCTACGAACGATGTCGTAAGTGCTAAAGTCGAGGTGTTTTCGGTCGAACGCAGGATCACGGAACACGAGCAATAACAATGGTGAACGGTGCGCTTAAAGAAACCAGTCGTTTTTCTAAAAGGGCATATGAGTGACACATTGGCGCAAAGCCGATGCCATGGCAGCGTCTAGATTTGACGCCTGATTTGTTCCTACTTGAACCAATCGATCGCTGTCCAAACTGCGGCAAAGGAGAGGCGGCCCAACATGCTCCGTTTCAGTGCTCGGTGGCGAAATGCATCTGGCACATGGTACAATGGCTCTTTGGCTTTTGCACAGTGCGCATGAGAATAGAACGTGGGATATTTGCAAAATTGGTCTTTACAGTGACGGTGTACGTACTGTGGCGGGGACGCTGTTTATCGGAAGTATGGCACAAACCTCATAGAGGCGCCTATCGAACACTCTAGAAAATACTGCGCATTGTCTGGAATTACCTCGATCAGCAGCTGGAAAGGCATGGCGCAGAGGCTTTTCTTCGACAATGGCACACAAGTTTATTCAGAGTAAGGGAGGGCAGCTGAAGCTTCCAGTTGTTCCGTACTAGCTATGCGCCCACATATGCATGAATATGTGGTATTTTGAAAAATGTAGTTAGATCAATTCATTTTAATTTTCCTAGAATTTGTAACATTTGAATACCTAGTGATCAAATAGATTTTGGCGCTTATTTGTAAGATGTACACACACATCACTTTTTTTCGATGCATCGTATGTGTAAGTGTTTATAAAAAAGGTTTAAAGATTTACAGTACATGATACTCTATTATGGGAGAGCTGAAAGCCGTCCCCGATACCTCATGCATGGAAGGGATACTGTATGTACCAGTTTAGTGCACAATAAACATCCCTTTCTCAGGCCATGTTGATTACTTTCGCTGGTTTGATGTATATGAGTGTGGTCCACAGGACGGCTTTACGCTCTCCCATAGTAGAGTGCCAAATACTCCAAATCCTTAACCACTTTTTCTAAACACACACAAGCATTTACATTTTATTCTAAACACACGCCTCTTCTTTGTATTGCTGCAAGGCTCCCATCAACGCTGCCTATATAAACTTTTTTATAGTTGATAATAGGTGCCTCATATACCCATAGATCGACAAAAGTTGTGGAGATTACTGAGACTTACTCATGAAGTATATTTTGTACTTAGGGCTAACACGCGCTGAGAATCACTAAAATTGTTCTGAGCGGTACTCGCTCGCATTTACACTTACCGAAATTTTCTTCAGCCGGGCTCTGGCGGACTTAAACTCACCAAAATGTTATTCAGTCGGAATCACCCAGACTAAGACCGATGGCTCGCTCTGAGTCTGAGAGAGTCTGGTTAGTACACTCACGAGCGAGTTCGCCGACCTGTGCATATACCGTGAACCGACACAATGCCTCGGCATGCTATTGATGATGGCGACAGCAAAAAGGAGAAGAAAGAGCAAGTTCTTCAAAGAGATTCGCATCTCAAAAGGCTTTGGTGCGTGAAAAATCACCCATCTGGACACTGTCGAATTCCGCCATATTGTAAACTTTCGTAATGGCGGCATTTTGAGGCAATCAAAGAGGTCATAGCGGCTGACTTGGCCAACTAGCATTGACCAATGGCAGAATCTGACAACATGGCGGAATCCGACAATGTCCAGAATAGCACCCCTCGATGACATCGGGACTTAGTGGGAAACTTTTTAAGCCCTAGTCAATCATCCGGATATGGAAGACGAAGTCCGCACTGCACAGCGCGGCGTCCCACTGTTCTTTGTCATTAATGGGAAAGCTTTAGATGTCTCATCAAGGGCGAAAAGAAATCCGGTGTCATTCATGTGAGGTTGAAAAATCATTTCTTGAGGTCATACAAAGTGACGTAACACGGTGACGTGATATCATGACACCACTGCTAGGTCAACAGTGGCTTCATCATGGACACATAGCAAAACTAAATGACGTGCACAAATCTTCTAGTGCCCCCGATCCCGGAGGCAATGCCAGAATACTTTGGGTGCAGAAAGTTTTCGGAGGAAGGGATGAGGGCTTCGATGCCATCGAAGGAAAAGAAAATTAAGAAAATGGCTGCCAACTTTGATTAACCTTAAGCTTGATGTGCCTTATTCTCCCGTGCTGTCCCTCCCTGCTATTGCGTTCCATGAACAAATGCACCGCGTGACTTTTATATAACTTGAGCGCTTAATGGGGAGTCTATTATTGACGAAGTTTCGTCGCATTCGTCAGACCAGCTTCGGCCAAATGAGGCCCAGGGGAGCACATTGACTTCAGTACCTTGAAACGTTTATAACGTTGAATACCGCTCATACGCCTACCAATGTGGTTAGTTTGTTCTGTTCGACGTCCTACGAAAATGCCTGGTAGCTCATGGGAGAGAGAGTCTGGAAGACACCAGTAGCCAGCATAAATTGCTGTAGACACCACGAAACGCAGTAGCTTTGCTTCATGCTGTCTCCAAGAACTTAAGGAAAAGTTGTCCATTAGTAAAAAAGAAAAATACACTAAGCTTCCAGATGGAATGTCGAGACAATTTCAATTACTGTACTCTTTCGACTACTGTTCTCATTTCCCCGGCGTGAGTGCGCTGCGCTGTCTCGCCATCTCCGGTTTTTCGCAGTGTCCTACGTCATGAAAACCTTATACCCCATACTGCAGCAGCTTCACCACAGAACGCCCAGGCAAGCACTGGCACCACGCTCTTTCAACTTCCCTCACAGTACACCTTCATCCTCTCATTGGACACGCATGGGCTAGGAGTAAGCAGGCTCGCTGTAAAGGGTGGGCTACTTAAGTACTAGCTGTTCTTCTATGAAATAGGCTTATGCTGCAGTTCGCACGAAACGATACCATGAATCGGCGTTTCAATTCGCAAATACGGGGTTTTTGATCGTGTAAGCACGTATTACTCAATGAAAGAGCGGTGAGACAGCCGTCCCTATAGATATATAGCACTATTGAGGTCCTGCCGGATTTCACTCCCGTTTTCTGGAGAGAGAGGATCAAGGCCGCTTCCCCGAGTGAACGGGCGGCCTAGCCTAACCGCCAGATTGTGGGCCTACTGGACAGCCTCGATTGGTAGCAGAAGTAACGGGTTCTTGAGCATGAAATGAAAGCCTTTTTCAGAAAATTTTTTATGTTGTTCCTTTAAAAATGGGTGCCTCCATATTACAAGGCTTGAGCCACAGTCGTTCCGAAGAAAAAAACAACGTATCCATCTGCAATCAACGTGAAAGCTGTAGAAAGCGCGGAATGGTCCATCCAAGTCTTTAATGGCATCTCTTCCTTTCCCTACTGGAGCTACATGTGCCGAACTCCCAACAAATATGCTGCAGAAGTTTTGTCTTTTTTTCAACCTATCTTTCTCCTTCTTTCCATCTTCAACAACTTCACAGCTATCCTCTTCAACCTCACTTTGTTTTTCCATCCTCCTTGCTATAGACGATTTTCCGCAGCGGCGCTGCCATGTTTGACCGCTTGTTCGCAACTGGTCTATACTCCAGATAGTTGTCTCAGCCTACGCATTGGGCCAGTGAAGCTCCCGTGGCCGTACCACGCAAGCCACTGAGTTTAAGCAAGTCGCATGCTTCGGCAGCAAAACATACCTCTCCACTTAATCGCCTGGAAGTTGATAACGTTCAGACTTCCACATTTCTGGAACGTTATGCGCCTCAGGAACACATATATTTATTCTATCTCGCATTTATGGTGTTGTGTTAGCAACCGCCAGTAGCTGTGGTTAGAAGCCAATATGGCGGCACCCACGCAAAAATGAACACTCGCTTCGACCCGCGCTCGCACTTGCTACTCGCCATCGTTTTCACAGCTATAAATGAACAACGAACTTAGCAATAACTTCACATTTTCTTAAATTGGGGACAAACTTCAGGTATGTTCTGTTTTTCTTATTGAAATTAGAAGTGTTTATTTAGCCGTGCCTTCTAAGTCTTGTCTCGGAGTATCTGAGAAAGAATCTTGGAAACGCGGCAAAATAATAACGAATACACTCTCTCGAAGCTTCTGGATGTAAGTATATAGGAAATAAGTGCGCAGATTGCTAACCTATAGGTCAAACAGCGCAGGATGACCAAGAGATAAGTTCGAGGCGGAAGGAAACTGAATCCACAGGTGCCGCCGTGTCGGAATTTCCGGCGCTTCAGTTCATAGAGTTTCCTATCAATACATAAGAGGGTAATCTGGCACTCCTGTCTCTACGGAAACAGTAACGCACAGCACTTCGATGACCACCAGAATAATAGGTAGTTCACAGATTTGACTAATCTTCGTTCTTCTGACTCCATTCGGCTTCATGTGTATTGGAGCTCCTTTGTCACGAAACAAAAAACAACAAATGTTCAGAAGTCGTCCTTGATTTGATTGATTGATATGTGGGGTTTAACGTCCCAAAACCACTATATGATTATGAGAGACGCCGTAGTGGAGGGCTCCGGAAATTTAGACCACCTGGGGTTCTTTAACGTGCACCCAAATCTGAGCACACGGGCCTACAACATTTCCGCCTCCATCGGAAATGCAGCCGCCGCAGTCGGGATTCGAACCCGCGCCCTGCGGGTCAGCAGCCGAGTACATTAGCCACTAGACCACCGCGGCGGGGCCAGAAGTCGTCCTTCACAACCTTGAGCATTTAGGTTGATCATTTCACACTTACGTTCCATATTTCCTGAACAAATACGAAGGCATTGTCTGCTGAAATGATCACGCAAAAAAACTGATACATAAATTAATGACACATCTAATTACCACTGAAGTAAGTGATTACCTGTAGGCCCACTACTTTAAGTTGATAGCTATTCGTTTGCAGTATATTGATACATGTTTTACATTTCTGTAACATTCTTGCTCTGTAGCATTGTAATACTGTAACACTGTAGCAATCGCTGTTGTCGTTGCGCCTCATTACCGCTCTATTTTGTACATAATTTGTTTTTTGTATATGTGTGGTTTTAAGCGTGACTGTTTTACTTTGTGTACTGTCCGCTCTGAAATCTGGAAGGTAGAGGCCACCGTCAGGCAATTACAGCCTTTAGCCTCTGTTTCCTCAGGACACAGCTGAAAATAAAATGACTTGTATTTAATTCAATCATATCGATTCACGGTGCTCACAACGGTTCATACTTTTCAAAACGAAACCGAAACACAGCAATAAACAAAGACGCAGGTGTGTGTGAAGCCTGCAAGCATGAAGACTAGGCAAATACGTGCAACTCTACTGTTTTCATGGCACTGAGAATCGCTGACGATTCTCAGCGCCATAGAACACGGTAGCTAATTTTAGGATACTCTATGCAACCATCTCCTCGCTTTTACTCGTGTGTCGCCGACACTGGCTCTGTCCGATTCACCTGCACCAATGGGAGGAAGTTTACGGCTGTGCATGAAGAGCTCAGATATTGTGCAGTGAGTTCAGGGGTGCACGCACAGTGCGACACCCCGAACGAATGATGAGATGCCGACTAGGTGCAGAGCTTATTTCTGTTCGCTTAATTTATGCCGTCCAACTAACATTGACCGACGGAAAACTACAGATGTGGACAGTTAATGAGCCGCAAACATCTTGGCAACACAAGCCGCGTTAGCAGAGGCGGATAGGGCGCCTACGGCTGAGTGCTGAGTCGTCTGCTTAGTGGTACGTGCGGCTGCACCAAGCAGGCACAATCGGAGTAGGCGGTGCAGGAACATCGTGCACCAATGCTGCCCCTCTCGTGCACCTTTTGAAACAAATGACATGGTTTAGAGGCAGCCATTGCTGCACGACTGAGACGAATGGCAATCTGCAGCACCTCGTAAACTGGTTCAATTGGTGCAGGTGAATCGAAGAGACCCGCTAAGGGGACGCTTAGAAGGGTACGCGACGTGGGCGAAGACATAATGAACAGCGTTGCCAAAGGTCACGGTATGGAAGTCGCCACGGCGGGGTGGGGAGAGGGGGCGTTACCTAAATTTGATCAAACGTGTTGAAGTTACGCAATGCAAAAGCATCAACAACTCTTCCAGCCCTTTTAATGCACCTTTCAAACCCCAGCTGCGAATGATCGCCTACGCACGGCTATAGCCTTCCCCTCTTCATTTCCTTCGTCGGCATCTGCACTTCCTTTTTCCCCTCTTCGTATAATGTATACTACACACAACGCTATGCTATGCTTTACCCTCCACTCCACCTTTCCCTCCTCTTCACCAACGCTTCCTTTTCACACCCATTGCATTGCGGTACTACTCACGGCCATATTGTGCTCCACGTGCCGCCTCCCCCTTTCCTTCCTGCCCATTCTCGCATCTGTGCTGCCCCACACTTTCCTATGCCACTTCCTTGTGAAACTGTATTAAACACGTCTACGACATTCTCTCCTCTCACCCTCCTTCTCATCCTCATTTTCGCTTTAAACCTTCTTGCTCTACTGTGGTATACGCGATTATACTGCGCTCTAGTTTCCTCTCGTCGTCACTCGTACATCCCTTGTCATCTCCCTCAGTTTCCCTGCTGTACAAAATTACACATCACTATGCTATAGTAAGCTGGCTATTCTTCATCTTCTGCCCACTCTATTCTCACGCTCGCATCCTCATCCTCACTTCCTTTTACTACCTTCCTGCTATGACATGGCTATGCTAGAGAAGGTTTTGCCTGCGTTACGTTGTACATGACTATGTTCGGCTTTACATTCCCTTTCTTTCCTTCCTGATCCTCACTTGTGATACCCGCACCCTTACTATGCCATGCTATACATCATGATGGTATACACAGTTTGCCAGTGTGACGCTATGCATCGCTATGTGTTAGCCCCCTTCCTTCCATCGTTTCCTCACCCTCGCATCGCTTTTCCGCACCTTCAGATACAATACTATACATAGCTATAGTATACATGGTTTCGCAAGTGTCATGATTTGTGTCGCTGATTTGCAGCAAAAGGTTCCGGCTCTCTGAATTTTTTCACAGGTTGCTTTTGAACACCTTGGGATTCCGTGTGACATGGACTCGAGCCTCTCGCAGTGGCCATTTGGCCGCAATTAGCAGTCGTATCTTAGGGCACCGGCTGCCGGTTACAACATGGCTGACTCATCCTCGCTCGGGTATGTCTGAGCCACATGCCGTTTCTGTACACCCTCCGATGGCAGGCGGTCATCCGGGTTCGGGAGATTCGCCTCGATTGAATGGTTCGGCGTTTTTGCCGGATGGCGATATGGTGTTGCTCGATGTAGATTTGCAGAATGTGTCAGTTACTTCCGTTTCGGCAATCCCTGACATTCTTGACCTTCATTTGCCTGCTGCAGCGGATATGGCACAAAATACAAGGCTGGCTGCCGTAAGTGATGAAATGAAGCAAGCTTCTTTCCACCATAAGGTCGCACATCAGAAATAGCTCCAAAATATTTTATTCAGTGCCTCATGTAACTGATACCCATAGGTCTCAGGTCATTGGTTTGCTGGGCCAAATCGTAGAGGAGGGTGCTGATATACGAGCACTTGCAGAAAACCAAGGTGGCCGATTGCACAAACTTCGTCACAAGTTGGCCCTATCGAGACATTCGGCCTCTCTAGGTACGGCACTCTCGGCTCTTCAGGCTGGTCAAACGGCCGCGACTACTGCGACGGTGTAGCCGCGCGGAGCACACGCGTCCTACCGAGGTACCACCCGTTTGGTCGGAGACTTGTTCTCACCCTGTACTGCCATCGCCCTGATCGGAAATCCCTGACCAACCCACAACGTACACCACCAGGCGAGAGCATGAACATATCATGTTTCTAACACCACTCGTTCCGTCTACTAATCGTGCCCTTAAGGTCACGAAGATTATTAAGTCATACATTGACCTCATAAAGGAAAACATTGGTGAACGGATTATCAGAAAGACACGCCATGGACTAACAATATTAACAAACAACCATACATCTATTACTAGGTTAAATAATGCACTTAAAAAACGCTATCAAAAGCCCGACATTATCAGTCTGATTGCCCCAAAGGCGAAAACCTCGCGTCAAACTCACTGGTGTAAACTCCGATATTCCAGCCGCCAATATCATCTATCAGCTAAACATGCGCAACCTGAACCTACATTTAGACCCGAGCACATGCTGAGTAGCGGAATCGTACAGGGAGTGATCGGGCAACTTTACACACGTGCTCAGAGTGCATCCTTCTACCTGTCGCTCACTGCTTGCTCAGGGACAAGTTCTTCAGGGTTGATCTGCATGTATAGCGTGAGTGAGGTCTTTCATGTGCCATTGTACATATACTGTGCGACACACGGCCATTCAAGAAGGTCTTGTCCCGGCGCCAACAAACCTGACAAGTTGTGCGAGCAAGTGCATGCAGACAAATCTTGGCGAAGCATCAATTCCTAGAATAAACGACCAATGAATTGTTTGCAAGTAATGTCAAAAGGTGACAAGACGTAGTTCCTATCCAACTGGACACGAAATGTGTCTTATATTACGAGAACGTGCCGCCCGCATGAAGGCCAGAACGAACTATGGATAGTCTAGGAGGCTCGTACATCAGAGGGGGACGCAGCGGCCAATATAACGTGCCATGTTATTCACGGTGTCCTGCATTATTACACTCATCCTTTTCGATTAATTTCTATGGACCACATGGAGGTCACTGCTATTGCTGCTATTCTAATCGTGACATATTTATACACACAGTTACACCAGATGGCACACAATTACACGTAACCACACATCTCACAACATTACACAATATTTCTTTCCTCGAGATATTTGCTGGTTGCGCGGGTCACAGTCCAATAAATGAAAAAAAATTGGCAGGTCCCACGTACAGTGGGAATCGATAATATCCGAAGCACGAATGAGAAATGTTGATATGTCACTTAAAATGAGAACAACCTTACGAGGTGGAGGTAAATGATGCCGTACATGACTTCCGTGTCATTATTATTATGTTTCGATGCGTCGTTCACCTTCGTCATCTATTCATGTCGCGTATACCCAATTTAGTATAAGTGGAGCTAGCTAGACGGCCGCGAACACGCCATGAGTGGGGTTTGTTGTCAAGTTCTTACATGAAACGCGTGTCAGGATTATCATGTTTCCACCAGTCATATATTTCGTCATTCATGGACGTCACGTAACACGAAATTTAGTATATGTGAAGCTAGCAAAACGGCCTTGAGCGCATCACGAAGGGCCCATTATACTCCAACGTACCGCTGACGCGCGCACACGCTCGGCACAGTGACGCTGTGTTAGCAAAACTCGAGCGCTCTATATTCTGACGCCAGGCGCGACCAGCGTCCATCGGCGTGGCCCGACGACAACTTGTGCGAAATGCGCCATCTACATTTCACGCCGATGCGTTCCAGACAGCATTGCGTCTGCCTCTTACGCCGCGCGCACTCAAACGCGCATGGGTCAAAGCAACGCAGCGGAGTGCGCCTGCGAGTATATGGCAGGACCTGCGCCTGGCGTGGAAACGCCGGCGTGACGCGACGAAACGAACGCGGGCGCGCACGCGCACCGAGTCACGTCGAAATGTATTGCGCGCTTACTTTGGCGTGTAGTCATGTTACATGACACGCGTCTCATGTTTATTGTGTTTGCACCACTATTATATATTCGTCATCCATTCACGTCCCGTAATACCAAATTTTGTATAAGAGATGCTAGCGAAACGGCCGCTTGCGCATCATGAGCATGGCATGTAGTCAAGTTGTTACATGACGCGGATCTCATGATTATCATGTTAAGGTCTGTCGCTTGCGTTCGCTATGCAGTCCTGCCATACCATACCAGTTTTGCAAGAAGCCATGCAAACGATACCACCACAAGAGCTGCAGGACCATAAAATGTAAATCATGACATGCATGACATACATATCATGATCTTCATGTTATGACTATTCATATATGTTCTTCATACAGCCGTGTTATACCATACCAAGTTTGGTATTGATAACATTATCCAAACGGCCAGGAGAGCTAAAAGTCGTGGGCGGCTAGACAGACAGACAGACAGACAGACAGACAGACAGACAGACAGACAGACAGACAGACAGACACACAGACAGACAGACAGACAGACAGATAGATAGATAGATAGATAGATAGATAGATAGATAGATAGATAGATAGATAGATAGATAGATAGATAGATAGATAGATAGATAGATAGATAGATAGATACGCTCGATATCGTCGAAATTTGCAAGGAAATGCTTCGCATTTAAAAAGGCTCCTTACAGTTCTTCGCACTTCCATTTCAGGGAAGGCGGCACGCTTCTCATTTAAAATTGATCAGATCTATCATGACTCACAGCAATAACCTAATATTTGTACAGGCTAATCTGGTCCATCACACGGGATGCTACAAAATTATTGATAGAATACATGACGCAGCAACATTTCAATTTCGCATTCGTATGTGACCCGCACATCCGCGCACGCTCTGTTCAAGGCATACCTTACACCATAACAAATTTCCACGCACCAAACAATCCTCGCGTCTTGGTCTAAGTTCGCAACAGTAATTTTGACTTATCCCCATTACACGTAACAGATTCGGTTGTTGCAGTAAAGAGTGAAAGTCGTAACCAAACATCAATACGAATAGCTCTGTATGCCCCGCCGCAAAGGCCTATTGATCCAGTTCTGCATGAGCTACAATCTGTAATTTCATTAGTCACAAAATTCAGTGTCAATATAGCCGGAAACTTTGATTCTAAGCATGGAATGTGGGGCCGGCTACAGGGGATGTTCCCGGCTCTTAGGTAGTCCAATTCATGACAGCGAACGACTTAGTCATATTGAATAACCCCGTCTACCTTCTCGGACCACAACTACATTGAGTTCTCGTTCTCACAAGCACATACCAGCAGTGCTAAGCGAAGGACTAATCTAGTACGAGCGAAAATTCTTTACAAATGAACGAATTATACTTGGATCACAAAGATATTCGGCTGCAACGCTGGGTCACTTGAAGCCTTAAACATGGTTATGGACACGTTTTATGCCATATACTCCAATTTAAGCCAACGTTACTCACGACGCATAACATCGTGTAGTAAATTAGGTAATGGTTGGTGGACACCAGAATTGACTATCGAACGTAGGCGTGTTCGGGCTACGCGACGACGATATCAGCGAACAGCTGCCCCTCCTTCGAGACATGTACCTTGATTTGTACGTCGACGCATTTTCCACCTACAAGGGTGACACCAGGAAAGCGACATCATCGTTTAATAAAGACATTTGTGACTTTCTTACTAAGAAATGTTTATATGGTTATGTTTTCAAAACAGCATTTCAAAAGCACCATCAAGTAACTTTCCTTCGTCCTCTAGATTTGCCTAACGGCACCCACACAACTTCTGTAATAGGGTACGACCGGCTCCTACTCGATACATTAGTAGCAGTGAACAGCTGTTCTCAAGACAACACGCACCACACTATTATGCATGGCATTGTAACTAGTACTTACCCGTGGCACATTTCTGACCCTCCCTTTACAAATATTCGAGATAGAGCGTGCGATGAAACAGGGCGATTCCCGCTCTGCTCCCGGACAAGTCGTATTAAGCTACCCGTTAATTAAAGAGGTATTTGAGTATCATTTCCAGTTTTTCTATTTTCTATTCAATAGCGCCTTAAGAATCGGACACTTCCCGCGGGCTTGGAGAAAAGGAAAAGTAATATTCCAACCGTAGCCACGTCGTCCACTCAAAGCATCTAATGCATACAGACTAATAGTAATGAACTCTCTTTAATAAAGTATTAGAAAAACTCCGGAATGCTCGTCTATATTAACTGTTGCACATTAAACATCCTCTTCACAATAATCAATAGGGTTTTACGCATGATAAAAGTTCTACTTTAGCACTGTACACACTCCGAAGGAAATCAGCTGCGTACAAGGCATCCAACACTTCTTACCATACTCATATCTCTTGATATTGTATGAGAGGATTCTATAGCGTTTGGCATCTTGCAGTCTTAAACAACCTACGCAAGCACATCTGTCCACAAAACTTGTACTGCCTACTGAAATCCTTCTTATCGAACTGCACTGTAAGTTTTCCAACCAAAGTCGCACAAAAGACAGTTCACACAATCGTTGGCCGCCCGAAAGGATCCCATATCAGTCTGCTACTGTGGAACATAGTAATACACAGCTTACCGATTCTTCCCGTGCCACCCGGCCTACACATACAGGCGTATGTGAACGATGCCATTATTATCATCACAGATACGTCCAGACTGCGGTTACAAGCAAAGACTAAGCATGTCCTGGCTTTAGTATCCAGGATATCGCTGTGTACAGTTTGTAGAAGGATGTGGGAGAACCGGATTCTCGAGAGATATTATGCAAACAGGAAGAGAACGAGGGCCTCGCATGGCAGCACATTTATTGCAAGTAGAAAAAATTTAGCATGCTATCAAAGAGAACACCAAGATCACTGATCTCATAAACCTTCATAACAACACAGTATTGGCAGTCGAAAGAAGAAGACGAAGAAGTGTGTTTTGAATAGGAGCTGCTTCTGCTAACTCCGGCGTATTTCAGTTGTAATTTAAGTCTGTTGATCAGTTTCCGCTGCTCCCTTGGAGGGGATGGAAGTAGACCACCCCCGGCGTCTGCCGGCACCAGCGGCGTCAGCGGCGACCGCCTCCAGGAAGCGGATGGGACAAGCCAGCGACAGCGACAGTGAAGATACTCATGCTTACTATCTCAGCAGTGAGGACTTCTCAGATGACGGTTTCCAACCTGTGCTGAGCCGCAAGGCGAAGAGAAGGAACATGAGGACATCCTCATCCTCAACTATTCAAACTGTAAGTGAAGCGCCAAAATCGAACGCTTTTACCATCCTGTTTCTGCCTGCACTTCCTACCGTCAGCATGAAACGCCTTAACAGACAGTCTGTGTCGAGGTCTCTGGAAACGCTCGTGCCAAATGAGATCACGGACATAAGAGTGAACGCCAGAAAGAATATACTGGCTGTGGACGTTTTGCACGCAAGTGCGTTGGGCGTTCTGCGCAGTGTAACTGACTTGGACGGCAACCAGGTGCGCTCTCATGTTCCCTTGGGATGTGATGTAGTAACCGGCGTGATCTACGACATTGATGTCGCTATTTCCAATAAGGACTTACAGCTTCTTGTCAAGTCAACAACTGATACTCCAATTGTTGATGTCACCCCGCTAGGCAAGTCTCGCTGTGTGAAGATTGCGTTTAAGAGCACATCACTCCCCTCTCATGTGAAGGTGGGGTACTTCAGACATGCTGTGCGGCCTTTCATTCCAAAGCCTCTCCAGTGCCGTAAATGCATGAAACTTGGACATGTGAGCAGCGTCTGCGAGAATTCGGTGGTATGCCACCGCTGCGCCGAGCACCATGAAGCGGATAAGTGCGTCGCAACTGTCAAGAAATGCTCTAATTGCAATGGATCCCATGAAGCCACATCGAAGGACTGCCCGCGGATTCAGAAGGAAATTGCCATCTTGAAGGAGATGGTGCGCGATCACTCATCTCACCGAGAAGCCGCAGCTAAAGTCAGAAGGCGTCGTTCACGTCGACGTCGGTCTTCGAGGACGCCCGCTACCTCCTCGACACGATTGCGTGATCCCTCATCAGTACCACCTCCTCTGCCTCCCAGACCACATGCCGCGGGAAAGGCTGTAAAGGACAAAGCCAGTGAGCATACCCTGACTGCGACAGAGTGGCCTGCACTTCCAAGGGAAGCAGCATCAAGCGAACCGAAGGAGCTTCATGACGGCCAGTCCACGCTCCCGGTTCGAGATCTTTCCAACCAAGACAGGCAAGTGACTGCAATCGTCCCGGTTCGAGATCTTTCCAACCAAGACAGGCAAGTGGCTGCAATCGTGCAATCATTAATTGCCACGATTCGCACGCTACTGAGCAGCATACAATCTCCGTCTGCTAAGAGTGCACTGCAAATACTGGATGCACTGAATCCAGTTCTTGCTAACTTCGTATAAGCACAATGGCTCAACAAAATCTCCACTTCCGCACTGAAGTTAAAAGTGCGTCGATTTTTCAATGGAATGCCAGAGGCATGAAGTCCCGTATCTCGGACTTGCGCCAATTTGTTCGGGCCAATCAATTCCCTATACTTGTCATATGTGAACCAAACGTGTCAACGCCTTATAGATTGTCCGGTTATGAAGCTTTTTGTTCAGCCGCTTGCGAAGAACGTAGCAAAGTAATTGTTTACATTCGCACAGACTTGACTTATCTTTCGCACCCAATAAGTTCAAATGACGACAATCAGTACGTGTGTCTTCGTGTGAAGAAGAATGCAGTTTCGTTCACGCTTATTGGTGGATATATATCTCCGTCATCGCGATTTGACTGCGACAGATTAAAAGACATCCTAATGAGAACCGATGGGCCTTGGTTCATAACCGGTGACTTCAACGCCCATCACATGCTTTGGGGGAGCACTAGGATGAATGCCAGGGGCCGGAACATTGTTACATTCGCTTCCGATTACGACCTTTCCATCATGAACGATGGTACCCCCACATATCTGCGGGGTTTCACGTATGGCAGTTGCCTTGACCTGACATTGGTGTCACGGTGCTTCTCTCACAAAGTTAAGTGGTTTTGCGATATTGAGACTCATGGGAGTGATCACATACCCACCTACGTGACGATCGATGGTATCGTAAAAAATTTCTCTTCCGGTGTTGCAATTGGCACTGACTGGTCGATGTTTGCATCGCGTGTTGAGAACGTTTGCCAAGACGGCCTCACCTGCAGCCTGGAAAATACCATAGTGGAAGCTATGCAAGCGTCCAAATGTAAATTACCATTTTCGTCTAAAGTTACACAGTTTGACATCGAACTAGAAAAATTACGAGCTATACGAAGGCGTGCAGAACGACGATACAGACGCACAAGATCAATTTACGATCTGAGGGAAGCAAGGCGGCTCCAGAAAAAGATTCAACGACGCATTTACAAACTGGAGAGCGAACGCTGGAAAGCATTCTGCGAATCTCTAGACCCTCATAAACCACTGTCATATATCTGGAGAACAGTTCGTGGTCTTCGCTCCTCTCCACAACAACGGCACCCTTTTAAAGCTTTGGCACTCCATCAGGGTAAAACAGAACTCGAGGTGGCTGAAGAATTTTGCACGAGAGTTGCCGGGAATATTGTGAACGAGAGCATCGACGCCGTGATCGTTCCTGAGACGCGATTACCAGAAATGGACATTCCGTTCACCATGGAAGAACTGGAAGGTGCGTTAGTCGCTTCTAAGCGCATGTCATCGCCAGGTCCTGATGGTATTACATATAGTGCGTTGGGACACCTTGGACAAAAAGCTAGAAAAGAACTTTTAACATGCTTCAACAACTCCTGGCTCAGCGGCAGTGTTCCCCGAGAATGGAAAATTAGTCGATTAATACCACTTTTGAAATCGGGAAAATCACCATTGGACTTGACAGCGTATCGCCCTATTGCCCTCGCAAGCTGCCTCGGAAAAGTGATGGAAAGGATGGTTCTATTTCGTCTCGAGTGGTACTTGGAACGATACACCAAATACCCTTCTTGCATGGCAGGCTTTCGTCGGGGCCGCTCCTCCATTGACTGTGTCCTTGATTTGTCGACATTTGTTCAACAAGAAAAAAGTCGCAAGCGCATATCAGTGGCACTCTTTCTTGACGTGAAGGGTGCATATGATAATGTAGCTCACGATGCCATCCTCACTTCTCTCGCAGCGATGGGCGTTGGTGGACGAATGTTTCAATGGATAAAAGATTATATAACTGGCAGAGGTTTCTTTGTACAAACATATGAGGGTACAACTGCCCAACATTACACCTACTGCGGAGTACCTCAGGGAGGTGTTTTAAGCCCCACATTGTTCAATGTGGCCCTCATTGGTCTGGTGAAGGTTCTGCCAAAGTCGGTGTGCCTATCCATATACGCCGATGATATTTGCCTCTGGAGTGCTGCAGTTACTCGCCCTCAGGTGCGTGCACGAATACAGCGGGCAGCAATACTCACAACAGCCTACCTTCAGAAACAAGGCCTAAATATATCAACTGTGAAGTGCGCGTTGATAGCGTTTACACGCAAACCAATGACGCCATACCCCCCAGGCAGCACAGAAGGTTGGCCCAATATTGGGGATAGATCGGCATTGCCTGGTCCATGAACGGCCCAGTTTTCACAACGTACCGCCAAGATTGGCTGTGCCAGCCAAATAGAACGGCGACGTTGGACCAGCGTTGACAACGTACCCCCAATATTGGTTGTGCCAGCCGAATAGAACGGCTATGTTGGACCAGCATTAACAACATTCCGCCAATGATGGCTGTGCCAGTCTATTAGATTGGTTATATTGGGCCAGCTTTCAGAACTTTCCGCCCATATAGGCTGTGCCGGCCTATTAGAACGGACACATCGGGCCAGGTTGTACAAGTAGCAGCTAATATGGGTGGAGCCATCCAATAAGAACGGCATTATTGGCCCGCCGTTTGACCGTTATTGCCGGCGTCAGCTGAAAAGTCAACATCACGATGTCATAATATTAGAATATGAGCCAATTTCTGCGTCTGCTGCTTTTTGGAGCTGTTCTGGCCCCAATTCAAGCGCCGATTTTTCAAGCTAGAGAGAGAGTAATATATGTGCCGGGCACGATATTAGAACTATCCGTCATTAAACCATGCCCCGCCGCGGCGGTCTAGTGGCTAAGGTACTCGGCTGCTGACCCGCAGGTCGCGGGTTCGAATCCCGGCTGCGGCGGCTGCATTTCCGATGGCGGCGGAAATGTTGTAGGCCCGTGTGCTCAGATTTGGGTGCACGTTAAAGAACCCCAGGTGGTCGAAATTTCCGGAGCCCTCCACTACGGCGTCTCTCATAATCATATGGTGGTTTTGGGACGTTAAACCCCACATATCAATCAATCAATCATTAAACCATGCACAGCTCGTTGAAATGCATAATCGTTGGGTGAAGTTGTGCAAGGTAGACTTTTTAAGTGAGAAAAAATTACCGATCAAGTTTCTCTGTCAGACGTGACGTCCGATGCGGTGCTATCCGTACGTATGACGAAGCTGCTGCGGATACCGCTGTCTTACGCGTGCATGTAGACATCGAATATCTGACGCAAATCTTATCGTATCATGTGTCGGGCTCGCTATCTACGCGACCTATTCGAATCTGTTTTGCGTTCACAGCATAGTACGTGTTAACGGCACTTGCTGCTGCTTGACGTGTGGGAAGAGCGGGGGTCGTCAGTTGCGTTATGGTGACTGAATCATACAACATATGCAGTTGCCGTGATCTAACACACAGACGCGCGTGCGCATGCACGCACGCGCTATATTCATGCAACGACCACACGAATTCCCAACAACATCGCAGCGAACGGTTGGTAAGGTGTTGCGGAGTGTGTGGGCGTTGTAGGGCACCCTGTCGGTGCCCAGATCGTTGCGAACGCAATTTCGGCGTGGAACGCTTCTTCATGTACTTTTTTTACGTGTGTCCAAAACGGTAGGCTGCGCGATACGAGCAGTACGACACACAAAAAAAGAAGAAACGTGAATGCATAGGGCAAATCGTTAATAACAAAAAAAAAACGCACGCTCACGCCACTATAGTGGCGTGAGCGTGCGTGTTGTTTTTGTTATTAACGAAGCACATGTGCTTCAATAAAACATGACAGCCAAGAATGATGAAGTATTCATTTACATACAAATTACTATGTGTTGCTGAAACTCACGCAAAAGAACATAATTTTCTTCCTTGGATATTGATCGAGTGCCTTGGAATTATGCTATGTGAATTTGACACATCAACAGTGCATTATGATTCCCACCATAAGGGGCCACAATCTTGGCAAGTAATAGAAGTACTCTTCCCACCTGATGTGCACCTAACGTAAAGAGGCCTTGTTTCTCAAGTTAGCAATATATATATATATATATATATATATATATATATATATATATATATATATATATATATATATATATATATATATATATATATATATAGAGAGAGAGAGAGAGAGAGAGAGCACATCACCACTGGAAAAATATACCAGGTGTAACCAGAAAAAGGCGCACCTACAGTTTTAAAGTTTAAAAGAAGCAATGACAAGCCAACCATCCAAAATAGAACGCCCGAGAAAGGAGCATCAATCAGCATTACAGCAGCTAAAAGCCTGCTAACAGCTGAAGGTAGTCATGCTGCCCTTCCATTCAAGTATAGTGTACACTGAGAAAAGATACTGAAGATACACCATCAGCAAATGACAAAACCAAAACAGAGAGAGCTTTCTCTTATAATACAAAAAGTCTTTAGCTGAGGAGGCAAATAAGTCATTCGCACACAATAAGTGCACAAAAAAAAAAAAGCTGTCGCACGAGGCTGTCAGCGCTTAGACAACACAGGCAAAAATACAGTAGACTGAAGAAGGGAAAACCCATAGCAAAAGTCACCATGCTCCTGAGTTCTTGCTTTGCGTGCAAATGAAGCTAGCGTGAGGTTGAACACTAGATTAAAGCACCACAATCAACATCTGGAAGTCAATGCTTTAGGAATAATACAAAGTACTCAAGAAGCATGCAAAAAGCATTCCTGTGAAGGCAAATATAAAAAAAGACTGAAAGCTCTGTGGCCCTGAACAAGACAACACCACAACCAATCGAAGAGCCGTTCGGACACACCAGCAGTTCTGGCCAACACTAAAAAGTCACAAAAACATACCTTTAATGCCTTTTTTGCAAGAGAACTTCAAAAGAAATGTATATACACCAATGCCAGAAGTATCGATGGAAGCTATTACTCATATTCAGCTCTTCATTGAAACACTTACAGAAGATACTTGTACCTGGATGCTTAATTACTTTGGTACAACTCAAGAGCGCCGACGCCAAGTGGCAAAAAAATTATGGTGGAAGACTACAATGTGATCAAATGCACATGTCAGCGACCAACCAAGGTCCTATGCTAGAGTGAATATCGCAAAAAATCTTGAACGCCTAATGTCACTGACTCATACTCAGCGTTCTCAATCAAAATCTTGACCTCCCACACAGCATATTACTTCAACAACCTGCCACCTCTCACCATGTCATGAAACAAGCTCGAGTATACACAAACCCTCCTCACCGTTAGGTAGTTAGATAGCTCCACTAGTGCTTCACTCTCAGAACACATAGACCAGGGCCGTAACTAGACGGGTAGTGAGGAGGTTCTGAGCCCCTGAAGTATTTTTCATGCGCTGACTTTTCGTCAACAATAGCTTAATCTGGGCAAGTTGGTTCATCCTGGTTGTGTTCTAGTAACAGTGAGAGAAGTTCAGGAAGAGACAAAAAGGACAGGAAAGAGCGCTGACTGCCAACTAAATTTTATTGAAGGTACTACGCCCACTTTTATACAGAGTACAAGAACAGTGCTCATGCACAACGACACATGTGAGACCATGATAATATAATCTTAACTGAGAAAAGAATACTCTCTCTCCGAATGAATGAGTGAAGGTATACTGATGCACTTATCCATGGCCTTCCTGACAAGAAAATGCTTTCACATTCCTCTCTTTCATTTCTTGTTCTTGCTTTTTTCAAAAACAGTGTTTTATGAAACATAGAACTGCACTTACATTCTTTACAGTGTATGGCCATGCGACTACCATAGCCATTCTTAACATTTTAAGCATGCTGTCTTGCTCGAACATTGGGACATTGCCCAGTTTCTCTTATGTTTACATTTCCACATGTCAATAGTATCTCATACACAACATTATATTGGCATTCAGTATACCTATTCTCGTGACGAATGGTGAAATAATGGCTATTCCTGTTGTTTTTTAGTACACACACTTTTGAAATCTTGCAAGGGATGGCAAATAACGAGATAAAATCATGTGGGCTCGCTATTTTTTTTATATTGTGAAATACCTTATGTACGTACGGTATAGCATGCAAAGATCTTTGGTCATTCTGTTTTTATTTTGGTCCTGTTTTGTTTAACTTGACTTTCTGCAGGAGGGTTTAGCACACGGGTGTGATGGTGCTGTTGGGATATCCAGCATCCTTTAGTCTTTTAATCTGGTTTTTAAGGCTTACCTCACCCTTGTGCTCACATGACTTCTGAAGGGTGGCCTCAATGCACGTGGTGGCAATTCCTCTGTGTAAATTGTGTAATTGTGTAATTATGTGTTATGATGTACTAAAAAAGATGTCCCAAGAATCAGAATAAGTGACAGTAGTCAAAGTTTTTGTCACTGCCTTTATGCAAATACCAGTTTATTTGTTGCCTCCTGCAGTATTTTAGGGCCTTATATATATATAGGATGTTTTCTCACTTTTATTACATTTTTGTATTGATGATGCCATATGCTCAGGAGGTAGAATGTCATTATGTTCTTTCTGATAACTTCTAGCTTCTGAGCAACGATAATGTTTCAGAAAAATGAAAAAAGGCTAGCATAATATTAAGACATGGGAAGAAAGCAGAGTTTATCAAAAAATGAATGCATTAGTTTGGAATGAGAAAAAAAGATGGATGACAGGTCAGTAATATCAATTAATTTATATTAGGACACATGAAATGTAGCAGAGGCTGGCAGGTGATTAGTTCCAATCAGATCTAGAAATTATCAGCCATAATATGAAATTGGCTCATACAGGACAGGGAACATTGATTGGGCTTCCACCCTGCAGTGGAGATAACATAGGCTTAATGCTAACAATGAGCAAAGCCTGTGAAATTAATGATCCATGAAATGAGCAGTACTGCACAGATTTCTGTGCTAGACTTCCCATTTTGCATGTTTTTACCAGCTTATCCTGCTCGCTGTTCAGACACAAAGCTTCACCAGAAAAACAATGTTATACTTGGTGAGGATAATGCCAGTGAATCCAGTGTTTTATCTACACCTTTCCTTGCTTAAGTCTTCCTCCAAACTATACGATTTTTCTTGGAAATGTTCTGCTTACAGCACACCAACCGATCAAGTGAAACAACTTTATTGGGGTCCTGCAGGACGCGCCCTAGTATGCAATCACCATTTCACTTCACGTTACAACATACTGGTGGTAAATATATTCTCTGGCAGGGTACAGAAGTGCATGCACTGAGCTAGCTTGTGCAGCGCGGTCTATTCCAGAAAGCTGAACCTATGTTTGGTACAGAATTTTGTAACCACACGATGCTTGTACAGAATAAATGTGGCCACACATAGCAACTTCTGAGCTTTTTTATGAAATGATCTCGCAGTATCTGAAAACATTTGTTTGCTTGTTTACTTCATAGGTCCCAGTGAAATATTTCTCTTGTTCCTCTCATTGAATAATGGCATTTGGTGTGACTAAGGTGTTCCTAATGCCTCACTATGAGATCAGAAATACGATTCTCCTTGAAATTGCTTCACAAGCATTTCCTAAGATATTGAATGACACTGCTTGCACATGTACAAACATTTGCTTGTTTTATTGAGGGTTGATGATAAAGGAAATCAGTTGGTGCATCCAAGCCGGACAGAGATTGACTGGCCCTGAAAAGGGCCGTTTAGTTATATATCTTGCAGCTTGTTCCAGGTAGACAGGGCTTCATTCTGTAGAAATGGTAACTCATCACACTGGTTCCCCAGCATGAAGAACATAACTCGATGCTAACACTGCCTCAGATGTTCTGAAATGTCATAGAGGGTACATGAAGGCTGGGTACATGAAGGTTGCAGTTATACTAACTGTACAGTCAGCATGGTTGTGTGATATGTGCATAGCTGCATCAAAGCCACGTGTGAGAATTGCGTGAACAGCTGAAAATCTCAATGGCAGCATAGCTTAAGAAGTCTGTCATCCCTTTTTTGCCAGTTTCCAATATCATCCTTCTGTTTTCATGCATCTTCTTTCAATATATCTGGGGTTTTAATTCCCAAAACCACGATATATTAATGAGAAGCAAATTTTGAACATCTGGTGTTCTTTACTATCTTCACTTGTTTGCAGCACAACACCAGAAACACAGGACAGAGAAGGAGCAAAAGAGAAAGAAAAGACAACGCCGACTCTGAAAAAGACGGCACTGACATCATGACACGCACATGTCGTGATGTAAGCTGCCCAAAGAGTGGCCTCCCGTGAGAATAGTGAAGAATTGGGAATAGGATCTACCAGTAAGGGCTTTGTGTGCAATTCACAAACAGTGAAAAAGATCCACCAGGGGTGAACCACAGGTACATGGTGCACTCTGGTTGAGAGAGAGCAGAGTAAAACAGATGTGTCAGACAGGAGATTATAAATGGTTTTGTCTGGAGCTGGTGCCAGACCGAGCTCTGATTAAGCGTAAGGGATTATTGAGCGCCAGGCCAATCTGATCCCATTCCTGTGATGGGGTGCAATGTGATGACAGGTGCGAATTCCATTTTCTTTTATTTCCGTGGGTTTAGGGAAATAATTTTTCAGGGATCAGATGGAAATACCTCCAACATACATACTAACATGCTTATTCTTGGGCGTAGTCATGCCTAGCCACCAGATGGGGAGAAAAAGGAATGTTTCCCAAAATGTGCGATAAAGTGTTTGGTGCTACGCCTTGACGGAAGTATTGATAGGTGCTTTGGAAACCGGTACGCCATTTCTGTAATCGTAAAATATGCAACTGCATGTGCCACTGCTAGGGATAGCGTGACACTCCCAGCCATTTCGGGGTAAGCCGTTTTAATCTACATGAAGATGTTAATGAGCCCCTTCTCCATCACAGCAGTAGCTGTGGCCATTCCTTCAACTAGGCCTACTGCAGCGCCAACTAAATGTCTGCATGAATTTAGCACTAGTACCGTACATAATAATCAGCACGTGCCTTGGGTTCACTTCGATGGTGTTGTGAATTCATCTTGCGTGACAATGGTTTAAGTTGCACGCCTGCCTTAATCATTACTGCAATAGGAGACCATGATTTATCGTCACGCATGGTGTTGCTTAGCTCAGTCCTCAGTGTTCGAAGCAGGTTCCGCCTTGTGAGTGCCTGAGAGAGGCACAAGAGTTGATTTCTGCTCTGTGTTTCTATAATTCTCTAGCCTGTATTATACAGGAAGCGGATAGTGCTGGTGTGCGTCAGCTGTCTCGGTGCGCTCTCAACCGCCTGCCTGGTAAGACTGATAGCTCATTCTATCAGCGCCTTGTCGTACTCCCTCCTCACACTGCGACATGTCCTCCACTTGAAGGACATGATGACGGAACAAGATGATACGAAGCCCAAAACCGCAATGTTTGCAAGCCACAACCCGAGCATGCAATTCAATGGTGAGGCCAGAAAATCTACCTGACCAGGCCTGGAGCAACAAGCCAGAGGCCAGAGAGCATATTCTTGGCTGGATAGATGTGGCTGTACCCTTTAGATTGGGCGGCGGCAAACGCCACATAGCCGTAATGCTTAGTGAACTAACCACTAGATTTTTTTTCCCCCTTTAAATAGTAAAGTTGGACGGGTACTTTGAAGTGAAGGGTTTAATTTTCAATCGTGCCTTGACTTTAGCCACCAATCAGATAAACTCCTTCTAGTTAAGTCTACCCGCTTAAAGTCTATTTTGCCCTCCCTGTCCCTAAACACCAGTGCTTTGAAAAACTCTGCGCCATCATCTTAAACTATAAGGTGAAGCCCTTTACAGAGCATTGTCAAGTGTTCGGCAGTTTCTTCTTCCTCTTCACACGCACTGCATACTGTGTCTACCTCTTCGTATTTGGCCCGATATGTCTTGGTTCGCAATACTCCCGTCCTGGCCTCAAACAGTAGAGAACTACCCCGAGTATTATCATAGATCCTTTCTTTGGCAATTTCCTGCTTAAAAGTTCGATAGATCTCTAGTGCGGACTTCTTAATCATGCCAATTCTCCACATGTCAGTCTCCGTTTCCTGCAGTTCCTTTTTAACCGATAGTTCTTTCTGGTTTGGCCACCTGCTGTTTTCTAAGTATTTACCAGTCAATTTCCTGGTTCGCTTCCTCCATTTTGTATCAACATTCTTCATGTACAAGTAGCTGAAAACCTTCATAGCCCAACGCTCCTCCCCCATTTCTCTCAATCGCTTCTCAAATTTTATCTTGCTGTTAGCTTCCCTGCCATCAAATGATGTCCATCCCATATCACCTTGTACTTCCTGGTTTGGTGTATTCCCGTGAGCTCCTAAAGCAAGCCTACATATTTCACGTTGCCTAATTTCTAATCTTGCTTGAACTTCTGACCTCATGCACAAGACCGCGTTGCCGAACTTCAGCCCAGGAACCATGACCCCTTTCCATATTCCTCTCACAACATTATACCTATTGTAATTCCACAGTGCCCTATTTTTCATCACTGCTGCATTCCTGTTATCTTTAGTCGTCACGCATATTTCGTGTTCCCTCAGGTACTCGGTCCCATTGCTTATCCATATGCCCAGTTATTTGTATTTATCTGTTATCTCTAGCGTGACTTCTTGTATTCTAAGCTCACTACCTTTGTTATCATTAAAAATCATGACTACTGATTTTTCCTAACTGAATCTAAAATCTAACCTATCTCCCTCATTACCGCAGATGTCCATCAACCTCTGCAAATCTTTCTTGTTGTCGGCCATTAGCACTATATCATCTGCGTAGATTAATGCTGGTAGTGCCTGATCAATGAGTTTTCCTTGTTTGACTAAAGACAGGTTGAAGCCAAGTCCACTTGCCTCTAATTTGGCCTCTAATCCTTGTAGGTACATCATGAATAAGAAGGGTGACAGTGGGCACGCCTGCCTAAGTCCACGTTTCACCACTGTGGGCTTAGATACCTGTTTTTCCCACTTTTTAACTACCTTGTTAGTTTTATAGATTTCCTTTAATCGATTAGTGACTCCATCTTTTACACCCAGTGTGTCTAGTATTCCCCACAAGTCCTCTTGAACCACGCTATCGTACGCTCCCTTGAATTTCTGCAGGCCAGTAGGAAGCTTCACAGCGCAGCGCCTGATCTTGTGAAACGGCGCAGCCATGCAGGCAGGGCATTCAATCCCCTCCCTATTTTTTGTATACTACTGTCCTTGTGTACATCGTAGAACACATAACAGTAATGATAGCAAACAGATCATTGATTCGGGTAGGCTTGGTGTTTTTATTTATTATGGAACAACGAGGAAGCTGCTGAAGCCCGTGCCCGTATACAGCTGCTATATATGGAGATGAAACTTTAACGAAAAAAAAAATGTAATGATAAGCAGTAGGCTCATAACAAACAACATTTCTCTGAGGGTGCATGGAATATATGTCCCATGCAAGGCTATGCATTGCAGTTCTTACTGCATTAATTATGTACACGTACTGCAGGGCATGCAAGTGTATGCAGACATACGTTGACGAAATGACATTTTTTGCTACATACAAACGTGCACCGCACCAAATAAGACGCACGTGTTTGTATAGTCAGGGAACACTCGTGAATATTGATGAAATCACACAGCTGGCTTACAGTATAAAACAAACACGATTGCGAACAATAAAATGCGACGCTGTTTAAAGAGGCGGACCCAGGTTACGAGGAGAATTATCAGTATGGCATATACACCACGTGTCAAGCTTTTGCAACATCTAAAGAGACTAAATATGGAAAGTTGCCTTTGTGAGTTAACATGACAGTACCAAATGGAGAAGCCACACGAGAGAACAATTCATCGTGGGCTAAAGAATGTGTTTTAAATATTATACACAGCTTTGCAAGATAATATCGACGAGTTTTACTCGTCTAGGTGTGGGAGGTGTAGGCCTGATAAAATGCGATGTTGCTTCAGAGCCTTCCTTTCGTAATATTGCAATTTTATTCAACTCTTTCAAACGCGGCACCGTAAATTTCTACTGGGTGCTCGAACACGGCAAGCAGGTCGCGGGGCAAAATCTTTGTAACATTTTATTACCGAAACAGCGATACTAGCAATGCTTGAGCTGCACTTGCTGTTTTCTAAACTGTAACCTCCTCAATCTCATCACTGTGATCAGGAAACAGAGAGGAAAAGTACAGCAGTAGTACGTAGAGAAATATTCAATTTCAAGACCTTTAGCAATATCATCTAAACAAATCGCCAGTTTACTGTTGAATTCTCGATGGAAACAAACAGCTGATCAGGGACGCAAGCTTGGCTTGGCACTGGCTTGGCCGTTCATACAGAGCCAAAAGCCGCTGCAGGAAACTGGTTGCGGATCGTATTGAGACAAAATATTTTATACATTTTTGTTTTCTTTGTTTCATTTCTCGAATTGGTCTTGTGATGGCGTGAACCGCGCTTCGTGATCTCATGTGCCGGCGCACTGTTTTTAAGTTTAGTATGGCGCACGATAATACATGATTGCGTGCTTTAATTTAAAAATGTTCGCGAGTATGGCAGCAACACTGCAATGTCGGGAAGAGGATAGTAGTAGAACCAGTAGCAGCTGCATGCCCGGGTGGAGCGACTGATGCCCAGATTGAGGAATGTCAACCCGATGCCTTTTGTGTTGGCCGTTCTGGCAGTTCCGCCGACTTTATAGAAAGAGACGACCCCGTCGCTTGTCCTCTTCTCTTTTCCTTCGGGCATCAGCGACAACATTGACGGACGACGTGTTCGACTTCACCGTGCACGTGAGTATAGGTTGGTTTTTCATTCGAGTGAATTCTTGTTCAGATTTGCAACTTGTCGACTTCATCCTGATCACCTGTCACTGGCAATAAGTCACATACGTGTGATATTTAGGTGAAATAAATGATAATGCACATTTTCTGCTCCATTTGCGTGACTTAGCTACACCAGGACATGAGGTAAACCTTTGTCGCCTAGCCACTAGCAGGCAAGATCGATCACTCGCATCCTTCAGTTCACGAATCAACGCGCCTGCCTTTAAATTAGTAAGTTGCTCGCAAAAAAATCTTACCGAGGCAATTTTGTTTTCTGTGAACAATGCACCGTAGATTTGTCTTGAATAACAAAAAAAAACTTGAAAAATAAATGTCGCGGCCTTTTAGAAAACGCCGTGTCTAAGAGCTAGACGCGGCATTTTGTAAAAGGCTCATTAAATTCAGTATTTTTTCGTAGTTTCTGCTTGAAATTATTATTGTCTATGAATTTCATGGCCCAATCTTTCACTTTTGCTGAAAATCTCGGCGGCAAAAACATTGTTCAGTGTCCCTTTAAGGGCAGGTGTAGATGCCATCATTTCAGTCGCAAATCTTTTTGCTAGTCGGTCGGCTGGTTAACAATAAGGGTACTAACTAGAGTTCCAGATTTCATCAGCAACATATCATCATGGCTTCATCAGATGCTGCATTATATACATTCTATCCTCGTTTTTAAATAGGTGTACCGTATGGTCCACTGTTACAGGAAACAAGCGAGCTCATAAACAGTGAGCCATGTGGTGCTAACTGGCAGCAAGGCTTGTGAATGGGACGCATGCGCATAGAATCGGAGTGCGCCCAGTTTTGTCTGCCATTTCTCCGCCTGTACGCATGACAGCATTGGAAAGCACATCCGTATTTTAGCTGCGCAATTTATCTAGCGCAGTGCCTCCTGCTTCAGGGATTTCCTGTGAGCTCAAAAAATGCATGATTTTAATCGTTGCTGCAGTGTTTTGCAAGTTGTCACTGTAAAGCACATCATATTTTTTGCCAAATGCTCGCTGCAACTAGCAAGTTTCGATGACTCAAAATGCTGTTCAGGTCTGATGTAGCAAACATTTTAAGCTCGTCCTCAAGACCATGAAATCTTGGTTTATTAAATAATGGAAGGCAGAGTTGGTATCAGTTGATTTACAGTGTGAAAATGAAAAGTGCGAAGGACCGTGCCTCGCAAGTAAGCCCCGAGAGCATGAGCAGAGAAGTAGCAGATGAGGATGCTCATGCGCTGCATTTCCAAATCTCACCAGCACTAATGCTTGACGGACTGCTGGCCACGCACTAGCGTGTTCTTTCTGAAACAGGACTTTGACCCTGTAAGCAAGTTCTTGAAGGGCATAAGTAAAACGTAGAATGGGCCCCCTAAATGCACCCATCCTTAAATCATTGGGCTTATGAATTAGTGCCTTTTTCAAAATACAACTATTCTGAGCAATAAATTGTGACAGAACAGTGCACAAAGTTTAAAAATGGGAAAAAAGTATTTAAATGTCCCCTTTATACATAGTGTTCTTGTGATGTCACTTCTGCCGTTGTCGCCCTCTCCCGCCATGCCCGGGTAACTCCCTGGGTACCTACGGCAGTTCACGTGCTGCAGTGCGGTTTGTTGGGGGCTCGTCATCTGTTGCTGTGAACGATGTGGAAGGATTGTGGTTTTTTGTTGTCTTACTTTAACGAGCCCATTGGATTAGGAAGGCCTCGCTCGTTCACTTCATACAAGACCAGATAATCAAGATGTGCGACACATACACCAGCCACGGCGTACACCGGCTGCCCGCCACAACCTATGAGGGCCTATTATCTTGCTTTCACTACAAATTGCCTGGCCCAAAAACAAGTGAAAGCTCAAAATCTCTCGAGCCGCAATTTTAAGAGTGGATGTGCGAAGCGCAGCAGCTCCCATCGAAAACTAGTCGTGCAGAGCTAGGCAAGTTTACAAGAGATATAATATTATGAATATATTGTCACGGCCTACGCCACCAAAGTAGCAATGCCACCCCACCCCCCCCCCCCAAGAGTTTTAAACAATGCTGATGTTGAGCTTGAGCCTCTTTGATTGCAATTTGTGGAAATAGTCGAGGAAAATATTATACAAGGCAGATAGCGACTTTGCGTGGTGTGTGCCGCGGTAATGCCAGTCATCACTTTATTTTTCGCGTATGCTTTAACACACTTTTCACTTTGTATTTTGCTTTTGTTGTACGCTAATGTACAGTGGAGTCACTGAACATGATAGAGACCGTGTATAGAATTAATTGACTAATTAAAAAAAATCCTGACGCCCAACTTGAACTGATCGGCTATACTTCAAAGTGAACAAATATTGTTTCCCATTCTTTATAGTTTGTTTCAATGCAATACCAAATCTCCGCGATCGCCATCACGATTTTAACCGCCTTCCTCGCCATCATCATTTTAACTGCGGACAAGTTGGTATGTACAGTATCTTGGTAAGCTATATCTGTTTGCAGGTAAATACTTGGCTATGGCACTTACCCGTAATGAAGTGTCACCTGAAGATGCAAATATTGCAAAGTTTCTTCAAGTAGCTTTTGTTAATCTGCACCAGCCAAATACGCTGGTACTTTTAGGAAAATCGGAATGTGCGTTCTCAATTTTAGGTTATAACTTTCAGCGAAGAAACACCCTAAGCTCTGCTCCCTCTGCGTGGACTTCTAAATCAACTTGCCTCACTAGCAGGTCATAATTTTTCAAACTTGCATCGTGAGGCAAAACTAAACGGGTGCAAGCACTAGGAGACAACATGGCAGTTGTAGGCGATAGATTCGGTTGGTGCCCGGGCATGTTGGTGGCGCATTTCGGAAGTGACGAAAAGGCGCTGCGAGATCCACGTGCACACTTTGTATACTTGCTGTATTGGACAGCAAACTTTTTTTCTTATCTGGGCAGTTTTACCAAAGGAAGCTTCATCGTATGGCGTGATAAATGAAGCGAATCCACAGGTTGAACCACATCATAGCCTCGCTGTGCTTTTGTACTTTTTTTAGCTCGCAAAATTTATTTGTACATATAAGTGACAACTTGCCAGTAATAAGGCAGCACTCGTTTCGTTACCATATGATCATCTCCGGTGTGCTGCTGCCTCAATATTTCAAATTCTAAGCATTTACACCATTGTATGCTAACTTTTCCTTCAAAGTGAGACAAGCCACATGTGTATCGTAGATTAAGAAGCATGCCAGTTTCACGTACTTGCAAGGTAAACATCAGAAATGCACAGTTGATCAAAAATACTAGTTTAATGGTGCATCTATATAGCAGAGCACCTGTGGCACCTCGGGAACAAGATAATGCCACATATGTTACAACAGATAATTAAAAAAAGACAGGGGACGTGCCGTGAACAAATTGAAACAAAAATAAAATGGCACGTGGCAGCGAGCGAAGGCGGCAAGGGGGGGGAGCCCGTGGGACTGCAGCGGATGAACGTAGGGTGTGTGTTTAATATGTGGAAGAAAAAAAAAATTCAAAATTTTGGCGACTGAAATGAGGGTGACTTAGTGAGTGCGCTCATGAGGAGAGTAAACACGGTTATTATTTTTTTTTCAAATCTCTTTTGAAAGCCACGAAAAATCTGTATGTGGTGCAGCCTAACAGAAGGTCCGTGAAGGCAAATTATGAATTCGTCATTGTACAAAGGCTTTTTTTTTTTTTTCATGCGCACCATCCTCGCCGCGATGGTCTAGTGGCTAAGGTACTCGGCTGCTGACCCGCAGGGCGCGGGTTCGGATCCCGGCTGCGGCGGCTGCACTTCCGATGGAGGCGGAAATGTTGTAGGCCCGTGTGCTCAGATTTAGGTGCACGTTAAAGAACCCCAGGTGGTCTAAATTTCCGGGGCTCTCCACTACGGCGTCTGGTCAGGTAAAGGCATTGTTGAAAAAACAGGTCACTGACCAATGTCAAACAAAACAATGACGTTTCGGGACCCGTACGGGTCCCTTGTTCACAATGGAATGACGGCTGAGCAACAGGTTCTTATGTAACGTTGAGCGCATGACGTAAAGTCCGGGAGTACACGTGGTTTAGTGTGCCAGATGATCTATTGATTGTGTTACTTGTCGTCTGAATGATTAGTGATTCGAGGTTCAGTCTGGTTGTAAAATTCTTCTCCGTGGCTACGATGCGTGCGTTGTCCCAGCTTATCTCGTGGCCCGTCTTCTCGGCATGCTCTGCGAGTGCATTTGTCACTGTGTGGCTCTTGGCGACGTCATTCTTGTGTTGCATAAGACGTTTGCAGTAATTTCCACTCGTGCCAATGTACACCGATTCGCAATCGGCGCGTGGTATCTTGTAGACCACACCAGGAAAGTGTTGCCGAGGGAGAGGATCCTTCACATTTAGCAACTCAGCCTTAAGCTTGCTTGCTGGAACATGCGCGATCTGTACACCACGTTTTCTGAATAGACGGGCTAATGCTTCGCTTATATTTCGAATATAAGGAATCGATGCACGCTTTTTTGTAGACGATGTGTTATGCATGGCCTGACTAGTTGACTGCAGTTTATGCATGACGGATTTAGTTGTTTTCCTAATAAAAATCTTGGGGTATCCATTCTTGATCAGGTCATCTTCAATGGTCCGGAGCTCCTCCTGCAGGCTTTCTTCATCGGAACAAATGCGAATCGCTCGTTGAACTAAAGACCGAATCACTGAGCGTTTGTGGGCTACCGGGTGGACTGACTCGTAGTCGAGGTATCTACCGGAGTGCGCTGGCTTTCGGCTGTGTTGGCTGTGTACCGAAAGCCAACGCACTCCGGTAGATATTTCGACTACGAGTCAGTCCACCCGGTAGCCCACAAACGCTCAGTGATTCGGTCTTCAGTTCAACGAGCGATTCGCATTTGTTCTGATGAAGAAAGCCTGCAGGAGGAGCTCCGGACCATTGAAGATGACCTGATCAAGAATGGATACCCCAAGATTTTTATTAGGAAAACAACTAAATCCGTCATGCATAAACTGCAGTCAACTAGTCAGGCTATGCATAACACATCGTCTACAAAAAAGCGTGCATCGATTCCTTATATTCGAAATATAAGCGAAGCCCTAGCCCGTCTATTCAGAAAACGTGGTGTACAGATCGCGCATGTTCCAGCAAGCAAGCTTAAGGCTGAGTTGCTAAATGTGAAGGATCCTCTCCCTCGGCAACACTTTCCTGGTGTGGTCTACAAGATACCATGCGCCGATTGCGAATCGGTGTACATTGGCACGAGTGGAAATTACTGCAAACGTCTTATGCAACACAAGAATGACGTCGCCAAGAGCCACACAGTGACAAATGCACTCGCAGAGCATGCCGAGAAGACGGGCCACGAGATAAGCTGGGACAACGCACGCATCGTAGCCACGGAGAAGAATTTTACAACCAGACTGAACCTCGAATCACTAATCATTCAGACGACAAGTAACACAATCAATAGATCATCTGGCACACTAAACCACGTGTACTCCCGGACTTTGCGTCATGCGCTCAACGTTACATAAGAACCTGTTGCTCAGCCGTCATTCCATTGTGAACAAGGGACCCGTACGGGTCCCGAAACGTCATTGTTTTGTTTGACATTGGTCAGTGACCTGTTTTTTCAACAAAACTCTCATAATCATATAGTGGTTTTGGGACGTTAAACCCCACATATAAATCAATCAATCATGTGCACCATAAATAGTGCTCAAAATTTAATTGCATATGTTGTTTTCATCCTTGCTGTATTCCGTGCTGTTTATGATGTAAAAAAAAAGAAGCACGCTGAAGTGGTGCTGCTTTTGGGCAACAGTTGAAAATGGCGGGGTGCATGAATGCGGAATACTGCCGCTTACACTAAAATCACTGTTGTGGTCACCTCCCACTCTTTGCAGCATGTGTTGTGTATACACAGCTGCATATTTCCTAGCTAGAAAAATTTGATTTTAGGTGTTTAACGCCATTTTCCATGTAACTATTCCACAATTACACACACTGATCAGCAGGCTTTCAATTGCGCTGAAGGACACAGGTGCCATAAAATTCATAGTCAATTCTTTCAAGAAACCGTATGTAAAGGCTGAAGCTTCATGTGTACATACACACACACACACACACCATATTGTTTTTTGTACTTTATGAAAGCTGCGAAGGTCTCATGTGCCTCCAAGCGTAACCTGTCTTATTTATTCTCCATCACCGCAAAAGTTTTGTGAGTTTCAAATAAAACTACTTTGCGCATGGCCACGTTTGGGTAATTTTTTGTGTAGGTGTTATTTGAGCAGCCTACAGTGTTTACTTTATAAGCCTGTATGTATATGTTGCATTATAAGGATGCAGAATGTGTGTGGCTGTACAATATAGATGAAAGTAAAAATTAAGTGTGTCTATTGTAGTGTTCTTGCAACCAATCTTACCCCCGTATTCTAGAACGTCCCTCCACTCAACGCTTCACCTTCACTTGAGATGGCTGATGGGAGCGCCGTCTCTAAGCAGAGAAAGTCGTTGCATGTCAGCAATAATCTGCTGTGATTCTCGAGTAGCGCAGCGTCGCTTTCAAACGAGCAGCGGCACAGTGCTCAACTCTGTCAAGTGAAGGGTGAAAGTCGAGTCGGGGGAGCATTTATGAATATGGGGTTTAGTTTTGTTGTCTTGTTAACCTGCCATTAACACTGTATTGATGCTACTTTGCTCTAGCTGTACAGTGCTCTCCAAGGCACAAGGAGGCACCGCAGGGGGAAGGCTCGGAGCAAACCATGCATGAGTTTCCTTTCATTGTTACACTATGCACGTATTAAGTGATAGACTTTAATGTATGCTATTTGTATTGTGCAAGTATTTGGGGACATACAACTTCCAACACTTATATGTTCTGACGAAAATCACGCAAGAATGAGAGAAGCTTGTGCAAAAATTATGCAAGAGTGTAAGAAGCTTTTGCAGAAGTCTGTGAAATGAAGTTTTGAAAATTTGTGGCAATGTGTCATTGTACAGTGGTCAACAGTCTTGCTCAGCATGCTTGACTGCAGGGCTCCCGGCTGCACAGGCGCATCTACGGAGTGCCTGATGCATGATGGGCCAAATGTCAGCCTGCACACTGGTGCCTCTTATCCCCGTTTGTCTGTTACATCAGTGTCTCTTGTAAAGGGGGTCAATTGTGCTACCTTTTTTTTTTCGAATGTAATGAGTTCTTTTTCCAGATTATTGTTGTTTTAAGGTAGAGCCTCACATTTCAGTCAAATACTGAAGATTCTATTTTTCCTTCTAGATGCTATGAAGTCACTCCTTGTGTTACAATAGAGTGAACACTGTTATGAGAAAAGCTACTTTATGAAGTTAACTCACTCCATATTGACTTAACACACAGAATCGGTGAAAACTACACTTCATTCCAGCTGCATTAGAAATAATATTCATCTGCATGCTTCTGTTTCTTTTGTTTGTTTGTTGGCTGGAGGTTTGGGGTATAGGGTGGCCAGAGGGCACTGTGTAGTCTTTCTTGATCTTCCCAATTTTGTCAACATCAATTGATAGGCGTATAGGGAAGCCAGCATGCTGAAACAGCGGTGCAAGCATGCAAGATGTTCACCATTGCATGCTGTCAGTCGCTGTGAGCAACCTACTGCATACAATTAACTGTGAGTGGTGAACTAACGGTGCACTATGTGTGCCTCCTGGAAAGCTGCAATGGTAAAGTGCCACAATCGTATAGTAACATGGATAAAATCGCAATTTGTTTGTTGAATAATTTTGCAACAAAATCAATGGAGTTTTGGATAAATTTGTGTATCTGCCTGGTTCATCAAAGCTACAGAGTCAAATGCGGTATATACTCGCGTATTATGTGTACTTTTTTTGTCGATCCGGTTATGTGCGAAGCTAGTAGGAATCGCTGGCCTGAAAGCCCAACTGGGAATATATGTTGCAGGCGCTGTCACAGCTGTCTCAAAGCGGATTGTCATTTGTTTGCTAAGCCTGTTCAAATGCCCCCATTTTCTTGAAGTTCTTCCGAACATTGCTCACAAAAACCAGTTCTCACGACAGGGTTATACCAGAGAACATAAGTACTCTCCTATAATTGTCGGGAACCCAACGCAAAGTAAGATGCAGACAAGGAAGCGCGATGCCAACACAGTGCTGTGTGTGTCGCCCTTCATGTGTGTGTGTGTCCATTCCTTGTCCCAGTCTTCTATTGCGTTGTGTTCCCTCCGATATCTAACCAACACACCCAAGCTTCTATGCTAAGTCTTATTCAACGCACTCTTCTGCTGGCTCCCATACTGAATATTGCATGTCGAAGAACTCCACGCTGATGTGCTTAGCGGTAGCCCGGTTTCAGTTTTCTTCGGTAAGCTTTATAACAGCAATCTGCCTCGTATATAATTATTGTAGCCTATCACAAGGAACAGTAAAAACGCAATGGCCAGATGGCGAAACCGAAAAAAAAAAAAAGAAAATGAGTGCGAAAACCTGCCTCATCTAGTTGATGTGACAGGTCCTTGCACGCGTTCAACATCTGTGCTGTGTCTCGGGAATACATTCTTGCCGTGGAAGAGGTGGGAAGATAGGAGGCAAACCTTTAGGCATTTCGGACTACACATAAACAGGTTTCGGTTTTCAAGTTCGATATTCTAGGGAAAGCATAAAAGTTCATGGAAGAAGGGACCTTGCACTCAGTCCATTTTGTGTAAGACTGCACTCGCCTGCTCGACAAGAGATGTGCCTGACCAGAGCATCATGAAGTCAAATGTGTCTGTGTGTGTGCTGGCAAGGTGGCTCGGGCTGGTTGGGGAGGGCAAAGTATGCGAGCAAAAAGTTTCTTGTAGTAAAGCAGGCTGGCTAATTATACTGGTGAGCAAATTATGTGAGGATGCAAATTGTGCGAGTAAATATGGTATGTACTCTTGTATGTTTCAGCTCTGTTGCTACGGATCGTGCGGATCCAACTTGGCATCCGGCAGCAACAAAGAGAGGTTCTGCAGGAGGTGCGACAGCTGAAGCACTAGGTACGGCTCTTGTCCGTGCCTCAGCACACCCAGCCAGCACAGCGCCCTTCTGACCTTCCCCAGCTGCCTGCTGGTACAATTGGAGAAGTGGAGGCAGCAGAGGCAGAGTAAAGCTGTGGCTGCGGCTTTGTTGTATATTTCTTGATTTTTAATATGCCTATGTAACATGCAGAAATTTAGTATTGCTTTAAGATACTGTGTTTCGGGAAACAAACTAGTCAGGTTATCTCATGAGCCACTGTACTACAGTCGAATATAAATAATTCGTATTCAAAGAGGCCAGAAAATTTGTTCAAATTAAAAGAAGTTCAAAATAATGAAAGTTACCCTAATTACTTGAATCTAACACACACCTTTTTTCCGGTTAAGAGAGTTCATAAATCGCATGTGCGTTAGAATCGAGTACGAAAAAAAAAAATGAATATGGTCATTCTATTGCCATCGCCACTTACAAAATGGCCTCCCCCTACGTGCGTCGGCATGGCGCGTCGGTCATTTCTGCCTATACGTTTCCCATGCGCGGCACTTCATGCGTGTGCTGAGGAGTTCGTCATCTTGTAGTACATTAGCATCGACAACATGGTAGGGCCGACTCCAAAAACTCGACGAGTGCACCACATTGCTGCTTCTAAAGGAAAAGTCGTCGCGTGTGCCGGAACGAACAGAAATCGGGTCGCATCGCGGTCATTTGGAGTTCCCGAAACGTGCGTGCGGGACTGGCGGAAACAAAAGCAGAATATTGTCGACAGCAAAGATTCACGCAAAGGCTTCAGTGGACCACAGCAGGGTCGGTTTCCACAAATTGAAGAGCTGCTCGGCGGGTATGTGATTAAGCAGTGAGCGGCACAGCGGCCCGTGACGACAGAACTGCTCCAAGTGCAGGCTATGCAGTTAGCCTTAGAAGAAGGGCTAATGCAGAGCCATTTTAAAGCGAGCTGGTGCTGGCTAACGAACTTTATGAAGAGAAAGGGTTTTTCCCTTCGAAGGCGAACGGGCATATGCCAGAAGTTGCCGGAGGAGTACGAAGAAAAGCTTCAGAGCCTTCAGAGGTTCCTCCTAAACTTGCGGCACAACAACGGCTACCTGCTTGAGCAAATCGGGAATGCCGATCACACGCCTCTTTACTTCGACATGCCTGGCACCACAACTGTCTAGGAGAAGGGGGCGAAGCAAGTTCGTGTACTGACATCGGGCCACGGTAAAACTAGAGTGACAGCAATGCTCCGTTGCACGTCAGATAGGCATAAGCTTCCCCCGTACTTCATATTTAAACGGAAGACGCTCTCAAAAAGAGTCGTTTTCCCGAGTGGTGTGATCAAGCGGGCCAACGAGAAAAAAGGGTGCGCGTTGTAACCGATGTCTTAGTTTTTTTTTTTTTTTTTTTTTTTGTCGTGGAAATTGGGCGCGCGTTACAATCGAGGGCGTGGTAGAATCGAGTAAATACGGTAAACGAGCGGAGGGCTCACCATGCAGTGATGCATGTGCATGGAGAAGTTTTATTCACAAATTGCAGGACATCCGTCATTAATTAAAGTAGTCAATACATGTCTGTACACGTTGGCCTTGCAACGAGTCAACAAGTTTTGCGTGCAGTTTGCAAAGCATTTGTACTTCGGCTTCAGTATTCTCCTGGCAAAAGAAGTTGTGCGCGGCTATGTCCAGTACTGACACTCTTCGAAGACAACTCTGTTTCCACTGTTACCATCTGTGCTGCAGCCGGAGCGTGGCCAGCACATGATGAGAAAGGAAGAGCGTCTCCACCTGGAGAAAAGCAGATCGGCATTCGAGAGAGAAACACTCCGCGGCAGCTTTTTTTTTTTCTCTCTTCATGCACGGTGTTGAAAGGAGAAGAGTCTCTACATAGCAGGAACGAAAAACAGGGAAGCGTGACACCGGCGCGTTGCAGATCGGCATGAGAGAGAGCCAGCTCTCTGCGACAGCTTTTTTTCCCCTCTTTCTCTTCGTGCGCAGTGTTAAGAGGAGAAGGGTCTCTACGTGGCAGGGACGGAAAAAGCCGAAGCGTGGCACAGGAATGTCGCAGATTGGCATTTGGCAAACATTCCACCGCAGTCTTTTCTTTCCTTTTCTTCATTTTCTTCTTCAAGCACAGCGATGAGGTGTCTGGAGTGCCACCGCAGGATTGGGCGGGGTGCTGAGAGCATTTTCGGAGCGCGGTATAGCTTTGATAGGACCACAGCGTCAGTTCGAATTAAGTGTGTTGGAATTAATGAGATTCGACTGTATTTACTATAGTCTGTGAAGTCCGAGTGAACTGTCCTAAGCTAGCAGACGATGTAGGCGGCATCGTGTGTTTGATGGGCAGTGACTAGCAATAGCCTGCTTAAAACAGACATTCAGTAATTTTGTTCATTTATCACCCTATTTCGTGTCCGCTGCGGCTCTCTCTACTTTGAGCTACAGTTCACCCTGCCTTGTGTTAGCCGATTTCTTACTTTTTTAAAAATCTAACATGCACCCAATTTCGCAGGGTTAAGAAAAATGCACCTTTGTTTATTGTGATGAGATTTCTATAGCGACATGCCTCTTTGTTGGCTATCACAGAAAAATATAAACAGCAAATGGTGCGACCATCTAGTGCGACCTTTATTTTTCTATCAGTTTCATCTATGACGAAGATTTGGTCTCTCTAAGGTTGCCTCTTAGTACGCCTTGATCATGTTCATTTATCTTCTTGTGCTCTGCTTACAATGCATTGATTAAAAACATGTCCAAGCTTCTTTTTGAATTCCACATATTTTATCGTTTTTCACCTGTAGAAGCTACTCCTGGTCAACATTCAGGCAAAGACATTGTAACCTCGAAGAAACGTGTATTGGAATTTGAGCACTGTACAAAGTAATTATACTATTTCATAGCTAGAATCAATATTTATTAAGGGTTATAACAGTGTTGTATTTGATTTCATAACAGCGAAACTGCATATCAGAGAAGGACTCTGAAAGGTTCTCACACTGAGTGTGAGAGGGCTGATGTGGAAACCATTTTAGGTCAAGTGAGTTGAAGTTAGCGTAAAAAAACAATGAAATGTTGTGATGCCCAAAAATTCAAGTTGTTGTTTTCAGTGTCCTCTTCTTGCAGATTTTTATCATGAAAACATTTCGATGTGCTGTTGCGTTTACCCCATCTATGCTTCTTGCATTTTTTTACAGCGCAAGCACCTCCTGCAGATTGGGGGACGTGGCCTCCGAGAAATTGCTGTGAATGCCATGAAGGCTGTATTGGCACATGACGAGCAAGTGCTGTACAGCCTTCATGGCAGGAAAGGGAAAAGGGCCTTTGTGAACCTGAGGCTGTGTAGATTAGTGGCAGGTTAGACTTGTTCATTGTTTTATGTGTGTGTATTCTTGTGTATTCTCTGTACTGCAGTGCTTCATGTGTACTGTGGTATTTCTGTTCTTGTATGCAGATGTCATCTGCCAAAAAGCAGGGTGCGACCAGGCGGAGGCCCTCAACTTTATTAAGAGGTGGCTGCCAGGGTCTGGTGATCGCTGTGGGGGCAGGAAGCGGCGCTTCAGAGAAGCATTTGTTGTGGAGCAGCCCGATGATCCCCATTCTCAGAGTGCAGATTATCGGCTGCTCGCGGCAGCTGGCTTCCTGCCCAGCCACAGCAGCCAGGGCCTTGACAGCACCACTGCCACTGTGCCCCCAACGCAACCTGACCTGCAGTAGAGCGGGCCTTTTTTAGTTGTGTATATATATTTTTCAATGTATACATTTTTTGTTGTACCAAATAAAAAAAAAAAGAATAAATGGTCTGCAGACTGTCGGTGGTGCACTGTTCGGCTAGCTTATGCTGATTCGGAAGCACCATCACCATGTTTTAGTTACAAAAAAATGCTCTAAACTGTATGAATATTCTCGATTATCATGTGGGGGACATATGTGGGGATTGCAAGTGGGGGACATACGCTTTCAGCATTTACTTCCTAACGACTTTTTTCGATCTACTGTACCAAATACCAGTACCAAATAAAGCACTCGCTATTGCAAAAGATGGATTGGTAAAAAAATAAACTACACTTCTAGTGTTAGCAAAGGGAATGAGGTATAAAAGATGAAATAGATCGAGTAACTGCTTTCAGTTCTCAGCATTCAATTTTCGTTGCCCCAAGTATACAGGGCTGCAAAGCTACAAGAGCGGGTCATCGAGGCATATTGTTTAAATCTTCCGGTAAAAAAAAATTCCCTACTAATAATGGTTACATAATGGCAAGCCAATCAGTAGCCAATATTCGTCGTGCAGGAAACATCGGTGTAATAACGGCATTTGATTGGCTGCAATGTGGCCCTGGATTGGTCCAATGTCGGTCGTACATCCGTAGCCAATATTCGTCGTGCAGCAAACATCGGCGTAAAAATGGCATGTGATTGGCTGAAATATGGCCCAATGTTGGCCGAACATTGGCAGCTTTGTCGGCAATACGATGGGCCTTCGTCGGCCCAATGTTGGTTGCATACTGGCTAAAACATCGGCAAAACGTCGGCCCATCATTGGCTTGAACGTCGGCCCGACATTGGAAGAAGTTGCACTTCCGACGTCGGCCCGACGTCGGTGCCGATGTTAGCCGATGTTGGTCCAAGATTGGTCCAACGGCGGCGTGCTGCCTGGGGCGCCTGTTTACATCAATGGGCAGAGTGTCAAATATGCACGGACGCATCGTTTCCTGGGCATAATAATCGACAGAAGTCTTTCGTGGAGCCCACATTGTGCGTACTTGAAGAAGAGACTGCTATCTATTGTGCATATCATGAAATTCTTGTGCGGTAAAGCATGGGGAACTTCTGTGGCCTCCATGCTACAGCTGTACAGGGCCCTATTTCTGGGTCTATTGCGCTACAGCTTGCCGGTACTGACTAACACTTGCAAATCGAATACTCATTCATTGGAGAGTTTGCAGGGTCAGGCACTGCGTATCTGCCTAGGACTGCCCCGATGCGCTTCTACTTATGCCACAATCATGCTTGCCAAAGACCATCCGGTCAGGACATATATAGCTGTGGATTGCCTCAGAGCGCACATTCGACATGCTAGCCGTGTCCCCGACCACCACTTGGCCCTTCTACCTTCCGGAAGATCACGTGCTACGTTTTCAGACGTCATAGCCAAGCACCTAAACAGCATTCCATCAGGATATACGCCAGCTGCGAGAACGGCATGCCCTTTGTGGTGCCTCGACCAGCCGCAAGTACGTCTAGAAATTCCGGGAATCAAAAAGAAAAGCAGTCACTCCAGAGTAGCATTGAAGCAAGCAACACTGCTATTATTACATGAGTTGTACTTAGACCGAACGCAGGTATACACTGATGGGTCCGTCTCATCCAGCAGCTCATCAAGTGCCGCTGTAATTCCGGCTGCAGAAATGACAATCAAATTTAAGTTGTCACATATGACTACATCTACGGCATCAGAGCTTGCTGCTATAAGGGCTGCTTTACAATATCTCGTTCAAGAACGTCCAGGAAAATGGATCATATTCTGTGATTCGAAGGCAGCGCTTCAGAGTTTGCAGTCTACCATGCGTAGGAGGAGCCATGACCAACTGGTACAAGAAATAGGACATTGCCATCATGAAGCTCTAGCACGAGGGCATGATATTATATATCAATGGCTGCCTGGACATATCGGTATTACCGGAAATGAACTAGCCGATGATGCAGCCCGCTCAGCCCATGAAGAAACCCGTGTAGTCCCGATTCCTCTATCAAGGAATGATGCAGCAAGACAACTTTACCTGCTGGCTCGAGATCTCACACGCACGTTCTGGCCGTCTACCAGCTTCCAAAGGTGTCAATTTTATGAACTGGATCCTTCGCTAAAGCTAAAGCTACCATCACAACTTTCCCGCTCCGATGCGACACTGTTATGCCGCCTTTGGTTGGGTGTTGCATTCACAAAGGTGTACTCCTTTCGCATTGGTATGGCAGACACTCCTACATGCGACTACTGCGGAGATGAAGAAACCATCGAACACGTCCTCTGCAGCTGCGCTTGCTACGACACACAGCGATGCCAGCTACGGATGGTTTTGAATCGACTTGACCCCGGACCATTTTGTGTGCGGAAGATACTAGGACCTTGGGCATCTGCCTCAGTTGCGCAGAAAGCAACTAAAGCACTGCTTCTTTACCTTAAGTCAACAAACCTGAGCGACCGCCTGTGAACTGTGTGTGCTCACCGAGTGTGCTCGTGATTGTGTGTACCTTCTCATCTTTGTGCAACCTCTTTTCTCCCCTTTATCCCTTCCCCAGTGCAGGGTAGCAAACCGGATGTGCGTCTGGTTAACCTCCCTGCCTTTCCTTGTATCTTTATCTCTCTCTCTTCATTCGAAAAACTAAGCACAATATAACAAACGTAACAAAGAGAAGTTGGCATTGTGTACAAAAAGACATCGGCTGCCTAGGGAAAGACGATTTCATATCTAGCCCGTGCCCTGGTTAAGTAAATCGACAAGACAAATGGGAACCTACAGCTACAAGCTCACAGGGACGTACGTACGTACGTACGTACGTACGTACGTACATACATACATACATACATACATACATACATACATACATACATACATACATACCACGAATGATTGAGGGGCATTCCAAAGAACAATTACAGACATTCCTACTGAGCCTGGTAATCCACATTCATTGTCATTGTTAAAATTTTGCGCATTGTTTTTGTGCGAATCTTAGATTTCTTTATTCAGTATGTTCCTCTATATATGTAGCATGGTGGCACAGAGGACGAGTGTGTCAAAGACCAGTTATTCGGAAATGTTTCAATGGTGCCTCAGGCGTCCTAACACGAAGGCGCTAAGCAGCTTGTTTCGCAGAAGTTCTGGTGTCAGCGTTGGTCCAAGTGTCAGCGTCGGTGGTTGTGAATGAAAAACCATCATTTTCTCTTAGAACGCAAAATTGAGGAAGATGCAAATAAAATAATTCTTCGGTTCAAATAAAAAATGACCCCAGGCCATCTGCATAGCCACCACAGAGCCGCATATTAGCTTCACACTGTTCAGGCAAAAAGAAAAATAACATTATATGAATGTTGTGTCACGGCCGCTCCATGAAAAAAAAGTTTAGAAAAAAACTTCGAGTGGTCATAGTTCTTTAGTGAAAAAAGTCTCCTTTAGCGTGGCAGCAGCGTATAATCGCGCTGTGCATCAGAGCATGTGAATTGTAATGAGTGGGTGTTTACATAGCGCTCAGATACCTATTACAGAGCGCTCAGATACATTTACTCACCATCGGCTGCAAAAACGCCAATGATGTGAGCCGCTGCACAGGTGTTGCTTTAGGGATATCTGGTGGGCCCTTCGCTGATTCGTAAAAGCAAAAAATAAGACATAGCGATCAGTTAACAACAGTGCTCGCGGTGGGCCTTCTACGACAGTTTGAAAAAGCCAGCGTTACACGCAAAATAGTTCGCTTCGTTACAGCACTGTTCAAGAATCCACCGAGAACAGTAGCAAGGCTATAGCAATTGAAATCATGATGCGTATGGGCATGATTCCCCCATTGTGTTCTACTCTTGAACGCGAAGCTTAAGCCTCCTCCTCGTTTTTAACCACGGAATCACGTTCCACTGCGAGAAACTCACGTCGATGCCGTTCCACATATTGCTGGGACCTCGTTTGCCTCTTTGTGCTGCCACAGATGTAGTTTGACTACCGGAGGGACTCGGTGAGAAATTGGGTTCCGCGTGGTTGCTTCAAACCACATGCTGCAGAGGACAGTGTGATGTAGAATAAATTATTATGTCTTGTACAATAAATTATCACCAACACGGGGTTCAGCATAGGAACTGAAACACGTTATCAGGCCTTTGGAAAATAGCAATTCTGTCTTTTTGTCTTGTGGGCCTTTCGTCCCATTTTAGCCATTGTACATTGTTAGGTTTTGTCTTTTATGTATATTTACCTTTTACTTGAACCTCACTTTCGAGCACATGCCTGACATCTTTATTCTTTCCTTTGTCTTCGATAGTACACACCATCATCATGACACCATTGACAACGACTGTATATGAACCAAAAGAAAAACTAGGCAGTAGACTCGATACAGTGAGCAGAATATGTGAAATATATAAATAAGAAATTAGCGTTATATGGGTGTGGAAACAGGCTCAGTTTAAGTTCAGAGATGAAAGGAAGGATTTTTTTGTTAGCAGTATTATACAAGTATTTCCGATGTGTTCTGGCGTTGCTTCACGGAAGTCTTACTAAAATAAATATACTTTTACGTGGGATATGGGGCTATGATAAAATTGCAAATAAATGAACAAAGAAAATCAGAACTGCAAGTGAAGCCTCAACCACTTTTATTTGTGGTCATCTCGGGTGTAAAATAACCTTCGAACTTGACGCTCATTCTGTGCCCCTTGTAGCATAAGCTTCGTATAAATAACACCAGCTACTCTAGAACGTACTTCATTGCAACTTAAGAGGTACATGTGATGTCAAGTTCAAAAGACGAGAAACATAGGAAAGCTAATTTTTGTGCTTATGTTTTTTACATATAGTAACAGTGCATGACTGGCATAGTAATAACGACGATTTGAATTCTTTACATATGCTTAAGTGTGAGTTGGCTATCATCCCGGCCTTACAAAGCTGAACACTGGGAACTGTGAGTGCGTGCACTGATTTAAAATAAATGTCCTCACCTTTCGAGCCATGGAGAACTAGGATCTATAAAGGACGTGAGGACGTACAAAAGTAATATCATTATAGAAATCAAAAGGTCTAGTTAGTGTGCAGTGAACTACTTTCAGATAGAAGAAAAGCTTGCCAACTATACGCGTGACAAAAATTTTTAGATTGACCTTATTTCATGACCAATAAGCTTGTTCATGAATTTTTTATACTGGAATGCCTAATTTTAATTCCAAACATTGTGTAGCATTCATTGTAAAACATGGCACCCAAAGCACCCGTGGACAAAGTCGCAATTACATTGGTTGCCGCTGACATTGAGGTACTTACTTGGACACCAGAAAAAAAAAAGAAAAACCTATGACGTTTTCTGAAGGGACCTAGGCTTAGACTAGTTAACATAGCACATTCGGCCTTAAACCCTGCATCAGTAAGTGAATATACGACATGACAACAAACAAATGCTCCTTACAAGTGAAAGACGAGAGAAATCTGAAAAGTGAAGTGTAAAACAAGACTCAAATAATGCACCATTTATAAAGTATAAAGAGCGCAGAGACAAAAAATTAAAGTGGTGAGGGGTCATGGAGACGTACTATCTGTTCAGTAGTCCTAGCGATCTAATATGAACCCACCAAACTTGAGTTTCCCACCAGTGGTAACTCACAGCCACACTAAAGAAGTGTCACCGTTGTACTGTCCAGTCCGCAGCGACATTCTTTGAGCTGTCTCCAGGCTGGTCGACACACATGAATACATCGCTGACCAAACGAATCTCTTCTTTGACATTGCGTAGACTTGCTGACGTAGTTTTGGTTGTACGAAGAAAAAAAAACATTCCGTGCTCGGTGTTTCAAATCCTGTGGCCGAGGCTGCCGACTGAAGAAAAAAGGCGTGCTCGATGTCGTGGTCACTGCTCTCCGTGGCGAGCCATCGCGCCGACTGAAAGCGCGAATCAATCGCACCTCTGTTCTGTGCACTTCCCTCGCCGTGTGGTGGCGCTCGCTGCAGCAGCGATGCTAGCGCCGCCACCGTAAGGCGACAGCGAGCCCCAGCCGCTCGTATCAAATACAGTTTTATATCTTGTTTTCTTATTTTCCTGCGCAAACAAAAATCAATATTCGTATTCTTATATATTTTTGGCACAATCACTTTGATATTGAGCATTATTGCTGGTATTATTTCGCCTAATTATCTTCTCACTTGGTTTGGCTTGGACTCACGCAAATCTAACATGTCGATATATGTTTATTCACGTTATTCAGTGCATTTTAGACCTATGCCTAACAGAATGACAGATATCGTTCAATCACCGCACTGAAGGCTCACTAATGATCTGGTGAGCGTATTCAATCAGTGTGTAAGTCGGAAAGCTTAATTTTAAAAATGTGCATGCGTTTTAAAAATGCACGTGCAAAAGACGATCGGCTTCCTTTAAAGGCATGGCCATATCGCCAGCACTGAATGCATTGACGTTGGCGGGAAGCGAGAGCCTCAAATTTATAAATTAAAGGCCATGCCTTAATATCTCGGCTCTTACGTATGCCTAAAATCTCACAGTGACTGACTCTATGGGGATTCTTTTATTATCCGAGACTCGGGAGCACCGGTACACTGATATCACCCCTGGAGATTAAAACATTTTCAAGGTCTCTGAGGCGCACAGGCTCGAATCTACACCACACGCTGAACCTTTCACGCAAGCGAGATGCGCGGGAATAAATAGGATCACCTGTTTACATGCCAACACGGTGCACTTTAATTGGTCATAAATGCAGGCCTTGTCCTCAGAGCAACACAGAATGCCGCCCCTGCCAAACTGTAGGGCATATGTGGTATTCTGGTAGAGTGAGGTAGGCTTTCCTCAGCTGCTTCTGAAAAACCTTTGAATCGTTGACATAGATTAGTCTCCCACTGGTGAACAATACGGCAACGGAAATGCTGCGGATACCACTGCGAAAAAATGCCTCCATATACATGTCGTTAGTGTGAAGAGAGGGCGTCCAAAGGAAAGTCCTCTGGCCAAAAGAGGAAAAAAACATTGGGTACTCGCAGCGCGATCGGGTCAGATATCAGAAAAAAAAATTGTTCGAAGAACTACAAAACACTGCCGCTCAACACATAACCAAAACCCCGCGGACTGATCATACGAAGCCACCAGGTACATGAATGCAGGCTCCCAAGAAGGCAGCCGCGCCGTGGTGGCCTAGTGGCTAAGGTACTCGGCTGCTGACCCGCAGGTCATGAGATCAAATCCCGGCTGAGGTGGCTGCATTTTTTATGTAGGCGAAAATGCTGTAGGTTCGTGTGCTCAGATTTGGGTGCACGTTAAAGAATTCCAGGTGGTCGAAATTTCTGTAGTCCTCCACTACAGCATCTCTCATAAACATATGGTGGTTTTGGGACGTTAAAACTCACATATCAATCATCAATCATCCAGAAGGCAGAATTTGCAAACCGGGGCGCCAGCAGCCAGGGAGGCACCAGCCAGGAAGCGGCATCGTTCCAGGGAGCTTCCAAAGTGGGCATAAAGCTAAATCACAGCTAAGAAGAAGAAGAAGAAGCAGAAAAAGAAGAAGAAGAAGAAGAAGAAGAAGATGATGATGATGATGATGATGATATTGTTGGTGGTGTTCATGATGACGATGATGGCCTAAATGCATGGCTCACACCCCCTTTGGAGAATCGACCTAGAAAGGAGTATTTAAATACAGGGTATCACATATTATTTTAGATCTGCTTTTTTTTTCATTCCTCTTCTTCGCCCCTTTCCCACCAAATCTGTTTATCGTCGTATCAGCCCATTACAAAAAAGTTCGCGAAGAAAATTTAAAGGACGCTTAATCTCATGGCTGCTTCGTTTGTCGCGTGTTCGTAGTTCACAAAGAGCACTATGCTATATCTTCTAAAACACGGTATATGCCAAGTGCATTGGTGAATATGCTTGTGACAACACCAAGACCAGCTGACGGTTCAATAAAATAGCCACCGTGCTTTAAAAGCAGCGTATGCTTAAAAGCGTTGTCCAAGTTATGCGTAACAAACACAGCCAACGCCCCACCGTGGTGGTGTAGTGGCAAAGGTACTCGGCTGCTGATCCGCAGGTCGCGGGATCGTATGCCGGCTGCGGCGGCTGCGTTTCTGATGGAGACGGAAATGTTTTAGGCCCGTGTGCTCAGATCTGCGAGAACGCTTAAGAACCGCAGGTGGTCGAACTTTTCGGAGACCTCCACTACGGCGTCTCTCATAATCATATGGTGGTTTTTGGACGTTACACCTCACATATCAATCAAATTACGCCCAACGACACACCCAACAAATTGGAATTCTCTCACCCCTGCAGGTGCTCATATAGAAAGTCAATGGACAAGATACAGCTAAAAATCGTATTTTAAGAGTGAATATTCAAGAACCAAAATATTTTAATGGTGCACCACTGACAGGTCGTGTTTTTTCAAGAACGTGTGAGTGGGTTATCGTTCATTAAAATGATAATCGGCCGTTTGTTCTGATAAATAATATTCAGGTGTTACGTCCCATAAATAAAGAGCAATTATGAGAAAGCTGTAGTGAATTGGCCCAGAAATTTCAACGACTTAATGTTCTTTAACGTAAGCATCAACTATTTCGTCCCCACTGAAATGCGACCGACACGATCAGGATTGAACCATTGACCTCCTGGTCAAGAGCTGAAAATCAGTAATTTGTTAACCAAAAAAGTAAAGAATTTTTTTTCCTTTTTCTTGTTTCACGATAATAGTAATTACAATACACATGCTTTTTTTTTTACTTTGAATGAATCCGCAACAGAGGAGACACATTTTGCAACTTTTGTCTTTCCATTTATGCAGGTTTGTTTGTCACGCCCACGCTCAAAAGACATTTAGCTACATAAATAACCAAAACCAACGCCTGCCTTTACAGTAAAAGCTGAGCTTAAGGCTAATTGGCCCAGAGTTTCTTAAGCCAGACGAACGGCTTGTCCTAGAAGTGTCTCGCCATTTCTTTTCGAGCTCCGACGAGAACTGTTCGCAAGCTTTCTCGCGCCCGGTCTGCGACGCTTGCAGAAATATAAATCTTCTGTCCTGGCTCTGGCAATGTTCCATACATCAGCACAATGCGACCGATTGCGTGCTACAGAGATAAAATGGGGCAAAGCTCAGTGTCATAAAAAGAACGCCAGGCGCAGGCCTGACTTATCGCCGTATGAGTTACAGAGAGAGCACTGTTAAAGCGCGGCCTGTCAAGAGTATTTTTAGCCATGTGTGCCTCGAGGGATTGCGTGTCCTTGTTGTATACTCAAAGGAGATGCGCATTCCTGCAACCACGAAAATCTGCAAGGAATCATCTCTTGCCTTAGACGCCCACCGTTGTAAGAGGAATGAGGTAATAAGGGGCTTATAGCGAGGAGACGGTATAGAGCGCCAACCTCCTACCCACTTGCTGTCTAAGCGGTGAGAATCCCCGAACAGTATCCGCTCGGGTGGAATGATTGACTGAGGTATACATTTTATGAACCCATTTAACGTGGTGTATTGTGCCTGCAGCGCAGCGTCGTAGACTTGTGTTATCAGTGTGCATAGCACTCCATATTCATGTCGACTAAGCGGGATACTTAGTGTTTAATCATTTTAATTATGCCTAGTTGTTTACTATGTGGATTTTCACGCTACCAATGAATTGAATAAATATCTTTCCACGTATCAGTGTCATATACGTTCACATAATTTTATTGAGCGCCACATGAAGGCAGATGCAAGCTTTTCTACCATACTTGGGAGACATGCAACAATTATAGCGCGTGTACATCCCGAATTCTGAAGTTCCGTAAACTGGATGCATCTATTTCCAAAGGCACGTGTTGCTGTTCGGGAAACAACGAGCGTATGATAACGACATCATACGGAGGTACCTGCCTAAAGCTTGTTTCGGCGCGCTTTCCTTACCAATTAGTTTGAGCTATGTAGAATATAGGATGATAACAGTCAATTGAATCATTCTTTTGAGAGGCTTTTGTTTAGAACTGTTGCAGCCTGCCCAACGTGTCTTTGCTAGTATTATCATCTTCCGGTTAGGAACTACGGCCTCTTCCAACAATCTGGAATTAATCATATCTATAGCGTGAGGGAGTGGTGTGCACTATAGGCAGTATACATCTGATTTATATGCGTCTGGCGTGCTCACAGGAGCCTAAAACCCCCAAAATTATGTTCATCGACAATAACACATATGCACACTAGTACTGGCATGGACTTTCTTATATTTCATTCGCTGCGTCTTGTAATTTTTGGTGTCCTATATTTTTCTTTTTGTCTTTCATGCTTTATTTGTTTCCTCTATATCTTCCTTTTTTCAATAAATGCCTATAATGAGAGGTTGGTGCAATGCGCGATGCCAGCTACTCCTCTTCTTCTGCACAAAAGTCGACATCGCATACTTTGTAGAAAACACAAAGTTATACATAAGTACATAGCACAACACTCACGCAATGAGTCCACGCTTCTCAATACTTAGTTGTGTCCAGATCACACAGTAATGGGTCCACAGCACACAGAAATGTGTCCACACCACACAGGGTTTCCATAAACACAAGTAGTCTCGCCGATATCTTCCCGGCTGAGTAGGCAGGCCGTCCGCCGATGTGAAGCAGTGGTCATGATACGCGGCTGCCGGCCCAATGGTCACGGGTTCAATACCGACCACGGCGGTCGCATTTCTATGGAGGCGAAACGTTACAGGCACGTGTACCGTGCAATGCTAGTGCACGGCAAAGAAGAGGAGATGGGAGAAACTTTCGGAGCCCTGCACTATGGCGTCTCTTGAATTCCTGTCGTTGTTCTGGTTGGTAAAACCTTATAAAATATTACTGATAAAGCAGAGTGTTGTTATGCCCCTCTGGGTGGTAGCTTTCAACCTATTAATTCCCTTTTTTATCTGTGTATGACTGTGTCTGCCTAATAATAATAATAATAATAATAATAATAATAATAATAATAATAATAATAATAATAATAATAATAATAATAATAATAATAATAATAATAATAATAATAATACAAAATTATATTATTATTATTATTATTATTATTATTATTATTATTATTATTAATATTATTATTATTATTATTATTATTATTATTATTATTATTATTATTATTATTATTATTATTATTATTATTATTATTATTATTATTATTATTATTATTATTATTATTATATTGTGATATCGATCTCTTTTGATGGAGGTGAGAATGATTGACGCCCGTGCACTTTCATTTAGGCACACGGTAAAAAACTTCAGGCAGTCAAAATTTATGAATCCTTCTACTACGGCACCCCTTAAAATCCTGTCGGCGTTTTGAGAGTTTAAACCTTATAAAAATAACAAATCATACAAAAATGTGAGACTGTCCTCGTGCTGCCGTACTCACATGAAATATTTTTTTATGGCACCTGATGGATCATTCTGACACTTAGCATTGTTTTGTAAAGGAAAAAACTCATTTAGTGGATGCTAACAAATGAAATCTCATATTTTTTTTTCATTTGAATGAGAGAATGAACGAGTGGCGTAAGTTAAAATGACCTCCGTGGGAACGGGCAAATAAAGTACTTTTCATTAGCACTGAATTTCTTTCTTGTGGAAGTATGCCAAGTGCCGTATTTCAGATCAGAACAGCAGACTGTGTGACAAATAGGAGTCTCTGTCGCTTAATGGAAATCAATTCACAGCTGTGTCCCATCATCATAAAAGCAGGACCCAAACGAAATTGATTTTTACTCTCACCTGCCATTAGGACGAAAAAAAATGCATTGCTACAAACATTTACTCAGACAAAGGCGAAAGAAAATGGTGCCTCGTAAGTGGTCAGGTATAAGGGGAAGAAAAAGTATCGATTTTGTTGAATCACTTTCGTACGGTGATGGAAACGAAATGTACGGGACACCTTTCATCAGTGTAGCAGACGGTCGGTTGTCACGGGGAGTCTTTTCTGTTGAAGCAATTATGCGCCAACCTGGGGCAAGAAAGAGCGGCAGTTGAATTTCCCGTTCTATTTCAAAAACAGGAAATAGAGCAGTAAAATCTTTCTACTTTTCTTTAGGCTTAGAATAGATGATGCAGTGATTCAAAATTTCAATCGCTCGTGGTGTTGGTCTTAAAGCTAATCTATAGGTCTTATGCAATATTGCTGCCATCTGTCCACCGTCATGTGCGTATCCCCATGTTAGGGGTTCAGCATGGTTCAGTACGCACAGTCCGCGTGTGTTTACATCTATCTATCTATCTATCTATCTATCTATCTATCTATCTATCTATCTATCTATCTATCTATCTATCTATCTATCTATCTATCTATCTATCTATCTATCTATCTATCTATCTATCTATCTATCTATCTCTATCTATCTATCTATCTATCTATCTATCTGTCTATCTATCTATCTATCTATCTATCTATCTATCTATCTATCTATCTATCTATCTATCTATCTATCTATCTGTCTGTCTGTCTGTCTGTCTGTCTGTCTGTCTGTCTGTCTGTCTGTCTGTCTGTCTGTCTGTCTGTCTGTCTGTCTGTCTGTCTGTCTGTCTATCTATCTATCTATCTATCTATCTATCTATCTATCTATCTATCTATCTATCTATCTATCTATCTATCTATCTATCTATCTGTGCCTAGGTGCTCTCATGATCGCTTCTTGGCTAACTGCTCATGACATGAATAACTCGAGAATACGGTCTCATACGTCATCAACCTCTTTCCTCCGGACACGTGTGGCACGTGTCCGTTTACCATAGGCTACGGTATACGGTTATGTTCACTTTATTTCAACCTAGAAGTGGCGAGAATATCCATTGGTATTTTAGGAGCGATAGCATTAAGACATCGGCCCTGTTCATTCAAAGAATGCAAAGAATAAATATCAGGGTCCCAGAAGGAATTGAATTCATCCATTTTGCGCAGCAACCAACTATTCTGCCAGAGAGCGAAGCCAAGTCTCCGGATTGCCTTGGAAAAAGGCCCCATGCAGGCATTATCTAGGTGAAACGTACATCCGGTTGCAGTGCAAGCTATTTAATTTATTAGTACGTATGCACTCCTATATAAGTACGTATGCACTCCTGTAACGTAGGCGTCACGTTGGGTTAACATCAACTCTAGTTAGCGCCATCTACTCAAGTTCGTCTCCGTAGCGTTGTCCAGGGCTGCCATCCTCGTAAGCACTGATAGTGCTACATATCAGCTTACTGCTTTTGACGTTTCTAATATCCATTTTGCTTTTGGCGTCTTTGGGCAACTATAAACAGATCATAATTAAAAACGTGTGCAATTTCTTAACTAATTGCTGTGCGTGAAAGATTTGTACGTATATTTAGCGTCATTTTCTCACATATTTCTCAAAAAAAGTTGTGGCGAAGTCATCTTCCTTCCGCATGCTTTGCATAACATCGATTTCCATGGTGCGGGGAGACTGCCGAACTTTTAATCAGAAGATGGTGCATTCAAATCATTGGATAACTAAGATATCTTAATTAACACCAAGACGTAAGGCCGTACGCATCATGATATTAAGTTCTTTAGAGCTAAACTGCTTTAAGGACAAAATGCAGCAATATCCTCGCAACTACAAATTCGTGAAATAAAGCCCAAGCGCAAACAGTTTACAAACATATAGCATTAACTCTTTAAAAGATGGAAGGAGTACTGACAGAATAATTTGGCACCATTGTTTCTTTTATTGCAAAAGGTAGCTTATTTTTGCAAAAGATACCCACTTATCACGGCTGGAAATTTTGTTTGCTTGAAAATGCAAAGGCTATTTATTTCTCCAGCGCCCAATTGCAGTTTCTGTTTCAAAACCATCGAGCTAGGCAGAAGCTGTTTCGGCGGCAAGGTAAATACAGCTGGTCACGTATTCACGCAACACTGGCATCGAGCGCGAGAGCGGGTGCAAGCTACGAGCCAACACAAACTTGGGGCGTAGTTTGTTTGCAGCACCGCCTCGTTGATGTCGGTGTCGCGCACGACATTTCGCCCAGTCATTTGGCATAGACTTTAAAATTTGTTTTAAATAATTTCTAGGCTATATTTTTTCTTGGTAATTGGTTGATGTTGTTCATTAATCCTCATAAATTTATCTCACTCACTACCTAATCTTCAAAATTTCGTGTAGATGTTCTTTAAAGTTATGTCGTAGCAATGCAAGAAAGAGCATTTGTTCCTCGGAATCTTTATTTACAAAGTATCATGGTGCAAATATTTCACCTAAATAACATAGGAGTGATTAACAAACACTAAAATAGCACAGGTTGCCCTGACCCAATTCGTCTATTTGTTTTATTGGCATTACAAGTGTAGTATGAGATACGCCATAATTAAAGCAAAGTGTGATAACTGCTCAACGCAGTGGTTATTTTAGCTTGGTCTATGACCGTGATCATTGTTCTATTTTTCCATTTTGTTTATTTTGCACACACTTCACGCCCAAACCAATCCCGTTTGTGAGCGAGAAAATCTACGCGTCTCCGTGAACTTGTTCAAGACGAGTGAGATTGTTCTAACCGCAATCACTTGTGGCATATCCCACTCACGCATGTAAATGGGTGACAACGCTTGTGTACGATATATACTATGTGTTTGTGCCATTGAGGCGCCACATGCCATGCCCTAACCTCCGGTATGGCAGCTTGGCCTTTCGCGGGCCAGAGCACTTTCACGATTGTTCAGATTATTGAAAGAAAACGTATGTGTAGTCTGGAATGGAGTTATTCTTCATCGTCATCGTCATAACGTATAGTGGTTATCCCGCATGTATACTGTGCTGTGTTGGCAGAAAGACGGTATGGTCTTGAACACGCTGACTCTTTAGAGTCATCATTAGTGCCATACAACGGACAAGTCTAGTCTCTAAGTTGCGTCGGCCTCAAAAACCATCAAGATGTGCGCCGGAAAGCAACAGACGAGTTTCGGTGCAGGTGGCACGGGTTAAGAACCACCCCCTAATCATCGACTAAAATTTCAAGTACTGTGTGGCTACTGTGTGTGAAACTTCCTTTTGGGAAAAGCTCATTTTTAAAACCCGGTCCCGAATGGTTCAGATTATGGGGCAACAGGTTGCCGATAGGCGGCATTATAGGCGAGTGGCATTAGAAAGCTTGCCTGCACCCATATTGAGCGACGTTTAAGCTCAGCCAGCAAAACGTGTGCAGCCAACGTTTCTTGAAAAATGTGTCTACTATAATAGCAGGCATGCGCGAGCATTAGTGGCTCCAATTAGGTTCCTCCAATTAAGCCCACACTCGTATGAAAGATGGGAGTGAGGAGATCGCTTATTCTACTTCTACTGTTATTTTCGCGCCACAATGCGCGTGGTTAATGATGTGTTCTCTCATTAAGCAAAACATTGTACCAAATTTGTCGAAATAGGCAGTGCAGCGCCACGCAGCCGCGCAGCATGAAAGGCTGAATTGTCGAAAACATAGCTCTCAAAAACACATAGTAAGCTCATGGCCGAACTGAACACTCTTGCAGTGGCCCAACACCGCGAATAAATTAGCTCGCAATGGCATTAATGTAGTACCGATCACTACCGTGGTCGGAAAGTTTTTACACGTCTGAGACCACGGCTTAAGCAATCGACCAGCTAACACGTTCATCGATATCACGATGTGCTGCGTTAATGAGTTCCGGAGGTATGTATTACCTGCATATGTTTGGCATCCGGCGCGCGCGCAACCTGGGAATGAACAGCTCTGACGAATTGAGTAATTACATACCAAATAAAGAGAACTATTAATTCTGCTGTATTATATAGTGTGCAAGTTCGTGCACTGCTCGTTTGAATTCTATACAACGGCAAAAATTATGACTGTAGTGGTGTTCTTCGTGTGGCTAGAGTTCCAGTAAATATATATTTACTCGAACCCAAAAGGTATGAAGGCTGTGGAAGCATGTCGCTGATAATATTTTGAATCTTCATTCTCTGAATTATAAAAAGAACGAATTTTCATTGCAGCATGAAAAGCAGTGCTAGCGATCTTATAAATGTTTTGCCACAGCTGAAACAATAACGTTTAGTACATACCTACCTATTTACAATTGAAACACGAAGATATGTGAGCAGAACGGTTTTCGAAGGGGGGTGTTCTGCTCGACTTGACCAAGCCCATCGGGCCCTGATTACGTTCACGAGCAGGGCTGGTTTGAGCCCGTATTTACAAAAATTTTCACATGTTCGTAAAATATCTTCCCTTACAATCAACTTTCAAAAATTTTCACATGTTAGTAAAATATCTTCCTTTACTATCAACTTTCCTTTCTTAATGTATTTTTCTTTCTTCATTTCATTTGTTTACTAGCTTTTTTTTTAAAAAATTACACGCAGTCATGGTGTTCTTCTTTGTGGCAGTTGTCATTTCTCTCTATTTGCTCGGTGTTCTCGTGCGTTGGGTATTACGTATAAATCAGTAAGAAAATACGTTTGGAAGCAGTTTTTTCACTTGTAGACGCTCCAATGGCGTCAACACCTCCTAACGGTTTGATGTCACGACGCTCATCAGCGTTCTATCGCTTCAACCTGTGAAATAAGGCATATTTACTGTTTTTCTGATATCTAATGGTTGAAATTTATGTTTGTCTCACTGAGTCTTTCAGTATAACAAAAATCGAAGTACCGAGCCAAAGTATTAGAAGGCACTTTAGGCAGCGCTTCAAAGAAATGAAAAATTAGAGGCTCTTATTTTTTCACGACTTTCTACAGACGGCTATCTTTCTTGTTTTTTTTTTTTATAAGCATCACCGTAGGCGATATACCTCAAAGCAGAATGCGGGCTTTCAAAGAGTAAGAGGAGAACGCAGATAGAGATATTTAGCCCATGCAAGCTCTCGTCGCGCTGGCAAGGCGTTATACGGAAAACAGCCGGGGGTTTCAACTGACAGCTTTCAGTAGTATTCTGCCTCCTTTCGACAGTGCAAAACCAAAAGCATGTATTTTGTTTTACCTCTCTACCTTCTTCATCTCTTCGCTTTTTGCGACTTTCTTCGTGTTAGTAACACTGACCTATAATTTATTTATTTATTTATTGTTGCACATGCGCGAGTAGCAGCTCAAAACACTCTCTGAAGGCATACGCTCTGTCTCGCTCTGTCAAGGGTGTTTCAGAATGGAGATACAACGACGTTTCAGAGGCACTCACCAGGCAGCATGTCAAATATTTAGCAGGATGGTCACACCTTAATTCGAACATAGCAATGATTCAAACTAAAATGAAAGTAAGTCCCGACGTGAAGAAATGATTTTCTATTGATCCACGCATCGAACTCGAAGACAACTCCTGATTCCCTTTCTGCGATGCGGACCGTGGCACAAATTCAGAATGCACCGGGCTTGTTTGCCCAGCCACTCTACAAACAAGGACAAAATGGCAAACTAAAAACAAAAAGATGGGCAATAGTGAGACATGTGGCTATTGGCAATTTTTTTATTCGAAGAAACTTGCTTGCTGGGCATTGCCTGACTTCTCAAAACCTCAAAAAGTTGGTGACTCAGTGCACCACAGCGCAGAACGAGAAAGTAGTTAATCAAGCTAACAGGTGAGTTTATTAACATGACCAATTTAAACACGCACTCGTTATCTTACGATGGTCTTTCTATTGCGTACCATCCAGACCACCTATTTGCCCATCGGAAGCCAAAGCAAACCGCTATTACAGAGAAGGGAAGCAAACAAACAGCGTAAATCATCATCCAACATAGTCATCGTTCTTTCTGCGTTTTAGTGGTGTTTGTTACTGGTCTTCTAACCATGCAATTTCTTCCTCATTTCTATTTTGTTGTGTGCTACAATTTGTAGTTATCCTCAGCAGAAAAAACTATCCTTAGTAAAAAGACACACAAACAATAACTACGTCAGTAATCATAGAAATCAGAATGATTACCTAATTAAACAGTGGAAATAAGTGGTCGAACCAAGATGCCGAATTCACGTCCTTCCTGCGAATAGTCCATAACCCCTTTGAAATTTCTGAAAGGCAGTCACAGGCAATCACCGTGGGGCTACGAATGCTGGTTATAATCTAGTATGCCAAACTACAACCGATGCACCAAACAGCGCATCTACCATTAAGATCGAAAACCCCTTCAGTGACGAAACTGTTTTCCTCGCTTCGGGGGAGGAGGATAAGCTAGCATCGATAAGCGGCCATGCGGCAGAAAAGCGTTGCCACGAAAGTATCCACAGTGATGGTTGACAGTGGTTGATAATGTTGCCCTGCAAGTCTTTTACTGTATAATTGGGTATTTGCTTTCAGTTCTGTACTTCAGCTACTTACAGGCGGCAACGTTTGCGCCTAACAAAAAAAAAACGTTTTAATACTAAATCACCAACATCATCAGCATGTTACGGTGATGTAACGGCAAACACGAGAAGCTATGGCAAGCATTCTGGCTTACTTTTTTCCGCTCTTCTCGATCGTGAAATTGCGAACTAACGTTTGCGCACTTTTTTTTGTATGTTTTGCTTGCAAACGGACGCAGTGCATTCCGTCTCCCGAAGTTCTCACGAAAAGCAGCATATGGCGTGAGCCGAACCCATCCATGCACAGCGTTATGCAGGTGAGAGTGTGCCATATTTGATATGAATAACAGGAAAGGAGTTCTGTGCGGATCCTCCATACGCGAGTTTCAGTGACTGTCGCCTGCCATTCGGAGAGGAAATGACATAATTGAGAAACCATAACAAGATGCTATTATCGAAGTCCTTTAGTATTGGTTACTTAACGCTACCTTTTTTTCTCATTCTTCGTGCTACTTTCCTGTTGTAGATAATGCCACCACTGGTGCTTTTTAGTGATGCTGCTGACGATGCACTCGAAGCTGCAGCTGTATGCTCTCGTTGCAGCTCTACATCGACCGTGCGTAACTTTCATATGCGCCCGGCACGCAGTGCTTGCCCAAACAAGCATTCCACTCTTCCTCGCGTTGGGTGAAACGCACGTCCCTTAACGGCCCACAGAGCATAAAGCGATGACACATGCATGCTTCGAGCTTAATGCGTATGCGTGCAACCCCTGTGCACTAGTTTACGACAGGGTTATGCACATTTTGTATGAATAAGTACGTTGGTTGCCTTAAAAAGACTAGCATATAGTCATCTACTACCAACGAAAAGGAGGAAGAAAAGCTAATTTCCTTATGAGAATAGCATTACATCCTACCGATGAAATAACAGTTGACAGATTGTGCTGGACGAAGTGCCTGTCGATGGTGATGATATCATAATACAAGGTGGAAATACACGAAGTGGTCTTTATTTCTCTCTTCACGTATATACCACAGCTTGTGCAACACCCTCAAAACAGTTCGATTGGCGACCTCCCTAGTTTCCTTGGCTTCATTCTTTTTTCGAGTGTTTTTTTTAAGGCTGTCTCCTCTCAGGTTACTTTTTTCTCTTGTCTTCATAAGAAGTTCCAATTATATTATAGACCAGTTGAAGCTCACGACTATTTGCGCGTTTTCCAGTGTTTCTTTCAACTAAAAAATCTAACATTTAAGAAGGAACTTAGTATCCTTTTCTTATTAAACCACAAGTGCAATGCCGAAATACTCGTCTTGTCTCGCCATGTCATCACGCATTGTACAATTACACAGATGTGCAATCAACATTGAGTTGTTAGTTATTGCTGTCGTCATCTGTGTGGTTCTTTGAAATACTGTTCTGAATAATTAGCCACCAACTAGCCCATTAGTGTGATCAGTGTGCACTCAGAAAACGCACAGAAAGAAGCTTGTAAATAATATCTGCTGCCCCAGACACCACAACCATCGCAAGCGGCTGACACGCAATGATTAGCCAAACAAACATTTCATTACATTTCATCGTGCCAATTTATGAATATTAGAAAAATGTGAAGTCCACCGCATATCCTTGGAAAATACACAAAATTTAGCTTGGTGCTCGGGCTCCGAAAAACTATCTACGCACGAACCATCATCGCTTCCTTCGAGTTCAATCGTTGCTGTAATCTCCTGGATAAGTACATAGGAAGCATCATAAAGTAAATCATAATAAACTCCCGAGCAGTAGATGCGAATTCAACTCGTTCTTGCGAAAGTGGGTGGTACGCACCATAAATATCATTTCTTATTTGGTGGTTTCACTCAGCACACCTGCGTGGTGCATGTGTCGGTGTGTGAGTGCGTGTGTGTGTACTTTCACGATGACCACAATAGCTTTACTCATCTTCATCCTTTTGACTCTTTCCCTGAGCAAAACATCCTAGCTAAGAAGACATCTGAGAGCTCGACTAAACAAGGTCAAGTCATGCCTTGTTTGATTTCTCAATCCAGAGAAGACTAGATATCTTCAGCCGGGAAATGTATGTTTCGGCTTCTGAGCAATGAAACGTACTATACAAAAGTGATGCTGAGGCAAAGTTAAATGCATTCTTGGAAAGCCTGAAAAACGGGGTGAAGCCGCACACACAAGCAGAAAAAACACCTAAAAGACATCGCTAGCGTTTCTGTCGAGAAAGTTAAATCGACTTCCGCATGAAGCGCGCATGATATCCGGGACGGCTTTGATGTCTTTTCTGTCTCTTGATTGGTTGACCCAGCGTCTTTCTTCAATATGAAACATTTCAGCATTTTCTGCTGTCACATTTGATTACGTTGTCTTTTATTTATGAAGCTGCCATGCTGAGTTGAAGCAAATATTGCCTGACTACTGCGTGACTCACGGTATTTGGAATATCCTTTGAAGCAGTTTTCCGGGCCAGTTAAATTTCAAGGTTAGATAAGAAAACACAAATATTTGTTCTTGAGATTTAGGAAGAAAAATATGAACCATATTCAGAGGTGTGCTTTAGTTTGTTTAGCCACCTAAGCAATCCTAAATGGTGATGAACCACTCCTCAACCCGTGTGCTCAGATTTGGGTGCACGTTAAAGAACCCCAGGTGGTCTAAATTTCCGGAGCCCTCCACTACGGCGTCTCTCATAATCATATAGTGGTTTTGAGACGTTAAACCCCACATATCAATCAATCAAATCAACCACTCCTCAACCTTTGTGGAAAAACACAATCGGGTGGAGACCAAACCCTGCTATAACCGTTAAGCTAAATTTTGCTGTCGTGCGAGGCAAGGAAAGTTTAGACGTATAGAGCGATGTTGCCACATTAACATCCGGCCTTCTTTTCCTGCAGAAACCTGTGCTCATTCTCTTCGCAGATGCCGGTGACTGCTGCTTCACGTCAAAGAGCAAATGACATGGTCTTGTCTAATAACCGACATAAATGAACAACGGTGTTCCGATCCGATACCCAGCTTGCCACGCACTGCTGCCACGGGCCAGCGGGTCCGTGCCATGCTGCATAGTCTGGTAACATCTCACAATAGCGAAATTGCTACATCTATAAACCTGGACGAAAAAGAGCAATTGCGTTTCATCCCGCGTGTCCGAAGTCAACACACACAATGACATAACTACGTTCCGTCGTGCCACCCCTGCCTGTGCAGCATCCAGCACGGTCGTCAGCGGGAGAAAAAAAAAGAAAGCGCTTGAAGAGAGACTAATCCTAGTAGTTCCACTTATTGTTGACAAAGTCCAGATAGTTTGGCGACAATGAATTTTTGAGGCAATCTACTCTGATAAACTCTGGTCATCGAATGATTATATGCAAAGGTATCACTTTAAAATAATGCATTCAACAAACACATGAGTAAAATAGGGCCAATAATCTCGTACAGTAGAAAGAAGCTTGTGTTGTATATAACTTGTTCATGATCAAGAAAGTGAAAAGGCTTTAGAACCTCTAGAAAAACGAAAAAAAAAACATGTCACGCTGGAGAAAACTTAGGCCTGTATAACTATTTGTTCGGCAACAATTTTTGGACAAAGAAAAAAAAATGGATACGGACATGCGCAAACTTCTAACCTCATTTATTATCACAATGAGATATATACGTATAAGCATGAAAAAACCAAGTTGCTTGTAGCAACACCTTGTTAAAAACCTTGAAGATGTGGTTTTGTGATTTCGACTTTCAATAATTGTGACAGCACTTTGATGAAGGGTGAGGGGGATTCAAGGACATTAATTTACACCAATTTACTTGGCCACGAACGAACCTGCAGTTGTGTGACTAATTAAGTTTTGCATTCATATCTCTACCCTTGTATATTATTATGCCTCACATTGGAAGCTTCTTCACTATGCTCCGTTTCAGGAGTACCCTTGAGCACTGTGGAGGCTACAGGGCCCCTCAGCCAATAATAAGGGCGATTAGCCCCTTTACATGATTCATCCGTGCCATGCCGTCTGCTCACTGTCTTCATGGCCTCTGCTCACTGAACTGTTTATACAGCCCCGCCGCGGTGGTCTATTGCCTAAGGTACTCGGCTGCTGACCCGCAGGTCGCGGGATCGAATCCCGGCTGCAGCGGCTGCATTTACGATGGAGGGGGAAATGTTGTAGGCCCGTGGGCCCAGATTTGGTTGCACGTTAAAGAACCCCAGGTGGTCGAAATTTCCGGAGCCCTCCACTACGGCGTCTCTCATAATCATATGGTGGTTTTGGGACGTTAAACCACACGTATAAATCAATCAATGAATTGTTTATAGACACTCACTGCAGATAAAACATGTTAGAAGATAGAGTAAAACTGCGCAACAAGAAGTCACAGCAGGAACTTTAGGCGTGGATTGGTGGTTCTGCTAAAGATCGGTATAGACGCTCACGCCGGCGGATAACTTCACTTTGTTGCTGTTTCTCTCCGACGCTTCTCCTGAATGCTTCTCTGTGGATGCGTTCGTTCGCGTCCCTCACAGCAATGCTTATTTTCTCTATCTCTCTTTTTTTTTTGTTTCCTTTGAAGGAAGATGTGACGCGCACGAAATGCTGTGCCATGTTGCATGCCTGTTGTAGATGCGGTGTTCTCGGTCTGGCGACGCAGCCCAAGCACAGCCTCGGCGCGTTAGTCTTAGCAGTTGTGGCTAAGCAAGCAGCACATCTAGCTAATAACGACCAATGGGACCTGATGTTTTATCCTCACAGTAGGATGTAACAAATCGATGGCGGACTTGACCATTCATGTGTTGCTGTCAGCGCAGTGAACGTGTAGCAAAAGCAGGTTCGGATCGAAGCTGGCGGTCGCTTTTGCATGAGCGCTGCTATGTTGATTTGTAAACACAGTTACCAGCGGTTAGTGACAAAAGTAATTTTATGCGTTCGATCTAAATGCGATGAATAAACGAATTACATATTAATAAGATGTAACACACACCAAGCAACCGCTAATTTTAGCCAACCGTGCGAATTTTAAGGCACTTCTTATTTCTGGGACAATGTTTTCCTGCGCAAGTGTGTGGTAACTTCAAAGCACTACCAAAGTTACGCTTCAGATTCTTTGTCCACCTCCGGAAAATAAGAGCCGCTTAGAAAGAGTTAGCAAATAAAAATTGCCCGCAGCTTCCTTCGGGGGAACACTGAGGAGGATGCGGAGCATATAATTGGTTAACGGGGTGTTAAAGTGCGACTTACTTGGGTCGATGGCTAAATTGGTTAACGTGGTTGTGAAACGGGGTGTTAAATTGCGACTTACTTGGGTCGCTGGCTAAATTGGTTAACGTGGTTGTAGGAGGGGTGTTAAATGAGTGAACACGTACGACACGTATGCGAAAGGGCGGTGTTTATTTATTGCGACGAACTTTGAGCACGATGGCTTTTAGATGCCACTTTGGCCGGCGCTGGTCGAAGGGACGTCGATCATTGCGACCTCGGACGTCGACGCGCCGTACAAACCAACCGACGAGCGGCAACTGAGCGAGCGAGCACCGACCTTGAGTATATATACAGCGCGACGGCGCATTCACTGTCAGCTGTCGAATGTTCGAGAAGGGGGAGAAGCGCAACGGCGCATGCGCGCTCGTCAGCTGCCGATGTTCTCGAAGCGCGACGGCGCATGCGCGCGCGTCAGCTGCCGATGTTCTCGAAGCCTGACGGCGCATGCGCGCTACATTATACAGCTAGCGAATGTTCATGAAGAGGAGAAGCGCACGCGGTGTGTAGAGGAGGAAGGGATGCACAGATGGTGGAAGAAGGAGGAGGAAGCTTGCGGACGGCGCCGCACTACAAGCCTCGAGTATTAGATGCTCCGCATCTAAAATTAGAAAGTCGCAGGTTTGAACCCGACCAGTCACATTTCGTCGGAGGCAAAATGCCAGACACCCGCGAACTGCTCTTTATCAGTGCACATTTAAGAACACCAAATGTTGAAAATTTTTCGAGCCCACTACTACGGCGTGCCCAGTAATGAAACTGTGACGGGCAATCAGAATGTATGTATCTCGCATGTAAAACCTCACACGTTTTGAAATCATTATTTGGGGTGTCGTGGGGTGGGATGGGTGTCCGGTATAATAATGCATGCGGAATAGCACACAGGCCACCTCCTTATGCAGGGTTAGGTCGCGCTATGCGCGAATTTTCTAAAGAAAACTCGTGCTTTAACGCGATAGCTTTAGAAAGCCCGCGTCGCAGGTATCCCACCATCAGCGTCGACCCATTGGTTGTGAGCGAAAAATCGTCTGTGAGTGAAAAAGCTAGTTACAGTGATCACCACGGGAGGCCACTACTTGTCCATGCTTGCTCGCGCGATCACTGAAGAAGCCACGCAGTCAAAGAAGAAAAGTGCTCAAGGTCATGAGGCGTGGGTAGCGTAGTTTTTTTGCCCCGGCCACCTCTCCCTGCTTAGCTTCCAACGCTTTCGTCGGGACGAGAGAAGAGATAATGCAAACACAGCATGCGACAAACTTTTGTAACTACACTCGCACTAAACGGATTCTTAAAATTTTCGCAGTGTTGAATTCGTGAAGCAATAAGCTCTTCCAGTGAATTCATTACATGGTTACTTCAAAAAGTGTTTAAGGGTCCCTTTAACGCATCTTGTTCGACAGGTGTACGATGAAAACGAGCCCATTCGGCGATTTGTAGGCGCAATTGGGAGGCCTCAAACTAAGTAAAAAAAGCCAGGATAGTGCCGCTATAAACACAAAACTTTCAAACAGCTCTAAAAATGGACAACTATGTCCATCTAGCCGAAAACGTATCATACCTTTTCAGAGGCGTTGATCAAGCGAACAGCAAACGCAAGATAATGTGCTGCTATCTGTGAGGCATTGTGAGACTATTTATGACCTCCAAGATGACGAGCGCACGGCGTGTGTCTTGGAGGCCATGTGACTCTTGCTTTAGGTAAAAACCTTGTGTACTATTACCACGCGCGCGCTGGTACAATCTACTGTGTGTGTGTCTGTGTGTGTGTGTGTGTGTGTGTGTGTGTGTGTGTGGTGTGTGTGTGTTTGTGGTGTGTGTGGTGTGTGTGTGTGTGTGCGTGCGTGCGTGTGTGTGTGTGTGTGTGTGTGTGTGTGTGTGTGTGTGTGTGTGTGTGTGTGTGTGTGTGTGTGTGTGTGTGTGTGTGTGTGACAAAACACATTAATAAGTATGAATGTAGCGGGTGAAGGGTGCACTAGGGGCTGGATTTCACTATCGCGTTCAACTCTTAAAGGCGTAGCTTGGAGGTCCTTTACTTTTTCTTTGAAAAATGACATTATTTCAATACAATTAGCAAAGAGGAAACCAGCCGGGCTATTGCCTGCAAATTTCTCTAAGCTAGATCCACTGGCTACCTGCAACATCTTAATCCAAATCATAATTCATACCGCCGACTCTCAAGGGCGAGAATCCAAGAAGGTAAAAAAAATCACAGCATATCCACGAAGTGCATGATGATGAGTGGGGCAAATGGTCCGTCCGTCCATCCGTTCGTGCTTCCGTCTTTCCGTGCATTCTTCCATCCATCCGTGCGTTTGATTGTGCGTCAGTTTCTCTGTGCGTCAATTCGTTCGTCCGTTCCTGCATGCGTCCGTCCATGCGTCGATCCTTTCATGCGTTAATTCATCCGTCCATCCTTCCATGCCTCCGTTTGGGCATTTGTCTGTCTGTCCATCCGTCAATCTAGGGAACACTCCAAGTACTGCCACCTTTCATCACATATTCAGCATATAGAAGTACCGCCATTCAGCGAACATTCCAAGGACTAAACAAAACGTGGAACTCACGCACTTTCTTACGGCCTGCGCTTCGTGTCTATTTCCCACCTTTCACAACTTTTAGATTATGGCTATATTCTAGTTCACTATATTCATGGCACTGCTGCCCGACCCTCACTATACCTTGCCAAAACCAAGAAAATTACGCCCAGCGAGTTTAACGTGGCAACACTTTCTGGTCTAATAAGGCTCAAAGTGCGTCCTTCGGATACAATTCCTTTTCTAGTGAGCATCAAATTCATGGCAAATTGTATTAGAAATTAAGTCACCAATACTCGTCTCTGTAAGCTAATTCATCATAAGCAATTATCTTTTTATTTGTGATTAACGAGCGTGATTTTTTTTCTCAACTTTAAAGAGTGGGCACGTGCCGCTCCTCTAGTCCGGCTGTATAGGTGGCTATCTACTACTACTACTACTACTACTACTACTACTACTACTACTACTACTACTACTACTACTATTACTACTACTACTACTACTACTATATACATCGTGGACGCTTGACCCACAGCTTGACCTTCACCCTCAAAACGTCTGGCGCAATCTAGTCTCAAACCCAAGGGTTCATGTATAAAATATTTATAGGACAAAAGGAGAGGGTTAAAATCCATCACGCGAAGTGTACACATGTTAATCTTCTGCCCGATTTCATTTCTTCTCGCCTAGTTTCTTGTTGTTTCCCATCTACCACGTGCTCGTCTATCAAGTCGACTGGAAGCAGCTGTTGTCTGTCTTCACGAATGGGAGTAGCGTGAGGCAAATGCGTAGGCTGACGTCGGTGGGTGCGCCAGGTAGTGCATATTCCTGGAGCTCATTACGGAAGAGCCCCTAAATATATGGCCTCATTAGCCAATCGACCTGGAAGTACTCCGCTGGGATGGATGTTTTCCACTGCTCCATGCTCGACTTGCGATTAACGTTATTCTGTTTCTGCGCCAACGGTGACTTGTCTGAGAGAAAGACACAACCTCGCTCCCTGTGTGTCGAGCCAGGCATGCAGTGTATATGGAAATAATGTACGTTGTTTCTGAAAAGGCTGTGATGGATAGAATGCAGCACTACATTCTAGTGAAGTCTCTTGGCATGTGCGTTCTTAATTGGTAGCGTGAACTGAACGACACAATAAAAAGAATTCGTTCTAGAGTCATGCATCCAAGACAAATATTTTGAAAATAATGTTTTCAATCTAACGTAAAAATATAATAAAGCCGAATAAGTTACCGTGTTTTAGTGCGATAATTTGGCCATGCACTCCACAATGTAGAGGAGTATGGGAGCACTGTTAGCCCACGCGTCTTTTTCACTTATAGTAGGCACTGAACACTGACACTTCCAGAATTTTGACTTGAGGCATGAAAATGAGTTCAATTCAAGTGCCATGTAAGACAAGCTTACGTTTCCATCTTTTTACTGCTCAGTATTTATGAACGTACCTGATATTACGTGCAGAAATGACGACAATAAATGCGAGGCGCACCATAGTTATGAGACACACCGAACTTACCTCATCGAGCGTTTAGCAGCTCAACAGTGCTACGTCGCAAAGTAAATTCGATTAAGGGCGATGTAAGAGTTCACGTAGCTACGAAATGACCACTTATCTTATACATCTATTGGGGCGTGCTAAACATTTATGTGGATGGGTCTATGCAAGTGAAACATCGTTGTTTTTTTCAATGCGGTCAAGGTAACAACTCAAAAATATTTGAAATATTGTAATGTTCTTAAACTTTCAGCATTAAACCTTCCTGCTCTGTAAAATATAAACTTGCGGACTTGTCCCAGCCGCACTGTTTTACACAACATTTCTGAACAATATTCTAAGCCCGAACTCGCCACGATACCATTTGCTATCACGTTTAGTTACTAAGTAAATTTTTTGTATCGTTGTTTGGCCTAAAGGTTCACAAAGTTCATTCAGAGTTCGCAATGAATGAACTTTAAATGAAGCTTCACTTATACTAATTTTGATATAATGGGACGTGAATGGACAACGAAGACATGATACTGTGCTAACGTAATAAGCATGAGTTGCGTGTCATGTAACAACATCACTGAATGACACGCTTATGATGCTCTCGCGCCGTTTCGCTAGCTTCACCAAGCCAAATTTGGTATTACGTGCTGCCAATAGATGAGAAAGGTATGTGACTGGTGCAAACATGATAATCATAAGATGCTCGTCTTGTGAGATGCTCGTCCTTCGCGTGGTAAAATATTGTGTTCCCAATGACGCACCACGAAATATTTCACGTTTGCATCGTGGAATGTTTTGCAGGACCCTCCAATACGCTTGAGTACAATAATGGACAAAGATGTCTCCTAAGACAAAACCCAACCCTTTCCTTTTTTTCTCTCTTTTCGTCATGACCTAAATCTCCCGAGAATTCCGGTTGTTTTTAATGAAACCCCGAGCTCGGCTCCAATTACTTTGTGTCCTCATATGTTTTGCAGCAATGGAAAGTTTTCGCCATTGCTTATTTCTTTAGAGTGTTTATTTATTCGCGAGGCTTCACGAAATGTAGGCGGCCATCACTTTGTCATTTCTCCTCTTTCTTTTTGTGTGCTCACCCTCGTTCCTGTCAAGGTTTAATTCCTTGCTGTTGCAGCGGCCACAAAGAGACCGTGCATGCGCCTCAAGATGCAAGGTTATAGTCTTTTTTATTAAAACAGGCGTGGACGAGAACGTCGCCGCAAGAAGACACGCATTACAATGTTAGTGTAAACGTAGTATAAAATATGCCGTAACTGAGTAACGCTGGCACCACTCAAGTGTAAAATCGCACTTCAAATTGGATACAATTAACTTTTCTTAACAACGAAGATGACCAGTTTCCGACAGCATGACTGTATGCGTCCCGTCGTTTGTGGTGAAATTTTGAGGCGTAAACAAAGAACACCAACGAACGTTCGCGTGCCCCTTTGATAGATGTGTGCACTCATTGCGTTTCCACCACGGACGCTTAGGAAGGGTATTCTGAAAGTTCTACAGATTACGAATGCTTTCGCTGTAGACTCATGCACAGCTGCTACTGTGCAACTAAATTTAGACCTCTGGCCGAAGGGGTCATTTAGGGGCGCTTTATTATAACTACGCAAACGGCATATCTTTAGTTGCAATCAGACATGTTTTATGCAGCTCAGTATTCGTTTCACTCAAGCAAAGCAGAAAGCAAGATTGCATCACGACCACATGACGAATGATAAGGCGCCTGCGAACGAGGGAAACACTCTCTCACGCGTTCCCAGTAAAGATGGGGTCGCATCCACTTTTCGCTCCACACAAGGCCTTCAAGTGACATCAAAGAGCCAATAATTTTTTTTCCACACGGGTTTCCTGTTTTCATTTGTAAATGTCTGAGATTAGTCTCTGAAAGTCTGGATTACCTGCCACTTCAAGCTAACATTGAAAATTCACGCTGCAAACGAACCTGATAATTTATTGATGTACCTGTCCAATAACATGCGACAACATAAACATTTCCTTTTTACATTTATAGCGATGACAACAAAAAGACATCGCTCCTCCAATTAGAAAAAAATACCCCTTGTAGGTGTCATTCTCAGATGAAAAAAATATAAGTCAAGGGCCACCTTTCATAACGAATGCTGCTATCGGTACCTAAGGAAAGTTTCCTGCTGGCAGCACAACAGGTAATTAAAGGAACAGCCGGAACGTAGGCTCACCCCAAAGCCTGTTGGGCAACGGTCTATTTAAAGCAGCTTACCCAACACAGGTGACATGGCAGAAGTTCAGACAAAAGCTTTCTCATTAGCTTTTCCTTTTCTTTCCCACGAGTCAAACCGTGGAAGGTGCTACTCGAGCAGAAACTGCACTCGCGTGAAGTTCTTGAGCTTAAACAATAAAAAAAATTCCGAAGGAGAGAGGAGGGTAAAACACAGGCAAGTCTTTTCTTCAGGGATTTCTCAGCCTCCTCAGGATATGTTTAAATAAAGTCAATCTCTCTCTCTCTCTTCTTCAGGGAAGAGACGCCTCCGGGGAGTAGGGGCGTGTAGGATTCGCAACGATTAGTGTGATCCCTATTATTTCTGTGTGTTCGCGTGGAAGCTGTTCTTTCCACTTATGGAAGCTGTTCTTTCCACTGAAAAAGTAAATGTCACTGCACTCTATTTATTCTGTGGTCATTGGAACATAATAGTGTCACAAAGCGGCAATTGAAGCAATGATAATTCGTTTTCGGTGAAGTTTTTTTGTACGTGTGTAGATTTCTTTCAATAGGCGGCGGGGGTACAGTGTAAATGAGGCTGAATACTGATGATAACGTCATAGAGAGCGCACTGGCATGAGCGTTTTAGTGTGACACCGGCATTGGTATTTTATCCTTGTAAAAGTCAAGTGTTCAACAAATGTTGCGAGTGCACTTCTGAATGGGGGTGCCGAAATGAACTTTGATATACCGCATAATTTATATTTATTGACTGTTCACGTAGCGTGGTATTTTGTCGTTGTTGGGAGAAACTACAAAGCTATGAAATCTTGACCAACAGAACCTTGCGTCAGTAAACTTGGCGGAGAAGATCTCAACCACGCTTTTCCTTGTTTGTGGCCTCCGAGATTTTTTTTCGGCAAGCTTGTACGACTTTAATGGTTCTGGCTGAAACTAAAAGTTAAATTTTCAGGTGAAGATCCGAAGTTGCTTATAAATTTGGTAGTAAACGTTACCGTCATTCTGGCAGCTTTGACACAAACAATAAAGAAGGCATGGGGTAAGTGATTGAGGTTTATACGCATCTCTATGCTACTCTAACTTGACCTCACACGTTGTCAAAATGTGTGACACTCTGATAGCAGCAGGTTTATGTCAATATGCCATCATGTGACATGTTCTGACGTGATTGAGTCATCATTCGAAAGCAATGCGTTGTGAAAAGTGGGCTGATACCACAGGCAATACAAAACAAAGTTTGGTGTTGAAAGTTTTGAGAAAATGGTGGTCAAGGATCAACACATCGTCTGAGAAGAAAAATCTTTCGCTGTTCAGCCAATGCGCAATTGATCGTGTGAATTTTGGATGCATATCAATTAAATCATAATACTGCTTAAGATAATGAGCCATTAAGTGTCACTACAGACAATAAAAAGAAATTGAGTTCATTAGAACTTTTCGAGCTGTTGGAATTGCTCCGCCACCTGACGGAGCAGTACTCAACCACCCTCTTCTTTTATGGTAAACCCAGTGATTTATTCCGAAGCATGCGAAAAATAAAGTTAAACCAACAAGTGCACCAAGGACAACAAATGCCACATCGTATGTGTTGCTAGCTGACACCTTAGAAAATTATCAGAGTCAAGTTTAGTTTTTATATCAGGCCGCACCGAACACCAAAAAAAAAAAAAAGGATCGTAGCCTGGGCGCTGCTGCTACAGTGCACGCGTTGTTTGGTCAAAAAGGCTTAGCCACGATGACGGAACGCTTTACAGAAAAAAACACGCTTTACAGAGATAAACGTCAAACGTTCGTGGAAACGTATGTGCAAGCGCTTACCATCAAACGTCACTTAGTCATTTGCTTGTGCGCCACCCACATAATGAATGCATACATACATACATACATACATACATACATACATACATACATACATACATACATACATACATACATACATACATACATACATACATACATACATTAAAGAAAGGGCATTCTGATTGTTTGCGAGCGAAAATGTATGCACCACAGACGTTTCACAAGCCCCCCTTCTTAACGCGTGTCAAAAAGAACAATGCGGAATCCTCGGATTTGACCTTTTGGAGCTTAACGCGATACCCAATCCAGTTCCTAAAGCCTACTTCAACCGTTCAGTGATACTTTTTAAATGCGAAGCATTTCTTAGCAAACTTCGGTGACTTTCAGCGAACTATCTATCTATCTATCTATCTATCTATCTATCTATCTATCTATCTATCTATCTATCTATCTATCTATCTATCTATCTATCTATCTATCTATCTATCTATCTATCTATCTATCTATCTATCTATCTATCTATCTATCTATCTATCTATCTAGCCGCCTACGACTTTTTGCTCTCCTGGCCGTTCGGATAATGGTATCCATACCAAACTTGGTATAGCATAACATGACTGCATGACAAGCATATTTGACTAGTCATAACATAAAAATCATGACATATATGTTATGTATGTCATGATTTAAATTTCATCGTCCTGCTGCTCTTGCGGTGGTTTCGTTCACATGACAAGTTGCAAAACTTGTTTGGCGCAACATGATTGCATGGCGAACACAAGCGACAGGTCATAACATGAAAGTCATGATATGCGTGTCATGTAACAACATGATTACATGCCACGATCATGATGCGCTCGCGGCCGTTTCGCTTGCGTCACATATACCAAATTTGGTATCACGGTACAAGAATGGGCAATGAAGGTATGCGACTTATGAAAACATGATAATCATGAGGCGCGTGTCATGTAACAATATGAGGTGCCCATGAGGCGTTCACAGCCGTTTCGCTAGCGTTACATATGCGTAATTTGGTGTTACAGTACGTGAATAGATGACGAAGGAATGTGACTGGAGCAAACATGATAATCATGACATGCCTGTAATGTAACAACATGAGTACATGCCACACTCGTGATGAGCTGGCGGCCGTTGCGCTAGCTTCACTTATACCAAATTTGATATAATGGGACGTGACAGGACGACGAAGACATGATACTGTGCTAACGTAATAAGCATAAAATGCGCGTCATGTAACAACATGACTGCATGACAAGCTTATGATGCGCTCGCGCCGTTTCGCTAGCTTCACCAAGCCAAATTTGGTATTACGTGCTGCCAATAGATGAGAAAGGTATGTGACTGGTGCAAACATGATAATCATAAGATGCTCGTCTTGTGAGAACATGACTACATGCCACTGTCAAAGTGCGAATACATCTCGACGTGACTTGGTGCACGTGCGCGCCGGCGTTCGTTTCGTCGCGTCACGCCAGCGTTGCCACGCCAGGCGGCGGTCCTTGCATAGGCTTGCAGGCGCGCGCCGCGCTGCATTGCTTTGACGCAAGCGCGTTTCAGCGCGTCCGGCATCCCTCCGTCACGAAAAAAGGCAGACGCAGTGCTGTCTGGGTAACACATCAGCTCGAAATGCAGCATGTCGCATTTCGCGCCAGTTGCTGTCGGGTCGCGCCGACGGACGCCGGTCGATACGGTCGCGCCTAGCGTCCGTCGCTGTACCTAGCGTGCGCGCACGTCAACGTTACGTTGGAGCGCATTGAGCCCTTCATGACGCGCTCACGGCCGTTTTGCTAGCTCCACATATATTAAGTTTAGTGTTACGTGACGTCAATGGATGATGAAGGTAAACTGGCACAAACATGATGAGCCGGACACGCGTGTCACGTAAGAACATGACAACATACCACGCTCATAGCGTGCTCGCGGCCATTTCGCTAACTTCGCATATGCTAAATTTGGTATCACGTATTGTGTATAGATGACGAAGGTAAACAACTCATCCAAACATGATAATCATGACACGAGTCATGTACGGCATATTTTACCTCCGCCTCATAACGTTGTGCTGATGTTAAAGTGACCCCGCCGTGGTGGTCTAGTGGCTAAGGTACTCGGCTGCTGACCCGCAGGTCGCGGGTTCAATTCCCGGCTGCGGCGGCTGCATTTCTGATGGAGGCGGAAATGTTGTAGGCCCGTGTGCTCAGATTTGGGTGCACGTTAAAGAACCCCAGGTGGTCAAAATTTCCGGAGTCCTCCACTACGGCGTCTCTCATAATCAAATGGTGGTTTTGGGACGTTAAACCCCACAAATCAATCAATCAATCATGTTAAAGTGACATATCAACCTTCCTCATTCGTGCTTTGCATATCATCGATTCCCACTGTACGTGGAATCTGCCAGTTTTTCCGGCGTGACATTACTCGGAAAGTTTCAATTGTTGATAACAACAATGTATTCTATACAGTTTAAAGTGGCTTGGGTGAGGGAAGCTTTTGCATATGGCAGCATTTTGTGCGATGGGTGGCATGCTTTGAATCTTGGGCAATCGTGCATGTGAAATTCTTTTATTATGGATGGCCGGTTTTAAACTATGAAGTCAGAATAATCACATGTTCGGACACCCAATGACAATGTACGCTTGCACCACACTTTATCACTGTGACACTACATTTAGTATTGTGAGGTATGAAACAAGACGCGAGCGTTTGTAAAGCATAAAAGTTACAGTCTCTGCATTTCCAAGCATATCAAGTTTTTACTGTGTTCCCAAGCAAACTTGTGACGTGCGTTTTCTAAATTGCAGCTTAGTGTTTTATACTCTTTTATGTTGCCTTTTCTCTGTCGCTATTTTATTTGTAATTTCTCTCTCTCTTTCTCTTTCTTCGCAACATTTCTTTTGATCATCTTTTATTTCCGTCACCCCTTTCCCCAGCACAAGGTAGCCAGCTGGTCTAAGAAATGGCTAACCTCCCTGTCCTTCCGCTTAAACTTTCCTCCTCCTGAAATTGCAAGAAAATGCAAAAGGGTGTGCTCGATTAGGCATCTTGCACGAAATTTCTACTGTACATGAAATAATTGTAGCCAATGCGCTCTGTTGCATGTTGAGGCACCACAATAAAGAAAAAAAGACGCCTGGCTGTGTTCCTGCCACGCAAATGACCCGGGTTCTATTCTCACTCATACCTGAACAATTTTAATATTCTATTGACATCTTGCTAGATTTTTCATCACACACAAGATGATGATTTTTCGCTCACAACTAACGGTGTAGACACTGGTAACAATGCTGGAATTTTAGCAAAAATGAGCTGTTTAACGCTATTAAGTTAAAATGAAGAACTAACCACTTTCAACAACTGTGCCTTAGAAAAGACAAGACGTCGCATATACACATAAAAAAGTGCGTGCTGCTCAAACAAGAAAAGCTTGAATAGGCATGTGCTAAATTAAAGCCATATTGTCTTGACATAAATTTCGGATTGAGTTGCAGGCTACGTGATCAGATACGGTCTCGTAGCCTGCGTCACCTCCATGTTGTGACCTTAGTAGCTTCAATGGTCATCTACTGTCACAGACGAATATTGATATAATTTTTTTTCTTCGATAATTTTTATCTTCGTTCCTGGACGCTTGTTTATGTCATAAGTCATTAACTACAATTCTCAGAAGTGTAACAAGAAACAGATCACCTGTTTACGAAATGGCTGAGAACACGTCCATCTTTTGAAAATGAAGAAAGTAAAAGTGAACAGCAACATGAAAGCCATACGAGTAGCTTCGTTAATTTTATATCCACTAAACTGTTAAAGTGACCTTATGGTAAGGGGATGGCCGAACATATCTTATCAGGTTGCAAAATTATAGTGCTTTGCTGAACACAATGTGTCTTGGCAAAGTGATATCTTTTTTCTGTTTCCTGTTATCCGTCAAATATTTTTTCTTGGAGTATGGCTATTAAATTTCCGGCTCTGGTGAACTTGACTCACCCACAAAAGAAATGAAAGCTTACTTTTGTTGAACACAATATGCAACAAAATTTGTATAAACAATAGATAAGATGACTAGAGAAACAAGTGAAACGAAGATCTGCCGCAGTGTTGGCAGCTTTGGTGACACACGAGTGTTATCTTATAAGATACCCAGGAAGGAGCTTCAAGATTGAAGGACAAGCTAAAAGGTGTTGTTTATTTTTGTGCATGCTGACTGAAGTTCATAGAGATTGTGTTAAAAAAGTTCGTTGCTTTGTATTCACTTTTCCAAGGCACACCAAAAGACGCTTCATTCAACAGCCACTTCCTCTTTGCCTGTTTTCATTCATCACCATGATTTCTCTCCCACGCCTTCATACTCAAATCTGATTTTTCTTTCGTTTCTACACGGTCTCATTATATTATTCCTTCTTTCCATGTTTGTGCATCTTACAGTCGCTGTTTATTTGTCTCTTTTATTTTCCCCATTTGTTCAGTATTTTTTCCTTGAAGTTCTACTGATTCATCACATTATTTATTTAGTGTGTGGTAAAGTTCATTCAACTCAACTCAACTCTTCCTATCAGTACATTACTGCAATTTTCGTTTTGCCATTTTACCACTTCCTAGAGCTGGCTGAGTACCTGTGAAATGTTTGGCTCCCTCACTTTTTTGCGCCATGGTTCTAAGCACAAGAAAGGAGCCACCGTTCCATCAAAGCCCGTTGGGAAAAGTCAACAGAACCTTCATTAATTTGTGCAAACGAGCAGCAAAACTTTCATGCTGAAGCCTCGAAAGGTAATATCACTTTGTGTAGAAACATCACGTAAAAACACGAGTTAACTGTAGTGGCAAATAAAGAAAATTCATCCACAACTAAAATTTGCCTAGGGTAAAACTGATGCCCGACATGATTTTATGTTAGGCTTCATGGCAGGAAGAAGACGATATTTCTTGTTTCTCTCTCTTCATATCGGTATTAGTTTCAATACAGCTGGTAAGTGCCAAAATTTCTCACCATATAAAGCAAGCATAGTGTCATTTAGGCCAAGTGAATTGGCTGCTGGGATAATACAGTGAACCTACAAGAACAATCATTTGATTTATTTTATTCATTTTGTGGTTAGTAGTGAATTTTATTGAAGACCAAGACTTCGTGTTTTACAATACGTACTACGTGTGAACCAACTGCTCAAGTTTGACATCTGTGGAGCGCACAGTCCGAGCTCATTAATAAACTGCAAAGGAGAAAATGAGTTTAAGGATGAAGCTTGACGGCTACGTGAAGTACGAACCACTGAAAAATTTGGTACTTTACTGTGAGAAGGTGTGTGACTCAGGCACACTAGCGTTCGCGAATTCTATCAGTTCTCGAACAAAATTTATTAAGATGTCTCACTTGTATATATCGAATAAGGACTTATAAAAACCCCGACATGTGTGAAATTAGCGTGAATGATGATAGACTGCGTGGTGCGCTGGATAAAATACCCAGTAGATGCAGCTTCAAGAAGTAGTAACCGAGCTCACTTGCTAGCACAACTCGCTAGCTGATATAAAGATAAGAGCTTTGTCGATATTTCTAATACTTCAGATGTTTATAAATTTCAATTTTTAATTTACAATAGTATTTGACGTAGTTACCAAATTTTCTGGGTGGGAAGGAGGAGATTGTTTTTCTTGAACTTATACCGCTTCGTTTTATACTCATTTTATATTTGATTTGCATACATGGATAAGCAAGGACAGAAAGAAATGAATGGAAAGAGCTAGCTGGCAACTGTCACCTGGAGGGGCACAATGCCTGCTCACTCGGGAAGTGGGAAGAGGGATTTAAGACAAGATAGGAGAGAAACAGGAAAGAAGAGGGAAAAGTAGAGAAAAAAATTACGAAGGCTTAGGCAAGCATGAGTAAACGCGAAAAAACTTCTATAAACTAATAGCCAGGTCCTTGTGTTCAATAAAAGTCCATACTTAACATTTAACACTCGGTACAGACGCAAGCTTGATGTGCATGACAAGAGAAATTGCGGACACTGAGGATGAATAACAGAGAACAAACGAAAACAAGCCCTGCTGCATCAGCTTCGTCCATAGTTTGTGCTACAGTTGTCATCACAACCTAACAAACAGCCAGAGCCGTCCTTGTTTATGCTCACTCTCAATTAAATATTCAGTCGACATAATGAAGAATAGGGAACATACTAAGACATGCGCTGCTTCATCTTCTTCTTTCAAAGCTTGTGCAATAGCTCTCGTCACGAGCTACCAAGCAGCCTGAAACATCCCTGTTTATGTGCTCTCTCATGTAAATATTGAATCGACGGAATCAATGCGGCTGATTGGGCAGATAATACGGGATACTTTATTATCCAACAGACTCGTATTTACTATCTCCTGCTGCAAGGAAACATGCATGACATGATTTCTTGCCATGCTTACAAGTAGTTAAAGTACATCCGAGGCAGCAGAGAAGGGTGAATGAGGTCCCAGCGATATGTGGCACAACGTCAAAGTCAATCGCACAAAGTTGCGCGTGATTCCTTAGCTAATAGATCCGAGAAGGGCCGCACAGACACTCACATTTCATTCCTTGAAACGCGGCATGATTGAGGAAGGCGGCGCCAAATGGACGTGCTGCCTTTCCCGTGTAATCCCCCCTCTGGCAAATTGGCCCCACACTTGGCGGCCTGACAGTCGATTCCCCAGGGTTGAGGGCCACTCGCATCCTCTTTAGTGAAGCCCACTTAACGGAAGAAAAAGGCAAATACTGACAGAGAGAATTCAGTTCTGGAAACCACAAAGACACATGAATGACAGAAATTCCAGAACAATTTTTATTAACCTAATGCAGATAATAAACAATCGCATCCGGCTGGCGCTGAACATCTGGCTTTTTATCAGGTTGGGTGAAACATTTTTTCTCAACAGGATAAAATTGCACTTTAAGGAAGGAGGTTTTCGAAGGCTGTAAACTTGGAAACTTTGTTAATGCCAAGTAAACCCTCGGAGTGATTTCAACTAATAAGTGCCGCTAATAAGAGTTTTTACCTTTCAAAAGTACATGACAGGTTTACACATGTGTATCTGCCTCCAAAATGCAATTGTCTGAAATAATGTAATTCTGATACAGTTTTTTTATAGATTTGTTACTCTTGTATACATCATAAGTAAAATTTTTCTATTGTGCCAATACTTAAGCTATATCAATAAAATATCAGTAACAAGCACAAATCTTGAGTAGGACTGCGCGCCCTATAATTCATACACTGTTATAAGTCACACAATTCTATTTTTTATATTTATTCGCAGAGAGCTATGCAACTACTTAGGAGTGCTTTCAGTTTCATTTCGAAACATGCCGCAAAGTACGTAAGCGTTTGTGCGTCTACGCGTTACCTCGATGCCAGCTTGAATGCAAAATATGTACCTGCGTCATGCAGCCGACTACTCCACTTTACATTGTGGCTCAAGCTGTTGGCTGTATTTCTTCTGGCTTTCTATGTTAAGCAATGTTCAACAAGTGGGAAATGGAACATTTTTAATGACGTCCAACAGTTGTATTGTACAACTGGTGCATTCTAGGAAGTGTCCACCTCTTTATTATCACTCAACTCGCAATCTATATTTCTTTTTTATGTGTTTGCTACATGGCGTTACAACCTAATTTATTTTTCTATGTCATTGCATCTTTGCCTTTAATTGTTATAGCTGCAGCGGTAAACATTTTGTTAAGCAATTTTCAGTTACGGTAGTACATTGTACTGGCCCCGGCTATATTTTTGTTCTCATGAGAGCGCAAGTACTTATTGCCACAGGTACAAAGAAACCAAGTAGAAATATTTTTACGCTGAAGGAGCAACCCCATAAGTAAATAAATCATAAAACCAACACATACCAGTAAGACAAATATTTAAAATATTCCCGATAAAAGCTTTCTGTTCGCATAAATAATCGAAGGCATTGATACGGACGCAAGCATGAAGCGTACCTTAGGTGCCATAAAGTCAGGTACAAAATGCAACAAATTTGGCCCAGAATATGTATACCAAGCTGGTAATAGATGAAAAATAAGCTGTTGAGTATGTTCTGAGAATGCTGATTTTGTCAAGAAAGTCTTGAAGCGCCCTTCACACCCTCTTTTTTTTAAAGGGACAGTGAAGTCAAATAACGATTTACGTCAAAGTTAGAGTTCCATGTAGGACGGCATCTAAAGCAACAATATTATCCACAGCAGTGCCCTGCTTACCGAAAAATTAAGGTGAATGCGCGAGAATACATGCGCCGCAGTACGACAGTCTCAAAATGATCCCGATGACGTCAAACGAATCATCTAGAATTAATCACTACTAGTCGATCTAGTTGTACTAAATGAAAAGAGTCTTCCGTGCATCAAAAGACGCAATGAAACGCTGCTTGTTCATTTCTGTTTGATTAATAAAAAAAGAACCCCTGGACGTTACTATGGGGAATGGCGCGAATGGTTCGAAAATTCAACCTTTCTTGATTACACTGGACCGGTAATATCTTCTAGCGTGGCGCAGATGAAGCAAAACACGTCTGCCATCTCGGAGCCAATGGCAGGAAATCGATCAATTGCAGTTGTTGCGCGACGGTGCGTCATACTGAGGAAGAGAGGAACAAGTTACGTACGTACATGCACAATAACCACGATATCAGGAGAGCTGTTTAAATTTCCGAGCCTAGTATGGTTGATAGATTGATTGTTTGATATGTGGGGTTTAACATTCTAAAGCCACCATATGATTATGAGAGACGCCGTAGTGGAGGGCTCCGAAAACTTTGACGACCTGGGGTTGTTTAATATGCACCCAAATGTGAACACACAGGCCTACAGCATTTCCGTCTCCACCAGAAATGCAGCCGCCGCATCCGATATTCTATCCCGCGACATGCGGGTCAGCAGCCTAAGCCACTAGACCACCGCGGCGGGGCAGCCTAGTACGGGGCTGCTGAAATTATTCATAGCGCGACTTCACCATCTTGAATGAAACTCTCGTTGAAGCTAAGGAGGATAACTGATGCTAATGAAGAGCAAGCGAAACTCGATTCCTGTACACGACTGCGACGTTTCGATTGGGTGGAAACAGAACAGTAACCGTGCACATAGATTATTTGAACGTTGAATAAACCCTCTCGATCAAATTATTCGTGAGACCATCACTGATTTATGCCACATAATCAATAGGCTAGGGCACATGAAATGACATATATTTATTTTTATTTATTTTTTCATTTTTTGCGTAGTTTACTCCCACGTACTCAAGCGTAATGAATCAGTGTAACTAATTAAGGTGACATCTCCTGCTTCTTTTCTCACTAATGAACACAAGCTTACTGGAGATAATTTTTCTCTATAAGACAGGCAAAGACTTTGTCAAGTTTTTGTCTGTCTTACAGCGTGGCTTCATTAATCTTCTAAGCAACTTTCCACAAAAAGGGTACGGTATCTTGAGTGTTGCCGTGAGCTTGTAAAATGAGCGTCTTTCTTTTCAGTGAGTTTCACGTGTTTGTTAATTGCCTCACTGCATAACGCTATCTGTATTATTCGCAAATCTTGTTTATTCGCATAACTAGGAATGTTTTACACCATTTCCTTCACCAGCCGCAAATAAACAGGCTTCAGAGAACTTGTCCCGGCTCTCAATGATGTGCTGCGGATCGAGCTCGTTGACTGCGCTTTATGGTGCGGCTGCCCGTTTGCATAACTCACTGCTGGAAACTTCTCTCTCTGCGTTATCTTGTTAATGCTGAAATACCCTTGTCTGTTGACCATACCCTGCTCTTATGTTTCAATTATCTTCTTCCTTCTTTAACGCAGCGCTGTTGAGATGGTGCGTGGACAGCTATGTCTCCGAACCTCACATCTACGTTTTTGTCGGGAGTTTTTGTGTGAATCTGCATGAAGATCAATTGATTTGAAATCTCTTTAGGAGCTAGACACACAAATTTAAGAGTTCAACTGTCAACTAACTAAACTTCACAAAACGCTAAATAGACTTAGAAGTGTGGCAGCTTTGGCTAGTTGGTATGACATGACGATAGTTATAGCGCGAGAACAGAACGATAACAAAAAGACAAGAAGTGTCCTGCTTGTCTCTTTGTCGTTGTTCTGTTCTCGCGCTATAAGTATCGTCAGGCTAAATAGACGTTGTTTGGTAACTTTGACGGTAATACCCTTGTTTTCTACTTTTGCTTTGACATAAAATCCACTGTTTTCATGAAGGCCCACTAAACCACGCAGCTCTAATATTTATAGTGCTTGGCTGCTTAGTCACAACTCACTAAATTGAATCCCAGTCGTGGCAGCCCCATTTTCTATAGAGGCGAGAACGCTCGAGGCCCCTAGGTTGAAGAAAACCAGGTGATCGAAATTTCCGAAGCCCCCCCCTATATGGCGTCTCTCCTTTTATATTGTAGTTTTCGGACGTCAAACCTCGAAAGATGCCACGAGACCTCTCAAGCTAAAGCTACGCTTTTGCTTCCTATTCAAACCACTCACGTGACTAAAATAAAAAATAAATCAGCGTTCATCTCTTTTTTAAACAGTTTTTAAAATTATAGAGCATTGAATCGTCATCGACATTGTCTCTGAATAGTATTGTTTTTATGTCTGGCTGGTATATTCAACGTGACGTAATGGGGCTGATAAAACTGTCTCTAATGCAGATGTTTAGCGGACGGAAACCCGACTGGCATTCGTTTTCAGTTCCAAACACTTCTTGTCGATTATTCACCATAAAAAAACAATGAAGCAACTGCAATCGCATAACTAGACCAACTGATGGCTTCGAGTAACGCGGAAAGGGCATATGTTGGAAAGACCTAGTGAATAGTGCGCTAGGCCCTTTATGTATGGAAGTTCGGTAAGCATGAACTGAGGCGTGAGAAACGGCAACTCATGCCGTGCTCCGGCGTAACTTTTCGCTTTTAAATCGTCTCTACTATTGGTTCTTGCCTTGGAATCGCCTTAGTGATAGTCTAAGAGGCCGTCGAAATATATCTTTGGTGTGTGGGCTGATTTAACAGGCAGATTTAGAATAGCGTGCGCGAAGCTTTGCTTTAGCGTGCGTAACCGATGCGCCTACATGATGCAATATTCTCAATAGTACATATGTTACGTGACAAAAATATCATATCTAACGAACGTTGGATTTGCGTGTCCTAATATAAAACTGCATAATGCTTCTATGTGAATGCTTTTAGCCACCTTTCACAAATATAATTGATCCTTCTTGCTAGGGTTAGAAATATTGTGTCATATACGTACAATATAACATAGCACCGCCCATCAATTTTACTCACACTTGTAATCACATGTGTACTTTGCTCTCTCAGGCGCTGGCATTGCGGCACATCATCAGGGCACGATTGTTGTGTTGGAAAGCGCCAAAAGCTCTTCGAAGCAAGCGCACCCACCCACATAATAAACAAGCCGATCTGCAAAGCAAGTCCTATCAGGTAGGTAGGAGTTCTGCGCCCATCTTTGTTCACTTCTTTGTCGAGGTTTGCTTTGCGTAACACATTGTTTAGTGACCTACATAAGAGCTCCGCTCAACTATGAATAGCTAACGGTGCGATGAAGTTAGTACTCGCTAATAATTCGTCTTGCAGAAACCCCTGAAGTGACGCAATGTCAGTGCGAAAATGAAGCCGCTGTGGCGGTTGTTCGTATTTCTTTCTGGTGAGGTTGCGCAAGGTTGTCACAAATATTTGAAAGTTTACTGTAACTCGTGACATACGGTGTTGGCGTTGTTAAGAAGCTATCTGAGACTGAAACGTCAGTTGAACTTTCGTACAGTTATATAAGATCAGGCTACTGAGCCCATCGCTGTCAAGAATCTCGTCATAACAGGTAATTCGCTCATTTTTGTGGAGGCGTTTTTGAATGGTCTTTGGTCCCAATCTTGTCATTTAATGTTGTTTCTTGCGCCTAGAGCAAGGTTCGATCAACCTGGCTGGTGGCATTTTGCATGGAAGTTGCAGGGAATTATTAGCAACCAGTGAATCAGTTCACACGAAGTAATAAGTTGGTAAAAGTAGTTGGACACTAATCACCTAAAAAAACCTAAGCAATATACGCGTTTCTTCCAGAAAAAAACCTGTAGGTTTGGGCGAGTGACTTCATCATACGAATAACTAAGCGCAAAAGCAAAAAAATGGCCCCGAATCTGCATGTTACGCTGAAAATGTCATCGAAAGACGATAGTCTTGCGTCTGGAGAGAATGAACAAAACGTTCATTTGATGTTCTGCGCTTGAAGTTTGGTGAATTTTATTCTGGAGACGCTGCGTTAGAGTGCCTCGAGCATGCTGCTGAGGTGAACGAGCACATCGAGGCACGTTATACATGAGCGCCATCTGCCAGTTATCTTCGAAAACGAAGGCAGGAATGCGTACCCACGGAGAAAGATGCGCACCATTCTCGGAGGCGATAAGGTCTACAACGCAAAGCGATGGGCAGGTGCCACCACCGCGTCATTTTCGCAAAGCGATAGTAACACTTGCCTTTTGAACATCGCGTTGCACTGTCAGCGCAGCGTGATAAGCACTACGGTCCGTAGAATTACTTATGTGTGCCTTCTTTAGTATAAATGCACACATACAAAACATCTATGTGTTGTAATGGTATCCCAGATATGCGCAATATTTGCTTTTTAATTGATAATCGCACAAGTATGAACGCTGAATCTTAGGCAATATTGGTGGGCGCTGCGGATGGCGTCGGCAGTTTGAGGTATCATTAAGGGTGGACAAAAAGACAAATGTACAGGCAGACAGACCAAAATTTTTATGACGAAGGTCCCCAAGAAAGACTATCGTCTTTAAAAACAACCTCAATCGACATTCATGTGCACGTACAAATTAATTAGCGCTACCCGCTGTATTGACAAAGTGCGTATAGTGCCAGTCCTTTTGTGCGTGCTTTCTCATTGTCGTCCGTATTTTCTTTCTGCATTCACCTCTTCAATTCGTTACAGCGAGGTTTTGCCTCTTCCTATCGGTGGACTGTTTCGAGCAGGAGAACGCACCGAATCAATATTTACCTAGATTAATCGATTGCATTCAGGAATTATCGACGCTTGTTTCAATACAGCGGGTGGAGATTATGTTCTCTCTGATTCTGTTGCAACCGTGGAACCGCAAATTATTTACTTTACCGCATATACAGGTGAAGTTTAAACAACAGATAATAACTTGTGAAACCTCTGGTGGTGTGTCTGGGCGTCAACTTATTTTTACAGGAAACGTTATTATTTACAACGCTGTGTTCTATTGTTTTCTAAACAGAGCCGAGTGCTATCTTCTGTCAGTTTTGACGTTTAAATATTCATAATAGCAGGTACAGGGCTCTCATTCTCAACACTTAACAATCCACTGGCCCCATTCATCTCACTAGCGGTGTTCGCCATTGAGGTTCTAGCAGATAAAGTCAATAGTACACAGAACCTATGTGAATATGTTGCTCAGTGTTTCACAGGCGTTATCAGTGCAGATGCACTTTAGCGCAGCTTGTTTGCATATTGGGTGTGCGTCAAAAAAGACGTCGATGTACTCTAGTATTTGCGTTATGTCTGGCCTCTTAAATGCCAGAATGTTTTAGTGAGTTCAAAGAGCGTTTGGGCAGCACCGCACGGCTTATTGCAAACTTTTGTTGTTGATTATACCCAAATACTGCTGTGGTAAGGCTTACAGGACGAAGATGCAACTCAAATCAGCCACGAATTCTACTCAGTGGGCGACGCCTTCACCCGATGCAGCAATGGTGTACATATATAAAGCTCAGCTAAACTCCACAGTGCTTTGATTTCACACAAAAAAAACTACTGAAGTCGAGTTTCCTAACACAAAAAAAACTTCGAAGTTTTTAAGAAATCGGTTCTTGTCACGACTTACCAATAAAAGTTTAATGTTATGCTTTAAGAAGTGTAATAAACTAGTACCGTTCATCATACAAAGATTTAATTTTCCCAATTTTCAATACGTGCACGCAAGTTCGCAGAAGAAAAACATAATCTGGACAAACTCGCATTCACATCCACAAGCCATGACATCTCGGTTTTCAATTTCTTCACTAGATGTCTTTGAGCCTAGTGTGACGTCAGACAATCCCAATTGGGCCTTTCGTCCCTGAGAATAAAGGATAACTTGCTACTCTTGCATATAAGGGCTTCTTGACCCAACACATTTCAAGCTATCGAGAGCGAGGAATATTTTTAATTTCAATATGTTTGCCCAGTTCTTTATGTTATTGTCGAGTGTGTGTTATTGGGGAGTCTATCACATCGACAACTGAGTGAGTTTACAAAGCACGTGTCTCTTTAACTGAAGCTCCGAGGAGGCAATATAGTTATGCACATTGCAGTGGGCCAGTGATGAGTAGTGGCATTCCTCCGGATTTAGCGTGCACATACCGAATTAAGATGATTGTAGCTTTCACGTAGGCCGCATGGCATATACCTGTAAGCCGCATAATTTACTTCTGGCTTAAGTGGCGATAGATCGGAAAGGAATGTGTAGTACTGCTGGCAATCGTTTGAATGTCTTTAAAGAAAACTTTACTAAATCCTGCAAGCTACTCCAGTGGATATTTTACTGCATTTTTATGAATGTACCGAGAAACTGTGAAGACATTCTAGTAATATCAAGAAATAATTGTTTTACTCAGCATTTGTGAAAACAATTTTTCACTTATTAAAGTCAAAACTAGTGGGTGTGAATGTGCCCAAGGTGTCCCTTAAGAACCAAAATAATAAATGTAGACATACCTTTTTTTCTGACCACTAGAAACTCAAGGCGTCCTTCTTGAAGAAAAATTTTTAGTTAATGGTAGTGCTCGTCTTCATTTTTATTAAAACGATGGTGAGTAGTGGGATTTAGTCCATTTCTGTGGCACATACCTGCTCATAATGACAGTTGTTTTCACAAAGGCCACATGGCACATACTTGTACGCCACTCTAAGTACGGCTAACTTAAACAGCTTCACTGTTAAAAATTGGTCTCTCAAATAAAGCACTTCAGCAATAAATTCGAGAACGCTTTCACCAACATTTGGTGTTATGAACAAATTGGTCGGTATTACAAGAGTCTATTCTCTGATAGCTTCTTATGTAAACCTTAAAATACTCATTCATCTTGCTTATCTTTTTAGATATGGAGTTTCTTACGCCCTCTCTTTATCTCTGCGGCACTACTCAATCGCAAAAGTAACAATTTTAATGTAATATACAGGTGTCATTTCAAAAGGCACAGTTTAGTCTGAGCTGTGAATTTCAAAAAAAAAAATCAATTTACATTCCCAATATATCATTTGTTTAATGTTTAAGGGCTGCTGGTGAAATGCCGTAGACCTGTGACTTCCGATAGCCGCTAAACAAACTCACGCAGTCCTCTGCGCCTTCGCCTAAGACGACTTGAAAGCATATCTTCTAGATCTTTTTTTGTCTCAAGTATGTATGCATACTGATATGCCACTCTCCGAAATCTCTCTTACTTACTACGCCACTCTCCGAAAGCTAGGCAGCTTTAGATAGCCTTACATATCCAAGGCGTTAAACCTTTGTGCACCTAACGCAGTTTTACTTAGCCTATAAGATCAAAGGTGATGAACCTTTTCTGCACCAAATCTGTTTTGCCAGCCTCAAAGTTTGAAGGCGTTGAAAGCTCTGTGCGCCTAATGCAGCTTTACACAGCCTTCGAGATCAAAGATGTTGAAGGCTCTCTGCGTCTGATGGAGTTTTAGACAGTATCAAAGATCGAAAGCGTTGAAAGCTCTCTGCACTTGCACCTCGCTGGATTTTGCAAAGCCTCTATGGTTGGCGCACCTTTGAGCAAGCGACCATGTCAAGTGACTACCTCATCAAGCGATGTCACGTCATGTAACGCGAGAGTTATACAGCGGTTTCGTTGCAATATTTGTCAGTCTGTCTCGAAATGATAACAATATGTGGCAATGTCTTTGGGTAATGATTTTTCTATTACTAGTACTGACGCCGACGGCGCGGGACACCAGTCAATGACGATGGCTGATTTTCGTGTTTAATGAGGCATCTGCTAGTAATTGCTGAGGTTCAACTAATGAAAACTAATATACCATTATGAGCGATGTTGTTGAAGAAGAGTCCAGAAATTTTAATAACTGGAATTTTTTCACGTGCACCTAAATCTACGTACACGGACCTCAAACATTTCCACCTTCATTGTAAATGCCGACCACCGCGGCCTTGTTGTGATCCCGGGACCTGCGGGTCAGCAGTCGAGGGTGAGGCGTCTAAAGTTTTCACCTGAATTTCTTGTGACGTTCTCACCAGTCATGCTCCTTCCAAGGGCACACGACATATACCCTATGCAAGTGCTATCGAGCCGCGGCATAAGATGAAGCTTTGTACACGATCTAACTGGGACCTGGAGGGACGAAGTAATGGGCGAGGCAGCCTAAAGAGATGGAGAGCCGTGGCAAACTGCCGCAAGCATCGATTTGTGCTAGCGCTAGAAGACTAGTTTTGTTTTCTCTGTGCTCCTTCGCCGAAATCTGTGTCTAGTAGAGGCGCTTTCGGCGTCAGCCACGAGGGTGCGCCAGCGCACAGGACCCGAGGTGCCTGGAGGAAAGATGCGAGTGACCGTTCAAACGAGTGTGCATGGTTGCGCCGCGTGACATGGATAGTCCCGCAAGCACGAAGGAAAAAATGGTTTCTCAGCACACTGGGACCGTGACGTAAAAAAAAAAACTTGCGCACTGCAGGAATGCGGGAAGGTATTGATTTGGTATTAGCGAATACAAGCTTCTTTCCAAAACGTGCAAGCCACTGGAGACAAATCGGGAGGTACCCTCTTTGACGTGGTCGAGAACGGTGAGTGACAACCAAACCAACTTCTCTCGCGTAATTGACCAGGCGTGACTGAGAACAGGAGTGTTTGGACTACTAGTAGTTGTTCTAAAACGATACGCTTGTAGATAAAAATACTTCTTTTTTTTTTTTCACGGGAGATATAGTTGCTGACAGCTACGCTAGCTTTCATGCACGTTGTTTGCATTTTTTTTCTATCTTCAAATCCCCCCATTCCCCTAACACCAGCGTAGAATAGCAAACCAAACGCACGTCTTACTGACCTCCCTGCCTTTCCTTCTTTTTCTTTTTCTTACTCCTCCTAGTGAAGTGAATTATTCCGCAACAGGTCTGCTATGAAAAGATCAGACTTTTTTTTTACGGCGGAAATAATTAAGCTTTTTCTTGCCCCGGTAAGTTCAAACATAAATTATCATCACCGTGAACCGACGTGTGCTCACTCTTTCCTTTCCCACAACATGGGCACCAAATTGTCCGATCTGGAATGCAGAAACTGCTGTGACAAGAAATAACCTAATAACGTGAGAAGTAGTTCCGGGACCGAAATTAGGTGACACCCTGCCACATCCTAAGTGTTCAACTGCGCAAACAAGACAGCGGTTTATTGAAAAGTTGATGTCCTGTGTGTCATCATCTCTTCTTTTAGTCCCTGTCTCGTTCGTTCAATTCAACACTTACAATCATAGACCAATAAGGCCCAAACGTCAGCCAACCACGCAGCCGCAAGTCACGAAACTTAAAATCTTTTAATTTTAACATCACGTAGTGACTTGACACGGCACTAAAATCATGTCACACCACGTAAGAAGTTTTCGTGTTACTGCAAATCTTTTATGATTTAGTCACGTAAACCAAAACACATCTCACAAGAAAAACAGTCATGCGGCTGAATATAACGCGACAAAACACGCGTGTCTTGTCGTCACGTAACAACGCTTAACTAACCACATGATAGGCCTCATGCAACATCAGGTATCCGCTAACATCAGTGAAATTCCCCAAACATCACGCCACATATATTCATGCGAATAAAACCACGCAGCGTTGCTCAATTATTGGCTAGTCAGGTGACATATTCCCGCCAAGAACCATGTAAGAAATAGGAACGTGACTAAAATCACATCACGTAACAAGTTGCCCCGTAGCATGTCTAGCGAAGACTGGCCAAGTCTAGTCGTAATTAGTACTGCTAGCGAAATCTAATCATCTCTAGTAAGAGCTGCCCAGTACTTGCGAAACTTAGCTAGGTCGATCCCTAGCTCCTCTGGTGGTTCCAGCCTCACGCCACTGGTGTCACCTATGCACTTTTCTTCATTTCGTTTCTTTGAGCTCTCAAATCAAACGTATTGTTTGAATAACAAACTAATACACTTCCTCACCTGCTCGACATCGCCAGATGTGATGTATTTTGGTTCCGAAAAGAACCTTTCTCTCTTTCACAACATTCGACTCTTACTATCATTAAACAAAGCATTGGTTGGTATACAGGAGAACGTTTCTTTTGAATTTTACATTTTGGTGTTTCTATTGTGACTTTCATGCAACAAAGTCACCCAAGTTCTCAGCTACCTAAGTTCAGAGTCTCACCTTGTTGAAGGAACAAGACCCAGGAATCTACTTATTCAAAAGAATGCCTTCGTCATCCCGTACAGATTACTCTAGTGTGGATGACGAACAAGTACTGGTGACAGCTATGTATACTATCGCAAAAGTTGCTTGCTTTTCTTTTTGCCCTTCTTTCTACCTTAACTTTTTCCTTCTCGTTTCACTGGTGCCTTTAATCCAACTTGATGTTTCCATTCCAGTTCGGCTCATCACCTTTCCCTTATTTGTACCTCTCTTTTTCTTTCTTTCTATTGCACAACTATGGCAGTGGCAGTGGACAGTGGAAAACTAGTGCCTTGAATATTATAAGATTGTACACATGTTATGAACACAATGGGGAGCATATGGCCCGATTCCATTGTGATTCCTTCGGTGTATCGGACACGAATGACGAGAACGTTAGTGAAGGTAAGTGCATAACGCATTTACTCTTGTCTATTGTACGGGATCACGTTTATTAATAAATCCTTTGGTAAACATTCAACTATCGCATAAAACAGTACTTAAAAACAGCAATAAAATCGTGTTCTTTTTTTTTCCTTAGTGGAAAGGCCAACTCAAATTGAATGTCTTCCATGCAGACGTTCTATTTTTATGCCCTAGAGAAGCAAATAACTAACGCACATTGAGCACTCCAGACATATCTCTCGCAAGATAAGCACGAAGTGGTTAGCCATATTTATAAAAAACGGTTATTATGGCAAAGCTTTCAATTACAATAAAATAACTACTATCAAGGCAAAAATTGTATACGTGTCTTTTTTTTTAATCCCACACATGCTATATATGCTATCGCACAAAAGATAGTCACTGTGAAGCGCGCAAAAACGGGCGTGCATTCTATACACCTTCATTGAAAGATCATTGGCGCAGCGGTTCAGCATTATGTAGCAGGACGGGATGCACACTTGGTCTCCTCCATGGCTAAAGCAGGCATTGTACCACGCTCATATTACGTGACAAGTCGTTTTTTTTCTTCCACTGTGGGTTGAATCGGAATAATACTATCCTTGAGACGGAGATCGGCATGCGTTTATTTTTTTTCGGCCATGTATAGGGAACTATACGCAATTTTCTGGCCAACTCGACAAAAAATTTTACGTACTAGCATACCTTGAGTGTAATTGATGCAGCAATATCTGTTCTACTCACACATTCAGAGAGAGTGCATTGCCACGGTAACCTTTATCTCTGCGCTCCGTCTGTTTTCAGGGTTGGTTGACGATGCGAATGACCTACATGAGCCGACAACGCTGTCTTTATATTGACATCGGATGGACGTGTGATGATGCTTATACTATTATATTGAAAAATCTAATCTGTATATGCCGCAAACGAATAAGTAAAATATATTTGGAACTCCCAGCCCTATTCCCATTCTCTTTGTTCCTGGTGTTGATTACGTGAACTAAAATGGCATGCTGGCACATATTCGTTCAAAGTATATATAACCTAGAGGCTCTAACATTCTGTCCACATGATGCTAATTAGTATGCAAGCATACTAATGCGAAAACATTTGACATTGCACTGTGGAAGGTCTTGTTGCATTTGGCCTCCTTGAACAGTTGCAAGATAAATGCACCAAATGCAAGCTGTAGTAGAGATCGTCACGAAGGCCTTGCTGAAGATCTTCTAAATATTGCGAAATAGTATCTAAGAAAACTACGTAATTATTAGCAAAAGCTATTTACCTATTTTCCATTGCTTGCATAAAGCTTTTGTATTACCCTCTACTTTTTTGTGAATGTGTGGTATCCTACTCTCTGTACTCATGGTTACGCAGTGTGGCAGCTTTTGTGCTGGAAAGTAGGCTCCAGTGAGATTGAAAGTCACTAAATTAGTCCATCCAGTTATTGTGAAAGAGCCATTCATTTTTATTATTGTGCTTCGTCCACGTACATTTCAAAAACGCTGAATTTTTATGCGCACAGACAGCAAGCACAAGAAAGGACACACTGTGATGTCCATAGTATAAGGCAATACAGATTACGCTCGACTACAACTCATCAGTAGCATATGATATTTGTTTGCTCTTAAAAATAAAAATATGCCACAGTGGTGTCCGGTAACCACCGATGACTCTTCGCTTCTTTGTTTTCAAAATAGGGGAATTTTCTTAAATACTCCTACTTTATCGGCTCTCAGACAAGCAAAGCAAAAGAACATTCGCACTCAGTATTGTCATAGGAAAGACAACCTATCGATTAGACTACGGACCCTTCTGTGCCATGGCATGTTTTAGGCGAATTGCTTGTTGCGTGCGAAACATGCTATCTTATGAAGAGGAACACGTATCAATATATATAAAGAAAGTTAGCACTGCGAATTGTCCCAGACTTCACACTTGCAATTAAATTCTGATGTGACCATGAATTAAAGGCGATGTTACAGGTCACAGCGTAGTAATAACACAAGCAGCCTTACGATTCTATTAAAATAAGCTACAGCCTACCTGTGCTTGGCAAGGTCCGCATAACAAACGTACACGTCCTCCAGTCATTACAAGCTCAAGCACTGAGAATATGCCTCGGGCTGCCGAGATGCGCATCCTCAGCAGCGACTGTCGCAATCGCTCATGAACACCCTATCACAACCTACATTCGTGTCGATGCTTTAAGAATGCACATAAGACATGCCACCCGGATTCAATCGCATCACCTCGCCTCCCTTCTAACTTCCAGGCCATGCTCTGCGTTCTGCTCTATTATTGCCCCACATCGCACGGTGATTCCCACGAACTTCACGCATGCAGCAAGACCGTCGTTACCATTGTGGTGTCTACATCCACTGGAAGCCCAGATAACCATCTCCGGAATGCAAAAGAAGAAACATTTGTCAAATTTGGCCCTAAAACAAACAACATTACTGTTTCTGCATGAGAAACACAGTGGACGCATTCACATTTACACGGATGGGTCGGTCACTTCAACAAGTTCAACAGGCGCAGTGGTAATTCCGGAGAAATCCATCACGATAAAGTTCAGGACCTCGCATCTGACATCATCCTCGGCGGCAGAACTCGCCGCCATTCGTGCCGCTCTGGGGTTCCTAGTTGAAGAACCGCAACAGACATGGTCAATATTCTCCGACTCCAAAGCAGCTCTCCAGGGCATTGCCTCGCCATATCGTCATGGACCAAACGAACAGCTAATTGCTGAAATACGACTGCTTCATCACCGGGCTATAGAGAAACAACATGACATAGCGTATCAATGGATACCAGGCCACTGCAGCATTGATGGAAACGACCGTGCAGATGAAGCAGCCCGAACTGCTCATGATGATGCCCCTTGTGTAGCTATACCATTATCAAGGACGGACGCCGCTGCAAGGCTTCGATCACTTGCACAAGAACTGACACTCGCTCAGTGGTATTCACCGACATTCACCAACGTCCGCCTTCATAATTTTGACCCACACCTACAGCTCCGTCTTCTATCAGGAATAACCAGAGCAGAGGAGACACTTTTGTGCCGTCTGTGGATTGGGGTGGCCTTTACGAATGCTTATTCGTTTCGAATCGGAATGGCCAGAAGCCCGACATGTGACAACTGTGGCTGCGCAGAGCCTTTCTACCATCTTCTCTGCGAGTGTCCCCGCTTCAGCGTGCCAAGAAAAGAACTGTCAAAAGCTTTAGATAGAATAGACAATCGGCAATTGTCGGAAGAAAGGGTATTAGGACACTGGCCGAGACCGTCCTCTGCACGCAAGGCATTGAGAGCGTTGTTGCGCTTTCTGCGGGCAAGTGGTCTTAGAGACAGACTGTAAACAGTCGTGGATCGTCTGATGACCTTCTCTCTATTTTTTTTTACAACGTCTCTTTTCTCTCATCCTTTATCCCCCTTACCCCCTTCCCCAGTACAGGGTAACCAGCCGGTCTGAGAACTGGCTAACCTCCCTGTCCTTCCTCATTTATTCCTCCTCCTCCAATTAGAATAAATGAAATAGCTAGGTATTACAACCCTTAGTGGCAGAATTATGAAGATAATCTGCATGGCAAATGAGCATCATTGGCGCAGTAAAGCTTTCTTTCTTGGAGAATTCACTTGGTCGAAATTAACGCCGTGTAGGGGCTATGGCGACTTCTTTTTTTATTACACTTCCAGAAGTCTTGATACGTTTGTGCAGTTGAGATGTGAAGGTGTCTCTGCAAACAATGATAACCTTTAATGAACGCAGACTATATGGGCTGTGAATTATTCTGAGATTGAAAAAAATACCTCAACTTCTGACTAATATTCTACTTTAGTTATCAAATCAAACAATCACACTTTACTACGCTGGGCGTTATTTATACCTTCATAACGTTTAATATCATTTTTAATCATTATTGACACACTTAATCTCAGTTCCGTGTTTTTTTTTTTTGGCAGGCGTACTTCAAGGTGAAAAAAAATGCAGGGCATCCTAGGTAGCCGTATTTAAATTTACGAGCAAGGAATACGAGTGACCGATGCACTGCTTCTATAGCAATGTTGGCTCTGTAACTCTTGCGTGAAATCTATGTGCAGCACATCATGTGCGCAGCGTTTCACAACCACAATTATGACAGCGCTTTAGTGCCCAAAACGTCACTGAAAACAAGGAAGCTCTTTACATATGTCTGCACGTAAACATCGTGCACGAAACAAATAATTCGCAAAATGTGTTGCGCAGAACAACTCCGGGAATGCATTATTCGAATCGCAGGGCAATTCTCACAATATTGCTGTTTGATCTCACGCTAGATCTAAGAAGACATTGCCCACGCTGTTCGAAAAGTTGGCGCCACGCTCCCGCCAGGTCAGCAGTGTAAAAGCAAAAAGTGCACGCTGGGAAATTATGTTTGCCGAATTGTGAGCATGGCCATTCATGAAAATGTAACTGAAAGAAAAATGAAGCATGCATATTGTCACGGGCTATAAAAAGTCTTCAACTCGAAAGAACTGTGCTGGCGGGAAGACGCACCGAAAACTGGCAAGACTGCTGATTCAATAATCGACAACTAACCAGAGCAGGCGCTGCTTGAGAACATCGTCTTCCATTCTATCGGGCAGCCATGGCTTGCGCTCGCCGTAACTAGCGGCCAAGTGGCATTATTCCCCTTCTGAGAAAAAAAAATAGGCATCACTCAGATGCCCGGAAAGCACAAAGGCAAAGTTGGGTTGAACCAACAAAAAATACATGCATACAAAAAACAGCAACAAGGTTTATGCGCAGTCGCACTACCGCGTGAAGTACGGCTTCGGTAGCACTACGTGCACAATCACCGAGGAGTGTCTTCGCCGCCGTGGCGAGAAGGTGCCGTCAGGGACCACCTCGTAGTTCACATCGCTCACGCTTCGCAACACTCAATACGGTCCGAAGTAGCGACTGAGCAGTTTCTCTGGCAATCCCTGGCGTCAGACTGGAGTCCACACCCAAACTTGGTCACCTGGATGCTATTCCATTTGTCAATGGTGAGCGTTGTAGCGGCATGCGTCTGTACTCTGCTGGTGCGTAATGTGTAGGCGTGATAAATGGCGTGCTTCTTCGGCGTATTGGGTAAGCTACACAGCGTCAGGAGTGATCAAAGCGTCGCAATTGTGTGGAAGCATCGCATTCAGCATGGTCTGGACCTCACGCCCACAGACAACACGGAAAGGCGTGGATCGCGTAGTTTCCTGGACGGCAGTATTGTACGCGAATGTGACGTATGGTAGCACCTGGTCCCAGGTCTTATGCTGGACATCTACGTACATGGATAACATGTCAGCGAGGCCTTTTTGAGTCGCTCTGCCAAGCCGTTGCTCAGCGGATGATATGCCGTGGCCTTGCGATGGCTCGTGTAGCCGAGCTTGAATACAGGCGAGAAGAATGTCGTCACGCATGTCAGTTGGCACAACTAGAAGATAGGATCTGTCATTGCCGTTGGAGTTTTTCTTATACAGGACCCCACCTCTCAGACAGAACGACGGCAGACCCCGAGAAAAACATCGAGGTATGGAAGAGTTACGTCCTTCAAGGTTTTCGATAACTGCGCGAATTTCGTCGTCCGCGCGCTGTCGTGTAATCAGATCCGTTGTAGTAAGGGCCCCAAGAAAACCATCGTCATCCTCGGTGTCGTGGCCACAAACTTCGACAGGTGCACGGGATAAAGAATCAGCATCTTCAAGGTTGTGGCCCGATTTGTAAGTGATCGCGAAATCGTATCGCTGCAGACGAAGACTCCATCGTACCAGTCACCCACACGGGTCACGTATGTTGGCTAACCAACACAACGAATGATGGTCGGTCACTACCTTGAAGTGCCGTCCTTAAAAGTAAGGCCTAAATTTCATCGTGGCCTATACCACAGCGAGGCACTCTTTCTCTGACGTGGAGTAGTTGACCTCGGTGCGCCAAATGGTGCGGCTGGCGTACGCTATCTATCACTCGCTCTGTGCCCCGTTGTAGTTGGACGAAGACAGCACCAAGACCCACGTTGCTGGCGTCGGTATGAATTTCAGTATCAGCGTCTTGGTTAAAGTAAGCGAGGACTGTAGCTGTCTGCAAACGCTCCCGTAGTTCAGAGAAAGCTGCGTACTGTTCTTCCTCCCAGACGAATGAAGAATCTTCACGAGTGAGTGGAGTGAGCGGTTCAGCAATCATAGAAAAATTGGCTATAAAGCGGCGATAGTACGCGCAGAGCCCTAGAAAGCGACGTACTGCCTTTTTAACACGTGGCAATATGTATATACTTAAGGAAAATTTTGTTCTACTTCAGTGGTTCTATAGGTAATGGTTAGCTTGAGAGCTCGTGATCACTGGCCTAAATAGACAGTTATAGTTTAGTGCCAGTGAGAGAGAAGAGGTTAGGGAAACAGCGTAATCGTGCCACAAGCATTCGTTGCGGACAGCGCATTTCAGTTTAGCGGTATAGCATTTAGTGCACAAGCTGAGACAGTGACATCAGATGAGCTTACTGTCTCAGCTAGTAAGTGAATGCATTAAAAAACGTAAAAAAAAACTAAGAAAACTCGGCTGTATCGCCCCACGCAGCAGTATTACTATGTTTTTTTTTATTAATAATGAAAGTATAGGCATGACCCATTCACCAAAGCAAACGTTTTCACGTTGCAGATTTCTTTAAGCAGATCTTTACGTTAGGCCCAGGGACGTTCGAAATTGAAAGCGATCTCAAAAGCGATGTCAAATTTAACCACAACACTCAGTTGCCGAAGGTAGGCGAAGCGATTTAACGCAACCTTTTTCTCCAAAAAAATTGAATATTTCAACAACGATGCCAATATCCGTTCAAAGCGGCTGTCTGAAACAGCGGCTGTGTTTCGCTTACGCTATGTAAACCACGCAAACACAGAAACACTAAGTCCGAACAATAGTTGTCATATAATAAATGCTACGGGCTGTTTAGCAATCTATGCATGCGCACTGTTATCCCGCTATTCGGCTGATCATGCTATTCATCTAAGCCCGCAAAACTACAACTTTCTATTGTCTTCATCCGCTTGATACAGAACTTAGCTGATTTGCCCTGATCAGAGCCTTGCAAAGGCGCAGATTCTTGACACTGTTTTATATCAACCATTCTGTCAGATTTGCCAGTAAATATATATTGATGTATTGGATTTGGATTCATGTATACCCAAGGACACAGGGGGAAGAGGGAGAGAGAAAGCTGGCAAATGCATCCTCGGGGGGGGGGGGGGGGGCATAGCGCCTGCTCACTCTTTCAGGAGGAGGGTTGCCCAGTATTTTAGGTAGCTCAAAATAAAAGAATAAAGTTGAAACAAGAAAAGTTTTCTCGACATTGTTGTTGCTTTATTAACTTTGAACTATCCGTTGTTCAGGCTATCTGCTTCTTACTAATGTATACCTTAGTAGCGTCTGTGACACTTCACAATATGCAAGCTTCTCCTACCATGCAGTTACAGTTACTATCCTGCTGTCAAATCACTGAGGATGACCTAGATCAGATACATCTTTCGTTGTCATGTTATCACTTTCATCTTTAAAAACACTCCTTTGATATCTCAGCAGATTTATATGGTTCAATTTATTGCCCATATTTCATTGCACCGGTTATTCAACTGCACATAATTTCCCAGCCTGACTTTATCTCATAAGTGCCATATAGACGAAATAGAGAAACTAGGAATAGAAAAGAGGCAGGAAGGTTAATTTGTGTTCAGCCCGGTAGGGTACCCTGGAGTGGGAAAACAGGAGGGACTAGGAAAGTTACGGAGGTGAAGAGAAACATCACTGTTTCTGCCTGGACAGTTTTGCGTTCGGAGCCATATATACACGAGGCGCTATTATACCGATAATGCTGCCATAACATCCCCGTTCTATCTGCTTCGCATACAACATACCACCACGAACATATTCAAGATGCAAAAATTTAAACTATCCCTAGAACATATTTTTCTTACTTTAACAGAAGTATACTCATGAACATGTGCAGTTATTCTTAGGAGTCCTTACAAGTAGAGCAACCTTTTATTTCAACGTGTAAAAACATTTTATTACGGGTACATTCCAAACGCCTCTGCCTACCCCTTGTTCTCGAGCAAAGTCACGACTATTCTCCAGCTCTTCAGTCATGACTTCAGTTAAGCAGTTCTCTATTCACTTGTTCAACAGCAAATGTTGAATTACGCTTCTTCGTACTTAAAGCCAGACTGCCATTGCATTGCAACTCGGCAAACTTGTCAAAGTGACATGATATTTTAAATGTGATGCATTTGTTACCCAACTTCGGTGACTTTGAGCGTATCTATCTATCTATCTATCTATCTATCTATCTATCTATCTATCTATCTATCTATCTATCTATCTATCTATCTATCTATCTATCTATCTATCTATCTATCTATCTATCTATCTATCTATCTATCTAGTCGCTTACGCTTGGGTGCTCTCGGGGTCTACCCCTCAACTGGCCGTGAACTAACATTAGCATGGGAGGGTAAGATGGTTTGACAAATATGACGCACTCGTTAAGACATGTATAATGACACAATCCCGTCACGTACGTCATCAAACACTTACCGCCAGACAGTGGCACATAACCGCGAGTGGGTATGTGTCACTGGTATGCGAGTATGTGCCACAGGTGATTGACACTTAGTATCTACCCAGGAATGACCAGAACACACATGGGCAATTTTAACGCATGAGCGTTAAGAAACACCCGACATCGGTAGCGTCGCCCAACGAAGACATAGGTTAAATGTCAGTGTTTTAAGAAAAACCTGACATAGGCAGCATTGGCCACCCGATGAATGCAAAAAATAAATTTCAAGGTCCCAGCAGCAATCGAACCCAAGCATTCTGCGTGGCAGTCAAGCATTCTACCGGAGAGCTACGCCAGGTCTCGGAACTACTTTTCCAATAGACGCTAATCTTCGTGAAACGTAAATAGTAGTTGCAGTGCTGCCTACCCAATTTTATAAGCATTACATATGTACTCCTTTCATACAGCCTTCACGTCGGGTTAACGTCAATTGTGGTTAGTTGCCATGTGCTGAAATTGATTTAAATAGCAGTGTCGGGGGCCAGCATCTTCGCGAGCATCAGCGCTTCGTATCAGCTTCTGGTGTTGCTGAAACAAATTTCCAGCTGACATTGATGTGCAAGTAGAAAACGGGTTAAATAAACATCTGCAACTCTTCAACATATGTCTCTGCATGTAACATTTGTACATATATTTAGCATCATTTCATGACGTGTTGGTCAATAAAAAAAATGGGACACGGTCACCTTCCCTCCACGTGCTTCGCATAAAGTTGATTTTCAGGTACGTCGGTTCTCCCGAATTTTTCATGTGCTTTTATTGAGTACACTTTTGAGGCATAACATATGTGTCTCCGTTTACTTCTTTTCCCGGCTTTTTCATCCTGCAAATTTCCGTGAGCTCACAGCGTATTAGCCGAGTGATTTTAGGTGAATCCACTTGTCTCGTATGTCCACTACGTTTATAAACTGGAAGACAAGTCAAGCGTTTTTTTTTAGTTCGTTTTTATGTAGATTGCTTTAGGAGGCCTGGCTGTCGTATGGTGCCGTCGCCTGGCGAAACCGAGGCCAAATCCCATCTAACGTAGCCACCTCAGCATGTGCTCGCATCAAGAGAACTCTTCTTTCTCTTGTTCTTCGAGCACCTTGATGATGGTATTAGCGCTGGCAAAATGCCTTATAGCACAGCCATGCGTGCTCAAGTGAAAGAAAAGTATCCATCCTCTTGTTGATCTAGCACCTTGATGGTTATAGAGATAAATAGCAATAAAGAGAGAAAACAAACAACACGTTGTAATATAGAATAAGAAAGAGAGTGAGAGGGAAAGAAATACAAAGCTGAAATGAAAAAAAAAAGCTGCTCATTTCCACACGTACTGCAGGCTTGGCACCACTAGGAAAAAACTGCCTGATTTTTTTTTACTAAGCCTTGTGCAGATCTCGTTGATGACACACCTACAAAAAGCACGTGTGTCTATTGGGAAAAATTCTCTTGAATCATTTTACTAAATACTTCGTTTGCTCTGCCTTTATTGGAAAATACGTCGTCTACTCTGACCTTAACTAATGCCGCCCGCTTGCTAAATGGCCTGTCTATATTTATCAGTTCTTGCTCTCTTTCTGCGTAGTAACTAAATGAATTGCGCCCATTTGAAGACTCGTCCACTAGGAAGCAGTAAACTAAGAAAGCGCATCACTCCCATTTTTTAATATTCCGCTGTTATGTTTCGTACATAATGAACAAAAATACTCGAAATTCAGAATACAAAACACAGCAACCAAACCTCTTATTCGTCTCGTCATTCCCCTTCAGCGTACTTCTGGCGCCAATAAAAAGAAATAAAACCATGGCGTTCATTTCTCGGGGGCACCTAGGATGAGCCGACATTTGCCTCCAACTGTACCTCCAAATAAATGAAGTGGCCTGGAGTCACCTGTCAATGGAGGGCTGGGACATGTTTAATTGGCAAGACCTAAATCGATGGGGACAAGGAAGTTTTTTCTATGCGTTACGTAAGGAGAAGTGACAGGAAGGGACAGCGTAAAGAAAGCGAAGAAAAATAAAATGTGCGACTTATGCTTATGTTAAGCAACCTCGAAATGATTTCTCTCAAGAGCACAGCAGTCGAGTTGGCGTGACATATGAAGTAGTCACGGAGAAGTGAAAGAGCATTGCTTCTCTTACACTCACACGTATCCTCTCTTGCCATCTCTCATGCCCATCTGACTTCAGCAGCTGAGCAGGGTGCTGTGTAACAGCCGGATGTTCCTCTTGGAAGGTATGCATTACCACTCGAGAGGTTGAAAAGACTATGCTGATGTGAACACTTTGATGATTATGACGAGTGCGCCATATGGGCAAAATCGGAGCGGGAAATTCACTGGAAGAGGAGAAGACAAAAGACTGGGCAGCGGACGTGTGCAGACGGCTTCGATGGTTGTCGGGGCTTTGGACCCCGTGTCGTGGGCACTCGCCCAGGTTGAGCATGACTTGAACGCCAGCAAAATGTCAGGGTGCGGGACATCGACTCAAGCTCGAGCCAGCGAGCTACGCAAGAAGGCGTGTTTCACCGTGGATGTTACTGCGATGAACTCGACGCCACGTTGCCCGGTGCTACGGTCACCACAACAATGGTGCCCGTGAGTGTGGTCATGTAGACTTGGTGTCGCCAGGAGTGAAGCACGCTGACTGTAACGACGTTGACTTTCTTCTCGCGTGGAAAGAACTTTAGTGTAGACTTTCCATGTATCATTGTAAGATTCCATCATATGTGTTACTGTCCTCGTCCGATATAAAGAACATCTTCGTGTTATCAGGTTGTCTTGAGTGCGTCCGATGACCTGGGCTCATTGAGTAAACCCCTTACTCACCACAATACATACGGCGACGGCGAAACAATCTCGTTCAACTTTTTGATGGTTGTTCCAGTCAACCGCAGATAGAGCAATGTGCTTCTCCTCAAACAAACTGTGGAGGCGTCCGAAGCGGATACTACAGCCGTTTTCCAGTGCAAATGTGTCTCCGTACCAAATGGCCAAACAAAAAGTGCGAAACTCCGCAGCTTTGTTTGTGTAGTGGTTTTCGCCCTGGCTTCATGAGTCCGCCAAGTGTGCCTTTGCACCCATTTGTTTTGTGGAGGCGGAAATGTTGTAGGCCCGTGTACTCAGATTTGGGTGCACGTTAAAGAACCCCAGGTGGTCAAAATTTCTGGAGCCCTCCACTACGGCGTCTCTCATAATCAAATGGTGGTTTTGGGACGTTAAACCCCACAAATTAAATCAATCATTTGTTTCGAGACGTCGAGAAATGCGGCACGTTCTACTTCATAGAAGAAACACCACAGCTATGTAGCGCTTCCCTGGAAAAGAACCCCTACCTGGCGAATAAATACAGCCTCTTCTACGTGCCATTCAACTCGCTTTTTCACTCAAAAGAACTAGCAGACGCGTCGTACAGCGCTGAGGACAAAAAGATGCTCTTGTTTTTTGTTGTGTTTTTTGCGAGTTCAAAACTTGTTATAGAATAATCGTAATTTTAAAACATGCTCGGGCTGCCCTTCTATTCAGAGCTCTCTCATTATGCATTAGGACATATTTATCAGTATTCGAACAGAAGTAGAAAAGTAATCAGCTTTTTGACTTTATTCATAAGAAATATTCTTGTAAACGTTTGATCCTAGTAGCCTGATGGTGTATCTTGCTTGTTCAAATTCATGTTTTTATATATACGTGTACTAAAAAGGCAAAAATATTTTCATTACATGATATATCTGTGTACGATAGTCTGTCTTTCGCTAGTAGAGCCCCAGGAATGGTACGAAGACACTATGTGGAAGTAAAGATAATAAATACTATTCGACTTTTTTTTACTTTCTGCATATTGTCACGTATTGCAAGAGGGTGACACAAACAATAGCTTTATTAAAGGGCGAACTTGTGCCCAGAAAAATAGGTAAATAACTGAGTCCGCTAAAGCGTTCCACACTAGCGTCTCTCTCGAACACCTTTTTTCACAACCCGTCGATCAGGCCACCGTCGCGAGCCCAAGCACGAGGAGCAATGACTCGCGTTGCTACAGCGCGCGCAGGTGCGCTACGTTGTAGACGCTTGCATAGCGTCTCGCTGGTTCTCCTGGTAGTTGTAGACGCTTGCATAGCGTCGCGCTGGTTCTCCTGGTAGAAGGCAGTCTCTGCGGCATTACTCCCCCTCCGAAATACGCATCGTCCCGATGCGCGGTTGGGGGAAGTACGCAAGGGGGAATGCTTCAGCATCTCTCGAAGTAGGGCTTCATGCGGGCTACATGTACGACCTCTGCATGGTTTTGACGTCTTGAGCGCTCTTGTCCTTCAGGAATAACTTCATAAGTTATGTCACTGAGTTGGCGGATGACCTTATATGGACCAAAGTAGCGTCGAAGAAGTTTCTCTGACAGCCCACGGTGGCGTATTGGTGTCCACACCCACACTTGATCGCCTGGCTGATATTTGACTTCTCTGCGGCGCAGGTTGTAGTAGCTCGCGTCCCTACATTGTTGTTGACGTATTCGATGTCGCGCTAGTTGGCGCGCTTCTTCAGCTCTTTGTAGGAATTCTTCAACGTCAGATGGCTCATAATTGTCGTTATCGACAGGGAGCATAGCGTCGAGTGTTGTAGTCACCATACGGCCATAGACCAGCTCAAATGGAGGAATGCGGGTGGTCTCCTGTACTGCCGTATTGTAGGCGAACGTTGCATAAGGTAGGATTTCGTCCCACGTCTTATGCTCTATGTCCACGTACATCGACAACATATCCGCTATGGTGCGGTTTAGGCGTTCCGTCAACCCGTTCGTTTGGGGATGATACGCAGTACTTTTTCTATGAGTGGTATTAGTCATATTCATCAGGCACTGCATCAACTCCGATGTGAATGCTGTTCCGCGATCGGTGATAACTACCATCGGGGCGCCATGTCGCAGAACTATGTTGTGAACGAAGAACTTGGCAACTTCCGCAGCCGTTCCTCGTTCCAGGCAGCCAGTTTCTGCGTACCGCGTTAAATAGTCGGTTGCGACAATAATCCACCTCTTTCCTGAGGATGACATTGGAAACGGCCCGAGAAGATCCATTCCAATTTGCTGAAAAGGAGTCTCAGGTGGGTCTATGGGCTGGAGCAGGCCGGCAGTTTTCAGAGGTGGTGTTTTGCGCCTTTGACATTCGCGGCATGTCTTCACATAATGCTGTACCGATGCTAACAGCTTGGGCCAGTAATATTTCAGATGAATTCTGGCGAATGTCCGGCTGACACCTAAGTGACCCGAGCACGGTTCATCATGGCAAGCTTGTAATATTTCACGTCTCATGACTTGCGGCAGAACGAGTAAGAACTTTTCTTTGTTGCTTCTGAAGTTCCTTTTGTAGAGTACATTATCACGGAGGCAGAACGACGATAATGTTCTCCTAAATACACGTGGAACTTGGGAGTCGTGCCCTTCGAGGAATTTTATCAATGGGAGCAGTTCTGTGTCGGATCGTTGCTGCTCGGCGATATCTGAAGCCTTCACAACACAAAGGAACGGAAAGTCGTCCTCTTCCGAAGAGGTAGAGTCCAGTGGCGAGCGTGATAAGCAATCAGCATCGCTGTGTTTTCTTCCCGACCTATATACAACTGTAATATCGTATTCTTGGAGCCTGAGGCTCCATCTCGCAAGTCGTCCCGACGGGTCTTTTAAGCTCGCCAGCCAGCAAAGTGAATGGTGGTCGCTGACGGCGCGGAACGGCCTGCCGTAGAGATATGGCCTGAACTTGCTAATCGCCCATATAACTGCCAAGCACTCTTTTTCCGTTGCAGAATAGTTCTTTTCAGCTTTTGACAGGGTGCGACTGGCATAGGCTATGACTTTCTCTTCTCCATTTTGCCATTGAGCTAATACCGCGCCGAGACCAAGATTACTTGCGTCTGTATGGACTTCCGTGTCCGCAGTTTCATCAAAATGTGCGAGGATCGGTGGGGCTTGTAAACGGTTCTTTAGTTCCTCGAAAGCTCTCTCTTGTTCCTTATGCCAAACGAATGATTCTTCCTCTTTTGTGAGTCTGGTCAGAGGTTCAGCAATTTTCGAGAAATTTTCTATAAATCGTCTGTAGTAAGCGCACAAGCCCAGAAATCGACGCACCTCCTTCTTGTCTCTCGGCTTGGGGAATCGCGCAACGGCCGCAGTTTTGTCCGGATCCGGGCCAACACCTTCAGCGCTGATCACATGACCGAGAAAACGAAGCTTTTCATATCCAAACTGACACTTTTCCGGTTTAATAGTCAAGCCGGCCGACTGGATGGCGTGAAGCACTGAACGTAGTCGTTCTATATGCTGTTCAAAGGTTGCAGAAAATACCACAACATCGTCCAAGTATACTAAACATGACTGCCATTTGAGACCCGATAGAACACTGTCCATCATGCGCTGGAATGTCGCCGGCGCACAACAAAGGCCGAATGGGAGTGCTTTAAATTCGTACAAGCCGTCCGGAGTTACGAAAGCCGTCTTTTCGCGGTCTCTTTCATCCACTTCAATTTGCCAATACCCGCTTTTTAAATCTAATGACGAGAAATATCTGGCATGCCGTAGGCGATCTAATGTATCATCGATACGTGGCAAGGGGTATACGTCGCGCTTGGTCACGCTGTTCAGTTTCCGGTAGTCAACGCAGAATCTCAACGTGTTGTCCTTTTTCCTCACAAGCACTACTGGCGATGCCCACGGACTGTTGGATGGTTGGATGACATCATCCTCCAGCATCTCTTGCACTTGACCCTTTATGACCTCTCGTTCTTTGGGTGAAACTCTGTACGGGTTTTGATGAACAGGTCTTGTTTGCTCGTCAGTTATTATTCGGTGTTTAACGATCTGCGTGCGACGTACTTTTGACGAGGTGGAGAAACACTCTGAGAAGTCTCTTATGAGGTCCTGTATGATTTGCCTTTCGCCTGATGATAGACTTCTATTTATTGAAACCGCAGCTCCGACATCATCCGTACTTCCCGAAGCAGGTGGTGCTGACGTGAGGCCACACAAATCTGTCGCTGCAGTAAAGCTGTGCAGAAAGGCAATGGCAGTGTCTTTTGCAACATGCTGTATTGCATTTCCGAAGTTTGTGAGCAACACACTGGCGCACCCATCACGTAATTGAATGATGCCCCGGGCTACACAAATACCTTTCTTTAGTAGCAGCTCGACGTTGCTATCCGCTATGCCTTCGGAATCGGCAAATGTGTCATTTCTGACGCCAACCAGCACGCTGCATCGTGGTGGCACGGTTATGTCTTCGTCGATAACCCGCAATGCAGTGCTCTCTACCTCCTTCTCGTCTATGGCCAGCTTCGTCGAGAAGGAAACGCTAGAATTTTGTAGGTTGATTATGGCACCGTTCGCTAGCAAGAAATCCATCCCGAGAATTACGTCCCTTGAGCATTCCGGAAGCACAATAAACTCAGCCACGTAAGTAGCACCCTGAATTCCTATTCTCGCGGTACATCTTCCCACTGGTGTTATCCTGTGGTCCCCAGCCGTTCTTATTTGTGGACCACTCCACGGCGTCAAAACTTTCTTGAGATCCCTCGCGAACGCGTAGCTGACGACTGAATAATCCGCACCGGTATCGACTAAAACGCTCAATTCCCGCTCGTCCACCGTAACGCGCAAGTCCGAAGAAATTGATTCCTTACTTATCTTAGCCGTTCTTTTCTGCCTGTCGCTGCTACCCTCGGGTCTTGACGGAGGATCTTCGCCTTGTCGAACAACAGCGGCCTTGCCTCCACAGGTCGCTGGACTTAGTTTTCCTGCCGCGGGCTCGTTGAACGTCTTGGTGGACCTGAGAATGGGGAACTTGGACGCCGGGGGCTCGGTGATCGGTAACGTTTCGGCGCCGGTGACCTTGGCTGGTGCTGAAAACTAGCAGATGGGAGTTGCTGCCTTGACAGGTAATCTTCTATCTCCATGGGTCTTTCACCATTACGCGGGCATGGTGCGTTCACAGAAAACCCCCGCAGGCCGGCCCTCCGGTATGGGCACGTTCTGTAAAGATGTCCAGCCTCTCCGCAATGAAAGCCGCAGAGACTGCCTTCTACCAGGAGAACCAGCGCGACGCTATGCAAGCGTCTACAACTACCAGGAGAACCAGCGAGACGCTATGCAAGCGTCTACAACGTAGCGCACCTGCGCGCGCTGTAGCAACGCGAGTCATTGCTCCTCGTGCTTGGGCTCGCGACGGTGGCCTGATCGACGGGTTGTGAAAAAAGGTGTTCGAGAGAGACGCTAGTGTGGAACGCTTTAGCGGACTCAGTTATTTACCTATTTTTCTGGGCACAAGTTCGCCCTTTAATAAAGCTATTGTTTGTGTCACCCTCTTGCAATACGTGACAATATTTACATGACAGGCTACAATCGTTCAGGAAACCTAAACCATTTAAAGAAGTATGTAGTGAAAACTACGCGTGGAGAAGGAAGTATTCCTGAAGTACGCTGCCAAATCTTCATTTCTATCTGGAATTCACAACATTTCCAATTTTTTAATAAAGGACCTAACAAGAAGCATGCGGAAATGCAGCCAATATTAGAGATTGAAGTTACAGGTTATAAGTACTGAAACTCTGCTCTCAAATCTCGCGATTATTTTGCAGGGATCATTCTCAGTGTAAAATACGAACACACTTTTTCCCACATATATTTCTTTCTCGTAGCTTGATACCTCTCGCTATTATAACAAGTCTTCGAAACCACACAAAAAAATAAACGTTTTTGTGGCAGGTATCTTTGATACAAACCTATGTAAACTATTCTTTCTATAGGAAAACTGACAATGAACCCATGTTCATGTGTGTCTGGATATTAGTGTTGGCTTATTTTAACGTGATATTGTTAAAGAGCTTGCTTCGCAGAAATTGCAGCGTCGGCATCGACGTTGTTGGTTGTGACCACAAAAACATCATATTGTCTGCGAACAAAAAATTGAAAAATATGCGAATGTAATAAATAATAAACATTTTGTGGATCGAAGGAAGGACGGAAGACGAAAAGGAAAGAAATGCAGAAGGGTCAAGCAGATGTGGGTTTGGTTTGCTATCCTACGCTCGGGAAAGAGGAAATGAAGGATTGAAATATAAAGAGATAAAAAGAAGGAAGCATATGAAAAACAATGCTGCAATCCATATTAGTGAACGCATTATCTCTGGCGCATCACGTCGCACTATAGGTACACGAGTAATGGTGCCTACTGAAGGCTTGCAAGTACTGAACATACACCATCCAGCACTTGTGCGTACAGATTGAAGTGAAAATCAAACCCAGGGCGTCTCAGTGACAAGCAGGTGTTCTACAACAGTTTCGCGTCATATTTTGAAACTTCTTTGTGTAAAAAAAACACTTAATGAATGTTACGTACTGGAACGAGTCTCTTAACGTATGTGATATTTCATAACAAAAAAGCACTACTTGCACGAAGACTTAAAATTAAATCACTGAACGAAATAAATAATACTGGCTAGTACAGTACACTTGGAACATGATTCACCAGCTTTGCTTCGCGTAAGGCCATTCCTCTTATATTCAATGGCCCTGCGTGATAATTGAAATGCCCTGTATAGTTTAAATGCTAATAACATTCCCCGATTTACGTGTAGAAAGTCATGATACCTGCCTTTCACTGATTTGTCAGGTTGTAAATATCACTATTAAAAACACTTACCCCACAAATGTTTTGGTCGGCAGTAAGCTCACCTATATTATGGGCAGACATCTCTCGCTCAAATAGGCTACATGCAAGAGGTATTATTTCAAAACAATATCTTTATTTTGTTTTCATGTTGGTAAGTATTAATTTAGAGAACTACCTCCACTCAGGAGACTGTTTCTGACTCTGACACCGCAAAGCAAAGACCTTCTAAATACAGACGCCTAGTCCTTTACTTCGTAGAACAGCTGTACCAGCTTCTCACGAACCAATGAAACGTACTCTTGATAGCAGTTTGAAGACTGCACGTCACTGTATGCAGCCAACTACATTACCTCACTGCTACGTGAGATTGCTGGTATGAGTCTGACATCTCTGCTTAACGCTCTTGTTATTCACGTTTTCATTACCCAAGGAGAACCTTCAGTTTGGAGAAACGATATTGCGGTAGTGCATATGCAAAACGTGCACTCATAAATGAAGTAATTCTTGTGACCCAAGAATACAAGAAGAGCAAAATAGGGCTGTGTGCGTATGTAAAAAGAGCGACGTAGTCTTCAGAAGAGGGAGCAGCTGGCACCATGCATAGCCTTCTCCGTCACAGATATTTCGGTAATGTTTCCGAAGGCTATGCACCGAGAAACCGAATGGCTTTCTGCTCGAACCGAGCTGATCCCACGCAAGTACTGGCAGCTGGAACGTACAGCGCGCTGAATACCTCACACTTTCAGAGACGAATGAGTGCTTTTAGGCTTCATGCATGAACTCAAATGAAACTGCGTTTACGTGTGTGCTCTGTTATTCTGTAAATATAACATAGAAAGCAGTCGCTTCAGAATAGTCAGGTGTGCGAACGTGTGAGGAGAGACAAGTAAGAGGCCCTAGTCGTTCCTGCAGGCACGATGTTATAGAAAGGGTCTCAGACGTGTCCCTTCTTCTGTGCTGAACGTAATGTATGTAATGTTCTGTTTGGGTCGAACTGCATGCGAAATCTCAACTAACCTGAGGTGTGCTGGAATACTCAAAGGAATCGTGCAACAGCGGTGAACTATAACGGTGTGGTAACGCTGTCATATACAGTGAACTGGTTTTTCATCAAATGCGTACACAGATTCACGCTTCAGTCTTACTTTGCAAGCCAAGCCTATAGTCAGAGCTTTTTCTCTTTGGTTAACTTTCCTAAGCGTAATAGCGAGCAAGCAAAATTAGCAAGAGGTATTTTCCGCTTAACAGTGCAAAAATTTAGCTGCTTCTCTGGAGTAACAAATTAAGTAAGCTAAGTAACCTACATGAGTGATTACTTTCGACAACCATATACTTTCTTTCTGAAAAGTAGCTGAAATAACAGTACGTACACACACGCACATAGAAAGGTCGTAGTCTCTCACTGACAGCCGGATCACATATGCAGCTTCTACATTGGCAGTGAATTTCCATAGAAGCCCATACCTTCAGAAAATGGCTGCACATCAGGTGCTTATGGGGCTTAGTGCCATCTGTAGGAGCAGAGTACACTTACAGCGGAACAAAAAATGAAGTGGATGTGACGCAACGTTTGGTAAACAAGTGAACTCATTTTGTTGGCACACGAACAAAATTTGATTCAAATTATTTTCTAGACCCCTGATAACTAAGGACTTACGCTTAGGTTATAGTCGGTGAGTCCTCCACGAGAGCGCTTCAAGTCAACGCCAGCTCAACTAATATCAACTCATGGCTAGAAAATGCAATTTAAGTGTACTACCATTCAATTCTGCTTGGTTTCACTAGGAAACATAACACTGGAAGTTTTATTCAGTGTTCGTGGTACCTTTCGCAGATGTTTAAATTCAGAAGCAGTATACTTTCTATATTTGCAGCATTGTTTATTTGTTTCGCGTACACAGAGGCACGATAGTGTGCAAATGACACGCGTTTTTCAGTTGTAACAAGAAGAAATGATGCCTAATCACGCCAAAATTAGGATAATAAAGTTTTACTGAATGGTTCTAATAATGAGCTTTATTTCACTGCCACAGCAGTCAACAATAAATGTAAAAATTAGCACAAAAAGTGTGCGGACCCTGTATGCGCTCTGTTTTGCATTATGTTCCGATCACTAGCTCTGACATCCGGGACTGGAGGCATGCGAATTGTAGCGCTATAGATGCCCTAATAATATTTTCATCGATAACACGAATAATGGTAGATGTTGCGCGTTCAAGCAGGAAACAAGGCCGCCGTTATACCGATGCATAAAAATGCAGCGAGCACAATGTTCCGAACCGTTGCCTTTCCTTCTTAGCAAGGCGACACGGGTTGTCAGGAACCCGTCTATTGCTATTGCACTCTTGCAGACCACATCGTTTCAGTGCGTACCGAGGCAAGCATTCGGCGTTAGAAATTATCCGCATCGTTCTGCCACCCGTTTGGACACTTTACTCGAGACATTCACCCACGATGAAACGCACTTCACAACTTCGCGCACTGCACAACTGAAAATTTTAGCACAATAAATTCAATGGCGGAAGCAAGCACGGAACACTTAAATACGTGAGAAGGCGTGTCATCTCAGACGAAGTTTACGAGTGCGCCTTTTCATACAGCGCAAGGGCTGCACTAAGTTTTAAGGGCATTGAGGATGCTGGAAATAAAAAGATTTTTCGTAATAATAAACACCGATGTAAATTGGAAAAATAAATGTTATTTGTAAAACATAGCGATTGCTTCGCCTTTTAATCAAACCTTGTTTTTATCTGGTAATACTTCTTCCCTCCAAACACAGTCACGCTTCGATTGTAGTAATCCTAACTCCTCGTGCTCATGTCACTAGCAATAGCGTTTGAACCGCTATATGACCTAAGTTTCGCAACCTATTTGGATAGACCTTCGAAGCAGTGTCTGCAACAGTATCCACAACAGTGCGCCGAGCATCAAGCGCTTCCGCGGAAAGGATGACATTGCAATGCAAGCAGCAGCAGACAGAAAAACAAGAATGACAAAAAGTATGCTCACGGGCATGTACATAGGAGGTGCAATATTGCCAGACAGATATGTTTGAATAAATAACTTCTCAAGAAACGAAGATAGATAAAAAAATTTCCATGTGAAAGTTGTAGGTTGGTTTGCAAAACGTCTGATTAGACAGTTTTGAACTCTATATCTGTTAGGTATTAGTGTTTTTCTGTGTTTTTCTGCTAATTGCTAATGCCCGCAAAATACAAAAAATACCACGTGACAAACCCGCTCACGCGTCAGGGCGCAGGATAATTCGAGTGCACCCTAACGTTCCGCATACGAACAACACGCTTCCCTCACACTGGTTCACGACAGCGATACGCAGTCACAGCAGTTATTATTTTTGTGGCCAATAGCAAAAGGTGTTCATCGTAAAGCCACCATCATCGTCGAGGCCCTGCTGAGACATCCCAATGGGGCAAATGCTATGGTCTTTCGTACGCGGAACGTTAGGGAGTGCTAGAATCATTGCGCGCACTGGCACATGAGCGGGTTTGTAACGTGGTATTTTATTGTATTTTGCGAGCATTCGTAATTAGCAGAAAAACACTAATACTTAACAGATATAAAGTTCCATACTGTCTAATCGGACGTTTTGCAGACCGATCTGCAACTTGCGCATTGAAATTTTTTATCTATATTCGTTTCTTGAAACGTTAGTTATTAAACTTATCTAATTAAATATATTTGTGAACAAAAAAAATTATTCTAATTCCAGGCAATTGTAAGCAACATGCATTTGGTCGCGTCGTAATTATGTGTTCCGGCATATTTTTAAACTTTGTCTGCGGAGAAGCTTGACTCACCAAGAAGACACCTACAATAACTTTTTCTGAGTTTTCACTGGTAGCGCTTGCTCCCTGATGAAATTTGGACGAGAATAAGACTGTCTGTTTTATATCCGCATCGTTTGATATTATTACATACATAATACATTGTTTCGATATTATTACAATTACGCAGTCACTCTTGGCTGCCGACGATTGTTTTAACATTAGGAAAGATGAGCGAGTTCACAAGCGTAGCTCTGGCGTTGAAGTCCCTACAACCTGCGTTCGACACAAGGCTCGTGCTCATGCCGTAGCGCCAGTACAGTCACGCTCATACTTTTTTGTTTTCGTCTAAGGTGACATGTCAAAAATTATATGCATATGGAGAATAGATGTACCCGTCTGCTGCAGATGCTTACAATCATGACTCCATTGTTTATCGCTTGCGTTCACTAAGACAGCGTTCTTGTGACCCAAGCCCCCTAGTTATCAATATCAGTGCTGCTCAGTACAAAGTTCTGCAACTCAACGAAATGAATAGCACATTAGTATGAGGCTCCTATATCTATGAACGTAATAATAAAAATATTACGATACATAAGCATTATTACAGTGAAATAATGAATATGGAAGTCTTACTTCAAGACCAGGCGAGATTTCATCCAATTCTCGACTATAATCCATAAGGGGTTTATAAACACATGTCACCTTTACAAGCTGTATAAGGTGAAGATACTGTTGGCTGAACTTCGATACTTTTGAAGAAAAAAAACTCATCCAGAGCAGGGTGTCAATCAATCAAACAATCAGTCAATGAATAAATCAATCAATTATTCAGTTTTAATTATTACGAAGAGAGGATTGTTACCGAGTATAAAATACACAGACGGAGACACATTGTATTAAACTGCAACGGGACCTTGGTGATGGTTACAAATCAATAAAACTAAAACTAGCAGCAGCTTGAACCGTAAAAAGATAATTAGGAATACCGATACGAGAAAGGAAAAGAAAAAGGCATAAAATTCAAGTGCACAAATTATGGTAAGTACAATATACAGCCTAACAGTTCTGGTACAACTAAAGAAAAAAAGGAAACACCAAATATTTAACAAGTATTTGTTCAATAGGTTTGTCAATGATGTCGAAGAAATTTTACACATGTGAGATGACAGAAGTGTGACAATAATTTGTGATAGTTAGTATAAGCTTTATGTAGCAGAAAGTTTTTCTTAGCCGCAAACCTGGTCGTGGTAAAGTTTGTAAAAGCAAAGAATCAACTAAACTTGTAAAAAGTTTATTTGGTAATTGTTTAAAAGAACCATGATTACACTGAACCTAAATAAGTTGTTAACACTCAACGGTAGCTTGCTTAGTGAATACTGTTCTCAAAACCTGCTCTGGGAACTCCTCGTCAAAAATTATTCATGTATATATTTTAAAAACAAAAAACTTCTTTTCGAAGCTTTCGTAAAGCTCGCTCCTGAAGTGTGAGGCTTACGCAGTTCGGTTGTTCCTTCGATAGATGGCAAAAATTAAGATTGATGCTCATGATTACTATCATCGTGAGAGTTGTGAGCGCAGGCGATATCATTGGAGCATTACTGCATAGTACGGGTGGATTACTTTTGGTTCGCAACAGACGAGCTGGGGAGGGGCGCGGGAACGCTTATCTCCGACAGAGGCAGGGAATGCATTCAGCCGAGCCAAACAGATGGGACTGAGCGCTACGAACTGGGCTCGGGCATTTCCTTACTGAGCATAGAACACGTAAGTGGATGACGAAGAGGAGCGCGACTGCGCAAGTCGAATCCTGCTCGCAGAAAGACCCCAGGCGGAAAGCGACGTGACGGGCCTCAGCAGCTGCGATCCAGGGCGCGGAAACACGGGGCCATATAGGAAACTGCCCGCGCCCAAACGCTTATCCGGTCAGTTCCACCCGGAGTCGCATGTGCCTGTCGAACACCCCACTACGCATCGCATCGTGAACATTGTGCGCTGGTGACGGCTACGTGGCGAAAGGGGGAGGGGGGGTCAGGGATGTGCGACAAGGTCTGCAGTCGGGCTGTCACGAATTGGACACTGTGGCTTTCTACCATTGCTGACTGCGCCAATATATTCATGATTATGTGTGCGTGTCATTTTCTTTCCGACAGCATTACCATTCACCTGACATTTGCAGTAACAAGGAGAGAGAAAGAAAAGGGAGATAGCAATGCCAACTGTACCTGATCATTGCCAATAGACTTTGTGAAAAGCCTACAGGAAGCGACGCGATCACGTGATGCTCTGTTGCCTTCAGGCTTTTGTTCATGCAGGTTCGAAAACCTCAGAGAGAGAGAGAGAAAAAAATAAAAATGCGAAAAGTAGTATAGAAGTAAATTACGTCGGAGATAGTTCCTCCACTGAAGGGGAAAAAATCTGGAAAGACCCGTTGCGCTCAGCTTTCCTCGCTCGCTTAGACTTAGCGATGCGTGAAATTGTGGCACATGAAAGGCTCCGGTTGTTACGTGGCATACGTATTAGAATGTGTCCACCTGTCAAAAAAGCGTGTGCTCGTTTAGTACGTAACTGTGTACGACAGTTTGTGGGCGTGTGTGGGTAAAGGAAGGAGTCAGCAGGTCTGTTCTCCAACCTCCTATATTCATGCGTGCCGCGTTAAATTTTCATGAATCCAGTATTTTCAGCTGTGGAAAAAGGTCTTCAGGGCTTGTGATGCCCACACATTTACCTGCTTCACTTCTAAATGAAAACAGACAAAGCAACTGCTTGCATTTGTTGAGAGACGAATTTCCTTTATTTTTTGAAAATACAAAAACCATATTTGTGTTCGCCTTCTCTGCTTCATTTTATTTATATGTTTTTTACGCATAGCTGGATATGACGCCGAAACGATGACAACTTGACACAGCTTTCACTTGCTCTGCAAGTGTACACATTTATTCAAGACAGAACTGCGAATGTGGCTCAGTGGTCATGTTCTTGTGCTTCAAGAAGAAAACTAAAGAAAGGTAGACTCAATTGCGAGCCACAATGGCCACATTTTTTGCCTAATAGAGGAATGAAGTAGGCTTCGAATCAGATGCATCGAATAAATCTGCAGCATTTTATTGCTCTTTTATGCAGGTCATCGTGGTAGGTAGGAGCACATATAACAAATTTTAAATCACTGTGTTCTATAAACTGGTAACCTGGTTTCTATAAACCGGCTTCTAAGAAAGATTAGTTTCTCGCATCAAAATGTGGCACTTGATTCATAAAGACCACACTTGAAAAAAAATTTAAATACTTATTTAAAGAAATGATGGAGTGCAAAAACACGATTCTGATACACCTTTGACCCTCCCACGATTGATATACATTTCTCAACACCAATAATCACTACTCTACGCTTGATGCGCATTGTTAAGCTTATTTTCATGCAAATAAAGGCTATTCACCCATACTCATTTAGCCTAGCGTGTTATAAAGCTTTCCCAAATCGACACACATCTCAGAGCACTAGACTAGTGGAGGATTATTGTGCATACAGCATAATTAGCACTTCACAGTCAATAAGGGCACCTTTCGTTTAGCAAAGCTTAACTTTGGGATAGTATACAGCAATGTATTGTTGAGGCAAACAAGCACCGCAATGGAGCACAAAACAAGTCACCAATTATTCTGACCACTCACTTTGTTACGTGTTTATGATTTTAGTTCAGCGCAACCACATTACAAAGTTCCACATATACTTTCGCAGTGGGACACGCCGGAAAAGGGTACTTGCTCTGATAATGAACCCTTTATTGAGGGCACTTATTTAACCTCTTCAATACGCCTATTCTATTCTTCTGTTACACCTTCTCTGCCCACGTTTGGCTGTGACATGCCGCTAATGAGGAAGTGCTGATGTCGCCTTGATCCGCCTAAATCCCCTTGGCGGCTTCACAAATCTTTCTGTTTGTTTCTTGGTGCTCATCGCTTTTTTGTGTTCTTTAGGTTACTCCATGGCTAGCTCCGTCTTTCTGCGCATCGCTAGTGAGTTGCGCGCGGGGTATAGATGGAAGCGGGAGCTCGGACTAACCTCAGCATTTGCGTCACAAAAACGCTAATTGGCTGCCACTGAGCACTTTGCATGAAAGTCCTCTCAAGCCAGCGAAGTGCTCCCTTTCGTGATTAAGGGAAGGAAGTGGACGAACTGCGGCTTTCCGAAGGAAATTTTAGCGCCATATCAAAAAATGAAGTCCTTATTGTTAGCAGCGAGTGATCTCACTTGACTTAACGTTAAGCACCAGGTCCCCTTGAAGTGAGATAATAAAATTGATAAATGTTTCTGAACGCGAAAATTGGAGAGTCTGTTCAGTCAGTATATTCCTGATGAGGGTCACGCTTCGGATAACAGAGATAAGAGCCTTCACGACTTAGGCGGAAGACATGTTCAACCAAGCCATCTTTATAAAGAAGCATTTTAAACTTTGAAAGAACTTATTGACATGGTTCTCAGCACTTTACATTTAGGTGTAATGTTTAATGCGGTAGATGTGGACGACGTTCGTTATTTGGAAAACTGATTCTCACTAGCGAAAATTGCTGCCGAGAAAAAAAAAGTTTAAGCGATTCTAGAAGTTTCTAGAAGTTGCATATACTGGGTGAATTGACCACTTTATTTCTCTAATCCGTATACTTATTCAGAAACAAAGAGACACAATGAAATCGCATCTCGTGTTGTTTCATTTGTCGTCTTGTATGTTTAGATTAATTTGTGAAAATTTGTTTATACGAGTGCTAGCACAATCCTAGCTTTTTTACAAGCATTTAACTCATGAACCATACCACTAGTTCACTCATAGCACATTCACGAAAGGGGATACATCAATACTCTGATATATCGCGTCCTACAATGAATCCAACTGGCACCACGATGCTCAAGGATGAAAGACTCGACATTGTCAAATACCACTGAAGGTTGTTACTACTGACGGATTTCACAAGTGCTTCTGGTTACCATCGACAATATAACTTGTCCCAGGAAATATGCCTAGAATACTTCCTTTCTGTTCTATGACATCATGCTTACTGGTGAAAGAGTAGAAACAGAGTGACTGAGTCAGGGATGGTCACAATTGCCAAGGCATGAGCCTGCTGGATAGCACTTCTAGGTCACAAGTTTTCTACTGTTGCAGTTGGGCATAACACGGATATTGTGCCCAGAATAAAAACATTTTGTGTGCACCAGTTGAAGCTCGAAATAATCCCCGTGATAGACTACATTAAATAGCGTCTTTATACGTCTGACACAGTATACTGTTATATCCGATAGAATCGATGTTGTCTCGTTCCTACTCATCTACGTGACTGATAATCTCCTATTCAGTGATTTCAGATATAAGCGAGACAACCTACACACTTTAGGTGAAATTTATGGCTAAAAAGCAATAGTTCATTGTGTAATTTCACAGGGAAAAAAAGGTGTAGTGATTCCAAGAATTTCATAACACTCAGCAAGAGTATTGTCATTGGGCCTAATAGCGTTTCACTAACTTACCTAGTATAAGAATATATATATATATATATATATATATAGATATATATATATATATATATATATATATATATATATATATGGGATATGGCACAACGGGAGCGTTGTCAACAAGGATAAATATATTTATTTCCCAACAGTTTCGGGAGGGGACCTCCCTTCATCAGGGGATGAGTTATACTGACATGAGCTTCCAAACTTCCTTGCTGCCGCGTCCCTCTCGCCTTGAAAGACGTTTGCGAGAGTGAGAGGGAACTGGAAGAAGGAAAAAAAAGTAGAAAAAAGACGAAAAAAGAAAGAAAAGAAAGAAAGTAAAAAAGAGGAAGAACCACTGTCAACACTGAGAACGTCCGTTCTCAGTGACGGACGTTCTCAATGTTGACAGTGGTACTTCCTCTTTTTTACTTTCTTTCTTTTCTTTCTTTTTTCGTCTTTTTTCTACTTTTTTTTCCTTCTTCCAGTTCCCTCTCACTCTCGCAAACGTCTTTCAAGGCGAGAGGGACGCGGCAGCAAGGAAGTTTGGAAGCTCATGTCAGTATAACTCATCCCCTGATGAAGGGAGGTCCCCTCCCAAAACTGTTGGGAAATAAATATATTTATCCTTGTTGACAACGCTCCCGTTGTGCCATATCCCATACCTTCACGAAGACTAACTGGCCCATTGAATTATTACTCCCACTATATATATATATATATATATATAAGGGAAAGAAGTGTATACCTAAGGGCTCGTTTTTCCGTGCTTTAACACCATAATAATGAGATCTAACAGACAGTAATGCCAAGGATTGTACAGGGGAAGTTGTTAGAACCAATGGAATGTAAATAATAAGAAAGCAAAGTGGATGAAAAAACAACCAGCCGTGAGCAGGAATATATATATATATATATATATATATATATATATATATATATATATATATATATATATATATATATATATATATATATATATATATATATATATATATATATATATTCTGACGAAGGCCGGTCCCACGGCCGAAACGTAAAGAAACCTTTCCGTTTTTCGACGTGTGTCTTCTTTTTATTCATATATATATATATATATATATATATATATATATATATATATATATATATATATATATATATATATATATATATATATAAGGAATTCTAGCGAAGCTACAGACCGAAGCGAAACCTACATATACCGGTTGCCCGTTCTTTAAGTAAACGTACTACTCGCTTTGCATATAGTGGTTGATATTGAACTTCAATGCTGTAATCTCTGTTACGACGAGTTTCCAAAAAGAAAAAAATAAGCAGCACCCGGTGCAGTTCTTTCGAAAGCAGCTGTGCACAACGCTTGCAAAAGCAGGTGTAGTTATATCGTGCTTTTCTACCATCTTTTCTTTTATGGGGCAGAAACTGAATTTGGCCAAAATATGAAAAGGAAATATTCTTTGCACCGCACCTTTTTTTTTTCTCTTAAAATTGGCTCTATGCGAAGTACGACTCAATTTACTTGCTCGCCCCATTTAGAAAATGATTTGCTTTCTCTCCTCTCTCAGCGGCCACCTTCGCGTTGCTCACCAACATTTGCGTCTGCACTGCACTGCAGTAATAGGTAGTATGCACTGTTACGGCCGCGTGTGGCCACGTCTTTGCTAAAACACGAGAATTCAAAAACTTTCCCACCCAACCCCGAAACTTCTTTTCACAGCTACCATAAGCACCGTTGCGCTGACACCACTAGGATATCGAGTACATGGCTTTGGAGCACCAGTTACTTTCCCTTATTTCCTGGCTTGAGGAGCGTTTCCTTCACTGCTTTTTGTATCGCTTCCGGCATTTCGTTACGCAGGTGGGTGCCTACGGAAGTGGCGTGCTCAAATGGCTCGCCAGCGAAACCTTCCCATTTGTTAACAGCTTCTATTCATTGGTCTGAATGGTCTTGTGGCAGAACTTTCAAGGCTTTTTGTTCCCTTGATCGTCTATATTTCACTGGGTGACTTCGCCTGTACTTCGAATTTCTATATGACAACAGCTCCTTTCTTACGACCGATTTATTCATCTGAAAAGCTTTCTTTTTTGTTTCATGTTTGTTTTGTATTATATCAACACCTATGCGCAGCGCACGTCATCTGTTTGTTTCTCGGCTTTTGTTCTTGCTTCTCGTAACACTATCGTTCTACGCAAAACCATAAGCAATATGCACCGAAGTGCTACCATGATTCATACGCATTTCTAGAGACCCACAATACAGCGGTGAGACTAGGCCTCCCCGTTCTTTCGTGGGAGCAGCCCGTGAAGTTGCTCCAAAAGCATAGGAGGAAGAGGTGGAAGAAAGTTTAAGCGGAAAGACAGGGAGGTTAGCGAGTTCTTAGACCGGCTAGCTACCCTGTGCTGGGGAAAGGGGTGAGGAGAATAAAAGATGTTAAAAAGAAATGTTGCGAAGAGAGTGAGAAATTACAAAAAAAAATGCGACAAAGGAAAGGCAACATCAAAGAGTATTAGACACTAAAGTCTGTCTCTGAGGCCAGTTGTCCGCAAAAAGTGCAGCAAAGCTATCAAAGCCTTCTGGTCTGAGAATGGGCTCGGCCAATGACCCAGAATCCTTTGTTCCGACAAAGGCCGATCGTCTAGTCTATCCAGAGCTGCAGTGAGTTCTTGTCTTTGCGCGTTGAAATGGGTGCACTCACACAGAAGGTGCGCGATGGTTTCTTCGCAACTGCAGTAAGTGCATGTAGGAGAGCTGGCCATCCCAATGAGAAAAAAGTATGCGTTCGTGAAGGCCACTCCAAGCCACAGGCGGCTAAGAAGAGTCTCCTCAGCTCAAGATTTCCTTGGGGGAAGACGAAGCTGCAGATCGGGATCCAAGTTATGCAGGCGCGCGTTTGTAAAGTCTGTTGAGTTCCACTGTACCAGTGTGAAGTCACGTGCAAGCGAACGAAGTCTTGTAGCTGCGTCGGTTCTTGAGAACGGGATGGCTGTGTATGGGGTACCATCGTGTGCAGATCTAGTGGCCTCATCTGCGCGGTCATTGCCATATATACCGTAATGACCTGGTATCCACTGACACACTATGCTGTGCAGTTTTTCGGTTGCTTGGTGATGAAGAAGCCTTATTTCAGCTACTAACTGTTCATTAGATTCATGGCGAAAGGGTGATATAAGACATTGAAGAGATGCCTTCGAGTCCGAGAAGATCGACCAAATTCCCGAAGGTTCTTTCACTATAAACTTCAGAGCTGCACGAATGGCTGCAAGTTCTGCAGCTGTCGACGACGTCAAATGCGATGTCATGAATTTAATTGTGATGTGCCTCGCGGGAATAGCCACCGCCACTGCAGAGCTTACTGAGAACACTGAGCCATCCGTGTAAATGTGAAGGCGTCCGTTGTGCTTCTCTTGCAGGAAAAGTAATGTGGCCTGTGTCAGGGCTAGATGCGACGACTTTTTTTCTTATTTTGGATGCCAGGAATTTTAAGAATGGCTTTGAGGGGTGTAGGCACCATAATGGTATCGGCGGCTGTGCTGCATGCGTGAAGTGCAATGAAAGCACTGCGCAATGCTGAGCTACAGTTGCGCTGAACGCTGAGTGGGGCCTGGAAGTTCGAAGTGAGGCGAGGTGATGAGATGGAAGCCGAGCGAAATGTCTTATGTGCATTCTCAAAGCGTCTACGCAGATGTATGCGTTGACTGGATAATCACGCGCAATGATGACTGTCGCTGCTGTAGACGCGCATCTCGGGAGACCAAGGCATATTCTCAGGGCTTGGGCTTGGATCGACTGGAGGACGCGCAAGTTTGTTCTTCGGATCCCGCAAAGTACGGGTAAGCTGTATCGCATATAACCGAGGAACAGAACAGTGTAGAGTTGAAGCATTGCTCGTACCGATGCACCTCAAGTTTTTCCAGCGAGAAACCTCAGTACGTGGGTAATCATGGTGAGTTTAGTTTTCATGTGGGGGATGTGAGGGCTCCAGGAGAGGTCGCGATCAACTATGACTCCAAGGAATCAGTGGGTCTTCACGTAGTTGATCGTGTGTCCGTTGATTTTAATAACATATGGGCTCATAGCCTTATGCGTGAATGCTATAAGCGAGCATTTCTCTGATGACAGCTCTAGTCCCCGTTCTTTCAGGTACTTTGTCGCTATTGTAGCCAAAAGAATAGCGTTTTTCAGGAACCTATAAAGTTCTGTGTCTGTAGCACTGTCATAATGAGCTACCTAGACATACCAAATGTAGTTAAGGTAACACACCAGCAAAATATTTTACTGTTATTACAGGGAGATACCTTTTTCGGGTACCATGTTATCATGTATCTGTTTTCATTTAGTTTCTCAATTCTTATTTGCATCGACCCTGTAGATGGTAAAATATGTTCGCTATTTTTAACCTGAGGTGACAATGATGTTCGTCCTACTAGTGCGTGCAGTGTACTATAAGTCAATCCTACAACTTACAGTTCTTTCGGATTTCCCAATATATAATTATCAACTTGCACTTTTTTTTACAGTGGTGATCTCACACTATAAGTTTGTAAAATTTTGAACAAAATTGATACTAACTACAACACCATACCTTTAAAGCGAGAAAATTCAACTGCAGCGCTGAGATCTAAGTACCTAACCATTGCGCCTTGGCATCTAGTTTGAGTGAAATGCCAAATAGGTGCCACTCATTTGTATCAAAGTTCACACAGTTTACTGCTGCCACGTGACCGCACTTTTTTTGTAATACCATTATGGTGAGTTGTAACCTTTTCTGAGGACTCATATTGCCTGATATTTTGCATGTTCAATTTTTATTTTCTTTGAAATGGTTGCCTCGTTTATCTAACCACATGTGCATTATGTCGAACACTCATTAGAAAGCTCAAACACGATCGAAACCAGCAGTGTCTCTAATAGGATTGTAACCAGTATCGAAAAAAATGCACCATTACGAGGTTAAGAACGCACTGGGACTTTAATGAACAGAGGCTGTGGCGATTCATATCAGCAAAGTGACACTATACTAAAGTTAGTTACGTCGATAGAGTAATGATGTTACGACTCTGCCTCCCCTATCGTTAAGGCTAGACACGAACGCTAAGGTACGAGGCTGTTGTCATTCTGGCATAAAAATAGCTTAGAAATTGCTATAAACTTGTGCTTGTTTGCTTTACAAAGCCTTACAAAGTGGAGATCCATTGGATCTATTTTTGTTATAGGTAAGACACTCAGAGTAAGTGAGGAAACAATTGGGATTTAAGGATAGGATAGTTGAAATTAAGAAGAAGAAATTGACATGCGCCGCACGCGTAGCACGTAAGCAGAAAAACTGCTGGTCATTAAGAGGACTGATTGGATTCCCAGAGAACCCCGCCGTGGTGGTCTAGTGGCTAAGGTACTCGGATGCTGACCCGCAGGTCACGGAATCAAATTCCAGCTGCGGCAGCTGCATTGCCGATGGAGGTTTAAATGTTGTAGGCCCGTGGGCTCAGATTTGGGCGCATGTTAAAGAACCCCAGGTGGTCGAAATTTTTGGAGCCTTCCACTACGACGTCTCTCATAATTATATGGTGGTTTTGGGACATAAATCTCAAATATCAATCAATAAATGGATTGCCAGAGAATTCAAACGCATGAAGAATGGCAGAAAGTTAGGTGGGCCGATTGGATTAAAAAGTTCGCAGGTGTAACGTGGTAGCACAAAACACAAGACCAGGTTAATTGGTGGATCATGGCAGAGGCCTTTGTTCTGCAGCGGGCGTAGTCGGGCTTGTGATGATGATGATAATGACCCACAGAAATAATTCTACTTCGAATTGGTTTTATCATGTTACCACCATTTTGGGAAAGCGCAACACGCAGAAAAAGCATCGAAAGTGTAACGAAGGGGAAGTGGAGAGTTTAGGAAATTTATCAATTTCGCATGTTTACATCAGCTCTTTTCTTAAGAGCAGAAAGGCCATGATTAAAATGGGAGATCTCAAATCAGAAACCTTTGTGGTTGGCTCTAAAGTTACGCCTGATGGTGCGGTGGTCTCAACACTTCTCTTTCAAATTGCTCTCTGTGACTTATCCAAGAGACTCTCGCAAATTCAGGGCATCGGTCATAACCTTTACGCCGTTTATCAAACCATTTGGGGCTCGGTGGGCAAAGAGGGTAAAGTACAAGATGCACTCCAGCAGGCTGCAGATTGCATCGAATATTTTGCTTGTGGTAGCGTACTCCGACTCTCTCCAGCTAATTCGGAACTCTTGCTTTACAGACCTGAAAGAAGGGGTGTAGAACCTAGAGGCGCCCCCCCCCCCTTTCGAATATCGATATAATGCTTCGAACCAGTTCTGGTCATAACAGCCCCAGGGTAGGGGTAATCAGAGTACTTATAATGCTTATAGAGGCTATTGGCACTAACGGACAGATCATAAACAAGCTCAAAGCTGAAAAGTTAAGCAGTATCGGTTTGTCACCAGTGTGTCAAACTCTAGAGGTAGCCTGAGAGAGGACAATTTAATAATGCCATTTCACACCGTTTTGATGAGCCACATTGCTCAGCTGCTGGCAGTCACTGCAGGAAAAGTCATGAAAAGCTTAATCTCATCTCCTGATCCGGAAGACTATCATAAATAGGGCTAAAAATCCCTTCGAGAACATAGTAAGGAATACCTTATGCACTTGGGTATACACAACACGTTGGAAGACATCAACGGGACACACCATATGGATACAATGGTCAGGCCCTCCGCCTGGGCCGCAGGCAGGGCCATCGTGACCATCACAGGGTGTAAGTGCAGTAGGCCAGAAACGTAAGCAGAGTCTCTTTAGAAAGCAAATGTCCAACGTTATGGTCTTTCTGTTCCCCCGTAACATACAATTGCAGCACAACGCGAAGAGGCAGAAGGCCGGAGATAAAACCCTGCTCAAGAACGTTTGTGCAAACGCGGAGTCGGCATGCTTCATAGACGCGGCGCAGTACGGCGTATCAGCAAACTAGTTGGTCGTTGCAATTGACCACGCAGGTTGTGCTATCCACTCGGCGTTTATCAGATGCACCACTCCCGCAAAAGCTGAATAGGTAGCCATAGCTCTCGCTTTTCTTCGCGATTCCCGGCAACACATCTACGCAGACTCACGAGGGGGGAGGTCAGAGGGAGGTCTGAGCCTTTGCATCTGGAATGATATCGGCTGAAGTAATTAGCATCTTAGGTCATAGAAACGTTTCCGAACACACCATAATTTGATTTCCGGCTCACCTCGGATCACATCTGGTCTCCATGGCCAATTTATACGAAATCGCTCACGCCCGGGAAGCCAAACTTCTTCATCATGCTGGTCAGCAGGGGAGTCTTCAGACTCCAATTTCTGATTCGGGGTTGTTCTCCAGGCTTTCAATGAGGGGACTAAACATTACAAGCTGGACAGAAGTGTCTTCCCTCTTTCTCATATAAAACTTTGTAAGGCCCAGCCACCTACCATCCACATGCTTCAGATCAGTTTGAATCCCAGTGTTCATTCCGACGCCCATTTCATGTAAAGCATTGGTCCAACATGCCCAGATTGTGCATCGCATCTACGTTAGAGCACATACTCTTGCAGTGCCCCTCATTACAGAGTTCTCAGCGCATGACTGGAGTTGAATGTAGCTCTGCACTCAGGAGATCAGATCAACTCAAGGTGGTCCAGAGGACCCACGACGTGGCGATGAGGCTCGGCCTACCCGTTCTGAAGTGAGACTGGCCTGCTCCTCTACCACCTCGGGATAGTGTTTCACATGAACTCAATAAAGTTCTCTGTCTGTCTGTCTGTCTGTCTGTCTGTCTGTCTGTCTGTCTGTCTCTCTGTCTGTCTGTCTGTCTGTCTGTCTGTCTGTCTGTCTGTCTGTATGTATGTATGTATGTATGTATGTATGTATGTATGTATGTATGTATGTATGTATGTATGTATGTATGTATCGCACTTGCAGGAAAAATTAGTTGACAATTTTTTTCTTTTATCTACTCATCTGAACATACTCAGCATCATCACTCCCCAAGGTGGTCTAGTGGCTAAGGCACTTGTCTGCTGACGCGCAGGTCACGGGATCAAATCGTGGCTGCGGCGGCCGCATTTCAAATGGAGGCGAAAACGCTTAGGGCCCGTGTGTTTACATTTCGATGCACGTCAAAGAGCTCCAGGTAGTCGATACTTCTGGAGCCTTCCACTACGGCTTCTCTCATAACTATATTGTGATTTTAGAACGTTAAATCCGAACAGTTATAATATAAATAATTATGAGTTTCAGTTGAGGGGCTAATTCTCAAGACATTAGGTAAGAGACATATGCTCGCAGCATATAAGCATGTATGACCGTATGCAATGTATAGTTAAACACCGCCACACCCCGAAATATTATTCTCGCTGCGACTCTGAAAGGCGAATTCCCTTTAGAGTGAGAGCTGTTGGGAAACAAATACTCGTGTCACGCGCAGCGCCGTACTTCTCCAACACCACCACCGCCGGTGCCCATACCAACAAAAAAATCTAGTATTAAGGGCACAGTGGGGATCGAACCCGGGTTCGCTGCATGCTAGCTCAGTATTTTACCAGTGAGCCGCGCAGTTGCTTGGGACTTGTTCGCAAACTTCCATTTGACAGGCTTGATGGGGGGAAAAGAACCGCTTTATTACAAGTAATAAAGTGTTTAAGAACAGCTAAACAACAACGAGGCCTGACCCATTGGAAATAGCGTAACAAGTGGGTTGCCTACTGCTGCAACCCATTAAAAAAGTTCGTTCTTGATCACCCATTGAATATTGCACATATTAACTTCAGGCATGTTTCCTCCTCGTCGTCAGCCACTGCATGAACAATTGGCACAAAATTTCTTGCTAGTGTTTAGCAGATACCACGCTTCTCAGAAGAATGATGAAGGATAGCATATACAATGCCGGTATTCTACATAGAAATTATTATTAATAATGTTGTAGTGTGTACCGAGCAAGTGTGATTGCAGCTGGTATACATTGAGGGTTTAGAAAATTATCTGAAAGGCCACTCTCAAGCTTTCGCTGTGACTGTGCTGCGCCTTCCGCGCAGGCCTGACATTTTTTGAAAAAGCTTCTAGATTAAGTAAGTACATTTAAATTTAATCTGTGGAACAATACTTACACAAAGACTTATTACAGTGACCTCTCAAATGAGTGAACTTCAAGAAACTCAGGAAAAGAGTTCACATAACGGAAAGTGGAGAGAACTGAATATTCGCTGGAATATAAATCCTCATCGGGCGCAAAGGAAGGCATGCATACTATGTTATATGCGATTAACCTCGAAAAGAATTCTGCTAATAAATGCGAAGCATTTTTTAGCGAACTTCAGCGACTTTGAGCGTATCTATCTATCTATCTATCTATCTATCTATCTATCTATCTATCTATCTATCTATCTATCTATCTATCTATCTATCTATCTATCTATCTATCTATCTATCTATCTATCTATCTATCTATCTATCTATCTATCTGTCTGTCTATCTATCTATCTATCTATCTATCTATCTATCTATCCATCTATCTATCTATCTATCTATCTATCTATCTATCTATTTATCTATCTATCTCGCCGCTTACCTATAGGTGCTTTCCTGGTAACCCCCTCAACTTGGCGCGAACCAATATCAGCATGGAAGGGTAAGAAGGTTTGAAGAATATGACGTATTGATCAAGACATGAATAATGCCACAATCCCTTCGCATACGGATGCCCCGCCGCGGTGGTCTAGTGGCTAAGGTACTCGGCTGCTGACCCGCAGGTCACGGGATCAAATCCCGGCTGCAGCGGCTGCATTTCAGGTGGAGGCGGAAATGTTGTAGGCCCGTGTGCTCAGATTTGGGCGCAAGTTAAAGAACCCTAGGTGGTCGAAATTTCAGGAGCCCTCCACTACGGCATCTCTCATAATCATATATTGGTTTTAGGGCGTTAAACCCCACAAATCAATCAATCAATCAACCTTCGCATACGTCAATAAACACTTCCCGCCAGACAGTGGCACATACCAACCAGTGGGTATGTGACGCTGGTATGCGGGTATGTGCCCCAGGTGATGAACACTTAGTATCTACCCAGGAATGACGAGAACACACATGGGCAATTTTAACGCACGGTTAAAAATTAACCAACATTGGTAGCGTCCACCCGACGAATACAAAAACTGAATGTCAGAGTCCCAGCTGGAATTGAATCCAAGCATTCTGCTTGGCAACAAAGCGTTTTACTACAGACCTATACTTAGTCTCAGAAAAGCTTTTCAAATAGACGCTAATCTTCGTGACACGTTCATAGTGGTTGCAGTGCTGCCTACTCAATTTCATAAAAATTACATATGTATGTACTCCTTTGATACAGCCTTCACGTCAGGTTAGAGCCAGTTTCGCTGAAGTTGATTTATGCAGCAGTTTCCGGGGCCAGCATCGTCCAGAGAGTCAGCACTTCGTACCAGATTCTGGTGTTGCTAATCATCATCATCATCATCATCAGCCTGACTACGTCCACTGCAGGACAAAGGCCTCTCCCATGTTCCGCCAGTTAACCCGGTCCTGTGCTTGCTGCTGCCAATTTATACCCGCAAACTTCCTAATCTCATCTGCCCACCTAACCTTCTGTCTCCCCCTAACCCGCTTCCCTTCTCTGGGAATCCAGTCAGTTACCCTTAATGACCAGCGGTTATCCTGTCTACGCGCTACATGCCCTGCCCATGTCCATTTCTTCTTCTTGATTTCAGCTATGATATCCTTAACCCCCGTTTGTTCCCTAATCCACTCTGCTCTCTTCTTGTCTCTTAAGGTTACACCTACCATTTTTCTTTCCATTGCTCGCTGCGTCGTCCTCAATTTAAGCTAAACCCTCTTTGTAAGTCTCCAGGTTTCTGCTCCGTAGCTAAGTACCGGCAAGATACAGCTGTTATATACCTTCCTCTTGAGGGATAGTGGCAAACTACCTGTCATAATTTGAGAGTGCTTGCCAAATGTGCTCCACCCCATTCTTATTCTTCTAGTTACTTCAGTCTCGTGGTTCGGCTCTGCGGTTATTACCTGCCCTAAGTAGACATAGTCTTTTACAACTTCAAGTGCACTATTACCTATCTCGAAGCGCTGCTCCTTGCCGAGGTTGTTGTACATTACTTTCGTTTTCTGCAGATTAATTTTAAGACCCACCTTTCTGCTCTCCTTGTCTAGCTCCGTAATCATGAGTTGCAATTCGTCCCCCGAGTTACTCAGCAATGCAATGTCATCGGCGAAGCGCAGGTTACTAAGGTATTCTCCATTGACTCTTATCTCTCACTGTTCCCATTCTAGGCTTCTGAAAACCTCCTGTAAGCACGCGGTAAATAGCATTGGGGAAATTGTGTCCCCCTGCCTTACACCCTTCTTGATTGGTATTCTGTTGCTTTCTTTATGAAGCACTATGGTAGCAGTTGATCCCCTGTAGATTTCTTCCAGAATGTTTATATATACTTCACTAACGCCCTGATTCCGCAGTGTTTGCATGACGGCTGATATTTCTACTGAATCAAACGCTTTCTCGTAATCTATGAAGGCTATGTAGAGGGGTTGGTTATACTCTGAGCATTTCTCTATTACCTGATTGATAGTATGAATGTGGTCAATTGTTGAGTAGCCTGTTCGAAATCCTGCTTGTTCCTTTGGTTGATTGAATTCTAATGTTTTCTTTACTCTGTTAGCAATTTCTTTGTAAATAGCTTGTATACTACAGAGAGCAAGCTGATCGGCCTGTAATTCTTCAAGTCCTTGTCATCTCCTTTCTTATGTATTAAGATGATGTTAGCGTTCTTCCAAGACTCTGGTACTCTTCCCGTCAGGAGACACCTCGTAAACAGGGTGGCTAGTTTTTCTAACACAATCTGTCCTCCATCTTTCAGCAGATCTGATGTTACCTGATCCTCACCAGCAGCTTTGCCCCTTTGCATGCTCTCCAAAGCTTTCCTGACTTCTTCTATCATTACTGGTGGGGTGTAATCTGGGTTACTGCTAGTTCTTATAGTATTAAGGCCGTGGTTGTCACGGCTACTGTACAGATCTCTGTAAAACTCCTCTGCTATTTTAACTATCCTATCCATATTGGTAGTTATTTTGCCTTCTTTGTCCCTTAGTGCTTACATCCGACTTTTGCCTATCCCAAGTTTCCTCTTCAATGCTTTGACACTTCCTCCGTTTTTCAGAGCGTGTTCAATTCTCTCCATGTTATACCTTCTTACATCGCATACCTTACGTCTATTAATCAACTTCGAAAGCTCTGCCAGTTCTATTTTGTCTGTTGTACTTGACACTTTCATGATTTGACGCTTCTTAATTAGGTTCTTCGTTTCCTGGGAAAGCTTGCCAGTGTCCTGTCTAACTACCCTGCCTCCAACTTCCACTGCACACTCCGTAATGATACTCGTTAGATTATCATTCATTGTATCTACGCTAAGGTTCGTTTCCTCACTAAGAGCCGAGTACCTGTTCTGCAGCGACACTCTGAATTCCTGTACTTTCCCTCTCAGTGCTAGCTGATTGATTGGCTTCTTGCGCATCAGTTTCTGTCGTTCCTTCTTCAAGTCTAGGCGAATTCGAGACCGTACTATTCTATGGTCACTGCATCGTACCTTGCCAATCACTTCCACATCCTGCACGATTCCAGGTTGTGCACTCATTATAAAGTCTATTTCGTTCTTATTTTCGCCATTAGGGCTCCTCCATGTCCACTTGCGGTTTTCTCGTTTTCGGTAGAAGGTATTCAAAATCCGTAAATTATTGCGTTCTGCGAATTCTACTAGTAGCTCTCCTCTGGCGTTTCTAGTACCGATGCCATAATCTCCTACTGCCTGGTCTCCAGCCTGCTTCTTCCCTACCTTTGCATTAAAGTCGCCCATCACTATAGTATACTGTGTTTTTACCTTACTCATTGCCGATTCCACGTCTTCATAGAAGCTTTCAACTGAAGCGTCATCATGGCTGGATGTAGGCGCGTAAGCCTGTACTACCTTCATCTTGTATCTTTTATTCAGTTTAATTACGATACCTACCACCCTTTCATTAATGCTATAGTATTCCTCTATGTTGCCAGCTATGTTTCTGTGAATTAGGAACCCCACTCCCAGTTCTCTTCTGTCTGCCAAGCCCCTGTAGCAAAGGACGTGCCCATTCTGTAGCACCGTATAGGCCTCATCTGTCCTCCTAACCTCACTGAGCCCTATTATATCCCATTTAACACCCTCTAGCTCCTCGAATAGTACAGCTAGACTTCCCTCACTAGATAAGGTTCTAGCAATAAACGTTGCCAAGTTCAGGTTCCAATGGCGGCCTGTCCGGATCCAGAGATTCTTGGCATTCTCTGCTGCGTTGCAGATCTGACCGCCGCCATGGTCAGTTGCTTCGCAGCTGCTGGGGACTGAGGGCCGTGAGTTATTTGACGTAAGCATGTGGGAGGTAGTGGCCAGATACTGCACCAGGGTGGCCAATCCTTCTCTGGTGAGGGAGTGCGTTCTCGGCGGTGTTTGCCGGTGAGGCCGCACCCCAGGCCTCTTAATGCAGTTCCATCAACACGCGGATTTTTTTTTTAATCCGGTTGGGAACTGCGCGGTACCGGGATTTGAACCACGGACCTCTTGCATGCGAGGCGGATGCTCTAACCACTACGCCATCGCCGCCGCCGTGTTGCTAATACGCATGTTCTATTTGGCATTGTTGCGCAAGTGTAAACAACTGGTTATATAAAAAACTGCAACTCTTCAACATATGTCTGTGCGTGCAGCTATTGCACATATCTTTAGCGTAATTTAATGACGTTTCGCTCAATAAAAAATTGCAACATGGTCACCTTTTCTCCGCATGCTTCGCATAAAGTCAATTCTGGAGCACCTGGGATCTGCTGAAATTTTTTTTTCATTTAGACTGGCGCTTTCGAAGTGCGAGAAAAGACAGAGCTAGCTATACAGAGTCGACATTTCTGTGCAATATCATGGCAGAGCTTGTTCTGCGACATTGTCTCGTAACTTTCTAATCTATTCGCCAGGCTCGGCTGGACATCCAAGATTGATATTTGCTTGAGCACTTACTCCTTTGGACTCTTCCTCTTTCGGTTACAATTACAGCTCCTTACATCTCTGCGTAGACGCGACGGTATTGAAGTGCACGTGGCCCATTTCCGTAACCCACACAGCCGCTTTGCCATGCTGCATGCACAAGTGTTGTTGCACTTCCACCGATGGTAGAGCGATTCACAGGTGGCATTCATTGCTCAAACTAGTGTTGCGAAACAAGAAATTCATCAAATACACCTCGAAAACGAGCTCTTGAGACCAGCTTCGTTCAACTAAATCAAGATGGCGTTTATCTGAGAGATGTTTTCATAGACTACAAGAACCACAGGGAATTTCTGAAAAGTTCCTTGTTTTGAAATATTCGTTTATGTGGCATTCGTACAAGTAAAAGTTCACTGTAGCAGTATATTAGGGCACTAATAATTTTAAACGTAGCCCAATTCTCAAATAAAAATCACAGCATTGTCTGAAGGACGATGAATCACAACCAGTAGCAAGGCTTAGCCAGGCCCTTTAACATCACCTACTACATTAACTACCCGTTCGGGCGACGTATCCAAGTGGGGAAAAATATTTGAAAGCTTAACAGCGCCACTTTCACCGGATGCATTTAAAATTGCTGGATTAGGTAGCTAAATTGAGCTTTGTGCAAAGTCAACTTAGGGTTGAGGAAGAGTGGATCACGTGAGTTTTATAAATTACCAGCGTATTTTATCAAAGGTCCCACCACATGAGAGATAATGTTTTCATTTATCTTCCTCACGATGTCGTATTTGGTAGCATTTACCTTAAAGTCTGCAGCTGAGCAGATCGTATGATAGGAGGACTAAAATTTCTTGTGGCTACATGCAAGAACTTCATCGAAGATAGGGTTACTTAAAACAAGGTGTCCTTCAAACACTGTAGGCCTAAAAGGCAAAATATTTGCACATAAAGATAAATCTGCTCCACCGTAATCCACCAGAGAATGGAAACGTTTTATGAAAGGCACCCAAAAATCCTCAAGGGACCCTAAATGTATTTAGAAGCTGTGCATTCGCTTAGCCGCTAAAGCGCGTCATCTAGGCTTCCCTGAAAACTTGTCTAAATACGGTCCCTTGGTGGCTTGGTCACCGAGGTACAAAGTCTCCAGTACAGGCTGGCGAAATTCTTGGAACTCTTTTTTTTTTGTTTTTTGTCGAAGGCTCTTCATTACCATGTGAATAGGCCGTGGTTCGGCTGTTCACAAAGATAGTAGCGCGTAGCAACGTTGGCGTACACTGTAGAGAGACGTTGCTTCATCGTCATCGGCGAGTTTTGCAACCGGATTTCAGCGATCCTCGTTTTGAGCACGTTCGGGGCCCGCCTTGCAAAGTTTATGTTACATGCCTATTTATGCAAATGCTGCCTAATTGTTTACACTTTCCGACCGAGAAGTGATGCCTAAATAATTATCTCTGTAAGCAGCAAGTGAAGAATGTCTAGTGTGACGTCATGCAAGCCCTATTCGGTATCACTTGTCATGTCTTGGCATTTAGAAGTGGTGCCGTCCTAGCTGCAGTGTAAATGAGAGAGTTTTTCAAAGCCGTAGCGTGGACGCTCCTGGTAGGCCTTAATGAATTACTTTCTCGGTAATATTCGAGGAAATAGCAGTGTCCTGCTACGGATTTGTTATTCAGTACCTCTCTGTTACGCACTGAAAGTTAGCGGGTTATGATATATTACTTTTGTTAGTGTCTTCATATAGGAAGCGGCGGTCCTAACAGGCATTCAGCGCTCAAAGTTTATCAGGTTAACAACACCTGATGGATTTTTCCTACTTGTTCTGAATTGTTCCTTTTGAACACGAAAAATCTTGATGCCGGTTTCCATCACAACTTCTCAGACGTCATTTCTGTCATGGAAGTGGCACCATAAAATAAGCACAAACAGAGACTGAGGAAAATCTAGAAGTTCCGTTGTGTGGGAACCAAACTCACAACTTCTTGGTACGCCAAAATTTTTATCGAGGAAAAGCTATGCAACACCCAGTCCATGCCTTCAAAATTTACTACGTCACGATGTCTGGTGCGGAAATTTCATGGTAGTGTCTCAACCCACATATTTTTATTGCGTTTTCTCTCTTACCAAGCGCCATGTCACGGTAAAAGTGGTGTTTCGGGATTTGTAAATTGTACCGAGTTATGCGCGAAAAATCGCTTTGCTTTTTAGTGTCCCTTTTATCTCACCCTGAACCATCAATGTTCTAATAATTCTAAAAATCAGAAGTCAGCGCTTTATTAGAACTGTTCAGGAGAGAAACAAGAGTGTCTTTTGTTGCTCGTACAACTTATAACAGACGAAATGAGCCAGTAATCAAGAATTTTACAGGTAGAATTTCCGAGCGAGAGTGATTCTTTTTTCATTGGTGCATATGCTTGTGTTCAGTATAAAATATAAGGGTGAAATTGAAATCAAACGTTCATATTACTGAAGAAACCTAAAATGACAATGCGCACAAATGGAGAATTCATGTCGATGAGCACTACGGCAAATAATGCTTAGTGAATGCTTCCAACTTGTTACTTCATTGAAAAATGTGGCACCACTTAATGAATCTGAAGGCAAGCCCCTTGATTATCATGGCTACATTTGATTTTATGTCTTTTATTTTAACAGTGTGTGAACTCTTGCGTATCAAGACGCACATGTGAAACTTCGAAGAGAAACGTTGAACATTTGGATATTATTCACGGTGAGCCTGCTTGCGATGGTATTGCGAGTCTACACACTTTATGCAAATAAATGCCTGAATAATGACTGACAGTTTTGCAGACTAGAACCGAAACAGCTTTTCCTTGTACTCGCACAATACTAAATTACAATTAATTGCTCGTGGTCTTGGGTCTGCTGCTGGCGCTCCACGTTCCAGGGTTAGTGGGCTTTGCCGCAGTGACGTTATATCTAACAAAGTAAACTTCTGTACAGGAGAAAATTGCACCCGGTTGTGTGCGTATCCCGATCATTTGATTATCGGTGTGCTGCCAACGTGATAAATGAGCTATCGTGAGGAATATTGTCTACAACACCAAGCTATAACGAAACATCTTTGTACGCCGAAAAAAATTGTCGAATGCCGTAAATATAGTCGCAGCCTTGGCTCCGCTGCTATGCGCACACGTTCCTTTATTACATAGGCTTTACCATTACAGGTGTGCCTTACAGACAAACAACATTTTGCAGAAAAAATCAAATTTGCTTCTTTGCGTTTTTGAGTCTTTTTTTGTCCATGACCTGCATGATTCATCTGCAATCATGGCCAATAGGACAAGAGAAACGGCAACGCGTGGCCCCACGATTTGCAGGACAGCCGCTGATAAATATAAACACTCGTTTCCAGATCTAAACACTTGTCGCTCACATGCGAATCGTGCTAAATAACAAAATATATTGTTGAAGCCATGCACCTTGTACGTATGTATGTATGTATGTATGTATGTATGTATGTATGTATGTATGTATGTATGTATGTATGTATGTATGTATGTATGTATGTATGTATGTATGTATGTATGTATGTATGTATGTATGTATGTATGTATGTATGTATGTATGCGTGTGTGTGTGGGGTGCGGGTACACTAGCACATGAATGAATCACGTATGCTGGCAAGCGCTTGCACCTATGGCTGCTCAAACGCTTTAAGTTTATTCCTGTAAAGCGTGCTTTGTCGGTAAAGCATTTCGTCTATGTGACTAAGCTTTTGTTGCCAAACAAGGTGTAGAGCAGCAGTGCCAAAGATACAATCATTTTTTTTTATTGTGGGGTTTAACGTCCCAAAACCACGATATGATTATGAAGGACACCGTGGTTTAGGGGTCCGGAAGTTTCGACCACCTGGGTTTTTTTAGCGTGCATTCAAATAAAAATACGATCGTTAAGCCGCCGCTAAATCTTTATTCTAAAGTTATAATCTCGCAATGCAGTGAGTTGTACATAGTTAAAACCAACATTTCATCATTTATCGTACGAACTTCCCCAAAACCTTTTTAATGAACATCAGTTAATAAACATGACTTCGATATTCACACAACTTTGTTCACGCGGGTGTTGCGCACTGCACGCAGGAAAACTAAACAAATATAACTTTAGTTCCTCATGCAACTTGCATCCCAACTACCTACCCCAGCCAGCTATCTATCCGACTTTATGTAATAATATCGGTGGACATATCCGCTCACGCAGAACGTTATTCATTGCTGCTCTTGATTGCTCCTGACTGCATCAGCAATGCCCTTCTTACGTGTGGGTGGGAACGAACCATCGTTCGAGCTCAAAGCGGTCACAGTTTATCCCGATGCAGCAATGTGTTAGTGTTGGCAGCTTCTACGAGACGAGGATAGGCTTTTGCTAGCGTTGGCTGGTGCATCTCCCGCCCCACTTCACTTCCTGCTCCATCTCAGTATCTCTAACTCATCTCTTCCTCGCAACCGACCCGTACGTGCCCTATACAAGCCCCTTGCCTTTTCTTTCGTTTTGATTATTTGACGAGTGTTACTTCAATCTGCCCCCTTTGCCTTGTTGCTCTCCCGTGTGCAACACGGCGTCTATAGTATGGGTGCAGCAGTTGCTGTTCAAAAGCAATTTTCTTGATGGTTCCCCGCCTGCGCGGCTACAGACGTTGGTGGGCATAGATCCCACAAAAAGAGCCTGTTCGCAGCGCTCCTCGGGATCGACACCACTTGTTCTTAGGATCTTCTCTTCGCTTACGCCTGTTAATTCGATTTGTCGAGAAAATGAGGATTTGCGGCTGACTGAGACGCTCATTCAGCTTTTCAATCACTTCTTTGCTTACTGTTCTCATTCACTCCCCGCCGTTTCACTGGCTTAAGAAACTGAATTTGCTGCCTAGCCTTTAGGTCATGCTGCGCTTTTTTTTTACTTCTCTTGTGGTTTTCAAAACAAAAGCACGTGTGCGAATTCGTTATTTCTTTTATGTTGTACGTGATCTCTTTTCACAACTTGGCTTCAGCAAAGATGTTTTTTTTTTTTATCGCACAAGTGCACGCCGAGCAAAAGACTACTTTTGCACCGAAGCCTATGGTGTGCTTCTGTATCGGTCGTCAGGACCACAGCACTCACCATGTCAAGTCCCATTCGTGAAGGTTTTCAAGTGTGTGGTGTCTGCCTAATAAATACAATCTTGCTCATTCTCAACCTATATTTAACCGAATTTCAGGCATTATCACATTATCTATTAGATATACAGAAGCACAGTTAGATTTGCAGCATTTGGTCGGATATTTTGTGTGACATGTTTTTTATTCATTTGTTTTATCACTGGTTACCCGTTAGTATTTAGAAGCAGTGTCGTAGCAGAGCCGAAGCGTGCCGAAGTGATGCCGAAGGGCCTCTCGCGTGTGGAGTTTCTAGAAACATAGCCAACTCAGCAATCCTGATTAGCGATACGCTTGATGTTGACGAGACCACTGTTCACAACGGAGCACAGTAAAAAGGAACTGTTTTCGGGTGCCGTGAAATTTTTTGCGGTCCCTAATCCACGAATGTCATTGGTATGTTTGCCTTGAATATCAGACTCGGTTGAATTCACGGAGGCAGCCAGTCTCGTTCGCCTTTCCCGATAATCCACTTGATGCACACGTTTGACACGTTCACCGTCCATTCTAGAAGCTTCATTTCACTGATGGTCCATGTGGCTCTAACGTGTTATAAAGACCCGAGTTTATCTTCACCTCCTGATTGCGGTTATAAAACGGCCGTGGGCAAAATTTTCGCGTTGAATTGCCTACGGAAGGGTTTCATTGGTATTGCCACCAGCACGTAGTGGGTCGACAGCAAGAGCGGCTCTCAATCTGGAGGAAAAAGAAGATCGCGTGCCTTCTTCTCTGCTCGAGAGCCAGCCACGACTGACGCATCGTCCTAGAGCTAGCTACCCGGTCATTCAATAAATCCCCCAGTACTTTTGGTGACTCATCGTGACAAACTGGTGGAAGGTGCTGGGTAGTCTCACGGATGCTGCAGACCCCCCCAGGAAGCCGTAATACGAATCCAGTGCCAGTCAATACTCCCGTGCATCGGACCAGCCGCCGAATCAGGGGATTGCCTCCGGAAGTCAACGATACTGCTCCCACCACGTCAACAAACATGACCAGCACTCCGGTACAAACCTTGCCAACCGGCACGGGAAGCACGTCGTCGAACCGCTATACGTTGGAAAGCCCACGGGCACCGACGACGTTCCATGGTACGGAGTGCGAAGACGTTGAGGACTGGTTGGCGGATTTCGAGCGCGTAGCCAACTTGAATCAGTGGGACGACGCGGCGAAACTGGGTCGTGTCTACTTCTATCTCGAAGACGGGGCTCGCACGTGGTATCAAAATCGAGAGGAGCAGCTGACGACGTGGCCCGAATTCTCTCGTAGACTTCTGCAGACATATGCCAGCGCTGACCGCCAAGAAAGAGCTGAACTAGCTATTCTTGCCCGCGTCCATTCGCCAAACGAAACTGTGACCGCGTACGTCGAAGACATGACGCGTCTCTTCCGACGGGCAGATTCAAGAATGACGGAGGACAAGAAGTTGCGTCACTTGATGCGCGGTGTCAAGGACCAGCTTTTCGCCGGCCTCGTGCGAAGCCCTCCAAAGACGGTCGCGGAGTTCTTGTCTGAAGCCATGACAATGGAAAAAATGCTGCAGCAGCGATCAAACCTATACGACAGGCAAGTCAGTGGCATGTCCACTGCTGACATTTGCGCCGCCGCTGGGACCAGCAATGACTCCTTACGTGAACTCATCCGTAATATCGTACGTGAAGAGTTGCAAAAGGCTGGTGTAACACCTCATCCTACGGTTAGCTCTATTGCAACAGTGACCAAGGATGAGCTGCACCAGGCCCTCCGGGACACCTTGCCTCCTGATACAGCTGCGTCAGCTCCTGCAGAATACCACCGTGGGACAACCTACGCGGAAGCCTTGAAACGCCCTGCTGCATCGCCGCCATTGTTCGTTCATCCTGTCCCTGCAGTTTCACTCGAGTCAGCACAGCACATACCATACTACGAACGCACGTACACGCCACCGCCCCTGCCCTTTGTCCGTGGTGCTTCTGTCGCCCATCGTTCGGTGCAACCGGTCCAGTACATCGACGATCGCCACTCGTCTCCTCGGAAGTCTGATGTCTGGCGCACACCTGATCATCGGCCTCTATGCTTTCACTGCGGAGAAGCTGATCACTTGTACCACCAGTGCCCTTATCGCCGTCTTGGGCTTCGCGGCTTCTCTGCGTACTCGCTGCCACCCCGTTACGTTCAGAGACCACGCGACATCCAAAACTACCTCTCCCAGCAGCATGCACCACCGTCTGCCGGGCGCCAGTCGCGCTCGCCATCACCGAGGCAATTTTCATCAACGCCCCAGCGGTATTCTACCGCACGATCTCCCAGCCCCCGCCGGGAAAACTAGCCGAAGCGACCTTTGGGGGCGGGGTCGCTGAACGTCGAAGCGCTGAAGACCTCCTATTGACGCAGAACCGTAAATAAACCGGTCCGACATCACCTGCTGCTGCAAAGGATAGCCGGCTTTCACTCGACATAGCAGTAACAATTGATGGTTGTGTAGTTAATGCGTTAGTGAACACCGGCGCAGACTATTTCATACTGAGCGGGAAACTGACAACGCAGCTGAAGAAAGTAATCACGCCGTGGCATAACTCGCAGATTCGGACAGATGGTGGCCATGTCATTACTCCACTGGGCGCCTGCACAACTAGAGTACAGATTCAAGGGTACACATTCGTAGCAAGCTGCCTTGTTCTACGTGAATGCTCCCGTGACGTCATTCTGGGAGCTGATTTTATACAGGAAAATGGAGCTATCATTGATCTGCAAGAGTGCCGCGTCACGTTCTCAGCCCAGCGAGCAATCAACGTGCAGGATGACGGAATGCGTGTCGACATACTCCGTATTTCTGAACAGAGCGTGACGCTTTCTCCCCGAGCCAGTGTTCTAGTCGACGTAACATGCTGTGGTTTGCGCGATGGCGATGTGGTGGCCGAGACAAATTTAGAACACCTCCTGCAGCAAGGCATACGTGTAGCGAGAAGTGTAATACACGTTCGTGACGGCCGATCTTAATTGCTCGTTACCAAATTTAGCAACGAGCATCGACACCTTTTCCGTGGCACTTCGATAGCGTTTGCTTACGAAGTAGCAAACGTAACCAACTGTCTCACGTCAGAAATAGTGGATAACGCACACACATCAAAGAGCAACATTGAAATCAATCCTGATCTGTCCACCGATAACCAGACTGCGCTGCGAGCACTCTTGTTCGAGTACAGGTCTTGCTTCGCAAGTTGCTCAAAGATCCGCCAGACGTCCATCACTCAACACAGGATAATCACGTACGAGGACGCACGCCCAATACACCAGCACCCCTACCGCGTGTCGGCTAAAGAACGTGAAGCGATACGTACGCAAGTTCGCGAGATGCTTGACGATGGCGTTATCGAACCATCCAACAGCCCGTGGTCATCTCCAGTCGTGCTTGTCAAAAAGAAGGACGGGTCGCTACGCTTCTGCGTCGATTACCCAAAGCTTAACAACGTGACCAAAAAGGATGTGTACCCGCTACCACGTATCGACGATTCGCTAGATAGGCTTCGTCATGCCCATTATTTCACTTCTCTCGATCTCAAAAGCGGGTACTGGCAAATCGAGGTAGATCAGCGAGACCGTGAAAAGACAGCCTTCGTGACTCCAGACGGCCTATACCAATTTCGAGTACTCCCTTTCGGCTTGTGTTCAGCGCCGGCAACTTTCCAGCGAATGATGGACACTGTCCTCACAGGGCTGAAGTGGCAGACTTGTCTTGTCTACCTTGATGATGTGGTGGTCTTCTCTGCCACGTTCGAGCAGCACCTTCAGCGCCTGCGCAGCGTGCTGGAGGCTATCCGATCGGCGGACCTCACACTGAAGCCACAGAAGTGCCACTTCGGCTATGAAGAACTAAAATTTCTTGGACATGTAGTTAGCGCCGAGGAATCCGTCCCGATCCGGACAAGCTTGCCGCTGTTGCCGAATTACCAGCTCCTGTCGATAAGAAAGCCGTCCGGCGCTTCCTTGTTTTGTGCGCCTACTATCGCCGATTCATTCATGGCTTTTCACAGATAGCAGAACCTCTGACTCGTCTCACAAGGGACGACACACCGTTTGTCTGGGAAAACGAGCAACAAGCAGCTTTTGATGAGGTGCGACAGCGCATGCAATCAGCGCCCGTTCTCGCTCATTTCGACGATGATGCTGACACAGAAGTCAATACCGACGTTAGTAACATTGAGCTCGGTGCAGTGCTCGTTCAGCGTCAAGAGGACATCGAAAGAGTTATAGCCTATGCCAGCCGCTCTCTATCCCGTGCCGAGGCGAATTATTCCACTACGGAGAAAGAGTGCCTCGCAGTCGTGTGGGCAATCACCAAGTACCGCCCGTACCTTTATGGTCGTCCCTTCAAGATAGTGACGGACCACCACGCCCTCTGCTGGTTGGCAAGCCTGCGCGACCCTTCAGGACGACTAGCACGGTGGAGCTTGCGGCTGCAGAAATTTGACGTCACCATTGTCCATACGTCCGGCCGTAAGCATTAAGACGCTGACACACTGTCACGCGCACCCCTTCATGTCGTCAGTCAGGAAGCAGAGGAAGACGAAGGCTTCCTGGGCGCCATTAGCTCATCATACTCGAGTAAACGGCAGCGGAATGACGCAGAGATTCGTCCGATCATCGATCATTTAGAGGGACAGGACACAATCATACCACGTCATTCATTCCGCTCGTTGCCGTCGTTCTGCCTTCGAGATGGTGTGCTGTACAAGAAGAACGCTCGTTCGAACAACCGTGCCTACCTCCTGGTGGTTCCTCGAGACATGCGAGACGACGTCCTCTTCGCTTGCCATGACGAACCCACATCCGGTCATCTGGGCTACTCACGGACACTTGCCAGAGTGAGTGAGAGGTACTATTGGCCAGGACTTTCGGCAAGCGTCAAGAAGTACGTCAAGAGCTGTCGGGAATGTCAGCGCCGAAAGCAACCATCTGTTGAGCCAGCTGGTTTGCTTCAGCCCATTGAAGCATCTTGCACGCCATTCGACCAAGTCGGCATGGACATTCTCGGGCCATTTCCCCTGTCTGCGGACAGCAACAAATGGGTGATCGTCGCGACCGACTATTTGACACGCTACGCTGAAACCCAGGCGATCCCACGAGCCACGGCTTCTGAGGTAGCACAATTTTTCATGCGCCACATCGTGTTACGACGCGGTTCTCCTTCCAGTGTAATAACGGACAGAGGGACGGCATTCACGGCGCAGCTTACGGACGAAGTTTTCAAACTGAGCAACACCAGACACCGAAGGACAACTACGTACCACCCGCAAACCAACGGACTTACCGAGCGACTGAATAAGACCCTAGCAGACATGATCTCAATGTACATCGACGTACAGCACAAAACATGGGACCGGATCTTACCTTACGTGACCTTCGCGTATAATACCGCCGTGCAAGAGACCACGCGATTCACGCCGTTTCGGCTTCTCTACGGCCGCGAAGTGCAGACCATGCTAGACTCTATGCTACCGTGTCAAGACGAAGACGAGTTGGCAACTGACGCCGAAGAATTCGCAGAGCGTGCTGAGGAAGCCCGACAGCTCGCGCGACTGCACATCGGCCAGCAACAGCAGGCAGACGCACGACGCTATAATACCCGCCACAGAGAAGTGTTTTACAGCCCCGGAGATCAAGTTTGGGTGTGGACGCCCGTCCGCCGCCGTGGCCTTAGTGAAAAGTTACTGAGCCGGTACTTTGGCTCATATGAAGTGTTACGCCGCGTCAGTGACGTGAACTACGAAGTGGTTTCGGACTCAACACCCCATGCACGGAGCAGGACACGGCTGAGGCCGGACGTCGTTCATGTGTTGCGCATGAAACCATTTATTGCGCGTTGCTCGTAACTTTTCCTTTACCGTACAGCATTCTTTGTGTTTTTTTGTTTATTTGTGTGAACTTGCTTTCTCGTTCATTGACGTTTCTTATATTGGCACGCTCCTCAATTTTTACTTTCACTTTATCCGAATTTCCAATTTCTTTTTCACGTGCCTATGTAGTAGCATCGCGGTGATGCTATGTACTTTTCTTTCCTCTTTTTGGGACTTGTTTTTTTTTCGGAAGGGGGGATAATGCCACCAGCACGTATTGGGTCGACAGCAAGAGCGGCTCTCAATCTGGAGGAAAAAGAAGATCACGTGCCTTCTTCTCTGCTCGAGAGCCAGCCACGACTGACGCATCGTCCTAGAGCTAGCTACCCGGTCATTCAATAAATCCCCCAGTACTTCTGACTCATCGTGACAGTATTCTGACCACAGTTTGGAATATCCACAGCTATTCGGGACACTGGCCTATGTCTTAAAAATATCATGGGAATCCGAACATGATTGTTCCAAGTCGGCAGCTTGGAACAAATATAAACAGAAAAGTGTTAGATCTTGCTGTGCACCTGGCACTGGTGCATGCGAGTTATAGGTGCAAGCACCTGCAGTGGGACGGTATTTAAAAAAAACTTTACTAGCGAAGTTGTAGGACACCTTAGTTTATGCGGCGTCACCAGGAAAACATTATCATGAGCCGGCTCGCTCTCTATTAGTGTACTCCTTCTTCGTCATCGTTATCTTATTTTCATCGGCTTCGATCCAAAAATAGGAGTGCAGATTGCTTCTGCGTGGGGTGTAATTGCTCTGACAGGTGAGATGACGAGTAGAGAGATAGAGAAAGAAAAATAGGAAGAGAATAAGAAAAAAGTTGAAGACAGAGAAAGAAAGAAATTTAAGGGCAAGAAGTCTCTTCGCGAGGCGAGAGCTGAAGCCACGCACACACAAGCTGGAGGTGAGCGGCTAGTAGAGTACAACATATTCTTGTTTAGTAAAGTACAGCGAAGAGGTTGAAGTAGGAAGTGACTGACGTCAGAAGGAGAAGCAGGTAGAGGAGAACAGAAGAGAGTAAAACGTACTGTAGAAAAGAAAAGAAAGACGAGAACGAAGAGAACGAAAGGCTGAGAGCAAGAGATGAGACAAGAGAAGGCATGCAAGATTCTTGTATATGTACATAGAGAGAGAGAGAGAGAGATGGAAAAAAATATTGAAATGAAATGTGAGACATACTGAGAGAGAGAGCAAGAAATGGCAGATAGAGAAAGATAGGCAGAAATATAAGAAACAAATAAAAAGAGAAAGAAAGAGATAGGGGGTTAAGTTGGATAGGAAGAGAATGCCACCAGCTTGACTGCTACCACCGTCTTCGATCAACTAGTACTAAGCTGTCCTACGCTTTTTTGAAAGCTATTTCGGAGAGGGCTGCAAATACAAGAGATTCTCGCGTACAGTACGTATAGCGAGCTAATAAATACTTAATGTCTTCAGTGTGCAATACAATATCAATATGTTATTTGGAAGGGGTTCTGTCAACAACAAAAAAATTTTCTCATTCTTTTAGTATTCGTTCGGATATGCAGAGTGATCGAGGTTAAATCAACCTATCTAGCATGATACAACGCACGAATACACCTTTTTCGTCGATTCTACGTGGTCTCTAAAAAATCGCCGTCATATCCACAAAGTGAATGATGTTTAAGGAGCTTGCTTGGAGGTGCACGGGGCGTTTCATGGTGAGACCATTCCATTTAGAGCTGGCGCATGACGTGTACGTCAAAAGCAGCGCTGTCGGGCACGTTCCCCGACCAGCATTGCACAGTGTCGGCCAAGTCGATCGGGACGTTAACCACCTGCTCCTTTATCCCACACTGGCCGCTGCCGCTAGTCAAATGCTTAACGCTCGTAAATGGCAGCCGTGGAGCTAACAGGTGTTCTTCAACGGGGTTGGGAACTGGCAGATGAGTGAGCTTGGAGGAATATAGGTACCCATGCGTAACACCCGTCGTAGGAACCTGTCACGTGTTGCATGTCTACAAAGTGACGAGAACGAGCTGACCCTAGTCGCGAGGAGGTGAGCACGCGGGCCATCTAAAACTGACTCCATGGTGGGTGGTGTGCTATCTGGTAAGCATTGCTCGAAATCACAGGAGAGGCGGCCGTGAGTGGCGACCGGAGAAGTGTACACTGGCAACACTGGCGTACACACTGGACGCAGCTGCCGGACAAAGCGCGAGCGTAAGAAGCTTGTCGAGCAAGCTGCTAAACGTTTTGTGCAGTTCAAGTGTACCAGTAATGCAGGAAACGACGTTTTAAGCATATAAATATTAGTTGTAAACACCAAGGAATTTCCAACTGCAACACTCAAACAAAGGGTCCTCATAAATCAAATATTACACATACCCGTGGTATACAGCGAGGAATACAGATATGTTTATGCTATGCTGAGACCTTCTTTAGCTACATAATGCTTGCGAGATCCCGCATACGATCCGGGCGCTCACGTAACCAATATCTGCATGAGAGCTTTCCAAAAAGCCATCACTAAAGTACTACAAAAAAAGAAAAGCTGTGAAATGAAAGAAGCAGACACTGGCCATACCTGGCCAAACACAAAGAAATGTCATAATTGATTGCAGTTGCCATGTGTGTACCGCATTCTGTGCGGCGGGTATGAGCTACACGCCAAATCCAATTTGTAAGTCACTGGCGAAGGCTATGCCGAAGTACCCTGTGGGCTCTCATATTGATTTTAGACACCCGATTCCTGTCGGTTTGTTCTGAAGCACGCAAGGCTTCAAAATGAAGAAAATAATAACAGGGACATATCGATGCGCAGGTAGCGTAAGTTGTTAATCTCTAAAAAGAGAACAGAAAGCTGCTAGCTAGCTGACGTCTACCATCCACGCATTTGGTGATGCAGCTAGTTACGCAATGGTGCAACACTCTTAGTTGCACCTGGCACTGGTGTGGTATATATTGCACCTGGCACTGGTGTGGTATATATGTGTGCGTATATTGCCTAACTTGCAGTCTACGCGCACATTGCACACCAGAACACGTTTGCTTCCTACGCCCAATGACTGCTGAAGATAGCACACGTACTATGGTGTCTCCCCGCAGTGAAAAAAAAAACTGTCTAGTACGGGAAATGTGAGTGTAAAAGAAGTTGTAGGAAATATTCCAGAGCATTCTTTATTCGAATGCCACTGAAAATGAAATAATGTATAGGAGTTTTTCGTTGGAAATCGTTTTAGAAGCCACTGCAATGCCGTCATGACATCTTTTCTGAGGATAAAAAACATTGTGAGTGTAGTGAAGAAGATGAGTGCTACTCAGAAAGGCAGGGGGTATGACTCAGTCGGTGAAGAAGACGACGTTTCGTTGGCTGGGTACTCAGACTGGTTCCGCCATTACCACTTGACGTGTCGTGACCGCTCTCCTATTTTATAAAATAGTGCCACTCTAAAACGCCCCATTATACTTGGTGGAGAGTGCTGGGTAACGCCTAATCCTGGAATTGCGAAACCGTACGTTGCCTCCAGTTCTACAATGTCCACGGACGACGATCAGCAGGTGGCCGCCTCGGCTCCAACTACTGCACCTCCTGTCTGTCTCGGCTCCTTTCGGCAACGCGATCCGCCTACCTTCAGTGGAACCGATGACAAAGACGTGGAAGACTGGCTCGACGAATACGACCGGGTGAGCAAGCACAACAAGTGGGACGATGCACACAAGCTTACTGTCGTCCAATTTTATTTGACCGACGTCGCCAGTCTGTGGTACCGTAATCACGAGAGAGACCTCCCTACCTGGTCGGCCTTCCGAACGGCGTTCGCGGACTTGTTTGGCCGTCCAGCGCTTCGCAAACTACAGGCCGAACAGCGCTTGCGTACTAGGGCTCAGCAGAATGGTGAGAATTACACCAGTTATATCGAAGATGTGGTCGAACTTTGCCGGCGTGTCAACTCGGCCATGACAGAAGACGAGAAGATCAAGCACATCTTGAAAGGCGTGACTGACGACGCATTTCAGATGCTTGTCGCCAAAAGCCCGCAAACGGTAGCGGAAGTGATCCAACTTTGTCAGAGCTATGATGAGCTCTGGAAACAGCGTGACACCACTCGTCGTGCCAGCGCGCCATGTGCAACAATCTCCGCTTTAACGTCGGCTGGCACTGCTATAGACCACACCACTTTGCTTCTCGAGATCAAGCAATTTGTACGAGAGGAGGTCGCACGCCAGTTGTCCCTCGTGTCTTATACATCCGAAGGTGCCCCATCTACTTTAGCGCCATCAATACAGCGAGTAGTCCAGGAGCAAGTGTCCGAGGCGCTGCCAACAGCTCACGCACCACCTGTGGCTGCTCCATTGACCTATGCCGAAGCACTGAACGGAACCCGACGTCCGCCTGTCGCGAACGCCATGATCCACGCGCCCCTTTGTCGTACCGATAGAGCCTATGTACCAGACTGCCCGTCCTTTCTCCCGACCACCACCTCCGCGCTTTCAGAACCCTTGGCGCACTCAAGACAACCGCCTCATATGCTTCGCCTGTGAAATTGCGGGTCACGTGGCACGATTTTGTCGACGGCGTGAGTTTTTCCTGCGTGACGACGTCAGGCCCAACAACTATGATTTCCCACAACGACCAGAGCCTGCTGTATCTGGCGAGACTGCAACCATGGACACATTTTCACCTCGCCGGAACATCAAAAGACACCGGTCGCCTTCACCTCACCGCCGTTCCCTTTCCCCTATGCTACGTCGACCTCGCCCTGTCCCTGAGGAAAACTAGAAGCCGCCGTTCCGGGGGCAAGATCTGCGGATCTTTCGAACTCCACAAGACCTTGTTTTTCGCCCTCCAACGTCGTTGCTGCCTCCGTTGAAGGCATACCTGTTCTTGCATTGGTTGATACTGGCGCCGCAGTGTCTGCAATGACTGAAAAACTTTGCCGTCGACTAAAAAAAGTCACAATGCCTCTTCACGACTTCGTTTTGAGCACTGCGAGCGAGCAACGAATTCGCTCTTTTGCTGCATGCACAGCGCGTGTCGCTATTGCTGACAATATTTATGTCGTCGTGTTTGTAGTGCTCCCGCAGTGTTCCCATGACATTATATTAGGCTGGGACTTTCTCTGCACTCATCATGCCGTCATCGACTGTGCTCGCGCCGAAGTGGAGTTCGCGCCGTTATGCGACGCTGCTTCACTCGACTCGTCCCTTTCACCTGCAAAAGTTTTCGTTGCCGCCGACACTTTGATACCCCTGTTCTCATCCGCCCTAGTTCCGCTTTTTTGTGACATCTCTAGTGGCTCAACTGTTCTTTTTGCGCCTTCTGAAAGCGCTGTTCGCCGCAAGTGCTTCCTAATTTCTTTCGCCGTTCTGAATGTTCACGACGCATCAAGTGCAATTTATGTTTCAAATCCGTTTCCCTCGCCTTCCAAGTTACTGTGCGGAGAGTGCTTGGGCTTTGCCGATGACATTGATCCCTCGAGTGCACGTGAAGTTCCTGACCACTCGACTACGCTACCTATTGACGCTGTTGATTTCTGCGCATCATCCTCTTCCCCATCATTCACCGACGCAATTTCGCGCTGCATCGACACCAACCTTACGGCCCAGCAGCGCACCGACATCATCACCCACCTCGAGCGCTTCCGCGCCAGCTTCGACCACCAGCAACTAACTTGGGCCGTGCTTCCACAGTATCTCACGAAATCGACACTGGCCTTCACGCTCCTTTACGTCAGCGTCCTTATCGGGTATCGGCATCTGAGCGTCGCATAATCGCGAAACAAGTTGATGACATGTTGAAGCGAGGTGTTATTGAGCCCTCTAACAGCCCGTGGGCATCCCCAGTTGTTCTAGTCAAGAAAAAGGATGGCTCAATAAGATTCTGCGTCGACTACCACCGGTTGAATAGGATCACGCGCAAAGATGTTTACCCGCTACCTCGCATAGACGATGCCCTTGACTGCTTACAAGGCGCGGAGTTCTCGTCACTAGATCTGCGTTCAGGTTATTGGCAGGTTCCCATGGCTGAGGCTAATCGCCCCAAGACGGCTTTTGTTATCCCTGATGGCTTATACGAGTTTAACGTCATGCCATTCGGGCTCTGCAATGCGCCTGCCACTTTCGAGCGCATGATCGACAACATACTCCGTGGCCTAAAATGGCAGACATGTCTGTGTTATTTAAACAATGTCGTGATATTTTCAAGCAACTTTTCAACGCATCTTCAGCGGCTCGAGACAGTGCTTACTTGCCTCACCTCCGCCGGTCTACAGCTCAGCTTGAAGAAGTGCTGCTTCGGCGCTCGAAAACTCCTAATTTTGGACCAAGTTGTATCTATAGATGGCATTCTTCCGGATCCGACGAAACTCCGTGCCGTTGCCAAATTTCCGAAGCTGAAGAGCTTAAAAGAACTTGGCAGCTTCCTCGGTTTATGTTCATATTTTCGTCGTTTTATTCGCAACTTCGCCTCCATCATATCGCTCTTGACTGACCTTCTTGCCGGCAAAAACGACCTTTCTAGTTGGTCGTCAGCTTGTGATGATGCATTTGCCACACTCCGCCAACTTCTTACGTCACCTCCAATACTGCGACATTTTGATCCTCTTGCCCCGACGGAAATACACACGGATGCTAGCGGAGTTGGCCTCGGTGCGGTGCTCGCCCAGCGTAAACCTGGATTTGATGAGTACGTCGTCTCTTACGCAAGCCGTGCAATCACAAAAGCAGAAGCCAACTATTCCGTCACCGAAAAAGAGTGTCTAGCCATCATATGGGCCATAGGCAAGTTTCGACCCTATCTTTACGGACGCCCATTCAGCGTGGTTACAGATCATCACGCATTATGTTGGCTCTCCTCGTTAAAAGATCCCACCAGCCGGCTCGCCCGTTGGGCGCTTCGGCTACAAGAGTACGACATTCACGTCGTTTACCGATCTGGCCGAAAACACTCCGACGCAGACGCTTTGTCCCGATCACCTCTACGATGTAGTGACAAGTCGCCGTCTTCGCCTGCCCCCGACGTATGTGCACTTAGTGTCAGCGACATGCTACAGGAGCAACGAAAATATTCTTGCATCGCTTCACTTATCAACTTGTTGAGTCGAGCTCCCTCGCAAAATATCCCTAGAGGTATGAGCCGTCAAATACAGCACTTCGTTATCAGAGATGGTTTGCTATACAGACGGAATTGTCTATCCGAAGGACGCCAATGGCTCCTAGTCATTCCCAGTCGTCTCCGCTCAGACATATGCGCCTCCTTGCACGCCGACCCACAATGTGCTCATGCTGGAGTGTTAAAAACCTACACCCGCCTGTCCCACCGCTACTACTGACGTGGAATCTGTCGCTTCGTTCGTCGCTACGTACGTTCCTGTCTCGCTTGCCAACGCCGGAAGAATCCCACTCCAAGTTCTCCAGCACCACTACAACCCTTACCTTGTCCTGCCCGACCGTTTGACCGTGTTGGTATCGACCTGTATGGACCTCTTCCGATTACACCGGCTGGAAATCGCTGGGTAATCGTCGCGGTCGCTCACCTTACGCGCCACGCAGAAACTTCGCCACTCTCTTCTGCGTCAGCCAGTCACGTCGGTCGTTTCATATTGCATCAGATCATTTTACGTCACGGTGCACCACGCGAACTCCTGAGTGACCGAGGGCGTGTGTTTTCGTCGGACGCCGTCGAATTGCTTCTCAAAGAATGCCAAGTCATTCATTCCACCACCACCGCGTATCATCCTCAAACTAATGGCATTACAGAACGATTCAACCGTACATTAAACGATATGCTGTCTATGTACGTCGCAACCGATCACACCAACTGGGACAGTATTCTCCCTTTTGTAACATACGCGCATAATACTGCTGTCCAGACAACCACTGGTTTCTCTCTATACTTCCTCCTTTATGGTCGCGAGCCCTCTTGCACGCTAGACACCATCCTTTCTGACCAACTGGATGTTGCTGAGTCGACGACGATGTCACAAGCTGCTAAATACGCGGAAGAGTGTCGTCAGCTTGCCCGCTCCTTCACAAGTGCTGAACAGCAACGCCAGAAACACCACCGCGATAGCCTGACGCCTCCGGCTTTTTATGCATCAGATGACCTTGTCTGGCTTCGCATCCCTTCAACCAGCCCTGGTCTTTCAACGAAACTGACGTACAAGTATGACGGCCCTTACCGTGTGGTTAAGCAAACTTCACCCGTCAAATATATCGTCGAGCCGCTAGAGCAGCCCCATGATGAACGACGCCGTAGACTTGAGACCGTCCACATAAGCCGCCTAAAATCGTAATATGATCCCTCTATTGTCTCCTGCCCATGAGTCGCCAGGATGGCTCTTTTCCGGAGGGGAGGAAAATGTAGTGAAGAAGATTAGTGCTACTCAGAAAGGCAGGGGGTATGACTCAGTCGGTGAAGAAGACGACGTTTGGTTGGCTGGGTACTCAGACTGGTTCCGCCATTACCACTTGACGTGTCGTGACCGCTCTCTTGTTTTATAAAAGAGTGCCACTCTAAAACGCCCCATTATATGAGAAACTTTTTCATCAAAGCTTAAGGTCACTTATCTGTACCTTACATGAATGAAAATAAGAAAAAAACACTATATTTAATCGACGCTAGTTACCCAGCTCCCGTGAAGAGATCATGTTTCAAGTATTCTGATGACACTTCGTGAAGCGGGTATATTCAAAAAAACTTTTACGATGTTCTTTCGTAAATGTAAAAAAAATGTTGGATACAGCTTTGGAAAGCAGTTCACTATTCGAAATCATTAAAGATACTCATATACATCTAATTTATGCAAGTTATACAGAGTGGGCAACACTCGTAACATCACTAACCATTGCAGAGCCAGGCGTAGTGAACCGTTATTTCGTCATACTTCACTGAAAGAAGTGGTTGCTGTAAATTGTGTTTATAATAAGCGATTGTCGCACCGTTTTCGCAATGATCATTCTGGTCAACCTTTCAGTTCACTTCATTCTGATTGAATCCGATTGTTCATTGATTATTTTTTGCTCCTCATATTATGTTTTTGATCTAGCTGCTGCGGGTTGCTAATTTTCCCTTTCGCAGACGTCGTGTCAAAATTTTTGGAAGCAAGAGATGGGGAGAGGAGCGACAGTTTTGTGGGTGTCTTTCTGTGCCGGTACGAGATGCGAACATGCGGTACTAGATTGCGAGACACGATAATGGTGTGGATGACGCCACCGCCGACGCAGAAGCGCGACACCGTGCGACTAAGAGACGCTCCGCATTTAAAACCCGGCAGGCTCACAATAGTCTTCCGTAAATGAGCGCTCGTCTGTGTTATGTCTTCACCATGTCGTAGTCGTGAGATTTGAGATTCAATCATACCACAGATTTAGCATACCAAGTCACATTTGTGCACTTATATCAAAGCATCCTTGCTGACTGCGCACCAATAGGGTAACAAATGGAGAAATCCTAGCTTGTTTCTAACTCAGCTTGGAGGTTTAATCATGTCATACCAACCTTGCCGATTCACGTTTGTACATGTGTAGTTAGACATGCTCCAACTCCCGCAACACATATGTGGTAGCAAGCGGGTGAAGTCTACTTAATACATCTGCGTTTTCCGGAACATGTTTGTTTTTTTTCATCTCTCTCTTTCGTTTCTGCTTTCTTTTTTTATATTTTTATGCCCACTTTCCATTCTCACTATTCCTAGTATTACAGCTAGCAGGAAAAAAGCAGCGTGCTATTATGATCGAGCACAGTTCCTACGTAATGCAGTAATTGAACAGCGGGACTGCAGATAGCGTAATTTGTTTTCTCAGCTTCTGGTGGCACACTCCGCGGCTGCTTTTACGTCTCTGTGCCCGGCTGCTTTCCTTTGACCCATAACTTATCTCAAGATGGCACGAGCAGATGGAAAACTAGCCGGGCCTTCCCTGTCCCGGGTCTCTCTTATTTAACAGTGGTGCTTGTGAATGCTGGACACCCCAGTCCGCTCTCACGTTTTCCACCGCCGATGGACATTCTTCGTCCCAGGGCGCAAGCCCGTAGTGAGTGGGACGTTCTTTTATCTTTTACTTTTTATAAGTTTCTTTTGCACTCTGTCATCTGTTACTCTTTGCACCTTCCCCTGCCTCCCTCCTTTGTAGAGGACCATTCTTTCTTTTGTCGCTATCTTGACCATGAGGAGTTGAAATCAATTGCATTTTGACTCGGTCTTTATGATGATCGATGACGGCTTTTCATTCACGCTAAAATGGGCCGACTTTTCTCTTTTCTATATATATATATATATATATATATATATATATATATATATATATATATATATATATATATATATATAAATATATATATATATATACTGCTCTTGACGGGTGAGAATTATTGTCAAGGATAAAAATGGCGTGAGCAGGTGTGCGTAAAGCTGGAGGGAAACTATAGCATCCGCTGTAGTTAGTGTGCTTTTCTTTTGTGGTTCTTTTCTTCGTTTAGGTGCTGACCTTTTCTTCTTTTAGGAATCCGGGATACTCTCCGGTGGTGTCATCGCATGCTGTCGACGCTTAGCGTAACCCAGGTGAAAACTCGAATAGAATATATAGACTTCTTTGGGATAGTCAGCGTGCACTCACGCCAAAGATAATATTTTTCCTCTTCTCCCTCGAGTGCCTCAATGATGATCAGTGCGGAGTACTTTACGGGCCCGTTTTCTCACACGCTGTCGCATGCTGTCCTCGCTTGGCACTACGCAAATAAGACCATGCATATAAATAGAAAAAAGAGATAGAGCAAGCGAGCAATAGAAAGAGAAAGAAAGACAAAAATAAAAGAGATATTGAGGGTGGGAATGAGCAAGAAATACGTGTGAAGACAGATAAAAAATAAACAGAATGGAAATAGCAAAAAAAAACACAAAAAGAAGCACCATCTCCAGCTAAAGGGAATCCTGTGTAGAAGCCAAGCAGTGGGAACTAACGCTTACACTGGCGGCGACGTTCTCGCTAGCGCTCATCGCGGCGTTGCGCAGGAGAGAAACCTGGAGAAGTGCAAAGCACGCTGTGATGGACTGGTGTTTGCTACTTGAACATGTCAATGGCTGCTAATGGGCAGTGAGAGAGAGAAGACTCCGATTGGACACAGAGACCCGCAGTCCACTTTCAGTTAACGTGCTCGCTGCGAGTTTTCGTCCCTCAGCAACGCACAGGAGGAATCTCTCACCAAACTACCTAGGTGAGAGAGGGGTGAGCGTTGGAAAGGAGAGATGGGGAGGGGACGCGCATGCGCAACGGAGGTGCAAACGCAGCTGGAAGGAATGCCTAGAGGAGAAACAGGGGCGAGCGAGTGTGGACTCGCAGATGCCGCCTGCGTTGGCATTGGCAGCGAGAGAGGGGGAGGAGACACACATGCGCAGTAAGGGTGGTGATGCCGCACACTGGATTGAAACCTTCTCTAAGATGCTTCGCATCTAAATAGGCTGAAGTGAAACAAAGAAGGCTGCTCAATTCCGGACTTTCTCCAGGCTTAGCTCCCCAGTGCAAAGCTGTGTCTGTGTAATATTGCTTTTGCTTTCTTTTAGTACAGCCCTAATGAGCGACTGTCTCTACACACATAAGATTGCCTCGAACTTCGTGCAAAGTATTCTACATGAGCAGGTGTGCAATAAAGGTGCTTGCATATGCACATTTAGAATTATATATCTTTATCATTATTCTTTGGAGATAACAGTTACCTGTCATGACGAGTGGCCATAAAGGTTGTGATATAGAAGACGGGTGCACTTTCTCAGCTATGTATATGCATGTATGCATTGCTGCGTGTCAGTTTTAATTGTTCGCGTCCTCCGTCATTTGCCATTCTGGTATCTTAGCATTTAACGTATTGCGCTACTACACGGATTTCGTCACCGGCTTCTGAAGTGGCATTTCTACGGGGGCCTTTTGTAGGTACAATTCTAATTCGTATGCAACCGTTGTGGCTTTCGCTTAAGAATTCCCGATAGAAAGGTGCACAAGTGGGCCTTACTGTGGGGTTTCAGATGAAAACATTTATGTTTTGACAGAAAGTCATAAATTTTGAATAACGAGATGTTCTTCACATTATCAAGACGTTCTTTTTTTAAACAAGAACAGCGTTTTATTGGGCCGTTCAGAAAAAACAAAAACTGCTGTTTGCCGCTCATATTTGCGTCGCCAAGGCAACAGTTCTACTTCGTATTTTATGAAACAGTTGGAGTAGGAAAAAAGTTTTCATTTTTACGGCGCTTCTCTGAAAACATGATAGTTTACTTTTGCATCCCTCAAGAGAACAATATTTAGGCCCAGGCTGCCCTGCCTGACTGCAATGGCGTATTTAGCATAATGTTGATGTCGTAAGCACGTTTACATAACATGTACCTCAATGTGAGAGTAAACTGGTGTTTTGAAAAACCTAGAAAACCGCCATTGTAAAACAACTATCTTCCTTCTCAGGATTGAATATTCATTTTATAGATCTTGCCTGAATCTTAATTCAACTCGAAAGTTCGCATATGTACTACATCTGATGTGAGAAATGCTATGGCACTGTATTCTTACTGACATTTCAGTGATTTCAGACACTTTTAAGGTTCTTAACGCAAGCAGTGCCATTACAACAGTGAACTACGGTATAATTAGCGTGGCATAATCTTTGCGATGCCATTGTTGTGAGCAGTGTTATCGAGCTTCCTGCGTTGTTTTCTGCCACCTACCATCTCTGTTATACAAATGTTGCATGTTTTGTGCTTTTCACCGTTGACGTCTACATTTCCTTTGTGCTCTGGTGTTTTTTTCTAGAGCGCTCAACGAAAGCGTTGCACCAATATACGAACCCTGATCTTGGGAATGAACGAAACTGGATGTATTGATCAATGGCTAGTTTTGTAGTTAGGCCCAAAATAATGAAACGAGCAAACAATAAAGCGAATGAATGTATAGGCTCCATTATTAGATACAAAGCAGCTCTTTGACTCACGTGTGTAATGCCATACGCACGTGCGTCTGTAAGAACGCGCCGCTTTGCATTACCCTCGCCGCAAGTATTGGATCGGTGCCAAAAAGGTCACGCCGCAGCTGCGCGTTGACGTCACGCTCCCCTCAAACATTTTCCTTAATGTGCGCGCTAACTTCGCTCTCTCCCTCACTCGCAACACGCTCGCCGCAGCGCCCACAGCTGCCGACTCCGAGGCCCACTCGCAACACACTTCTCGCTCGCTTCACCCTCTCCACCATACGCAACGCTCGACCGAACGTCCAGGGTGAAACACTCTTATTTATCTTTAACGGAACTTACGCGAAACCCAAACCACCTCCCACGTCTTTGCGTTTCAAACAATCGTTTACTCAAGTAAACACTACCCGAGTGTCGCATGAGACCATTCTTTCAGCACCCGCGTCGACGCTCATTTTAACTAGGTCAAGTCCATGCGAAACGCTGCTGTTTCGCATATCATCATCCCTTTATGGAGATGCTTTATAATTGTTATCCCCCATTTATAGGCTTTTTGTATGCTGCTGAGCTTCACTTTCTCTTGATTTCATACGGTTACATCTTGTGAAGGGAAATCTTTATGTGACGTAAATAATGTGGTCTGCGCTTAACAGTTCCATTTCTCATTTTTCCGCTAGAATACAGGCGCAGGTGTCACGGCTCTCCGAATTATTACTAACCGGCGAGCGCAAACTATTTAAATAGTACATATAAGCAATGTCATCACCCCGCACTTCCAAATACACTTTTATTCAGTGGCATGGGTTCAAATTTCAATTGAGTAGCTAACACAAGAGTATTTCTGCGAAGCTAAAGACTATGAAGCTAGAGATGGCAAGACAAGCTAGCGATTACAAAAAGTTTCGCTTTTTCTTTGAAGATGATTTTCATCGTTAATGTAAGAGATTAGATTGACGTAACGTCAAGGAATAACCAATTACGAGTGCTGCCATTTCGTCGCCGTAAAGAAACGGGAAAAATAACCGAACTTATTCCTGATTCGGGGATCTGAAAACAGTTTTTGCGTGTGTTTTCGAATATATTCCTCGGTCTGGTTCAGGGGGATACTTTCTCTGAGGACACAGTCACAGTGCAAAATATATTGCCTGGCTCTCATCGTCATTATCAGAAAAAAAATCAAAGAAATATTGTATAGAGGCTTGAATATAATGGTGTGAGCTGGAGTGAAACGAACACATGGAGCCCAGAAATCAAGTCAGTCTGTAAAACACTGTTCATGGGACAAAAACATTGACAAAACCATACCGAAGCTCACAAGAGCAAGACTTAAACGTGAGCCGGTCAACGCACATGAGTAAGCGAGCGCTGCGAAATTAAATAAATGACGCCTTTGGGAGTCATCACTTATGACGATGAGCGAAGAGAGAGGGGTTTGTCCGGGCGAGCGCTGAAGGGAAATCAGCAAGTGCGAAGCGGAAGTCGTCATTTCCACGCGAACAAAGGCAAAACGGATAGCGTGAAAATAGGTAGTGTAGGAGCACAGGGCGGGAAAGCGGTCACCAGAATTACGGACACGGTGCAAATTATGCTCTATAAAGCCCCTCCTGCTAGAATAAAGTGATGACATGCCAGCATGGAAATGTACGACGTGGGACACACGGTTATTAATTTCACGCCAGATGGTTGGCGTCACCACTGCCGTCGAGCCCAGGCTTGAATCAACACTACAAAATAAAATGGAATGAAGCAGCCTAGTTGTGCTGTGACTACACACGGAAGACGGTGGAGCGTATAACTAAAAAAAGAGAAAGCAAGAGAGGAAGATAATGAAACTATTTTGTGACAGCGAATTTTGTCGACGTCATCTTGTCCCTGCACTTTCTCTCTCTCCCTCTCTTTATAGTTATATATATATATATATATATATATATATATATATATATATATATATATATATCTTCTCAGCCAGCACTATTGCGTATGTCTTACTGCTTCTCATCTCTATTTTCACGTTTGACTCCTTTTCTGTTTGCATACGTTTGCAGCAAAACGAGTGGCCACAATTCTCGCGCTCGCTATGGGAGACTCCATAGTGCGCTGAGATGCAGAAGAGCGCAGCGCAGGCTCAATATTGCGGGTTCTAAAGCAATCTCAGTCTCGACCAACAGAGCGCGTGACGAGATACCAAATTTTCAACATTCTGACGAAGTAAACTGCAAAGTTGAGAAGCTTGGAAGCTTGCTCGCGTATTGTGGCACCTTTGGGACAGGGCGATTTTTTTTTCATCTTCTTTTAAGTCGTGACTGCACTATGGATAAGTAATATAGGATGCCTTCTTCGCTTATTTCACGTGTTTCAGTCAGCTCGCGCGCTGTAAACACCAGTGGCCGCAATTTTATGCGTATAAATGTGTTCCTTTTTTCGTTTAGTTATACAACCATCGCTTTGCCAAGTAACACAAAAAAATTTCGGCAGATTCCACGTCTTTGGAAATGGGTGTTATGAGAAGCATGCGGAGAAAAGGTGACTGTGTTACAATTTTTATCTAACTAAATGGTACGAAATCATGCTAAAGATACGTGCAGTTATTGTGCGCACAGATATATGTTAAACAGGAACATGTTCATTGTCGCGTGACGATCCCAACAGCAACATAAGTATCAGCGACACGGGAAGCGATGGAGTGATTTGTAGTGCTTGATATGTAGCGTGGTCGATATGACAGCCTTGGGCACTGCGAGATAAATGAGCTTGAGAGAATGGTGTTTCACTTCAATTGTCGTTAACCCGACTCTACGGCTGTACGATAGGAGTACGTTTCCACTGTTTGTAAGATTGGATAGCCACTTCCAAAACCTGACATGGCCCTGTGGTAGAATACTTCAGTGCCACGCAGAACAGTGTTATACTGCTCCTGCTGGAACCATGATATTTATTCTAGGTGTTTGTTAGGTCAACACTGTCAATGCCAGCTTCCAGGGACAAATAAACTATACGACAGCACAATGCATGATCACCAGCACCGTCTGTCTACCCATCTGCTCATTCATTCGTTCTTCCGTGAAGCCATGCATACGTTCACATGCCCATCCGTCTGTCCGCCCATCTATCCGTTTTTTTCATACCACTAGGCGACTTCAACGTAGACAGTATAAGCCTAAGGACCTATAGCTTCGCCCACTCGCCCTCATCCACTTCGTGGAGATGCACTAATTTTTCTTACCACTCTCGAATTAAAATTGTCAATGTCGTTCCTCGCTCCTATCTTTGATTAATATGAACTGCAAATCACCTTCAGTGCGTTGCTCTTAACTACAGTTGGTGTTTAAACTACATGACAGCGGCATCGTATGAGTACATATATACTATTTATAAAAAAAATGAAAACTTCGATTTTAAAGGGGCACTAAAGTCAACTATTAAGTCGATGTTGATTGTTAAAATGGTGGTTCAGAAACCTCGTAATGTTACTTTTGTGCCAAGGAAGGGCCTATTTTGAAATGAAATCACGTTTTAGTGGTCCGCATCGGGTTAGCGCACTTCAATTTACCCGCCTAAAGAAGTGGACTGACCGGACCGACTCACGTCACTGTTGGCGTGCACAACGTTGCCCGGCTCTACTGCGCTAGTAGCAGCAGACCGAAACCAGTGGAAGCCACAGCAGCAACAATGGCCATTCATCGATTTCCCTCTGTTGGCTCCGAGATTGCAGATGCTTTTCTTTCAACTGCACCCGCTAGATGGCACCACCCATTCTGCGTAACCACGACAAAATTGAATTTTCGAACCAATCGCGCGATTCCCGATAGTAACATCCGGTGGTTCTTTTTTCCATGAATCAAACAGAAACGAACAAGCAGGATTTTATTGTATCTCTTGATGCGTGGAAGGTTCTTTATTTAGTGCAGTTAGATCGATTACTAAGGATTAATTGTATGTGGTCCGTCTGATGTCATCGGGATCATTTTGAAAATGTCCGACTGTGGCGCTTGTGTTCTTGTGCTTTTACCTTAATTTCTAGGTAAGTAGGGTACTGTTGTTGATAAAATAATTGTTTTAGGTATTATCATACATTGAGCTTTCGCTGTGACGTAAATTGTTATTTGACATTAGTGTCTCCTTAAGAGCTGAAGCTGATAGTGAAATCCAGCCCTTAGTGCACCCTTCAACCGCTAAGTGCATATCTAAAATTATGTATTGTTACAAACACACACACACAAACAAACACGCACACAGTAAGTTGTACGAGCGTGCACGCGAATGGTACTCACAGGTTTTTGATCTATAGCAAGAGTCGCACGGCCTCCAAGATACACGCAGCGTGCTTGCAATTCAGAGGCCTTAAAGAGGCTCACAATGCCTCAGAGATAGCAGCACATTATCTAGCTTTTGCTGTTTGCTTGATCAACGAAAAGGCATCATATGTTTTCCGCTATATGGGTATAGTTGTTAATTTTTAGAGCTGTTTGAAAGTTATTGTGTGTTTTTAGCGGCGATGGCTGCATTATCCTGGTTTTTTTTGACGCAATTTGATGGCCTTCCAAATGCGCCTACAAATCACCGAATGGGCTCGTTTTTGTCGTGACACCTGCCGAATAAAATGCGTCAGAAAGACTCCTTCCACTACAGAGCATTTATGCAGTATTCTTTTCTCCTAGCAGCTGCAAGTAGCGTTGTGGCTCTGTGGTAGAACAATATCTTGCCGCGCGAATGGACGGGGTTAGATCCTCAATGGTAGCGAAAGTTTTATTTTACTTGCTTCTTTCTGAAGTTTTCACTCACGGATGATTTTTCGCTCACAACAAACGGTGCCAACACCAATGACGTAATTTCTGCGACACAATTCTCTAACACTATCGCGTTAAAATAGCATCCCCACTATATTCCCAACTGATGCCTCACGAACGTTACGGTCTATTTGAAATGCAGTTGCGAGTCCCATGACCTGGTTCCACAGTAGAATACTTGGTTGCCACGCAGATTGCTGGGGTTCGATTCCTGCTCGTACACTGACTTTTTTTTTCTTTACGTTCGCCGGGTCAACGCAGTCTATGGGAACTTTTGTCTAACGCTCAAGCGTTGAAATACTCATATGTGTTCTCGCAGTTCCTGTGTACATTTGAGGTGTCAATCACCTGTGGCACAAACCCACCCTCAAATATGTTCCACGGTCTGGCAGAAAGAGTTTTATGGCGTACGCGATGCTATTGTGACGGTATTCATGTCATGACAAGCGGGTCGTATTTTTCAAAGCATGTTACGCTCCCATACTAATTGTGGTTTAACCCTACTTAAGGGTGTGATCACGGCAGCACGCAGACGTAGGTGGCAGATACGTCAATAGACGCCGAAAGTACATGCAGTATGCAAAAAAAATGCTTCACGCTGAAAAGTGATTAAAGTTTCTTTGCAACAGATCTCAGAACTAATCATCAAACAAATCAACCTTCTTTTGAAATTTAATATTTTCAAAGTTTGTCCAGTGCGCCTAAAAATGTGCATGGACAAAAAAAAAGACTCGACTGCAGGTGACACGGCGTTGTAGTGCACAACTTGCATTGCCCATGAGGATAATATATTAATTTTTCTCATATCTGGAGCAGAATATCGTTCGCAACATATTTATAGCTTAAGAAAAAGAGTGACGGGTCCAACAGCGCTACGACTAGGGCTTGCGCGCTCACTGTTTTATTTCTTATATTAGAGAGCTGCTCTCCCATGGACATGTGCGTTGAAGGTACGCTTTCTATATTTCTCTTCATATCTTCACGCTTTCCAATATTTTACTGTTTGAAGTGTGACGTAATTTCTATGCTACCCTAAAATGTTTATAATTCCATTTTGTAAAGCGACTTTATAGGTAGCAGCACAAATTTCGCAACCTAAGTTGAATATCTAAACGACGTTGCTCATGTTCTTTCAACCAACTAAAATGTGCTTGAAAAAAGTCACTTCGCTTACCTAATGGGGCTCTTGTGTAACTACATTAAATAGGCTGTTACGTGTCTGTAGGTATTAGCTCCTTGTGGATTATTAGTACTGTGCACAGCACTGAGAGAAAGGCGGCTGTGGCCTTGATACATTTAGTGTGTCTCTTAGCGATTGTTGAACGTGTCGGCAGAGGGATCGTGCATGTAAAAAAAGTGAAAGGCTTTGGACAAAATGAAAAAAAAGTCTATGCAAGGTATTTGCTCCGTGCGGTTCATTAGTACTGTGCACAGCCCTGAGCGAAGGGCGACTGTGGCATTAATATATTTAGTGTGTATCTTAGCGATTGCTGAAAGTATTGGCAGAGGTATCGTGCATGTAGAAAAAGTGAAAGGCTCTAGACAAAATATAAAAACTCTGCGCAAGCGGTCAAATATGATCGATAGTCACACGTGTTGCGTCGTAACAACATGTTTTGCAAAAACATGACACTTCTGAGAGGTCTTGGGAGTGAGATTGAGGATTAGCTCAAAAAATATATTTAGAACACCCTGTTTATTGAACGTTCACAAAAAATGTGTCAAACGCGCTCATTGTGGTGATAATATTTAGTCATTAACAAGATCGTGTAAAAAACACGCTTTTAGTTACCTCTAATATATATGTTGGCTGTTTTCCTAGCAGGCATACGCAATAAGCGAGGTGATATTCAAATAACGCATGTCTTTATTATACAGGTTATCATCATTACCTTTTCATGCTGAAAGCTCGTCAGTATAATAAATAAAACCTGTACACTGCAGGGGCCAAAAGTCTTGGATTACGAGATGTGAAACGCCTACTCATGAGCTTACACTTCACTCAGAAGCTTTCCTACTCGATCGGAAATGTGAAGCTGCAGAATTATTTCAGCACTCACATTCGACAGCATTCTGCGCTGCTACCTACGCACTGCCAGCTCAGTTAGCACTGTTCGCACACAAGAACACAGGTCATAAATTTTACATGGACTATCGTAGCCTGAGCGTAGTGGTAAGAGACCATTAGGGAAATATGATAACTCATTGCTTAAGCTTTCTCCACTAGCATCTATTCTGGATTCGCGCAAACAGGTATGTGCAGTGAAGCTTGCGCTTGTAATTATTTTGTCGTGTAAGCATCGACAAGCGTTGATCGGCAAAAGCTCCCCTGCACTTTGACATTACGGATGTTGTAGGAGAACAAAGCGAGGCTAATTGCATATCGATTAGTTATGTTCTGCCTACTGCCCGGTAAAATAACGTAAACGGTCACCTATATCAAAACAGTTTAACTAGAAATCCTTTGCAATGAGGCAGTATGAGAGTACCGATACCAAAACAATTTTTTTTTATTTTGCAAAAGGGTGCCTAGATAAAAATATCACCAACGCACGATCAACAAATAGTGTACCCAGTTTCAAAAAGGTGCAGGTAATGGGGTAGATCCGGGAACTTGAAAAGAAACACAAATGACCTTCTCAAAAGCAGAAAGTAATGGTTGTGGGAAAGCTCACCTTTCATGGAATGCCACACAAAGTGCCTAGATTGAGCGCTATTGGGGCAACGTTTAGTTTATTACAGAGGGGACCATTCTGTAAGCGACTAGTGGCACAACGTTTTCAGAACTCTGCATTATGAAGCTAACTGCAGTGGCAACTCTACATGCCGCAAAAAAGAAAAAAAAAGAAAGGGATGAGCAGGTAGCTGAACGAAGCAGCACCTTCAGAGAATAATGCGAATATTAAGAGGCTGATTATACGTGAATGTTTCCTTTCTTCGGTGGACTCATCAATAAGCTGCAACGATGTGGTATTACCTACCCAAGCCATAAAAAAAGTCACAGTTTGGCTGCAAGGGCGAAGCACACAGTGTGATAGCAACAAATTCGATTGTCACACGAAGAAACGCTAGCACCTCGATACTTTCAGTGCGCCACTGTAGCACAGAGAGGGACACTCAACATCTGCTCAAAGGTAAACACAGGACAAGCGTGAACTAAAAACTGTCACAGTTTTCACGGATTTGTGTTGTGCAAAACACTGCCAGTGTAGACAATGTAAAACCTTACTCTCTACCATATTTTTCTGATATTTTTGAAAATTGTGGCGCGTGGCCTGACCCCTCTGCTTTTTCTGTCATGCGGTGGCATCTGACACAAGGCATGCCCGGCGTCCTTTTTTTTTTGTTTTAGTTTCCATCACGAGAAGAGAAAGTGGTCACTCTTTCATATGCATCTCAAAAGCAGTTTTAGAAAGAAAATGGCCCCGTATCTACATGGCAATCTGCAAATGTCGTCGAAAGACGATAATCTTGCATCTGGAGAGACTGAACAAAACGTTTATATTATGTTCTGCGCAAGAAACTCAGTGAATGATCATCTGGAGGCGCTGCGTTAGAGTGCCTCGAGCATGCAGCGGAGGCGAACGAGCGCATCAAGTCACGTCACACGTGAAACATGAGCGCTGTCTGGCGGTTATCTTGGAAAACGAAGCGTGCAGCACTGAGATGGGCGAGCGCGCCCGTCTCAGAAGGGATAAGGTGTAGAACGCAAGGTGACGGGTAGGTGCCACCACCATGTCGTCTTAGCAAGCATTAGCGACACTTGCGTTTCCATGCAAGCGTTGCATGGTCAGCGCAGTGTGATAAACGCTATGGTTCTTAGAATTACTTATGTGTGCCTTTTCTAGCAAAAGATACACATACAAAATATGTACGTGTTGTCATGGTGCCTCAGATATTCGTAATAATTGCTTTTTTTATTGACAATCGCACAAATATGAACGATGAATCTAGAGCAACATTGGTGGGCACTGCGGATGGGGTCAGCATTCTCCAATAATAACGTACCACCTGCGGTAAATGGTGTACTTAAATAAGTCGCCTTTAGTAGGTCGGTGCCTGCATGACGCATGGTTGAGGTATCGCGCAGTGTGGTGCGGAGCAAAGTGTCGCTGGTGCAAATTTCCATCCAGGTGCTCCGAACTTTTCTTTATACAGTTCTTATTACACACACACACACACACACACATATATATATATATATATATATATATATATATATATTTATATATATATATATATATATATATATATATATATATATATATATATATAAGGGAAAGAAGTGTATACCTAAGGGCTCGTTTTTCCGTGTTTTTAACACAATAATAATGAGATATAACAGACAGTAATGCCAAGGAATGTACAGGGGAAGTTATTAACATTAATGGAATGTAAATAAGAAGAAAGAAAAGTGGATGAAAAAATTACCAACTGTAAGCAGGAATCGAACCTACGACCTTCGAATTACGCGTTCGATGCTCTAACCACTGAGCTATTACAGCGGCACTCCCTCCATCCACTTTTTTGGGTTTATCTGTGAATTTAGAAGTAGGAGCGACAGTCAGCGCCATCTATAAGCCAAACAACGAGTGTGAAAACACTCTTATGCGCATGTTTGGCGTCACGTAGCACGTGAACTTATTATGAGCGGGCAGCTGATTAATTGTCCCTCTTATACAACCTAAACACACCAAGTCTGCCAGTACGAGACCCTCGTTCAATGAAATAAGGGAAAGAAGTGTATACCTAAGGGCTCGTTTTTCCGTGTTTTTAACACAATAATAATGAGATATAACAGACAGTAATGCCAAGGAATGTACAGGGGAAGTTATTAACATTAATGGAATGTAAATAAGAAGAAAGAAAAGTGGATGAAAAAATTACCAACTGTAAGCAGGAATCGAACCTACGAACTTCGAATTACGCGTTCGATGCTCTAACCACTGAGCTATTACAGCGGCACTCCCTCCATCCACTTTTTTGTGTTTATCTGTGAATTTAGAAGTAGGAGCGACAGTCAGCGCCATCTATAAGCCAAACAACGAGTGTGAAAACACTCTTATGCGCATGTTTGGCGTCACGTAGCACGTGAACTTATTATGAGCGGGCAGCTGATTAATTGTCCCTCTTATACAACCTAAACACACCAAGTCTGCCAGTACGAGACCCTCGTTCAATGAAATAAGGGAAAGAAGTGTATACCTAAGGGCTCGTTTTTCCGTGTTTTTAACACAATAATAATGAGATATAACAGACAGTAATGCCAAGGAATGTACAGGGGAAGTTATTAACATTAATGGAATGTAAATAAGAAGAAAGAAAAGTGGATGAAAAAATTACCAACTGTAAGCAGGAATCGAACCTACGACCTTCGAATTACGCGTTCGATGCTCTAACCACTGAGCTATTACAGCGGCACTCCCTCCATCCACTTTTTTGGGTTTATCTGTGAATTTAGAAGTAGGAGCGACAGTCAGCGCCATCTATAAGCCAAACAACGAGTGTGAAAACACTCTTATGCGCATGTTTGGCGTCACGTAGCACGTGAACTTATTATGAGCGGGCAGCTGATTAATTGTCCCTCTTATACAACCTAAACACACCAAGTCTGCCAGTACGAGACCCTCGTTCAATGAAATAAGGGAAAGAAGTGTATACCTAAGGGCTCGTTTTTCCGTGTTTTTAACACAATAATAATGAGATATAACAGACAGTAATGCCAAGGAATGTACAGGGGAAGTTATTAACATTAATGGAATGTAAATAAGAAGAAAGAAAAGTGGATGAAAAAATTACCAACTGTAAGCAGGAATCGAACCTACGACCTTCGAATTACGCGTTCGATGCTCTAACCACTGAGCTATTACAGCGGCACTCCCTCCATCCACTTTTTTGGGTTTATCTGTGAATTTAGAAGTAGGAGCGACAGTCAGCGCCATCTATAAGCCAAACAACGAGTGTGAAAACACTCTTATGCGCATGTTTGGCGTCACGTAGCACGTGAACTTATTATGAGCGGGCAGCTGATTAATTGTCCCTCTTATACAACCTAAACACACCAAGTCTGCCAGTACGAGACCCTCGTTCAATGAAATAAGGGAAAGAAGTGTATACCTAAGGGCTCGTTTTTCCGTGTTTTTAACACAATAATAATGAGATATAACAGACAGTAATGCCAAGGAATGTACAGGGGAAGTTATTAACATTAATGGAATGTAAATAAGAAGAAAGAAAAGTGGATGAAAAAATTACCAACTGTAAGCAGGAATCGAACCTACGACCTTCGAATTACGCATTCGATGCTCTAACCACTGAGCTATTACAGCGGCACTCCCTCCATCCACTTTTTTGGGTTTATCTGTGAATTTAGAAGTAGGAGCGACAGTCAGCGCCATCTATAAGCCAAACAACGAGTGTGAAAACACTCTTATGCGCATGTTTGGCGTCACGTAGCACGTGAACTTATTATGAGCGGGCAGCTGATTAATTGTCCCTCTTATACAACCTAAACACACCAAGTCTGCCAGTACGAGACCCTCGTTCAATGAAATAAGGGAAAGAAGTGTATACCTAAGGGCTCGTTTTTCCGTGTTTTTAACACAATATTAATGAGATATAACAGACAGTAATGCCAAGGAATGTACAGGGGAAGTTATTAACATTAATGGAATGTAAATAAGAAGAAAGAAAAGTGGATGAAAAAATTACCAACTGTAAGCAGGAATCGAACCTACGACCTTCGAATTACGCGTTCGATGCTCTAACCACTGAGCTATTACAGCGGCACTCCCTCCATCCACTTTTTTGGGTTTATCTGTGAATTTAGAAGTAGGAGCGACAGTCAGCGCCATCTATAAGCCAAACAACGAGTGTGAAAACACTCTTATGCGCATGTTTGGCGTCACGTAGCACGTGAACTTATTATGAGCGGGCAGCTGATTAATTGTCCCTCTTATACAACCTAAACACACCAAGTCTGCCAGTACGAGACCCTCGTTCAATGAAATAAGGGAAAGAAGTGTATACCTAAGGGCTCGTTTTTCCGTGTTTTTAACACAATAATTATGAGATATAACAGACAGTAATGCCAAGGAATGTACAGGGGAAGTTATTAACATTAATGGAATGTAAATAAGAAGAAAGAAAAGTGGATGAAAAAATTACCAACTGTAAGCAGGAATCGAACCTACGACCTTCGAATTACGCGTTCGATGCTCTAACCACTGAGCTATTACAGCGGCACTCCCTCCACCCACTTTTTTGGGTTTATCTGTGAATTTAGAAGTAGGAGCGACAGTCAGCGCCATCTATAAGCCAAACAACGAGTGTGAAAACACTCTTATGCGCATGTTTGGCGTCACGTAGCACGTGAACTTATTATGAGCGGGCAGCTGATTAATTGTCCCTCTTATACAACCTAAACACACCAAGTCTGCCAGTACGAGACCCTCGTTCAATGAAATAAGGGAAAGAAGTGTATACCTAAGGGCTCGTTTTTCCGTGTTTTTAACACAATAATAATGAGATATAACAGACAGTAATGCCAAGGAATGTACAGGGGAAGTTATTAACATTAATGGAATGTAAATAAGAAGAAAGAAAAGTGGATGAAAAAATTACCAACTATAAGCAGGAATCGAACCTACGACCTTCGAATTACGCGTTCGATGCTCTAACCACTGAGCTATTACAGCGGCACTCCCTCCATCCACTTTTTTGGGTTTATCTGTGAATTTAGAAGTAGGAGCGACAGTCAGCGCCATCTATAAGCCAAACAACGAGTGTGAAAACACTCTTATGTGCATGTTTGGCGTCACGTAGCACGTGAACTTATTATGAGCGGGCAGCTGATTAATTGTCCCTCTTATACAACCTAAACACACCAAGTCTGCCAGTACGAGACCCTCGTTCAATGAAATAAGGGAAAGAAGTGTATACCTAAGGGCTCGTTTTTCCGTGTTTTTAACACAATAATAATGAGATATAACAGACAGTAATGCCAAGGAATGTACAGGGGAAGTTATTAACATTAATGGAATGTAAATAAGAAGAAAGAAAAGTGGATGAAAAAATTACCAACTGTAAGCAGGAATCGAACCTACGACCTTCGAATTACGCGTTCGATGCTCTAACCACTGAGCTATTACAGCGGCACTCCCTCCATCCACTTTTTTGGGTTTATCTGTGAATTTAGAAGTAGGAGCGACAGTCAGCGCCATCTATAAGCCAAACAACGAGTGTGAAAACACTCTTATGCGCATGTTTGGCGTCACGTAGCACGTGAACTTATTATGAGCGGGCAGCTGATTAATTGTCCCTCTTATACAACCTAAACACACCAAGTCTGCCAGTACGAGACCCTCGTTCAATGAAATAAGGGAAAGAAGTGTATACCTAAGGGCTCAATTTTCCGTGTTTTTAACACAATAATAATGAGATATAACAGACAGTAATGCCAAGGAATGTACAGGGGAAGTTATTAACATTAATGGAATGTAAATAAGAAGAAAGAAAAGTGGATGAAAAAATTACCAACTGTAAGCAGGAATCGAACCTACGACCTTCGAATTACGCGTTCGATGCTCTAACCACTGAGCTATTACAGCGGCACTCCCTCCATCCACTTTTTTGGGTTTATCTGTGAATTTAGAAGTAGGAGCGACAGTCAGCGCCATCTATAAGCCAAACAACGAGTGTGAAAACACTCTTATGCGCATGTTTGGCGTCACGTAGCACGTGAACTTATTATGAGCGGGCAGCTGATTAATTGTCCCTCTTATACAACCTAAACACACCAAGTCTGCCAGTACGAGACCCTCGTTCAATGAAATAAGGGAAAGAAGTGTATACCTAAGGGCTCGTTTTTCCGTGTTTTTAACACAATAATAATGAGATATAACAGACAGTAATGCCAAGGAATGTACAGGGGAAGTTATTAACATTAATGGAATGTAAATAAGAAGAAAGAAAAGTGGATGAAAAAATTACCAACTGTAAGCAGGAATCGAACCTACGACCTTTCTTCTTATTTACATTCCATTAATGTTAATAACTTCCCCTGTACATTCCTTGGCATTACTGTCTGTTATATCTCATTATTATTGTGTTAAAAACACGGAAAAACGAGCCCTTAGGTATACACTTCTTTCCCTTATTTCATTGAACGAGGGTCTCGTACTGGCAGACTTGGTGTGTTTAGGTTGTATAAGAGGGACAATTAATCAGCTGCCCGCTCATAATAAGTTCACGTGCTACGTGACGCCAAACATGCGCATAAGAGTGTTTTCACACTCGTTGTTTGGCTTATAGATGGCGCTGACTGTCGCTCCTACTTCTAAATTCACAGATAAACCCAAAAAAGTGGATGGAGGGAGTGCCGCTGTAATAGCTCAGTGGTTAGAGCATCGAACGCGTAATTCGAAGGTCGTAGGTTCGATTCCTGCTTACAGTTGGTAATTTTTTCATCCACTTTTCTTTCTTCTTATTTACATTCCATTAATGTTAATAACTTCCCCTGTACATTCCTTGGCATTACTGTCTGTTATATCTCATTATTATTGTGTTAAAAACACGGAAAAACGAGCCCTTAGGTATACACTTCTTTCCCTTATTTCATTGAACGAGGGTCTCGCACTGGCAGACTTGGTGTGTTTAGGTTGTATAAGAGGGACAATTAATCAGCTGCCCGCTCATAATAAGTTCACGTGCTACGTGACGCCAAACATGCGCATAAGAGTGTTTTCACACTCGTTGTTTGGCTTATAGATGGCGCTGACTGTCGCTCCTACTTCTAAATTCACAGATAAACCCAAAAAAGTGGATGGAGGGAGTGCCGCTGTAATAGCTCAGTGGTTAGAGCATCGAACGCGTAATTCGAAGGTCGTAGGTTCGATTCCTGCTTACAGTTGGTAATTTTTTCATCCACTTTTCTTTCTTCTTATTTACATTCCATTAATGTTAATAACTTCCCCTGTACATTCCTTGGCATTACTGTCTGTTATATCTCATATATATATATATATATATATATATATATATATATATATATATATATATATATAGTTGCTGCAGGCGACCAGCGCTTCTTTTCTCTCCCATTTCTTATTTTTCTTCCTTCTCTTCCCTCTGCCCTGCTTCTAGAGTTTGCTAGCCATGCCCCACTGTACCTGTAAACTGCACTATATAAAAATTCCATTATTCAAATGCAAAGGCAATGAAAATCTTCAAATTATTCTCCAATGAAGGCCACATCATAACGCCGGATGTCGCGGGACCCGTGCGCTTCGGAATGACTCCCGCTAAAGGCCAAGCATCATTCAAATCTAGAGGAGCAGTTAGCTTTACATGCGCGAAGGCGGGCCTGTGTGGCAGCCATGCAATAAATAAAAAACTGGAAGTCGGACGCGCGATATTCGCAGATTAACCGTCAGTTTGCTCAGCTTAATGACGATCCTGTTGACTTTTTCAAAGTGTGAAGAGAGCACATTCTTTACTTCTGTTCTTCCTCTATCTCTTTACGTCTGCTGTTCAGAACTTTTTCTACACGATTGTGAGTGAGCCCGGCTACCTGGTTTTGGAACCTGTAAAGGCGGTGACGGAGTCGCAAGGTACGTAGTGGCACGAAGTCAAGGAGATCGCGAAAAAGTGAAAAAAGATAAGGTTTGAACAAAAAAACAACAGCTGAAATGAGCCAGACAGTAAAGGCGGTGAAGCTCCGCGCGCCCCAGATCAAATTGACGGTCAAAAATGCCTTAAACAAAATAAACTGAATATAGTGTACGATGGTGAGGGGAGGTCGGCGACAGTAAGATACGGCAAGTAATATTGAGGTAAATGAAAAGCGGGTCCTTCTCAGGTGAGGAAATGAACCTAACAAAGAAAGATAAAGAAAGGCAGAGCTGAAGAAAGTGAGGTAAGAGGGGAGCAAGCATTGGGCGCATTTCAAGCCCGCGCGGCAGCGTCGCTGCCATAGATACTCGCAAGCCTTTCGGGTGGAATGAAGATTGGGTCGAGTTACGGGCTGCTCATAAAACCTCCATTCCCTTACTTCCCTCGTCTTTACCCTTCTCTTATTATTTTTTTATAGGATAGAGAACCCGGAGTGGCGCCTTTGTGTCAACTAATCCTCTTTAATTGCGTCCGCGCACCGTTTGTCTTTCTCAGCACTGTCTTTCGCCACCGGTGTACTCTTTTTTTCGCTCATGCCTGACAGTGGCCGCCTGCGCTATAAACCAGCAGCATTTAATTTTGACCGTCGTGCCGCAATATCTACTGAGTGAAATGGGACAAACAGAAAGCTGGAAGTTACTATCAGCGTATATACTTTGACCTGGTTGTGCTGTAGCTCGAATCGAAAGCGCCTACGTCGTACATGAATAGATTTTTTTTCATTCGCTACTCTTACCAGGTATCACTTCGCGCTTAGTGAAGCATCTGAACCTATTCAGATTCAGATTTTCACGGGTTCGAGCAGAAAGTTTGAGAAGGACAGTGCCATGATCGTCACAGAGACCGTCTTCAGAATCTGTAATGCTTATAAAAAACAGCGCTGTTAACTACATTTATAAAGTGAAGAGGTCATTTTCATTTTCTGTATTTTCGAGAGCTCCCACAATCTCCGATAGGGTAGGCTTACTGCAGTTATGCATTTGAATAAGCATGATTTTTCATCGAGCTGGATCGCAAAAGTTCAAAATGAACTCATATAAATGACAAGCAATGACCTTCGTAGAATAACTTTATCTTTCCATAATGAAGCAAACTAACTCAATATGGTCTCCTTCAGAGTGCTTTTTAGAAGAAAAAGATGGAAGTGCTGTTGGCTTTAAAACCTTTGATTCAAAGGATTCAGTATCGCTTAGAGAGATTTCGTACGTGATACCCATAATGGAAACTCTAGAGGACAGACGTCGCAATACCTGGGAATCCGTGCCAGTAACAACAGCCCGCTGAAACTTCCTTCACTACACTTCCTGTACCCACAGCAATTTTTCTCTCTAGGTCTCGTCTAACAGTATTTTCATATATTTGTTAACGTGATGTTCTTCTTCCATGGTGCCTTTAAACGCAAAAGCAGAAATAAGCATGTAACGAAGAAATTCTCGTGCAGACTCTCATCATTTCGAAGCGCCCATGGCTTGTACATCGTCGTATTCGATAATTTTTTAACGCAGTAGAGCTATTTTTTTGTTGGGGCGATTTGTCTAGTATAACTGCTTGATATGTGATTAAACAGCCCCAACAGCACGTCGGCGTAAACTTGTCAGTACTTGTTTATTCGAAGTAGACAGCCCGCTATAGTCTTTGTTGCCTAGAAGCATCAAAATACCGATTCAGAAAGCTCAGGGAGCTCTCCGGCTTATTAGGAATGAAATCTGCACTAGCACAGGTTTGTCGTTATAAACTGTGCAGATGAAATGTTGAATGCTGATTCCTCGACTCAGATGCTTCCTATCTAGAATAATCAATACTGCGTGCATTGGCGGTGTGAATAACTCAAAGCTATAGAGCGCAAGTACAATTTGCAGTCGTTTAACATGAAAGTGTTTTATGCCGTGGTGTACAGAAACTTTAGTGACTTACTTGTTTTACGGGATCGACGCCAGAAATTCACATGACCACACGGTTGAGAAAAATGGTGCGTCAACAAGAGTCGGACGAGCATTTCACATCTACCAATTTTCTCTTGCATTGGTCTCATAAGGCTGGGTTTTGGCGAACAGAAGCGGTAAAATGAAGTAATGCACCTTCCCAACGGCCTTCACGCCCATTCCATTCACTGCTTTTCATATTGCGGACGTTCAATTTTGTCATCACATTACCACACCGTGATATGGCGACCTCAGCCCAAGCTTCCACCTTGTTCGTATCATTAACTCATCCTAAAAAATGGCCCTGCGTCAGCATGTTTCACTGCAAATGTCGTCGAGAGACGATAGTATGGCGTGTATAGAAAGTGAACAAAACGTTAACTTGATGTTCTGCGTCAGAAAATCGGTGAATTCTATTCTGGAAGTGCTGCATTAGAGAGTCTCGTTCCGTGCAGTGAAGGCTAGTGAGCGCATCGAGGCACGTTAGACACGAGCGCCAGCTGGCAGTTATCTTCGAAAACGAAGGAAGGCGTGCGCACCCTCGCAGAAAGATGTTTGCCTGTCTTGGAGGCGATAAGGAGTAGAACGCAAAACGACGGGCAGGTGCCACCGCCGTGTCGTCTTAGCAAAGCGTTGGAAACAATTGCCTTTTTGAGCATCGCGTTGCACTGTCAGCGCAGCGTGATAAACGCTATGGTCCTTAGAATTACTTGTGTGTGCCTCCTCTAGTGTAAAGACACACTTACAAGACATCGACGTGTTGTTATGGTGTCTCAGATATCCGCAATAATTGCTTTTTAATTGACAGTCACACAAGCATGAACGATGAAGCTTGAGAAATATTGGTGGGCTTTGCGGATGCGGATGGACGTTTTAGGTATCGTTTGGTCCCTTTCGTGTCATATGGAAGATCATTACAGCGTGCAAACAGACAGACAAATGTACAGAAAGATAAAAATTTTGGCCTCAATTGTCCCCAAGAAAGACTATCGTTCATAAAATAGCTCTGCAACTCGCACCTCCTTCACCTGGCTTGAACGCCGCGTCGCCTGCTTACGCTCGCCCCGAGGAAAATTGCGACCGGGCTACAGGGGACAAACGGAGTGAGTTGCGTTTCCTTATAGTGCAGCCGTGGTGCTGAATGGCGGTCTTGGCCCAAGTTCAGGGTCCAGTCAACAGCGTTCTTCTGGATGTTGCACCAGTTTCTCTAAATACCGTGGCACCCTTAACTACTAAATCATAAACGTTAGTGGTCGGGATAGGGATGTGGCACAAAGCTTCAACGCTGGTGCAATGCGTTAAATTGTGCAATAGGTGCCAAACACTAATAAACAATGTGCAAATGATTTTAGATCAATGTACAGTAAACATTCAAATACGCCTTTACGCAGATGTTTCACTTTGTTTTTGTACCAATTTTTCATCACGGAAGGATCAACCACATTTTCAATGCATAACAAGGTTTTTCAATGAAAATAGTGATTAAATGTACAAAGTCAAAGCGGTTTCAACAAACCACTCAAGCATCCAATTCAACGATATGTATCTTGCAGTCCAAAGCTGTGGTTTATCGGTGTAGGTGGTTTGACAACGTATTGATTCGGGGTATCTTAGCCTGTGTGCGTTGAGGTCATGACATACTTATGAGTTTATTTAACACCAAAATATACTATAGGTGCGAAAATAAAACCATTATGAATGGCATTTAGACAGCGTGTGGACCCAAGAGTAAGCCTGCGTACACAATGTCCCTCCACGCTATTGATAATTAGTCCCAATTTCCTCCTGTGACTGCCGTACTCTATACCAAACCTGTCCTTGTAATACTTGTGCAGCAAGGCTGCCGTAGCTAGAGTATTGCGCATTTTCCTGAGCGTCAACAAAAATGAGCAGTTTCTTTATGCTACCAAAGATGGCGATAGTCGTTCCCCTTATAAAGTCGCAGGGGGATTAATTAACCGATGGCGGCTGAGGAGAATTTTTCCTCTTTCCTCGATCATGAAGTGTTGTGTCTGAGCGCCCTCTAAGCAGTCAATCCAGTGGGCAGTGATCGCATGCAGGAGTGGCACAAGTGGTCAATGGCAAAAATTAGTACGCCTATAAATGTAAAACTGAAACTGAAATTCGCTTTCATACCTACCTATATTCTGATGTCTCACGTCTTTGTTACTTGCTCGATCAAGATCGCCGATCTGCGGACGTCTGCTCCACAGGTTGGTTCAAATGTCATAAGTATGATAAATATTTATTAAATTATTTATTACCACAAATAAAACGATAGGGATGTTTGCGTAGCTTTGGTCAGGATGACCACCAAACAAAACAACAAATGAGTTCATACGTTTCTCAAATTATTGCGTAACCGCTGAGTTTTGCGCTGAAGCAACTTCACTGTTCATCTGCATTTACAACGTAAAATATAGTGTGATATTTTTATTTATTACCATATACACGGCATCTCTTTCTCAGCAATACAGACTTCTCAGTTTTTCGGCCTCGTCTTATTTATCGGGGCATCAAGCAATCGCAGGTCGTGAGCCAGCCCCCAAGTTGCCATCCCCACCGTTGAAGGCAGGATAATCGCGGATACAATTAAGGTACGCCGCGACACGTGGCTGCTGCTGGAAGTGGCGTTTGCTGGACGGCGTATTGATGCATGGTAGATGGTCTTTTCCGGTATCAAAGTTCTAAGAGCATTGAATTTGGGCCGCAATAGTTGTGAGGGCACAGTACTTTGCAACAGCTTGTAAAGGCGTTTATTTGACTCGGTAGTCCGCACTCGATGACAATGTGGAATGTCGACAGTCAATGCAGAGCAGGAATTATGTCGTAAACTGGGAATGACCGGTGCGTAGGGCAGGGTGATCCAGCTCTATTAACGTGAAAACTGGAGAGGGCTGAAGCATGCAGTACTTTGAGAAATTTATTTGATGAGGCACTGATAGTGCCGAGCTTGAAAATGGGCATCTAATAAAGGGTATTCCCGCTCGACTAACGTCATCGGAATACTTTGCAGGAATGCAGCTTTCGCTAAAGTGTTTCTTCGTCTTATTTTATAGATGCCTGGGTTCGGCTCTCTATGACATGTGGGCAAGGAGGTTCTTGTTGTATCATTGCAATGTCGTCGGATATTTGTCGGTCTGATTGTTGTCTTTATTTTTGATTTCAGTGGCGAGTAGCATGAATTGCTCGTTGTAGCGCACACCAGTTCTTATAATGAATCGCGACAAGTTGATGAAGTGTGACGACAGCAGACGCCCAAAGGCTTAGCTCCTAAAGTACTTTGTACATATCAGAACACAATTTACGTTGTGCCACTTGACTGATATCGGCGCAACCTCCGACGGTGTCTTTCACTCCTACTCCTTCATTGAAAATCCGCTCTCTCATTAACTCTGAGCTAGTGACTTCATTTGCATGCTGAGTAGATCGTGGCATATTTAGAAACAGCTGCTACAAAAGCAAGCAGTTTAAATGTATGCACGTAGATGTCGCACGCGCCTACTCAGCTTATCGTTGCTGAATAATTAGCCCTTAGAGCATCTACGGCCATTTAATTATTCCTTTAGTGACTTCGTTTCTCGGATCAGGGCCTGCAATTCCCTTTACAAATTTTATTTTAAAGTAAAAAAACGCGACACATCTTGGAGTGATGTTCGTGTTTTAGCATCCTAAATGCCTTTCTGGATTACTTTGTACGTTGCAATTTTCACATCATTGCTAGCGAGTTGCGTGCAAGGGGAAGGCTATTCCAACCGACGACTGTAGAAATATTCACGTCAACATCGCCGAACTTCTACGTTACAGTACTCACAGATCTATGTGCGCAATTAAGGGCTAGATTATGAATCTATTTGTGTATACAGAGTCTACAGTTAATCTCATAATGTCATAATTTCAACTTTAGTAAATACATCAGAGCCCAAATCATCTTTCGCACTTATATATACAATGGCCAGACATGGTCATCACGATAAATTGATTATAGCAATCTTTGTATTAGAAAACGATGTCGCATATCAAACCCCTTTTTGCGTTCTTGTTTAATGCACTGACCATGTTAAAAATACAAGACCAATGCTAAATTGTGTCTATATAGCTCGTAATTAGTATGGTATAAAATTTATACAGTCGTGAGACCAACTGGCTAATTGCATGGCGCCACGAAGCAAAGAGTCGCAGGTTCAAATCTCCAGTCACATTTGAACCGAGCATTTTCTTCAATTCCTTGCTTGCATGTACCTAAAATATTTACTCACTGACAAGGCTGATTTTGTGCTCTTATCCACACAAGCCAACGCCACCAACACCTGAATTTCTGTGGAACGATCTCTCTATTGCTAACGCCTTTAAAAGCACCGCAACAAAGTACTGATCCTTGTTGCTACCCAGGTAATCATTACCTGCATCATCATTATAGTCAAACGTCAGTTTTAAGATTGCCGTGACGCGCTTCACTGGGAACCCCTCATATCAAGCCCTACAAACAGTGCCGCAGTCAGCGTGTGGCACACCGGGCCTGCGTCCACCACCTCTTCTTTTTTTTTTTCTCTTTTTGCGATGGCATACACTGAACAAAGTGAGAATTTGCTTGTTAGGTCTCCACTTCAAATTAAAAAGCCCCCCCCCCCCTTTCTTCCAAAAAAGATGTGTAAACATCTTTGCCCCTTCAGGATGTGTTACAGATCTAGCGCACAAAATGACCAACATAGTAATCTGCCGTTTTTTATACACAAGAAACGAACGACAAGCTGGAGGCGAGTGAGCAGCTTTCTGGCGTTTCCTTCATTTACTGTTCCATATTTCACCTTTCACCTCGTTCTTACATGTTGAAACTATGTCCTTGTTCATTGATTACAGTTAAATTTAGATGCGACACGTCAGTGTAACATCAATTATACGCCGAACTCGGTACCCCACCACTGTAAAAAACAAGCTATACAACAAAAATTTCTAATTCAATGTTGTAAAAGAAAAAAAAATCATCCGAAAGCACTAACACCTGCACAATATCTAAAGAGCATGAATAAATTATGAACAGAACTAAACGAGAAATGGCAATTTTAAATTCGGAATCGTGAACTGTTGGTTGTATTTTAATTGGTTCAGACGCCTGGTAAGTTTTGTGTGTTTTTTTTTTTAGAGGGCGGTTCTTTTTAAAGCGGCACCCGTTCGTCCCTCGTAGTAGTGCGAAACATGTCTTACGCTTTGACCTACAAGGTGGTGCCAGTGGGAGATTTTTCCTGTGTGTTGTTGAACAATAAAAGAACACAGCATGCGCGTTAACTAAAAGCCGAATTCTCCTGTCTATCATTCCCTATAGCAGCCATTAGCTTGTACATTGAGCACTATTTGACAAGAAAGGGTTGCTAGGTTATACTCGCTGGGCGTAACCTACTTGGTTTTAGAAAGGTTCAGCGAGCGTTGAGCCACAGTGCCATGAATACAGTGAACTAGTATATACCATGAACTCGAGATGGTTAAAGGGGGGAAGTAAACCCGAAGCGCAAGCCGTAAGAAAGTGTGCGTGCGCCACATTTCGTTTATTCCTTGGAATGTCCACTGAATGGTTGTGCTTCTATATGCGGAATATATGATGAAAAGATGCGAGATAGTGGTACTTGGAGCATTGACTAGATGGACGAACGGACACACAGACAGATGCATGGAAGGACGCACGGATGGCTGCACCGACGAATGAACGCATGGACGGACGCAGGGGTGGACGCATAGACGAACGCAGGGATGTACGCAGGGATGTACGCACGGATGAACGTGCGGATGCACGAACAGACGCACGCACGGACTGGCGGATGGACGCACGGACGGTCACAGAGACGGACGCATGGACGGACGGAAGCAAGAATGAGTTGACGGACGGATGCTTCGTCTCACTTTCCATCAATCACTTCGTGGAAATGCTGCCTTTTTTTTCCATTATCAGAATAATGGTGCCAGTAGCTCAAGATACAGTGTTTTTTCTTTCGTTAGATGTTGGATACTTATCCACTGCGAAATGAGATCGCATGGCTGTGTGGTCTGCTAAGGAGACAAAGTTCTCACTTGAGCCTTTCAGTATAGCAATGAAGTTCTTCAATATTTTGTGTATTCTCTGTCATATTTTAATATTTTGTAATTCCGTGAATACGGAAACATACCTCCATCTTTTTCTAGTATACGCAAAAGTGAACGAGGGCGAATATTTAAATTGTTTTCTTCAGTACGTGCTCACTTCTGGAATGGAAACGAAAATTCGACAAATTTCATGCAGTGTAGGCATCGGTTTCATGCGAAACAATCGGTGAGTAACTATTTATGCAGTATTTTTTTTGTTTTTGAGCCAAGCGTTATGGGGTAGACTAACGTGCTTTTATAATTGTAGCAGTCGCCTGACAACTGCAGCAATAGTGAGCACATCGTGGACATACCAGGTCATCGGCTACATTTACGTTTAAAGAGAACCTATGATCTGACGTTACATTAGCAGCCTTGTTATGGCACAAACGTAAGTATTATCAATTCAGAACACAATATGCAATGATCATGCTTATATTAAACGCAACTCTTGTTGGCATATTTTTTCGGTGTTCAGCAACGCTTGAATATAGCTTACTAAAAAACAAAAGTATAAATGAACGCTTATTAGTCGGCTATAAAAACAGACCCAGCATTGGAACGAGAATTGACTTCAACAGGACAAAGCACCTGTATCATGGGAGTACAGTATTCAATGATTCAAAGAGGACAATTGAGGCCTGAGTAACGCACACCTTCAGTAGGTATCATATAAAAGTAATTTCAGATCGAGCACGCGATCAGAGCCAGCATTATTTTTGGAGACCCCTATTCATGGCGATATGATGTGGTTATTTTAAAGATGACTTAGTAGTGAAGTCAGCTTTGAGTAGTGAAAATTTCTCTATATATTGAGAACATTTTAACAAGGAAGTTTGCTGGCCTGGTTGGTACTTGCTTAATTGCAAGTTCTAGTCGTGAAATAACACATAAACAGACAAAAAGAAAACACAGAACACCCCAACAAAAGCCTTGCTGAAAGGTTTTCACCACTTAAAAAAATTCTCGCTACACAAAGCTGAGGACGTCCTGTCATTGTGTGTGCGTGCGTGCGTGTGCGCGCGCGTGTGTGTGTTTCAGTGCTTAGAGGATGTGCTATTTCGAAAGTAAAACATGTGATTAGGTAGCGAGAATCTCTTTCCAAAGAAGCGCATTAGGCATAATACTCAGTTTCAGAAAGCTCTATCTTGCCACACAAAGGAGGCATTTTACAAACACAATCTTCAATGTTCTAGAACAGAAAGCTTCTGAACACAGGCACTTAAGTAATTAATTAATAAATTATCTTTCTATAAGGGTGTATAGTTAAAAATTAATACCGACGTAGTCATCAGGGTTCCAAGTCACAGCAAGTTTTAATGGAAAATACTTCTTTCAAATTCCGGTGAAAACAAAGAGTCATTTCCTGGGGCACGTCCCACGCAGCAATGTGTGCACAAAAACAAAAGGAAAAAAATGTATTAGCTTATCCCAAGCGCATGCCTCCTAAAGATGGCCCCACCGCACTTTAGGAAATTGGCAAACAAGCCTAAATGAAATTATACCACCAGCACTCTTTTTCACATTGGCTAGAACATCGAAGCTGAAACATAAGACGATGCAGACGTAATCTTACAACAGCCAAGCTAAAATCTTAAGCCGACAAGTTGCAAATGTTTCAAGGTGCATTTTATTCCCCTTCAGGTTGTAAAGCTAGCGACATACCTTAGAATACGCCAACACATCTAAAATACTTTCAGGAAAGCCTCGCTTTGAAGAGAAAAGTAATGATGAAGCATTCTGCATGAGTCTATAAAGAAAGGCGTCCTGTTTGAATAGCCAGTTGGTCGTGATTGCAATAAGGCTGTCACGAAGTTCTGCGGAGTAAGTCCCACTGCTTTTTTGTTCGTTTGTTTGTTTGTTTGGTTTTCGCGTGCACACACGGGCGTCACAAATGTTTCATTCCTTCAAATTTGTTATAAAGGGACAATTTACTAGCCCATAGAACCTCCTGTCTGCATATTTCAGTAATTTTTCTAATGCACAAGCTACGTCCTTAAGTCAACAGTTGAGAAAGAGCATTAGGGAAGGGAAATCAAACGTTGTATAACAACGTTTCTGGTTACCGTGCTTGCGGATGACGTGAGCAAACTTGAACTAAATAACAGAGAGAAGCTCACTGTACACTTGCTATACTGATCACCTCATGGTGGGAAGAATGCGCTGTTTGAGTAACCACCACTGCTTGACCAATATTTTCCCGAAGCGCCTTTAAATTTTTTGACAAAGGCTACAGATACTGACACACGTATAGTTTTATTCATCACTCAAGATATCTGAATTTCCGCAGTGCGGTGGTTCCTAAACACAAGTTTAATAGTAAATTTAAAGTGGAGAGAACATTTATTTTCTTAAAGAGCGAGACAGGGTTTTAAAAATCATAGAGGTATGCAGGCTACCTTGTAAGATTAAAATCAAAATTGGTAGAAATTTCCTACAGCTCCTGATGAAACAGGACATCTAATTTCTTAAAGATAAGATGGTGGCTTATATTCGTGTTCTGTCCTGTTTTTGTGTTTTTTATGCGTCGGCTTGCTTACATTCCTGCCTTTTCATGTGAAATATGAGTGGTTTTGGGGAAACGCTACTTCAGCGAACGCAATAGGCGTGAAACCGCATTTTTTCATTCATGTGGGACGTTAGGTTATAGCCGGTTATCTGGAAATACCGTAAATGAACAAACAGTTATAAAAAGAAAAGAAGGGAAAAAATTAAATAAAACAACGAGTGAACATCAAAGCGTCAACGAGCAAACAGTGTATTCGTGGGAACAGTCCCCACATTCGCAGAATCCTTAATGCGCCTCAGACACAAGCACCTTGCCTAGTGTCACCTAGTCTAGAATGTCGTGGGTTGGACCCCGACCATGGCGGTCACATTCCTATGGAGGCGGGATGGTAGAGCCTCGTGTTTTGTGCAATGTCAGTGCACGTTCAAGAACCGATGGCGAAAATTTTTGGAGCCCTCAGCTACGATGTATCTCACAATCATATTTTTGTTTTGGCACGTAAGACCCCCGATATTATATACTATTTAGTGTCAGCTGGGGACGAAATTTTCAGAAATAGAATCATTTTATTATGTTTATGAGAAATAAAAAGGTTCATGTCATCCATAGTTAGCGTCGTGGGTTCAGCGAATCCGATAGACTGTGACACTGTGTGTGTGTGTGTGTGTAGTGGTGGAGGGAGGATTCATGCGAGCTTGCGTGCATGCTGCTCCTCTATTTTTTTCCTTAGCTTCCTTCAAGTTTTCAAGGTGCCTATCTCTTTCTTTAATGTCAGGTAACACACAGGTGATCATAACCTGTTAAAATTTCTGCCTTTTATTTTACTACTGTTTTTTGCCTTCTTGACAATACCTGCAGGAGAATGTTCTACGAAACCGGAAGGCAGCTCGCAGTGTTGTAAGCCACTTCGTTCAATGATAAGCATTTGTTCAATGTGAGAGAGCATGAGATGCATACACCTACCTGGTAGGTTCACGCTGTTCATTAACCAGGTGCCCTTCGTGCCATGATGAGGCATCGCCTAATGTGCCAGAGTGGTTATCAAAAAGCACAATGAGATCAAGGTGCGCCTTTGACGAGTATCTCGCGTAGTTGCTCGGCCGTCTCAACGCGTACGAGCACTGCTCTTTTTTGTCTCTGCGGGATATAGGGAAGGCTGATACAGTATGCCTTCGTTGCAGCCGCTGGCATCGCGTGCACAACCATGAGTGTTTTCAAATAGGGCTCACTCTGTAAGCAAGTGCAACTTTATTCGAACGATAAATCGTGCTCGTTTTGTAAGGAAAAGGATTGTGCACAACTTTGATAATCTATTTTCAATGCCGTATTCGGCATATTCACGACACTAAAAAAACTTAGAATTCAATTTCTCACCTGTCCACTGTTTTTTTTACTCAGTGTAGTGGCGTCTTCATTTGCCATTGCAAGGTTAAGCATATAGACGTTTGCTGCGCGCGCCCCTCTGGGCGACCGCAATGCTTGTTTAACGGGGAACCACCTGCATGAACAATGCGTTCGCCTATCGATGAGCCAAAAAATGAAATTGTATAATACTAATGGACTGCATGGTCAAAACCTAGAGCATAGCGAAGGCTCGGCAGCGAATGGAGGCAGGCCCGGGTCGCAAGGAACATTAGTGGAACATCAATCAAGTGCGGGCCACGGCGGCCGCCACTCTCGCACCAGCCCGCATGATAGGGCATCGCTGGACTTGCTCACTCCGAGTGAAATATCCTCTGCGCGCCCTTCGACATATTCCAGCAGTTCCGTTCAGTCTGACAAAAAATGACGCTTACGGGTTAACTCTTTTACATGAAGGGTGAAACTTCAGCACTGCCACCGTTCTTCATCACAGCTGTAAAACCCGACTCTGCCAGCATATTTTGATACTGGCTAAATTACTCACATTAAAAGTGCCGTGACATCAATATATGAGCTTAAGTGAACGAGTGGAACGTGCTGAGTATTCTTCTCTCCAGATTATATTCAGTAAACTTTTATGTTTCTCAGTGTAAAAGGATGTACTGAAGTACTCATTTTATACTGGTGTCTCAAAGCCACTTACGATTACGATCGAAATTCGACCAGATGAAATTGCTTCATCACTGTTGGCTTATCTATACAAGCTGCAGAAGCGAGTGAATTACTGCTAAAAGATTGGCTTCTTATCGAGCTTACATACGATTAGCAGTGTGCTGTGTGACACTGATGTTGTTTATTTCTTGTGCCATCTTTCTCGCCACGTTACTCCCAATTTTGTGTACTGAGTATGTTTCTAGCGTCTTTCGAAGGCCTATGAAATGTAATTATAAATTCACACATCTATCAACAAGAGATGTCCTATAGCGGTGACACCTCTACAGTTTGTATCATCGCCTTTCTTTAGTTTTTTTCTTCCGGGGGCAACCACGCCATCAATACCTTTGACACTATCAGTGCTCGACGCTATTTCAACCGTGTGGTACGTGTGGTACAAGTGGAATAGTTCATACAGAAGGTGCCAGTGGTACAGATCTCCAGTACAATAGGTGAGGTGGTTATAATGATGCTGGCAAGGAAAATGTTCTCGCATTACTCTGTGATCGGGGACGCTGTCCTCGAAAGGCTATAATTGAAGACGAGTGCACTTTTATTTCAAGCGATGGTGGCTCCAGAATTAGTTTACCGGTTTATACACAATGACACACAACCGCAACAACCGGACAGCTGTCTGGTTTACCTCTCTGCCTTCTTGGTTTAGTATTTCTTCCTTCCTTCCTTACATCCCCTAAATCGCTCGTAAATATATACGGCCTGATTATATAACGCTCTTTCACTAAGCAATCTTACTTTGCTCGAAAAACCTGTCAATAGCATTGATAGAAACACGCAATTACTGCGCGCCACAAATAGTACATCGAAGTTGTCGCGATAGGTATTGCAAGGGCCTGAATGGTAATGTTGTGTTCAACTCGACAGAGTTGACGAAAATGTTCTGGCAATGTAGACCTCTTCAATAATACTGCGGACAATTTTTCGGTCATTTGTGTCACTTTGATAAGACCTGTATTAGCGCAGTCTGTCTATATGAAGTAATTCATACGGTATGTAGAGACATTATTTCAGGAGCACTGCGCGCTTGTCCCTCTCTTTGCAATTCGAATCCTCAATCAGCTCGCACATTCTTACTTAACGTTATGCCTACGCAGCGCTTTGCAACGTCACGTTTCTGTCTATCGTAATTAGTGCACCCGAGCTTATGACGTCATTCTACAGCCTCTGAAGCGCCGCTTACGTCTTATCGCTGAAACCATGCATAAACACTCGTCAAGCTTAGTTCAGAATGCTTCCCGTGTTTCGGTATACCTAGTCTTGTGGGTGGCCGAAATGTTCTTCGGGCTCACTTGTTCTAAGTTAAATTGCTCACAAGCGTCGCGCTGAAGAAGTAGAAAACAACAAAATGCTAGACCTAATTGTGTTCCTCTTGCTTTGAAGTTTTCGATGTAATCTGAGCAATATATACTCCCATCATACGCAAAATGCTGCACTGAACTATTGGGACGGAGAGAACGGTCGGACTCGATGAGGGAAGCGAATTAAGGCGAACCACTCAACTACCCTCGGCCTCCAAGGCGGTTGGTAATCTTCCGGCCTGGGCAAGCGAGCGGAGTCCTTTAGATGAAGAGGATGCTTACGCTTGTCGGCACTTGACCTGTGCTTGGTAATCACGAACTCGAGGGGTGCTGACTCACTTACGCCAACGAATCCACACTCAGTTGTGCGTGCTCTCGGAGTCTTCTTCGCCACCCCCGCTACTACCCAGATCCCACTCCGCGTTTTTCGGGAAGCACGCAACGCCGCTCGATGCACCGGCTATGACGCTCTCATTTACGTCAAAAAATTATAAGCATTTTAGTGATCAGTGTGTTGCCAAGATCTGGCATTATTTCAATAGGTTATTGTTAGTGCCAGATTTCTTTCAGACTGGTCTCGCCAGCTCATAGTAATAAGTTCATTTCAATTATTTGTGTATACTGTAGCGATACGATATGTGGCTGTAGCTCGAGTGCGAACGCTGTACAATTCTAGTAAGACAACAACAAAAAGGCGAGAATAAATCATATTTGCTGGGGTTTTGACTAAGAGTGGCACCGGAGTGCAGCACCTTGGATATTTCAATTAACATGCGCTCTTTAACGTGCCCGTAAATATGCGTACATTGGCATTAGTTTGCCTCCATATAGATGCGGCCGCCACGGCCGGGATCTGAACCCGCGACCTTCGGTTCAGCAATCGATCTTCATATTCCCGAGACCGTTGTGGTGGAAGAAACAAATGCAGAGATAAAAATGCTTCTAGTGGTGGTAAAAAAAATGCAAGCACTAAATGCACTCCTACTGCACCCAACTTTAAAAGGTTTCTAAAAAAAGGATACTAGGTAGAAAAGAAAGAAAAAAACACAAAATCTGAGGATAAGGCCTAATTTCATTTTGAGATAGCCATAACCTATTTTACCTGGATGGTGCATTGTGCAGCTGGGTATTCTTCCTATCCTTTATTTTTTAAGCACAAACCACACTTCATTTAAAATAGGAGAAATACTAAACACAGTAGCAGAACAAGTACTGCTTTTACAAGCTGCCACTCGATCATCGCACGAAGTTGCCCACGATAATGACAGCCAGTTGGTGCGCTCGTATGCAAGTAGACGCAGTGAAAAGATGAGAGACGGGTTCGGACGACGAAACAACTGGGTTAATCAATCAATTACGGCACAAGCACTCTAAATAAATACTTAGAGCACACAACTAAACAAACATATAAAATCAATAAATGAGCTTACAAGTGTAAAGCACAAAATGTTCATAAAGTTAACAAACTCTGAACAAACAGTGAAATTCATTAGACAGTATTTAAAGAGATAGGTGTGCGATGATCTGAACTGGTGAAGGCATACCTTAGATGACCAGCAGTGTTGCGTCCTTAATTATTGGATGCGAGCAGTACCGAAGACTTGTGACATGACTGCAATGTTGTGCATTCGAGTTTCAACGCCGATGATTCCGGGAGCTATTCACTGAAGGTGGCCTTAGGCAGGTTGAGTTAAAGCGAGATTGAAGTCCCGACGCCTAGGTTGCAGATGTGTCTCAACTGGGTGTACGATTAAGTTTAGGTGGCCAGCCGATACAAAGCTCACAAACACAAAAAAAAGGTTAAAAGGGATACCCTTTTACCTACTTCTACATCATGTTGTACAAGCAACAAGATTGATTAGCATAGCGATATCCTGCACCTAAATACCCCTTCGTGTTCCTCTGTTCTTTTCGAGGGGAAAAAGAGACCACTGGCATGGGTTCAATTATCCGCGTGTCATTGTTAAAAAAGCTCCGCCCTTAAGACGTGTTTAAGACGCCCTTTTTAATTTAGGAGAGGATTCTACTATAATCAAGAGAGACAACCAGATTACGGTGACTATACGCGTGCAGTTCTTTCCACGGAAACAGTACCTTGCCTCGGTTCTCAGCCGAGTGTTTTGCAATCAGAATTTCCATCACGACCTTAGTGGAAAAGCTGTCGTCGCCGCTGTACAGAGTAACAAACCCACCTCAGCAGCAACACTCAAAGAATCACACGCCCTTCCGCTGCTCTTAGCGCCTCTATAAACAAGTGTTTTTATTACCGATTGAGGGGGAGTGGGGAAGCTGCAGGCATTAATCGGCATGATAATGGGTCGAAAAAGTGGCATTCCGTGACACCTGCAGCAACAACGGTCCGAATAAGGGAATGTGATTCCAAGTTAGCAACGTTCAACAATGCCGGATGTCGAAATTTTGAAGCAAAAATACGCCTTAAATAGCCTCTCTCGCATATAGTCAACGTTCATCCCACAAAATCACAACACAGTTCATTTTACAAGTGATCCTGCATCTTTCAGAATTCACTGACAGTTGCTATTCGATATTCGTAGGCTCCTTTATCGCTTGTATTGTAGGTGCATGATTTCGTCCTATTTCCACGAGAAAACTCAATTCTAGCACTTTTTTATGTTTAATTGTACGTATACAATATTTGAAATATTATTCACTAATTGTCTAATGGGTAACGGCTAATGCCGGAGCTTAGTGAATGTGCCAACACTTGTTAGAATTATCGTTAAGAAGCCAACATCATAATATACCTAAAATGCATTCCTTGCTTTGCAATATCGAAAAGCACTTCAACTGTAGAGCTGTTACATAGCAACTCTACAGTCGAAGAGCAATGACCCCAGGAGCACGTGGTGATCGCTATCGCATAAGAAATAGGTAATCATAGTTAAGCTATATTATGAAATAAGTTAGAATAAACTGATGGCAAAAGTTCTTTTTTTTTATTCTCCTGCCAAGCATCACGTGTCTTTAAGCTGTGTCAGTAGTTTTCCGCTTCTTCGATTCACGTCAAAGGCACACGCCTCGGGGCGTAGTTAACTGAACGCACCAACCCGACGTCACTCTTATTAACGCACGTGCGAAATGGATGTATGAAAGTTTGGCTTTCGCGACAGTGCGCTGATGCGCTCGCAGCCAAAACAGAAATATCTCACTCGTAGCCCTGAAATGGAAGTCGAGGTACAGAAAATGTTCCGTGCCCGCTTTGCAGCCGCTCGGCACACTTCATGGAAACTGGAAAAGTCGTGCTATGGCGGCAGCTCGGCAGCGCGAACACCCAGTCGATGGGTGAAAGCCCAATTTAGCAATGATGCACACCTTCGCAAATTGCGCACATGTCTCCGTTCTCCTCCCCCACTTCTCTCTCCTCTACCTCTTTAGCTGCGTATACACCGAAGAACGCGAACACTAACAGAAACGCGCTGCGCACACGAATCCGCACGGCGTTGGCGCTAGAACCATAGCGGGCGCCGAGCAAGAGAGCTTGCCTGTCACTGCCAGCCATCGCCGGCGCGCCTTTCCATTCCTCACGCACGCCGAGACTTCGCAGTTGGGTTGCCGAGAACGGCTGTCATTTAACGGAGGGCTACACGCTGACTCGGAAAAAGAAATGCGAGAGAAAACAGGAATGCCAAACTGAAGTCTCTTTCCCAGTGAGCGTGCGTAGACGGGCGGTTGAATTTACGACGCTCCGCGCACATTATCTCTCATGTCTCCCTATAGGCGTATAACTGATGGCGGCCTCCTTTGGAGCGCCGAAAAGTAAAACGCCACGCAAGCGCTCAAGCGGCGCTATGAGCTAGTCAACAAAGAAGGAGCGAGCGACCGTTCGGATCAACAGGCACGCTGATGACCGCGGCGCTTTAATCGCTTAAGCGATGCCTATTTGTCATTCGTTTTCTTTCACTGTACCCGTGAACGTGAGATGCTGAGGCCGTCAAGCAAAATAAACTTGTGGTCTAAGGGCCTAAAGTCTACGAACATTCACGCTTAATGCTGTGCAGTGCAGTTTTTTGGAAGGGCAGTGCACGTCTCCTGTCACTGCTGCCGTCACGGATGGGTGACGTGTAAAGGAAAGGTGAGAAAATTGGCAAGTACTAAGCTGTTTGTCTTCGGCGCGTACCCAAATTCGTTCTATTAGAAGAGCTTGCGGCGATGATTGGCAAGCTCATCTGACCCACTGCTGCGCATGGTGATACACGCTTGCACTGTTAGGCTGCTAGATGTCAGTGGCGGCACCATAATGTCTCGAGAGTGCTTTCGTTCTAGTGCCTCTATGGCGACCTAAATTGGTCACTTGAGCAATCGATGGCTTTTTTCAATATCTTTACGCCACTGATTCGTTTACCAAGCGGGATTACAATCACAATAATACGATGTCATGCAGCGAAGGAGCTACACAAAGGTTTGTGGTGGCGGCGAGAACTAGTCGTTACCTGCTAGGGTGCGCAATGTTCTGGACACATATACGTGAATTATGCCGTAGTATGAGCCTTCATCCGAGTTGCCGAAGTTTCGTGTCTGCGATTCAAATTACAAGCATGCTTAGTGTTTTTATGTTTTTTTCGAAAACGTAAAATGTCGTAGCCATGGCATTTATTTCAGAGATTCATTGACGAGAGTGAAACAATTTTCGGGTTCATAAAAAGTCTACAAATTTTAACGTTAATAACACGAGGACAATCAATTTTGTTCTTTGGTCAAGGCAAAAACATTTAGAGTGACCGTTTCTTCACGAACATTGCACACGAAGATAATGCATCCGGTCGGCAAGTGTAAGTCACAAAAAAAATCATTGTTAATTTTTTAAAAGCCTCATTGTTCAACGGTATCGCTGTCAATCTAGCTAATCATGACAGCATTTTGTATTTGGTAATGTCCACCCTTTTATCGAGTTTTTTAAACCTATTTTTTTTTGTTCGACGAAAAAGTTAAAGGGAATAATGTTAACGCATTTCTGTCATTGAAAGCTCCATTACGCGAAAATGGCATGTCCTATAACGTTTCACGCTTTCTACGTCTGTATACGCCCTAACACTCATGTCAAGACAAACTATGCAAGGTAGCCAACCACTGCGGCGGTTTAAGTGGTTCGAGGGCTCGACTGCTGATCCGCAGGTCGTGGGCTTCATTTCGGGGCCGCGGCTGCCACATTTTCGAAATACCCAAATATGCTCAAGACCCGTCAATTGAGGTACACGATGAAGAACCCGAAGGTGTTCGAAGTTTCCAGTGTCATCCCTTGCGACACATCTCATATTCATATCGTGGGGTCTAACATTAGAATTTAAATATCATCATATATGTTCTAAGTAGAAATATGATAAGCATGGCTATCTTTTGCGACACGTGAGTGTTATCTACAACACAAAGTTACCATGTCAATTTTTTTTCATGCCCTCGATCACACAATAACAAATGAATTCTAGCCGAAAAAGGAGCAGGATGTTGTAGGTTGCTGGCGGATTTAGCCTTGCGAAATTTGCAGATAACTAATTTCCCTGATTTTTCCTTCAAGGTCGTTAAAAATGTCTTTTTTGAAGCGGGAGCAGCCTACCAAAATTCCACGTGCTACGCGACACAACAATACGCATGTCGTTGGCCTATGAGCTACATCGCATACGGTGCTCTGCACCCTCTTCTCCCCCTATCTGCATACCATGTCATTTATAAGACTAACTTTTGAGTTCAACAACAAGATCACGCATGCGCAGAGTTCGGCTCTAAGCGCTAACTTAAACGATTCTGTCTATCTTTTTTATTCGTGAATCGTGGCGTCGTGCCGAGCTTTTGTGGCCGAACTTTCCACAGTATTCGCCTTTTCGGTCTGTTTCAACATACTAATCGCAGCAACACGTGTTGCTACCCAAAAAACTTCCGGTCACTTCATTCATTATTCTCTAACACCGGAACAGAAATCTTGTGTTTCGGGCTGTGCTGCGGAAACACTCTCTTTCCGCTTTTAGGTAAAAAGGAAGCACTCCAAGTTAAGGACCATCTCTTATAATGTTATGTACAGCATAAAAGAAAGTGTACTTGAAATACTTGACCAGACACAGGGAGAAAAGTCTTGAAAATGATCTGGCTACTTACTGGTTAAGGCTTCTGTTACTCACCAATACTGCTAGGCTACGCCGGCACACAAAACCGGAAGCCATACAGCACCTGTGTTAGCAAACAGTAATAGGGCCTATATTATCACACCTGTTTCCGCAATTACTGCTCGGCAGGAACTCGTTCATGACGCCGGTGAACAAACTGACTAATCAAGCTAGCAATTTTTCAGGCACAAAAACTGTGAATTACGCTCTAACTTACGGGTTATGAAACGTCACCGCCCTAGCACTCCGTGCAAATTATTAACCAGCAAAAGCACCACCACCAGAATGTACCATGGATATTCTAGAAAGCATCGTATAATGCATTTAAAGTGACAAAAAATGTGTGTATTTTCGCCCTTAGTATCACGCTTGTGACCTCAGTTGCATTTCATATCTGAAACCATTGCGTAGCCTTACTTCAGATTAATTCTCCCCAGCTGCATTTTCATATTTTCAAAGCTCCGCCTTTAAAAAGACGCTACTACTTTTTATGTACTGTGACACCAGCGTGCCCTTATCTCATACAGTTTATCATCAGGTTTTTATAATGTCAAGGAATTTCACGTTGAGAGACACTAGAATTTCAGACCTCCCACATCGAACATGAATGGAGATATTGCCACGTGCCTACGTTTTTTTTTTTTATGTTATGGCCTCGTTACAGATGTAAATTGTTGTAGGCCCGTGTGCTCAGATTTGGGTGCACGTCAAAGAACCCCAGGTGGTCTAAATTTCCGGAGCCCTCCACTACGGTGTCTCTCATAATCATATAGTGGTTTTGGGACGTCAAACCCCACATATCAATCATCAATTACAGATGTAACTGCTGCCTTGCGCAATCCACGCCCTATTACTCGGAACCATCTAGATAATCTCAGAACGTTCCGATGAGATGACGTCCACAACGTGTAGATTAGTTTCTTCCAAAACTCACGTGGCTACTAGCGATGACACTGGATTACTTAGCAGCACATTAAAACCGGCTGACAATCTTCGTCGCTTGACAGGTTATCGGCTGGTGACGCTCTGTTCACCGCTATCAGTGTGCGCGCGTAATGCGCGCATTTCTCGCTTGTAGTTTACCTTTGTTTCCCGACAAGTTCAGCAAAATAAAGAGTTACGTATTTTCGAGTTGTGCGAGGCCTCCTGCAACGTCAAGGCCACTGCGAATGCGTGCCTGCTCTAACTTTCGCGACCTTTATATTGCTGAGGAGATGCAGCTGGTGGATGCTTGGCAGAACCACTTGCAGCAGACATACGAAATAATTGATCGTACAAGCGTCATCTCACAGTGCCGCATTGACTCTGCTTAATTATTGAGCCTAGTTTGTGGTCGCAAACTCAGCACAAATAGATAGCCCGAAGGCAGTGCTTCTACCATGCAACTCCTTCGTAAGCAGCACTCTTGTATCAAGCACCATTGCGAACGCTTAACGGCGTTAGTGAAAACAAAGGTGCACCAAGAAAAACGAGAGGAAGGTTTCGCCCTTGTAAAGCCAATTCGCTGCTCAAACTTGAACCGGTTCTGCCTCGGGCGACCACTCACAGCATTCATTACAGGACTGTCACAGAGCTTGCCGGTTCAACTGTAGTCTAACTGTGCGACGCTATACGCAGAGACACTGCCTGTCCTTCGACCCAGTCCTACGAGTTAGCAAGGGAATGGACAGCCAAGCAAATCCCGCTATCGTCAACACAACGTTGATGAGAACAGGCAGCATTGTCTACGGTACGAGTTTATTGAAGGACATCTGGCACAGGTTGGAGTCGTGCGCACGCGTTCCACGCTTTGCTTATATTTATTAGGGTCGATGCAGCCACTAGTAATGTCACCATCATCATTTCTCGTTGATTTTCCAATCCTTGGAAAAAAATCAATACAAATAAGAAAGGAATAAATGTACATGACTCTACCGACGTCAACTTTCTCGTCTTGCGTATTATTAAAACGGTGTTCGGTGTAAATCGGTGTTCTCTCAAGACAAACATTTTCGCGTGGTTACCATGACTTTTTTTTTCAGTGTCTCTCCTTCGAAACAGACAGAAATCTTCTCATTGTTGAACGCGGAATTTTGCCGGGGCATATAAAGGTGACTACAGGATGAAATGCATATACACAGTCACACGTATAGGGAAAAAGGATTGAGCCCAGAAGGGTCTTAGAAGCAGGAGGACTGAAAACAAACATACACAAGAGTGTGATGGAAGCGTGTCATGCGTCAACTCCGCGCATTGAGTAGGTCACGGGTCTTGAAGAAGCAGCTAGATAAAATTTCAAGCTTGAGATTTGGCTTTCACTCGCTTGCTTAACGTTCGTTATTTCTTGGAGCATCTTTTATGCAGAGATTTTCTCATTTCTAGAATAAATAGCGTACAAAGGCTCGACGTGACGTACAACATTATCTGACATTGACGGTACTATGACGCACTCGGAGGTTTCTCAGGCCCCACCTCAGGCACTGAGTGACCATGCGCTAGTAAATATAACGTCGAAAATCTCAGAGTTTTCATCGTGGGGCCGACTCGTGGTGACGCCTGGCAGGAGCTCCAGTTGAATTGTCTGTGCTGGTGCACAGAGTGGGGCGGGGAGTAAAATAAGGTGGGTTTGGTGCAATGGAAGAATAGACAGACGCGAATAAAAAGCTAAGCAATGCGGACGTGTCTAACCTATATCACGATGAAGTATTTGCTTTAAACAAATCTTTTGCTATTGTCTGCCACTGAACTGCTTCTTTTGTGGAGAGGATAGAAATTTCTGTACTCTCCGCGACGGTTCTTCCCGTTCGTTGTCCTTAACAGTCAGCCCGGTCTACGCGTGCATCTCAAGGTGTCTTGCCGTCGTTTCTCGGACCAGCGTTCAGTTTATAATTTATGATTTGCTAAGAATTGAAGCGAAATTGATTCAGCGCGTCATGAATCTAAGCCATTTCCTATTTTTTCGGGCTCTTTTCATTCCTTTTAGGCACTGACGACGACGGCGATGACAGTGGTAACAAATACATCACTACACGTGCGCAGCTGACAGACGAAATGTCCGCAGTAACTCGTGTCACTGCTTCGTGTGGCAACGTGATCAGATGAAGCTTGAGCATGCAAGGCAGCCGCGCTACACACGGCCAGCGTTCCGAATTGACGAGCTTTGCACCCGTCTTGAATCGTACTCAATGCTGGTCATTATAGATATTTCTTCGCCCCCCATTGCATAGCCAGTAACGAATCCTTACTACGGGGTCGATAACTACATGTTGACGCAGGATACACGACATAGGTAATGTTGATGTCACTGCTCCTTTAAACGCGCGGGTTGTACGTGGTTGGCGGACCTTTCACTGGCGGCACGGCTCACACATCAATGTCTTTGTTCATTTTTACATATTTCTCAAAATATGTTGAGGAGCTAAGTGAACGTGAATGATATAAATCGTTTTGTTGATGTTGTTGTGACGGTGTCTTGCAGACGCTCTGTGTCGATATATGACAGTAAAAGCAAAACCCCGTATTTTAAAACTGACGTTCAGATTTAGGCCACTTTTACTATCAGTATGTGCATGTTACTCAAATCGTGACGTTGAATCCCCTTTAGAAATGCCTCGTAATGAAAGTGCCTTTGTTTTTCTTTTAATTGCTACATCCCATTACTTCTGGTTTTAAATACATCTCATTCACAGCCTCGTGAATACAGCGTCTCTTCTTTTCTGTAACAATTTGATAGCGTTAGCCGACACTTAGTTCAACCCTCTCGTCACGCCATCGTTACGCCGCCACTTAAATCTTCTTAACTATCCGAGCCCTCACAGGAGGCTGTTTCCTGGCACCGGCCCAGTAGCTTATATTAGTTTAGACTTCTTGAGAGGGTGGTTTTTTCGTGAGCAGCTTGGATTGTTGCTCCGGCAACTGGCGTAACATACGTCAAAGGCGTGCTTCTTTCTGCGGACCTCTACAGCCTGCTTCGGAACCATGACAATACCGTAGCATACTTCTAGTGCTGAACAAAGGTGGCAGCGGATCCTGCACAGCGACGTGCTGATGGACCAACTCAGGGCTGTCTAAAGGGCTCATGAGGCTTGGCTTCTCCGTCCCAATGTGGGAGCAGGCAGCATCTCTCTTGTACTGATCCTTAGGGCCAGAATAAAGTTTATCACACCATACCACAATTTTTTGCAGAAGCCATGCAGCGAGAATTCAGTGTAGCTCAACTTGGCGAGTCCGCTGACGTTGAATGAATTTGAACTAACAATATTTTCTACTGGATTGTGGCCTGTTGATGATGGACCATACGTTCAATACGTAATAGTTTTTTTACTCTAAAGTTCACTAAGTAAATAAAATGTTCTGCAAGCGATAGGCACTTGTGCCAATAAAGACACTTAAGTGAAACATTATGCTCACCTAATGGTTTTAATGTAAATAAGTATCAGTCAGAGACATTTCTCAAGGACGTTTCGCGAAATAGCAGCTATAATCAGCAGTAACGTGAATGCTTTTGTTCGCTATAACAAACTTGGGACTGGAATTGGTGATGTCTCTTTTGAACAACCTTTTTTGCCAACTCTTACAATGTCTTCCCACCGCAAATCAGCGATGCAGAAGTTGGTTGTATGTCAAGTCATTATCTTAACTTTGACATAGAAACAAAATGGCGTCCATATACCAGCGCAAAGAAACAAAGAGCAGCAGAAATACGGACGCCAACGTAGAAATCGGTTATTTGCCTGACCTCGGCAAGTGCTTTTCAAGCCGAAACGCGCAACTGCCGTGACCAACGGGTCGAAGGTACAATAATAAAAAGACATCGACATTGAGCGGTCATGGTGAAACACAAACGTGACGGCCAATCCTACCGAGGACTAAGCATGCGGCACTCACGCTTCCGTAACAGACTTCCCTTTTATATATTCCTATATACATCTCTTCGACCACAGAAGTTTTGATTTCTTTATGTTTTCTGTTTTCCTGCAATCTAACTTCCACACGCTTCGAGATTCGCTGAACAAAAAGATGAATGGCTGCAAGAAAGCCTGAAGGAAACTGCCACTGTTACTTTTTCCTTTCATGTGTACCCATGGTAGTGTCGCAGCGTAAAGGCAGCTCTAATACGTGAGAGTGAAGCTAATGTTTCATGCCGTGATGTTTCCCTCAGAGTAACGTAAATCGTTGTTTTCGCCACCATTCTTGGCCTTTTCACGCCGCTTGTCTTGTCTCGTCAATGACAACTCGACATGCATTTTTGTAGAAGGAAGCATTTTTGCGTTGTCTGACAATCAAAAAAGGGACCGTGGAACCAGTAATAATGTCTGGCTACGCAAGGCACGCCTTGTTGTCATGACGTTCCTTCAGAACGTATGCGGACCTCCTCACCATCATCCCCAACCAGTCTTTCATCATCATCATCATCATCATCCTCATCATCCTGACTACAATCCTTTGCAAGACCCCCGCTGCAGTGGTCTAGTGGCTAAGATACTCGGCTGCGTAGCCAGGATAAGAAATTGTCAATAAGCATAACTGACTGTTTTCCAAGAAAAATCTTTTACATTGCTAGCATAATCACTTGTGGGATTTCACATTTCAGAGTTATCTGGTACACCCTAGTAGTGGGCTTCGGAAATTGAGAATATTCTTTAACGGGTGCTGTCACATTGAGTCTTCCATAGTCTTTTGCTTTTTCATGGGAAAAGACGGTACGCTGCAGCAAAATCGTTCTAGTTAGATTGAATATCAATATCAAAGTCCAAATTAGGTCTTATTTGGTCTTGAAAAAGCAAGAGCTGTCACCCTTGCGATGTACTTGTACAGATATCTGATCAAATATGAGGCACGTGAACAGATGACTCGAACGGAAATTTCATCGGGATTTTATTATTATCAGGAGTTCTACGTATCAAATCTGTGATATATTTATTAGAGACGCCACAGTGAAAGGATTTGGAAATTCGAACCATCTTGTGCTTGTTAACGTGCACTAATGCCGCACAGCTCATAGGCCTCACTTATTTTGCCTCCGACAAAATGCGAGCGCCACCGCCACCGGAATCGAGTGGGTCAGCAGCAAAACCTTATAGCAATTAGTTCACCATGACGGACACATTGTATTCATGATAGCCAATACTTTGCACACACTCTATTAAAAAAATAACTTCTCCTAAACAATTTTAATAATACTTGTTTATAGAATACTACTGTTAACGCTTATTTGGATAAAACAGCACCAAAAACTACATTTTCAACATGCTTTCACATATTAGGAAACGAAACATTTAAAAACTTGTCGTAAAAGGCTTTTTGTATTTGCCGTGAAGCTTGGTGTAGTTCAGAGAACACTCCGCGTGACACATAAAGCTTGAGTGTAATCAGTATTCGGACATTTCTTGGTCAACACTACCTTGACTTATGCTGTAATCATGCGAATGTTTCTCTTTTAGTTATATTTTACAATTAAACAGGTAAATTTCGCAAGTAATCTTTTGGCAGTAATATTATTAGGTTTCAGACAGCAGTTGTTTAGTACCACAAGAAAAGCATAGCTTAAGCAGACTGTACTTCAATTGTGCCTTTTATTGTGTTTACAATGTTCTCAATGATAAATCTCTATTTTTTCACTCTTTCATTTTTTTATTCCTTCTCCATGCCTGCAACATGCTTGTTCAGAGTTAACGCCAAGTGGAGCAGTTTTCTCACCAGTTCTATGTGAATATTTGCTCTGGCTTTGTAGATGCTCAAGATTCTGCTCTCCTTCTTTATACAAAAATAAAACCTGCTGTCTCTAATGGTCGAAACCGTAGCGATACAGAAACATTGAAAGCAAACTTCACGCACGTGGTCCGCAAGTCCTCGCACGAAAATTGTAAGTGCGCAACTCGAGCTCACCAATTGAGCAATGCACAGCAATACAGGTCAAGTGATAAACAACAACAACAACAACAACAACAACAACAACAACAACAACAACAACAACAACAACAACAACAACAGCACACAAGCCCGTGACTAACGCTGTTTTACATATACAAAAAAATAGCAGGTAGCAACATGTCACACAGTATTACACGCCCATGTGATCCTGGTAAAAAGAAACTGAATTCCCTTGCATAAACATACCAGGAGTTTACCAGCTACATAGTCTAGAAAGTACAGAAAGTTTCACACGACAAGCGAAAAATAACATATGCTATGTGTGACAGTTTGCCGGCTTCTCAGCCTGTAAACAAGCAGAGCTTGTTTGCGCAGGAGCTACGAATCTAGGGCACAGTCTCGCCGAGGCCAGAAAGACACGACCAAGCAGAATTAAGCAACGCAAAGTAAAATAAGTGAGCAGAATGTTTTTTTTTCTCCTAACACATTCCGTGACACCGAGGAGGCGTGGCCAGCAGGAAACACGGAGAGCGTAGAACTAAACGGGAAGCCAGCTTCAGACGCAGCACCCCGCTTCGCATCAAAGTGGATACGGCTTTCTCAAGTACCTAATGGCGTTCAGCCTTTTCCCTTGTTTCGCGCCCTGTTCCAGCATGCCGACGAGGTGTGCCAGTGCCACCCTCGAAACCGAGAACTAGCTCGCCGGTCGCAAATACGTCCACGCATGGGGCAACGTCATCGAATTTCATAATTTGCCCGTGTTGAGAATGATCGCCTTGCAGTAGTCGCTAACGTCGTATGTTACTCGCTGCCATATTCGCGATAATATTTTGTTTAGGTATGCTTGCGGATTGTTTTCGGGTCGCACTGATGCGGCTCACGAGAGGAAACGTAGGTGCTGTCAAGGCACCACGAGGAAGTGAACAGGTTGAATCGGATTACATGCGATGACGGCTGACTAGTTTACTATTGGCCACAATAAAGATTTTTTGTTTCACTTCTATTGACAGGAGGCAGCAACAGGGAAAAAGAAGGAGCAAGAAAGCAATTCTTGGCGAACACCTATTCTTGACGAGGTGGCATTATAATCCACGTGCCCACAATCCTAAGGTGAGTATTGCATCCACACTGCTGTCCAGCCACACTAACGGCGCATAACGTAGCATTGTGTAGTACTGTATGCCAAAGGGTTGGACCCGGACGGGGGGGGGGGGGGGGGGTAAACCAGAAAGATGCGAGGGAGAGTAAAGCATATCGTAAATAGAGAGAGAATGCGATAAATACTAAAAACGCGAGCAAACACGCAAGAAGAGAGACAGAGAGAAAACTTCATTTCACACAGTGGGCCGGAGGAGTGGTTTCGGTGGCTTCAGGTGGCGGCACCAAGTCCCTGGACTCGGGCGGCATCCTCGGCCTGCCAGATAGCCCAGAGCTGGGCGGTGAGCTCCGAGCTTTGTGGAGCCGTTAACCAGCGGTGGCGGAGCCGATGAAGAAAGTCCCCTGCGGCTCCTGCAGCAGGCGCGACGGCGAGAACGAGTGAGATCGAGGCTGCCTGTGGCCTGGAATTTACAGCCGGCAGCGTTTTCTCGACATTTGTCTCCAGCATATTTCCAGAGCATGAGGCTCAGCGTTGCTCTGTGCCCGCATGCTTTACACGTATCAGTGGGGTATAAGTTTGGGCAGCAGTGGCGTAAGATGGCCGGGTTTAGATACGAATGGGTCTAAAGTAAGCGAATGCTTACGGCATCATGGCTGATTAATTTTTCGTGTGGTGCCGGGAACCTCGGCCTTTCAAGCCTATAGTGCTGAGTGATGTCGCGGAACGTTGTCAGACGATCGCCCCATGACGATTCTGATTCTTGTTGCTGCGTGCCTATCGAAATGTCTTGATCTAGCAGATGCAAAGCCCTGTTCTCGGAGTCAGAGGCGACGGCCACGTATTGGGCCGCGGCACGGCGAGTAAGACTTCGAGCCACGGCGTGGGCCGCCTCGTTCCTCACGAGTGAAACGTCGGCGTGTGCCGTAGTCCATAGGTGGAAAACCGTCGGAATTTAGGGTGTTGAGCCCGACGCCGAGTCACCATCTCGGCAGATTTGAAAGATGCACGCCTCTTCCCGCGAGACACGGCCATGCGCGAAGCTACGGACTGCCGCTTGCGAGTCACTTATCACAATCTCTGCATACGGCACTGCGGTAAGTGCTAAAACTATCGCGGCTTTTTCGGCCGCCTCTATGGGTCCCGTCGTCACTGTGGTGCTCGCGAAGCATTTGCCCTGGGTGTCAACGACCACAGTCACGTGTGCTCTTCTTCCTTTTCCATACCTCGCGGCAACTATGTGTACCCCGTTTGTACTGTTAGCAAACTTCATTTGAATCTCTCTAGCGCGCTCGTTGCATCGTACGACATGGTGCGCCGAGTGAATATTCTTAGGAAGCGGCGGAACGATCAAGTGGTCGCGTACCGAGGCAGGAACCTCCGCATTTTCTCCTTTCTGAGTGTAATATGTGATGTCCAGTGACTCAAAGATGTGTCGACAAGCCTTTTATATTGATTAGCACTCGTATTTCAAGAAGAAAGAAATGCAGAAATAGAGAGAGTCAAACAAAAAAAGAGGAATATATAGACAGAAAGGAAGATATAAAGAAAGAGGAAGCGAGAACTAGACAGCGAGAGAAAGCAAGGAAAGGGAAAAGTACAAAAAAAAACAGCATATCCACGGAGGTAATAACGATGAGTGATGCGAAGCGTTCATCAGACCGTCTGTGCTTCCGTCCGTCCACGCAACCATCCGTGCGTCAATCCACGTACCATCCGCCGAACCGTGAGTCCCTCCGTCCGTCTGTATGTTCGTTCGTGCGTCTATACGTCCGTACGTCCGCGCTTCCTTCCATTCGACCGTCCGTCTGCTAGTCTGTCCGTCCATGCGTCCATCTAGAGAACACTCAAGTACCGCCATCTCCCATCTCGCAACCCCTGTGGCACATACCCACTCCAGAGCGGGTGTGTGCCATGAGTGCCTACATACATACATACATACATACATACATACATACATACATACATACATACATACATACATACATACATACATACATACATACATACATACATACATACATACATACATACATACATACATACATACATACATACATACATGGAAGTCTTCCTCTCACAGAACGCTTGTGCCCGTGTTTCTGTATATTCAATTCGCTTTCCTGCAAATCCTGGGAGCTACCACTCCCTCCTTTGCGGTGATGCTTCGGGACACACCTGATAATGTTCCTGGCGTGCAACCGTCACGCAAGGCTTCGTCGTCCAAAAAAAAAAAAAAAAGGCTTCGTCGTCCAGGAAGCGTGGCAACGCGTCGAGCAACACGGACAGCAAAGCAACCAGTTTGTAATCTGATGGCTTCGAGTCATCGGATGATGAATGATGACTTCACTGTTGTCATGAATCGAACTACAAAACGAAGACTGCTGCTGACGGCGTCGTCGGCAAGTGTTTCCACCGTTAAGACTGCACCACAGCGCTGGCCGCACACTATGTGGTTCATGCCCGAAGACCCTGCGCCCAACTTGCGACTCCTCAACAGGCAACTTCTTTCTGTGCTTCTCGAGGAAACCGCACCGAATGAGATCAAAGACGTGAGGATCAATGCACGGAAGAATGTCCTTGTCGTAGACGGTATGCACCGTAGTGCGTATACCAGAAATTGGCACATAACAGAAATCGGAAACGTGAAAGTTCGGCCAATGGTCGCTACATGTTTTAAAGGCACTGTAGGAGTCATTTATGATGTGTATCTTTCCATCCCATCTATTGACTTGCCAATAATAATAAAGACAGCTACAGAAGGCGCTCGCATCACGCACATCACCAGACTCGGCAACTTGTGGCTTGTGTTCGAGGGAGACAACTTTCCCTCGTATGTCAAAGTTGGCCATGTTCGCCACTCAGTACGTCCATACGTACCGAAGCCACTGTAATGCTACAAGTGTTTGAAGATGAGACACGTAAAAAGTGTCTGTGAGAACAAAGTTGTGTGTCCACGATTTGCTAAATCTCACTCAAAAGAGCCTGCGGTGCCACCGTGATATGATGTCAAACGCCATGGTATTCATAAAGCCTCATCAAAAGATTGCCCGTGGCTGCGAAACGAGCACGCGGTACCCAGGCGTGTGGTGCGGGACAATTCAACGCACAGGGAAGCAGCCGCAAAACTTCGCCGACGACGGCGTCGAGGGCGAAGACCATCCCGAAAAGACTGCTCTACCGATTGAAAGATGCCATCTTCTATCAAAGTGGCTGACCCACAAACACTGAACTCAGAGAAGACGGATACTGCCAAACAGAAGAAAGGGAAATCAGTTGCACCTTCTGAACAGTGGCCCTCGCTTCCACGAAGTCAACCTACGTCGGAGTTGCATCAAATCCCGCCGCTCTCGATGACCCTCGAACCAGTGATGCGATGAATGAAGATCTAATGATAAGCTTGCTGCAATCGCTGATGAGTGTCATGTGTGTCCTACTGAGCAACATGAAGACTTCGTCTGCGCAGAGCGCACTGCAAGTGCTAGACACCCTGAGTCCGGTGCTTGCAGCTCTAGGGTAAAACCACGGCCATCGAGGCACCGTCGTTTCGACATGAAATCAAGAATGCGTCTGTATTTCAGTGGAACGCCAGAGCTCTTAAGTCGCGCATGTCTGACTTCAGACAGTTTGTATTTGTCAACTGTTTCCCCAATTTTTGTGATTTGCGAACCCAACCTGTCTGCTTAAATCAAACTGTGAGGATATTAGGGCTTTATGTCCTCTACTCACAGAGACTGCAGCAAGGTTATTGTATTCATGCGCCGTGACCTCACATACGTTCACCGCACAGTCTCGCCTGATGAAGAAAATCAATATGTGTGCCTCACTGCGAAGAAGAATAAGGTTACTTTCACGATTCTCGGATCTTACTTATTTCCATCGAGCCACCTTGACTACGAGCGCTTACGTGGAATTCTGACATCGACTACAAGCCCACGGGTGATCACTGATGACTTTAATGCCCACTATTTTGTATGGGGAAGCTCCAGAGTCAACTATAGAAGAAGAAAATTGGTGTCCTTAGCCTCGGAGTACGAACTCTGCGTTTGTAACGATGGAAGCCCTACTTATTTACGCGGATCAGCCTATAGCAGCTGCCTGGACCTTGCATTGGTTTCTTACTCACTTACCAGGAAAGTGCACTGGTTTTCGGATCTAGAAACACAGGGCAGCGACCATATTCTAACTTACCTGCGGATAGAAGGTTTCACCAGCTTCAAGTCCTCAAGAGACCTCAAATACACCGGTTGGCCCAAATTCAAAGTTTTAATGGAAAACTGTTGTACTGACGACTCATCGTATAACCTAGAAGACTCGATAAAGGATGTCCTGCAGAATACCACGCATTCACTTTTGACTAGTCACAAGCGCACGAATTGTGACATCGAGCTTGAGAAACTTTGCGCAATACGTCCTCGTGAAGAACGTAGGTACCAACGGACAAAGTGCATGAATGATTTGAGAATGGCTAGACGCATTCAAAAGAAAATTCAGTGGCACATAGATAAACTGGCTTCAAAAGTTAATTAGAGCGCGAAAACTTGACACAATCACTCACACACGCACACACCCATGCATCAAACACACAGCGCTCATGCATGGGTGTGTGCGTGTGTGAGTGATTGTGTCAAGTTTTCGCGCTCTAATTAACTTTTGAAATGATCTACCAACTAGCCCAACAACAAGTTCTCTTATAAACTGGCTTGGCGACGTTGTAAATACTCCTGCGATTCGTTGGATCTGCGAAAGCCCATACCACTGACATGGCGAACTGTCCGAGATCTTAGCACAACCTTTGGTCAGCGACACCCGTTTGCATCTCTGACACTTCAGCTACAATGCAGAGAGATCGACGTCACAGAATTCTTCTGTTGAAGAATTGCCGGTGATTCCAATTTTACGGAATCAAGAATGAAAACACTTCACAACCCACCACCCTCCCGTGATCCCCGTATGGAATGCCGGTTTTCTATGGATGAGCTAGAGGCCGCACTGGCACTGTGCAGACGTTCTTAAGCACCCGGTCCTGACGGCGTTACCTATCGTGCCTTTTGTAATCTTGGAGACGAAGCTCGGAAGGCATTCTTATGCCTATGGAACGACTCCTGGCCCACTGGTACGGTTTCCCAAGCATGGAAGTCAAGTCGCCTCATTCCACTTCTAAAGGCTAGTAAATATTCTTTGGATATTTCATCATACCGTGCTATGGCGCTTGCCAGTTGTGTGAGAAAACAATGGAACGAACGATTCTAACACAAATGGAGTGGTGTTTATAGCACTACAAAATCTATCCAGTATTCATGACCGGATTCAGGCACGGCCATTCGTCAATCGACAACGTTGTTGATCTGGTGACATATGTTGAACACCAGAAACCCTGTAAGAGAATGTGCACAACCCTGTTTCTAGACGTTAAAGGGGCTTACGACAATGTCATCCATGAAACCATCCTTAGTGCTTTGGAAACAGTAGGTCTTGGTGGCAAAATATACATGTGGGTGTACAGCTACACACAGCTGAGATCATTCCCTGTGATGACAGCGAATGGCCCACCACCTGATTATTACAGCAGCCAAGGAGTTCCTCATGGAGGAGTGCTAAGTCCTAAACTTTTCAATCTAACTCTGATTTGACTAGTCGAACACCTACCTAGCACTGCAGAACTTTCTATATACGCTGATGACCAGGTGTGACAAGGCCTCAGCTTCACGCCCGCCTTCAGAAAGCTGCTACAACGACGTCATGCTACCTTCGTAAACAAGGTCTCAAGGTGTCCTGCGGAAAAAGTTCAGTGGTAGCGTTCACGCGGAAACCAATGTCTGCTTACAGAATATCGATTAATGAAGAACACATATGAACCCAAGGAAAAAAACCCCTGGATTTCTTGGGAGACGTTGCAGTTGCGAAGACGGCTCAAACATATAAAAATCAGACACGGTACTCTAAAGACGTAGGTGTCCTCCAACAAAGAATTTCTGAACTGGCTTCTCAACTAAAAGCAAATGTATTGTCTGACAAGGAACGCTATTATGGCCAACAACTCCCGAGTCTCATGTCTTCGTCTGCCGAGAGGTTCTGGAGTTTAATTTTGCCTAATCCTGTGACTACTGATGTTTTTTGAAATTGACGGTGTGGAAACTAGTGATTCCTCTGTTATTTCAAATGCTTTCAATGATCATTTTAAGTCTGTTTTTACGAAGTATAATGGAGTCCTGGAAACATTTGATGTGGCAGGCCCACCCCTATCGGATATTGTCATAAGTGAAGAAGGAGTTTTTATTTTCCTTTTGAAGCTTGATGTTAAAAAATTTTCAGGTCCTCATGGAGTACCGAATGAGTTCTTAAAACGCTATGCACAATGGGTTTTAAAGTACCTAACAATTCTTTTTTCTCAATCTCTGAAAGATGGTCAAGTTCCGGATGACTGGGTAACTGCTAAAGTCAAGCCCCTACATAAGAGTGGAAATCCCCATTCTGTTATTAACTATCGGCCGATCTCATTAATTTCAACTTCCTGTAAACTACTTGATCATATAATACACAAGCATATTTCAGAATTTCTAGATAAGCACAATATTTTGTCATGTTCACAACACGGATTCAGGAATAAATTTTTACTTGTACTCAGCTGGTAACTACAGTTCATGATTTTGCACTATCTATAAATTCCGGAAAACAGGTAGATGCCATTTTTATGGATTTTTCTAATTTTGATACGGTCTCTCACAATAAATTACTCTTCAAGTTGGATTTAATTCTTAAGAATACCCAGCTTCTAAATTGGATTTCAGGTTATCTTTCGAATCGAAAACAGTACGTCTTTTTCAATGACCATTGTTCTCGTACAGTACCGGTTGACTCGGGTGTTCCCCAAGGCCCTGTGCTCGGACCCCTCCTCTTTTTATTGTATATAAATGATATATCACATGATATACCTGTAAAAGTTAAGTTATATGCGGATAATTGCATCCTGCACTTAGAAATAGAAAACCATACTGATCAAATTCATTTAAATGATGCATTTCAAAAGGTCATTCGTTGGTGCGATAAATGGCAGATGTCAGGTAATTTTAAAAAGACCGTTTTAATTAAAATTTCTCACAAACGTAACACTCTTCATTTTGCATATTCAGCCAATAATGTTTTTTGCAGAAGGTACAACACTACAAGTACCTTGGTCTTTGGATTTCGAATGATCTTAACTAGACGAGACATATTAACACTGTAATGAGCTCGTGCAATTTCTAATTATTTTATCTTAGACGAGCTCTTAAACACTCCACTCCCGCCGTTCGCCTTGTTGCATTTGATGCAATTGTTCAACCTACTTTAGATTATGCATCCATAATTTGGTACCCTTACTGCAGAAAAAATATCAGCGAAATGGAAAAAATTCAAAAGAGAGCTGTTAGGTCTATTTATAACAGTTTTGGTCGTACTTCAATAACATGTTTATTAGCAAAAGCTAACCTCCCAACACCTACACAAAGAAGTCAAGTATTGAGATTGAAATTTTTCTTTCAGTTACTTAAACGTTATTTTGAGTTAGACTTATCACATATACTTCATTTGTCCACAGGATATACCACAAAACAGAGGCAAGCCTTTACAATAACCCCATTTTGCACCCGTAATAACACATTCAAGTATTCGTTCTTCCCTAGTACAATTACCGAATGGAATAACCTTAGTAACGAAGTTGTTTCCCAGTCATCCTTGAACATTTTTGCTGCGCAGCTCTAACAGTGAGTGTCTAAATTCTATGACATGTGCTCCTGTTGTTTATTTCAATCACTGTAACCATTCTCCACTTGTGATCATCTTGAATGTAGCGCTCCTTTCTCTATATGTTCTTATGCTGGTTTATTACAAACCAATGCCTTACCTGCTTTATATTTATTTGTTTGCCGATTTGTAAATTTATCAAATGTATATCCACCCTGCCAAAACACTATGTTAGGGTTGCAGTATTCATAAATAAAATAAAAATAAACATATCGTTCAGCAGTAGCCGCTGGTTCTTGGGAGTCATAATAGGCAGAAACCTGTCGTGGGCTCCACACGAGAGCTATGTGAAGAAGCGGCTGATCGCAACATGTCACATGTTCAAATTCCTTGCAGGAAAAAATTGGGAAGTGCCCATACCATTCATGCTACAACTGTAGAGAGTGCTGTTCATTGGATTCTTACGGTACAGCTTACCTGCAATATCTAACACCGGCAAGACCAACCTGCGCACAATTCGGAGCATTCAAGCCCAAACACTTAAAATATGCCTTGGATTACGCCGCTGTGCTTCAACGGCTGAAACCATTGCCCTCGCTCAAGATCACTCAGTCAAGACGCATATTATTACCGAGACAATGCGCATGCACCTCAGGCATTATGCCAGGACCCCTTCCCACCACCTGGCGAGCCTCGCTGCTGAAAGGCCCCGCACAACATACGGTGCCATTGTCTGCAAACATGGTTCATCGTTTACTGAGGCGTATGCACCTGCATTAAAGCCACTGCTTCTTCCATGGAGCTTGAGCCGGCCACGAGTTTACTTATGATTCCAGGAATGCAGAGAGAATCGAACTTACCAACACATGCCCTGAAACAACTGAGTCTATCCCTACTGGAACAAAACTACAGTAACCACGTGCATATTTACACGGATAGCTCGACTACGCCGTCTAGTTCAGGTGTAGCAGTGGTTAAGCCATCACAAGGGGTAACTCGGCATTTTAAGACTTCGCATACGACAACGTCCACGATTGCAGAACTCGAGGCTCTGCGTAGTGCACTAGAACTCATCAATTCTGAAGAAAGACCAAGTAAGTGGGCCATGTTTCTGACTCAAATCAGCGTTACAATGCCTGCGTTCAGTTCATCGACGCGGATGCCATGACCAGTTGACCTACCAAGCCGTGAAACTTCACCGGCTCTTAATACAAAAATGCCACGACATCGTCTTTGACTGGTTACCTGGGAATTTTAGTATAAGCGGAAATGATTCTGCAGATCATGCTGCTTGCACGTCACATGAAGAAACAAACAGCGTTCCGATTCCGCTTTCAAAAGCGGACGCGGCGAGACAGATTCGTGAACTGGCCCGCAGTCTCACACTGACTGCGTGGAACACACCAAGCATACGACGTACAAGACTGCACGACCTTGACCCTTCACTACAACTCCGGCCTCCACCCGGCCTATGTCGACGTGAAGCTTCGCTTTTCTATCGCCTTTGGCTGGGAGTTGCTTTCACGAAAGCTTATACCACGTTAATCGGAATGACTGACAGTGCGGCATGCAATGTTTGTGTCAGCGATGAAAATATCGAACACCTGCTGTGCCGTTGTCTTTGATTTGCGTCAGGCAGACAAGTACTTACCAACGCAATGTGGCGACTGTATGATCGGCCTCTTTTTGTGCAGGTGCTATTACAGCAACGTCCACATCCCTCGAACAGCCCACAACGCAGTGAAAGCCCTGCTGTGTTTCTTGAGAAAGACGGGTTTGTGTGAACGCCTCTGACATGCGGTGGAGTTCTAAACGCTGCAGTGAAAAAACTGTCAGTCTCTCCTTCTTTTTTTTCCTTTTTCTTCTCTTTCTCTTTCTCATCTTTCTTGTCCCCTTCCCTAATCCCCTAGTGTAGGGTAGCCAACCGGATGTATTTCTGGTTAACCTATACCTGCCTTCTTTCTCCCTTTGTTGGTTCCATGCTTCCTACATACATACCTACGTACATACATACATACATACATACATACGTACGTACGTACGTACATACATACATACATACATACATACATACATACATACATACATACATACATACATACATACATACATACATACATACATACATACATACATACATACATACATACATACATACATACATACATACATACATACATACATACATACATACATACATACATACATACATACATACATACATACATACATACATACATACATACATACATACATACATGCATGCATACATACATGCATGCATACATACATACGGAGGAAAAGGAGCAACGGACCCACGCCATAAGGAGCTTCACCCCTAAAAAGTGTTAAAAGTAAAGTAATACAGCTGATATTGAAATATAAATAAACATAGGAACAGATATACACGCCAGCGCAGTGATTTAAACAGAAAAAGGTTAAAGATACTTTAGGCGTCGCTCTTGACAAACAAGAAGAGAGTGATACGTGTATTCAACCAGTGAACGACTCTATTTTGAGTCGTGGCGACAGCGCGTTTTCGCAAAAGCAATACCCGCCCTCATCCAGCCTTGTACAAGTATGAAAGCCCACGGTGGGCGAAACAGGCTGCTGTACCTTACGACAGCCACCACTGCTTTTAGAAGGGGAAGGTATGTAATGCGACGTTTGGTAATTAGGACTGAGGAGCTGCTGTGTAAGCACAGTGGGATACGAAATATACGTCCCGGTCTTATTGGTGCCACAAGCTGCTCCTATGTCATGGCTGTTTTGGCATCGTATACGAAGAGTTCTAGAGGAGAGAGAGATGAAAAAGAAGGCAGTGGCACTGTGTTGTTGAGAATCGCCTGTCCCACCATGAAGGGGCCTTATTTTACGGTCTGCTTAGAGCCCGTTCAGGTGCACTCAGCCATCGAAGGAGGAGGAACCTACACGAAAACAGCAGAGTGGTCCTGAAAGCAATGGTGATGCTCGCGGCACCTCTTGTTTTTCATCTCTCCGATGAAAGAGAACGTCGACCGAATGTTATATTTTTGTGAAACAAAGTTTTTGAGGTAAATTGGAAAAAAAGTAATATCACCGAAATATATGTGCCCGACTATGTGGGCATGCTGACACGCTTTTTTCGTTTTCCCAATCTACAAACCCGCATGCCTCACTATCTTAGTCTCCTGTGCTGCGACTCACCGAGCACTTTCATATAGCGACCGTGCCTTTATATAAACAGACTTGTAGATACACAGGGGTCACGCTTTCCTTTCTGCAGTTTTTTTATACCCCACTTAAACCGCGCGGGATAAGTATTCCTCTGTTTTGTTGTAGTTTTGTGGCAGAGTCCTCATAGTGACGATCCTCGTCACTCGCCCATCTATGACACCTCTTTCTTTAAAAACATGTGCCTCTCTCTCGTGAAATACTGCGCTCGCTGTCTACTGCATATTTTAGGAACTCTTGAGCATGAGAAAAATGTGGACAAACGTAGCACCCCCCACATTAACACAGAAACTGGCTTGCGTCATCGCATTTTGCGGTGGTGACGTGAGTGCAGGTACCTCAGTTCCAACAGCGCCCCTTGCGGTTTTTTACCGCACATATTATTGTTCGGTCTAGTTGAAAGCCTTTGACTGCAGCGGCTCCTTGCCAAAGGTTGCGCTACATAAGAACTGGTGCTTGCGCCTGCTAGAATATGTTCCCCACCTCGGCAGTGATCCGGTTGCAGGGCCGCTCAATGGATAAAGTCTTTAATAAACGGATGCAAAGGAGGCTTTTGCTTAATTTACATAGTTGCAAGAAAAGTCGATTTGGCGTCCTATTGCTTTCCTCATAAATTTTGTGTGCGCATATCACCGTATCTTTTATTAAATTTCAAAACCATGATAGTATAAATAAAGAAAACTACTTTTCATTTATTTTATTTTCAGCATGCAAACAATTCCTGATAAAATTGGCACAAATCAATAACCAAGTGTCAATCAAGGCAAACAATCAGCCCAGCGTATGTAATGTAAGACATCTGTCTTCAGCAGATTTGCCCAAGTTGATGAATGCCTCAGTATGTGATATTAGCAAGAAGAATGAGTAGATATTACAAACCTTCTTGTATTTAATAAGGAGATATTGCGCTCACCCTAGTTTAGATCTGGTGCTTTCAAGATTAGATAGCGTGTGCCAGTATCAATAGCTGGCTTAAAACAACGAGCAGGTATAATAAGCAGTAAAATCCAAACATGAAATGGTTTTGTGATTTGTGAATAAAAAAATGAAACTTTGAGCTAGAACAGCCATGCCTCTAAATGTCGCGTATTAGATTTTTAATTTGAAAATTACTAGGTTCTTAAGATTTCTGAATGATAGATTACCAAAAAGTTGCATGGGCCCACTTCACAGTAAGTAAGCCACTTCATTGAAAAAAAAAAGCTTACATCCACAGTGCCATTTTACTGGAACTTGCTTACGGACTTCGTGAGAACTTCCTGTATACGTACAGTCAAAAAAGGCCTCTTAGTCGGAAGAGAATTATGTATGGAAGTGCTATATTTCGCTACATAGAGTAAAACCTGCAACTGTCAGAACCACAGCTATACCAACTTCCAACAGACTCATTAAAAAAAAAGCCAAAGAGCCAAATTACTAGCGCTGATAAACGTCCTTCATCCTGCTCAGGCCCGCTAAGGGGAAGAGAAAGAAAAACCGAAGCACTATTACCGGCCACACCCTATAGGCGGGCTCAACTCAAACAACTTCCACCTTTTCAGATGTCTAGGCGAAGAAGGTGTGCAAGGAGGTCGAGGGCAGCTTATTGTCGTAGCGGATTATCCCACGCCTAACATTTCTCAGATGCGCACAACTTCTCACTAAACCAAAGGTACTTCGAGTGTTTCTATCTACAAGTCTATCTATCAAGCCACCTACGTTTGTGCACTCTCGTGATCACCTACTAAACTCTGTTAAGGCAAAAAATTGAATTGGAAGGTAAGATGGTTTGATGAATATGATTGTCTTGTCATGACATGAAAATTTTGGCAGATTCCATACCTAGCGCGAATTCACTAGTAATTGGCTATTCTGCTTTTTTTGTGCCTTGAGCCATGCGTTGCAAGGTGGGTCGATGTGTTTTTTTAAGTGTACTACTTGTTTGTACATCAACAGATCACCAGCAATATCAACCACTCTGGTGTTTAAGGAGTAATTTGTCATCTTACGTAATGTCAGCACTCACACTTAACCACAGACGTCAGTATTATGGTATTATATAAATGAAGTGCACTTTGCGATGCGATTATCTGAACGCCATACATAAATTTTGTTATATTATTCCTCCGGGTCATGCGACGCTTCAACATAGCTTGCGGAATCAACAGGAACACAATTGGAATGCTTATTAGGCCCTACGAGTCATGATGCCGTCATATCACAACATCGTCTTTTTGCACTGTCTTCGTGGTCGCTGGACTGATCACAGGGACTTTACTCAACCACGTCATGGGCAGAGAGACTTCGAGGCGAGGGGGACCACATCATCGACTAATTTAAGAAGATAATGATGTCCTTTGCCTTGTTGTCATGTAAGGCATACGCATAGGCCTGCGAGTTCTGTTTTTTTTTTTGCTTGCGGAGAAATATTTATGATATAGCGCTCTTTTGTGCGAGTGATTTATACATAAATAAAGAAAATTTCTATGCTCCTCCAGCTCCATTCAATACCGCAAAAAAGTTGGGCTTCTTTATTCATCCAGAACTTATTTCTAGCATGGTGAAGGATCAGGATCGGCGTCATTTATATAAGACCGATCCAGTATATAAAAATTTGTCGTTGCGAGTTAACGTTTCAGCTTGTTTGTTACTTCATATTCTGTCCTCTTCATTCTCTTAGCTATACAGCAAGCCAGTTCCCACGTATCAGTTTCGTTCCGGCACATCATTCTCAAATTCTCCCTCTCTCTGTCTTTGACTGTTGGTCTTTTTTTTTTTTTGGAGACGATGAAAAATAAATCTGTCAACCCAATACATGAACGGCTGTTAAATTGCCTAAAAGGAGGGAAGAGCACCGCCGTAGAAATTGAACATCAATCTCTGGTTAAACTGACCCGAGTGTAACCAATGAATCGCTTACGCAAGAAAGGGTGGCCTTTACTTCCTTGCTGATAACGTTGCACTATATTGTTCTACTAAGTCGTCTACTTTATTCGCCCTAGTTGTAAATGACTCGCTTGTGTTAGAAATAGAAAATTATACGATATCAAATGTGCCCTGTGGGTAGGTTTCCAGCGCATACTTCCTGCGGGGCTCGGTAATAGGATATCCTACGAGACGTAAGCCGTACCAAGCACCCGAAAGAATACTCAGCTATGTACGTCTTTAAAGAGCCGTATCCTATAAGCTCTCTGTGAATGCGTGCTTCTCTAGCACCGCATAAGAACCTTCGCCATAAGGATCACTTCTCACGTGTGATAACAACAAAAGAGCACCCCTGCGGTTCACTGCCATCTGCACGCAACCTGGAGACGTGAATATTTAAACGGGAGGACAGGAGGCGTAAAGTAGGCTACCCGGTGTGCAGATTAGGAGAGGAGCGAGGGATTGTAAATTATAACATTTATTATTTAACCTCCTCAAGACCTTTAACGAGGACATATCCCGTGGTAAGCCGGAGAAGAGCCGCGCTGCTGGTAGAGTTGTAAGGCGCTGCTTGGTTTTCGAGCGCCGAGCACGAACTTCGCTCAGTAAAACCCGCGACTTGGTAAATGGAGGACGCGTGTTCTGAAGTGTTACTGAGTCTGCATGGCACTTTCTTATCTTGCTCGTGCGTGTGTGAGCCAATGCTTAGCTTGTTCAAAATTGAGTGAGTGAGTTACAACTTTATTGACGATGTCCGGAGGTATCGTTGAAAACGAAGCCAGTTTTTTATGCTCTATGTTGTGATGACGAAACAGTTTTTTACAAAGTAACGAATTCAGACTATTACAGGTAAACAACCACAAAATATTATAAAGCTATGGCCTTTCAAGCTGTAGCTTTGATCATATCGGTAAACGTAAATTGGAATTTTTATGCATGCAGTCTGTTTTCATGTCTCCCTCAAATTGTATATGACTGATGTGGAGGATGTTTATTGTAAACAACATGTGCATAATACTTGGAGTACAAAACATGTCAAATGTTAGATAAACACTCCGCGCCACAACATCAATGCGTCAAGAGATAACACATGAACTACTGTATACTCGTGTTTCTTCTGTTTTCTATATTCCGATGTTTTACTTTAAGCTGATGTTATAGCTTCAGTAGGCGCAGGATTAAAACCTAAAGCTCCAGTTCTAATAATAACGCTTATGGGCTTGTATAATAGACAAAACCAGAAGTACGCTATCACATTTGAAGCAGCCGTTCACATAAACAGCCCATGTGTATGGTTCACGCGTAGAAAGTATACTGAACTCAGTTGGATCAATACAACGTGATTCTAAGCTATGTTAGTTGATAATAACATTCAACGCGCGTGCTTTAACTCCAGCATTATGAGAAGTCCAGAAAGTGGTCTCAAAGTAAGTTGCCTGATATATCGTCCTTTACGTACTTAAAGACGCCAAAAGCAATCAGAAGGAAATAAGCATACAGTACATCATCAGCGAAGCAGGCGACTTCGTGACAGCCTTTAACAAAGCTCAATGGGGCTTTAATTTTACCAATTGGGGCGTTAAGCCTCTGCTCGCATCGAGCAAATGGCCGAGAGGAGTTTTACAAAATGAAGCATGAGGGGAAGCCCCACAACGAAGCCTCATAAATTTCACAGCCCAGGCCTCTCATGCGGACGTATTCAAGATGGTGGTCTGGGCGCTTCTCAGACGCTCTTTGGGAAGTAGTGGTAGCATGCAAAGCAAAAGTGGATGGTGCATGACTTGCGAGTATGTTGTTTTATCATACACGGCAAATCGCTTTCGCTTTCGTTATAATAGAGCTTTGTCGCTGTGAAGGCGATTGTTAAGCACTTGGGTACTCTTGCGAGGTCAAAGTCGTAAACCTTTTAATCGAGTTTGCTGGAAGCTGACCGCATTTTAAAGACGATTGTTAATGTTAGTGAAAATTTATCTTTCAGTGCATTTGAAGTGGCTGTCTGCTTTCATTTCGTCCTTTTTTTCACACTTTTTTTTCCTCTTTCTTTTCCTGAAGTGTAGAGCGGAAAATCAAGCACGTCTTTCAGCCACCACCTAGCGAGTCCCCATTGAAATATGTTCCTCTTGGAAGCAGTTAGGCTGCAGCTGTATAAGGCACTTTACAGGTGTACAAACCCTTTTACTTGGTTCACCTGAGCTAAAATCTGCAAGTCGTATGAAATGCATGGATGAGCACGGTACGTGCTTTCGACAGCATGTCAGGCCAAGCCCTGCGCATGAGTTTGTATTAACCTGAAAACACCTCAGCCTCAGCAGGCATCCCCACTAAAAAAGACCACATACTTCTAACTCGCAAAGCAGTCAAGTCAGTGAGAGTCGGTATTCTCCATCCTTGCAAGATTCACAACATTCCTAACCTTCCTCGGTTGTGCAGGGACTTCATGCTACGTTTTCTGGTCAGTTCAATGCTCAGCACGAGGATTCATCGCCAGCTTATATATACCCGACAAGACTTTAATTCGTCGTCCGCAACAATTAATCAGTTATGACAGTGCTCGGCTGATAACTCGAAGGTCGTGGGTTTGATTCCGGCTGCGACGGACGCATTTCGGTGGAGGAAAAATGCTAGACGTCGCTGTACTGTACTATGCCGGTACACGTTAAAGAACATGGTCAAAATTTAGAGAACCCTCCACAATGGCGTCCCTCCTAATCATCTCATTGTTTACGGACGTAACCCCCCCCCCCGCCCTCTCGTATTACTATTACAATCACTTGTCGTTTCACGCTGGTGCATCCTTAAATGTAGCGGGATGTTTAAGGATTTACAGTAACTCAGCGGCACTCCTTATTTACTCTGAAGCAGCTCACAGAACTCATACAGATTTAAACGTACAGACGCTGTATGCGTATTTATAATAGTTTATCGACGCGGATAGGCAGGCGTGTGGATGCCGGTACGAGTTGTAAAGATGATTACTTTGTCTTTCCCTAAGAAAGGGAAGGAAGACAACCACCCGATTGTAGCTCGAAGCTACAGGGAAATCTGTACGAATTTCTCAGACAGAAAAGCCTCTTAGTCGCCAAAACATTCATCCTGGTCCAGGATTCGAACATGTGACCAACACCTGTCTGGCGCGGTCGCGCTGCCAGTCGAGCTAACCAGGAAATGAGCATTTTAATAGTCTTTCCCTTTTCTTTTTCTCTTTCGTATTCATTCCGCCATCTTGCGGGTTTTCGCAGAACTCTTTCGCATTACTTGTGTGCACGTGTTTCGAGTTGTCGATGGATTCACCCTCGCGCTGTCAGTTGCTGGTTTCCCGGTTGGTTCAATTGGTAGAGCAACCATCCTCGATATTTGTTGGTCCAGGGGTTAAATTCGGGATCAGAACGAATTTTTCGGCAGCTAAGAGGTTTTTCTTTCTCAGAAATCAGTATGGATTTCCTTGTGTCTTCGTGCTACAATCAGGTGGCTGTCTTCTTTCCCTTTCTTAACTCTTTCGCCACCATGCGGGTTCCCGCAGAACTCATTCGCATTACTTTTCTTTCTCTCTCTTTCTGACTGCGTCCTCCTTCATTGGCTTTTTTTCTTCGGTTTTGTTCTCTTAAGAGACTTCATGCACAATAAAATTATCAGTAAGAACTGTGTGTGTTTAGAAAAAGTGGGTAACGATTTAGAGTACAAGGTTCTTTACTATGGCTTTGTTAGGCGTTGCTTGCAGATCTTACGTCTCTACAAGGCACCAGAACTAGAAAATTGGACTTAATTTCAAAACCGCAATCTTCGTGCTACAAAGAGGTTGAAAAATTTTCCCTTTTTTGAGAAAGAACAAACGTCATGATTTAAATGAAATGCCGGTACGTTGATTATGCCAAACATGTGAGCGAGTTGCAAAGTACGCTCTAAGTAAGTATGTCTTATTTTCGTAGTGTAGACTATTCACGTGTGTACTTTACTGCAGACAAAAAGTTACACAAGTTTCTCACTTGAAATGCCCTTAAACAGCGAGAATTCAGCGTCTCTCTCTTTAATGTCATTAAGGAACCCCAGGTAGTAAAAATTTCCGGAGCCCTCCACTACGGCATTACTCATAATCATATGGTGGTTTTGGGCCGTTAAACCCAACATATCAATCAATCAATCAATCTCTCTTTCATGTCGGCTAAAAATTGTTCAAATTATAGATCAAAAGACCATCACTGAAATTTTTTCGTTAACTTTGGACGTAGTTTACTTCAATCGTGATCCAAATTTTGACAATGAGCACTCACTTACTTTCCTTATTTCTTTCTCCCCAAAGCCAGACATGTTGAGCCGTAAAAAAGTGACACAAAATGCATGTGACACAGGGACAGAGACCTAACCTAGAGAAGCAGCTGTCCACCTACTACCACGAGATAAACAACTTTCTAACAAACAATATACATAAAAGAGCAAAACAAAAACGGGTGCATGCTCTCCGGCCTATTTTCATTACTCTGATGAACATCACGCGTTCTGTCCACGCCCGTCGTTCTCTTGTGCGACAGGTTGACCACAATGAAGCGGCGGAACAAAGTAGCCTCGGGACCTCAGAAAATCCCAGCGCACAATGAAAGTTTCATGCCACTGTCCGCGGTGACCGGTAACGCAGTTCGCGTTGTGCTGCGCCATCTAACCTAGTGTCCACAGAACTATAGGAAGGCGTATGCCGTGACGCTCACTTCATTAGTTATCTCATTAGCGGGTGATTCGTTGCGTACGCGTTGCGTTCCTGGTGAAAAGTTCTAATCAGAGCGTTGCTGGTGCGCACACAAAAATGAATAGAAAAAAGTAGATGCCCTCATGAGATGGGGCGGTCGCTGTTGTAAAGAATAGCCTTTTTACCTGTTTTTGAGATGGGCGAGGCTGTGCAGTGAAGTCCCACCACACGGCTTGTCACTCACACGTTGCTGGCTGCCTGGCTAGCCTATTTAAAAAATTCAGGATGCTTTTACAGGGCGTATACCCGAATCTTCAAATCACGGTGCACGTTGTAAGTGCCGTATCTCATCTCAGCGGTCGATATGTTGACTGAAGAGACTGACACATTATTTCCTTTAGCGTTTTTGAATGAAACAGTCTCTTTGGACAATAAACGTTGGCATTGATGTGAAAGAGACATCTGCTTTCTTTTTCCTACTTTTATGGTTGTCAATACTTGTCTAACTTACGCCTGCTTTCGTGAGAGAAGTTCCCTCTATCTCTGGTTCAATGCCACACATTTAGTGGCTCTGTGTATCTTAATCTGTACAAGCCCGATGATGTGTTTCACAACAGCAACAACAACAAAAAAAAGGAAGTAATCGTAATGACGAGTATATACGATATGCTGGGCTGCACTTTTAATCTTGTTCTCACAACACTGAATGGCAGCCCCAGATTGCAACTGCAGTGACAGTAAAAAGACGACATCACCGACAACAAAAAAAGATGGCATCCATGCAGTTTCTAACTTGCCACATTTCCGCCCGAATTTGTAGATGATAAGTCAAAGGATATGGCAAATAAACTCTTTATAGCAAAGCGTGTTTCATTCCAGGTCACATAAAACTTGTGCATGCAAGAAATAAAGGTGGGAACTATCATGACCGTTTATCTATCTCATTGCAATGTAGACTTGGTCATTTCACGTATCAGAATGCCATAACCTACTTTGTGTGATATGGTATGGTATGTTGTAGAAAAACTTCATTTGGGGGGTCAGCCCGGGCGTGAACTAGTACGTAGCGAGCCACTCTCACGTCGGAACAGACAGGCCTAGCCGCTCCACCACCTCGTGGGTCCCTTGAACTGCCCATTGTGGCGTCCTTAGATTGGGGCGGCGTGCCACTAATAATTTAATTTTTAATCTTTTAATCCAGTGTTTTTTCTTATTATTCAATATTTTGTGTCAAACGAATGTCTTAAAAGCCCCTGTAATTTTTCGGAATGAAAATTAGCATCTATTGTCATTGTTTAACGTGAAGGTCAAGTAACTGTACTTTTTTCGAGTGTGGTCGAGGAACAAACCTCTCTACTCTAGTATCCATTGTGATGACAACTAAATGTGTTGCCTGATTATATATAAACCACGAATGGAAGTCAACTTTCAGTTTTTTGCTAGCCACTCAGAAAAACGAATAGAAAATGTCTGGATGGGTGTCAGGACTATCATATCCACTTCATCTTCAAGTTCATAATGACGCTACCGTCGGACCGAGCGAGCTACAAGACTCCACACGATAAGTGGAGTAATGGTGCATGAAAAGCTGCATCTTATTCCAAGAGATTGCTCAAAGCAGTTTGCGATGGAAGAAATCTTAATAACGCCCTTCCCGGTTCTCTCTTCTTTAGAAAAAGGAGCAAATTACAACAAGAGTCAACTGGAACAAAATAACTGGGGCCGTCTTCAGCGGAGAATTCGAGAGGAGTTATAGCTAAGGAGGAAGGGCGAGAGAGGCAGGCAGGGTTGGTGGTGGAAGTAATCACCAAATAATGCAGAACGTTTTGTGAATGCTCCGTTCGCGTACGTGCACAGTGCAAGAACAACGAGTGCACTCAGCCGAGGCACCAAGAGTCCGGCTATTACAAGCAGAATAGACAGGCTTCTGCCACGAGAAACTAACGTTCTGCACAATTGCCCTCATTATCGTGGTCTTCAAGACAGCTTTGCTTCTCAGCGAAGCGTTAGTCGGGCGGATACAATGTTTAGCGGCTCACATGCGGAATAGGGAAAGGGAAAGTGAAGTTGAAGTATGGCCGAGAGCACGAGAAAAAGTAATGTGAATGCCTCTCTCTTACTCTCTTTTTTTATCTCTACCACCACCAACTCTCTCTCTCTGTTTAACTTACGCTCTCATTCTATATTTAGTTTGCATTACCAGTTTGCCGTTCAGATATGGGTGGTACAGGCTGACGAAGTGTGGAAACCGCCATTAGGAAGAAAACATTTTGCTTCGGTGGTGGTCTTTTGAAGAAAGCTTTAGGACCTTGCTACACTTTGGATAAAGTTCAATTATCACTCAATCGTTTGAAGCTGCGAATGCCTTTTGATTATGTTGAAGAGGAAAGATCAAGGTAATTTCAAGTTCCTAAGTGTTTAGTCCTAACGACGACGGAAATAGGAGACACTTTGTTTAAGGTGTCTTTTTTTCTCTGCGTTCCCGAAAAATTTTGCTGCACTTATTCTGCGCATACACTTCGATGAAGACGTCAGCGGGCTTTTTGAAGAATATTTAGCGTCGCCTGCGGTCGTGTGCACGAGGAACTAAATGAAATGGCTTTTAGAGAATGGGCAGGCCTCAGCAAAAATTTGGTGTTGCCGAGCTGGGCTCTATATTATATTGCGTCAATGAAAACAAACTCAGGAAGCGCGAAAAGAAAGGAGAGACAACGACGAAAGGCTTGTATTCAAGCGGGCTACATATAGTCATGAAGAAAATAGAGGGTAAATGCTATTGGCTGTAAAGATGACACATGTATTCCCGTAGGAATCGTGTCCACACAAAAGGGGCTTTCGGGATGAAGAAGCAGTAATCAATATAGCTTTAACAACTCTCTTGATTGCTTCCACAGACGAGGTTGTATGGCTTAGCGGCCTTACTTTTTTTTCTTTCTGTTTCTTCCTTGCACTTCTCTCTTTTTGTTCTTTTGTGTTTCTTAATTATTTTAATTTATTTCTTCTCAATTTTTTTCATTTTTTGTTTTTTGTTCCTTTTTCTTCACTTTGTTTATCATTCTGTGCCTGTATTTCTCACTCATTCTATCTCTTTTTCTTTTTGTCGTGTTTCTGCCCCGCCACAGTGGTCTAGTGGCTAAGGTACTCGACTGCTGAACCGCAGGTCGCGGGATCAAATCCCGGCTGTGGCGGCTGCATTTCCGATGGAGGCGGAAATGTTGTAGGCTCGTGTGCTCAGATTTGGGTGCACGTTAAAGAACCCCAGGTGGTCAAAATTTCCGGAGCCCTCCACTACGGCGTCTCTCATAATCATATGGTGGTTTTGGGACGTTAAACTCCACATATCAATCAACCAATTTTTGTCGTGTTCTCGCTCTTTAATGCACTCTGTTTCACTGCGCCATTTTTTACTTCGCTTTCTGCCTATTTCCACCTTGCTTGTTCTGACTGTAATATCTTTTGCTTTTTCTCCATCTTCTTCCTCCTCTTCACCCTAGCATCAATGTCTCACTCTCCATGTTTGTCACTCTCAGTTTTATTCTCTTTCTCGCAATTTTGATCTTTCTTTCTCTCTTACATTCTGTTTCTTCTATTTCTTTTTCTTGTTTGCTTCCTCCTGACTTCTATCCTTTTCCGCGTCTACTTCGCTCTCTTTTATTGATTCTATCTTCATCTTTTCTCTAATTTTTATTTATTTTTGTCCGTCCTTTGTTATGTTTTACTTTATTTTATTTTCCTTCTCCTACCTCTCCTCCTCATTCTCGCAAACTCTTTCCCACCCTTGCTACACTTACTATGCTCTTGATATCAAGTGTGGATGTCCAAATGGCTATGGTGCTTGCGTTGTGATCGAATGCATTCTATCGAAAACAGCTGTTTGCTACGAAAATTGGGTAAATCGCTAAATTCACCACCACTATATTGGGGCATATTATCAGTTAGAGGTTTGTCGATACAGCTTAAAACTTATTGTTTGCCTTAACAGCGGTGTCAGAATCCCCGACAAAATATACCAAGGTACCTTGTCTCTAAAAGATGAAAGTGTATCTCTACATTAAAGTCATCTATTTCAAGCACCAGTTATTCAAACATATCTGCAAAATATTGACACGTTAGTATAGCGGGGGCGTGTAAAACAGCAGAGGGTAAACATTTTGCTCTGGGAAACACAGTCGCACACCACATGCTTCGCCCTTCCCCAGATTTCACGTTAGTGTAAAGCTGAAGCAGTTTTGCCTAACACCCTTGACCGCAACTTTTATTAGGCATGATGCTGGTTTTCGTCTAAGATTACTCAACCTACAACCTCTCGTCAACAGGTTGACGAGTCACGCTGATATTTGGCTCCATTATTTGCAAATAAATCCTTCATTTTTTTCATTAGGATGGGGTCAATTGGCAATGATGTAACTGCTTTCATTCCTTAAAGTGATTATTTTCAGAAGAAGCGCTGTCTGAGAAACTTTTTTCAACATGTGGAGCAAGAGGAGACAGAGTAGCAGGAAGTGTGGTACCACTAGCGATCGCTGACTGCCTTGAAAGATCTTCATGCGATTGCTTTTTGCCAGAAGCGGTCTTATCAACTTCTCAGTGGCATCCCGTCACTGCGTATAAAGATAGAAGCAGCACCGTAAAAGACTGGAAACAAGGCTTTCATGAACAGTGCACCGCTATCAATCGTACATCAAACTAGACTGCACAGCTTACCTGTATACCGTTGGGGAACTCGACCAAGCAACTGGAACTCTGGAAATAATATATATTCTAACAAGTAAAACCAAAAGTCGCCTATATGTGGTCATTTTAGCGCTTAAGTTTACCTTTTGGGCGTATATACAATTTCTTCCATTCTGGCACGTGAATGCATGAATAACCTTCAGTTATTCATGCATTTATTACGACGCAACCTTTGTCATAACACGACTATCCTTACTCCGAACTTCGTTAAAGCAGGCTCGCTGCTCAAACATCAAATACATGTCTCAAGACGACTGCTTCGTTTAGGTGCACCCTTTGCAAATAAATGCGAGAATTTGCCTAAATCGCCAAGACCTCGTAAACAAAACTATCGAGCTGCGGTGTGGCCGCAGGCTATTCGTGATACTCCCTTTTTCTCAACTCGCTTCCTGCGAGTAGCCTTCGCAAGTCGCGTGATACCTCTTTTGCTCTATAGCTTTTCATCTCGTGCCATTCATCCATCAAGTATCTACCATATCGTCCAGTAACAAGTTATTTCTCTCCTTTATTTTCCTCTGTATAGATTAGTTTTGTTGCGTACCTAAGTCATGGTTCGAATTTTTTCTTTTGATGGCACATTCTTTCATTTCACTGCGCATACAGTGACAGCTCACACTACGTGGCGGCATATTTCAGAAGTATGTAATATTCAGGAACTTCATTTCTTTTATTCGATTGAAACGCATTCTTGAACGTCTAGAGCACTTATGTCAGTGAAATTTCTTCAAGCACTCGTTAAATAAGTGTTCTGTTTCACACCACGGTTTGTTGACTGCTGTGGTTCAGTACCTGTTTCGCTGTACTGCTGAAGATAGAAACACTGGCTTTTTTTTTTCTCTCCGACTAATATAGCTGCTGTTCAATGCAAAAAGAACAAAAAGAAAACTTTTGCAGCGTATTTTGCATGCATCTCAAAAGCCTGGGGTTGAAATATGCGCAATACACAACATCAACTATGGTTTCTTATACCTTCTCAATGTTTCTCGTGCGTTAAAATTTACATTCAATAATTCATGCATTTATTACGACGTAAATTTGTCATAACACTACTATGTTAACTCTGTACCTCTAAACACATCCAAATCCTTCAAGGAGCGGATTTCATTGTCTGGCTGAAGTTCACACTCATAAAAAATGTCGAGTGAGCACACAACGACACATAGTCAAATTTCAATAGAGTTTTATTGGAAGTGCGAAGGAATGAATGAGTGAAGGTTTCATTAAAATTTATGGTTTAAACATTCCTCGAATCAAGCACTTAGTTTAGAAAGCAGCGGAGTTTTAGTATTGGCCCATAGCGCTATTTACAAAAAATAACGTCCCATGAACAGCCCAGTACATTTTCTGAACAGCCACACCATGACCGCTTACGCTAAGCTGCTTCTTGGTTTCCACGCATTAAAACCTTTCTTTATCTTTTTATGCACTGTTTCATAGTTGTAAGTGTGGGTGGAGCTAAGCTTGAACAAGCGGCAAACCAACAACAAACATTGCACCGCTTGTAAACTGTACAATCAGCTAGAGTGACTATGCCCAAGTGGCTTGAAATTCACTTCATTTTTTTTTCGGTTGACATACCCAGAAGATGAAAACCATTTCCGACAAAGACATAGCGCTAATATTCAGTTCCGTATAGTTCAAGTCTCACGAGAGTGTTCGCTTTCGTAAAGAACTGTGATTATGGTCGTTTAGCATGTCTTGTTAAACTTGCACTTGGCGATTATTCTTTTTTTTCGAAACGAGTACCTAATGGTTTCAAATTTATTGTTCCAGCCATTATAATCATTTAATGTAAGTTTACAGTCACGAGTCATTGAGTATCTCCGCTTTGCGAACGAGTGAAATTGAGTTCATAAGAATAATAGAATGAGTTTTACAGCCAAAGAAACGTTTTTTCGACGTCGACAATCTAAGTCTACTGTCAGTCGAGATTTCATTCTCCGGTGCTGAAAAAATCCTGTCTGCATCAGTAATTCAATCCTTTCACGCCTTTTATGACTTACTGATCGCATGCAAAAAGTAAATAAAAGACTTTTGATGTAGTGACTAGAACATTCTTGTCATCACAGATCCAAAAGAGAGAAAAAAAGAGCAGATATATATATATATATATATATATTTTTCTATTCGCGTCAAGGAATTTCAGGAAGAAAAGCGTGAAGTAAGATGGCATCCTTTGAGATCGCCATCACGGGAGAACTTGGAGAGATTGGAGAAATACAGCAAGAAATACAAAGAAGCATGGGCAAGGAAAAGCAACAAAACAGTTTTTCTTGCGTCGTTCAGCCTTTCGTACCCGCAGTTTCGCGTCTTCTTTCACTGTTACGACTTTCCTTGCAACTGAAGTCAGTGCGGTCTTTGCGTTCATAGGTCTCACATCGTTTATATTTGCAGCAAAACAGTGATGTTGTCAGTGCGCACAGTAGATGCTTAACGGAGTGCCTAGGCACCCGCTCACACTGGCGCCTCACAGCTGCTGAACCAGACAGCGCCGCACGAACACAACACGTTGTTTACAAAGCGTTCTGTGCACCTCTTCTCGCTATTATACACAAGGCGACGGCTGGCTGGCTGTTTCGTCGGCTGGCTTGCTGCCTACGGCACGCGAAGGCCCCTGAAACCATAGTATGAGAGGGGGCATCACTTCACGTGGCGTGCCACCGAAGCAACGACGTCAAGCATCCGATGGTGGCGACGAGTGCCCAGGCGACGCCAGACGTCCTCAGCTGACTAGAGGAGCCGGCTGCAAGAAGAAAATCACGTTGAGGGACAGCGAGAGTTGCTATTAAAGAAATAGTTCAAATTGACGAAAATAAGAGTAGTTGTTAAAACTTGCTACTCCACACACAAATAAAGAAAGCCGGGAGTCAAAGGCGGCTGTATCATAGCTGTGACACACAGAAAAAAGTAAAGCACTTCAAAGTAAAACTATCTTGTCGCCGAAAGGGGCCATTTATTGAAAAAAGTTGCGCCGATGACACACGGAAACAGACACAGCACCTACAGCTGCCAGTGCTGGGCTAGCAAGGTGAAGTGCGAGTGTCAGGGTACGCCTTTCTGGACCAAGAAATAGATGCCGGATCTTCTTTACCGAAAAGGATTTTTGCCGGAAAGGAGTTACTTCCTCGTAGTGGGTCACTGCGCACGAACACCTTTCCGGAATATGTCCCCTTGTTTTAGGGCATTAAGGACACCTGTGCGTCACGGGTATCATAGAGTGACTGCAAAAGACGCGCTTCGTTCCGCACAGAAAGCCAGCTGATACCCTTAAGAGGTTTTTGCCGTATCTATAACTAACCTTACACCCTACGAAAGAGTTGTTTTCACATATCAAAACAATCATACCATGGTGCTTACAGATCAAAACAACCGTACACGGCCACAGAAATCCAAAATCAAGATAGGAGCCGACATATGGAAACACGTAGGGGAATAATCAGGATGAACAGTACAAGTGCCTCAGAGAGGCTGGCCGACGTTTTGTTATGCCGACCTATCGAAACGACGGTCAGCCTGCCTGAGGCGATTCCACTGTTCACCCTGATTATTCCATTACGGCCACGGAAAGAGACACACAGGACATCCGCAGAGCATAGGAGAACTTTCGCTCTCGCCCATGTAGGACTGTATATATTATGAAGTCTTTGTATAAATAACCTTTATTAGGCCCGAGGAACCGGCAGCCGACAGCTACGATGAAATAATGAAGATGATTATGCTACGCGATAACGATGAGGATGCATGAGCCACACATGATAATGATGATAATGTACAGGGGAAGAGGATGCGTATACTAAATGCCGTCAATATGTATATATGCGATTTTTTTCTTTTTCTTTATTTGTAGCAATCACCTGGAAATGGCTAACCGTCACCAAGTAACGGTGATAAAAACTCCTTCGTCTATTTTCTATTTCAATGAAAGAACAGCAGGACATAGCGATTGTTAATGTTTGTGTGAGAGGGGAGGGGGTGTCCTGTCACTGCGTGTTGTTTTGATCGTTTTGTTTTGTGCTCTTTTTTTGCTCCATTTTCGTTTATTTGCTTATAGCATTTTTTATGTCAATAAAATTTCTGTTAATGACCAGCGCTCGTCTTGTGTGTCCCGTATCATGCCCATATCTTTTTGCACTTTTTATCTTAAACGAGCGCAACCAACTGGCTGCCTCATTAAGTTACCAATGACCTAAATGCTTTTGTCGTGGAGTGTTGCCGGTAGCTCCAACGCCCTCGATTAGAGCTGAAACTCATTTAAACTAATGTCCTGAAGTAAGAAAGCATGCAATTGTACTTCACATACCCATCGAATGTGCACGTACGCGCCCAACCATACACACAACATATGACGTTGTAAAATACTCTGACAAAGCGCTTTGTGCTATACGTACACCTGCCATCCGCTATATATACTCTTGGTATCTTAAGCCATCGTTTAGTAACGGTGTAGATATTCCTTCTATGATCCAGTCCATCTAATTAAATTGCTGTTGCTGAAACAATGCACAATAAATGCTCAACTACCTTTGTAAAGACAAGTTTCGCTTTCTTGTAATGCCAGATCCTCTACAGAGGGATCAGCCACGTTTTAATTCTTCACGCTCACGCATTAGAATTACCCGTGTGCGTTCTCACCATTCCTGGATAAATACTGTGTCAAACACTTCTGGCACGTACCTCCACTCTAGTGGCGCGTAACTTCCAACGGTTATGTGCCACTGTAGGCGGGAAGTATTTTACAACGTGGGCGACAGTATTGTGGCATTGTCAATGTCTTGATGACCTATAACTTTAGCAATTTTGGTCCTAGGAGGGTCAGAGTGGTGTCTATCTGTTCGTGAAGATACAAAGAGTTCAACCGCTACAAATACTGCTATTACAAACAAGCGAAAGTTTGAAATTTTAGGAACAGAAAACAGTGTGAATCTGTGAAAACAACAACAGTCGGACCACGTGCCCGGTGCCGCGCATTTCACAACCGGGGAAAAAAATCGCGTGTTGATGGAACTACAATAAGAGGCCTGAGGTGCGGCCTCACCGGTAACCACCGCCGGGAACGCACTCCCTCACCAGAGAAGGATTGGCCACCCTGGTGCAGTATCTGGCCACTACCTCCCACACGCATACGTCAAATAACTCACGGCCCTCAGTCCCCAGCAGCTGCGAAGCAACTGACTACGGCGGCGGTCAGATCTGCAACGCAGCAGAGGGTGCTAAGAATCTCTGGACTACAGGCCGTCATTGGAACCTGAACTTGGCAACGTTTAACGCTAGAACCTTATCTAGTGAGGGAAGTCTAGCTGTAATATTCGAAGAGCTAGAGAGTGTTAAATGGGATATAATAGGCTCAGTGAGGTAAGGAGGACAGATGAGGCCTATACGGTGCTAAAGAATGGGCACGTCCTTTGCCATCGGGGCTTGGCAGACAGAAGAGAACTCGAGTGGGGTTCCTAATTCACACAAACATAGCTGGCAACTTAGAGGAATAATATAGCATTAATGAAAGGGTGGTAGGTATTGTAATTAAACTAAATAAAAGATACAAGATGAAGGTAGTACAGGCTTACGCGCCTACATCCAGCCATGTTGACGCTTCAGTTGAAAGCTTCTATGAAGACGTGGAATCAGCAATGAGTAAGGTAAAAACACAGTATACTATAGTGATGGATGACTTTAAAGCAAAGGTAGGGAAGAAGCAGGCTGGAGACCAGGCAGTAGGAGATTATGGCATCGGCACCAGAAACGTCAGAGGAGAGCTACTAGTAGAATTCGCAGAACGCAATAATTTGCGGATTTTGAATACCTTCTACCGAAAACGTGAAAACCGCAAGTGAACATAAAGGAGCCCTAATGGCGAAAATAAGAACGAAATAAACTTTAAAATGACCGCACACCCAGGAATCGTGCAGGATGTGGAAGTGGTTGGCAAGGTACGATGCAGTGACCATAGAATGGTACGGTCTCGAATTCGCCTAGACTTGAAAAAGGAACGACAGAAACTGATGCGCAAGAAGCCAATCAATGAGCTAGCACTGAGAGGGGAAGTACAGGAATTCAGAGTGTCGCTGCAGAACAGGTACTCGGCTCTTAGTGAGGAAACCAACCTTAGCGTAGATACAATGAATGATAATCTCACGAGTATCATTACGGAGTGTGCAGTGGAAGTTCGAGGCAAGGTAGTTAGACAGGACACTAGCAAGCTTCCCCAGGAAACGAAGAACCTAATTAAGAAGCGTCAAACCATGAAAGTGTCAAGTACAACAGACGAAATAGAACTGGCAGAGCTTTCGAAGTTGATTAATAGACGTAAAGTATGCGATGTAAGAAGGTATAACATGGAGAGAATTGAACACGCTCTGAAAAACGGAGGAAGCTTCAAAGCAGTGAAGAGGAAACTTGGGATAGGCAAAAGTAGGATGTATGCACTAAGGGACAAAGAAGGCAAAATAACTACCAATATGGATAGGATAGTTAAAATAGCGGAGGAATTTTACAGAGATCTGTACAGTAGCCTAGACAACCACGGCCTTAATACTATAAGAACTAGCAGTAACCCAGATGACAGAATGATAGAAGAAGTCAGAAGAAGCCAGTAATGATAGAAGAAGTCAGAAAAGCTTTGGAGAGCATGCAAAGAGGCAAAGCTGCTGGTGAGGATAAGGTAACATTAGATCTGCTGAAAGATGGAGGACAGATTGTGTTAGAAAAACTAGCCACCCTGTTTACGAGGTGTCTCCTGACGGGAAGGGTACCAGAGTCTTGGAAGAACGCTAACATCATCGTAATACATAAGAAAGGAGATGACAAAGACTTCAAGAATTACAGGCCGATCAGCTTGCTTTCTGTAGTGTACAAGCTACTTACAAAGGTAATTGCTAACAGTGTAAAGAAAACATTGCAATTCAATCAACCAAAGGAACAAGCGGGATTTCGAACAGGCTACTCAACAATTAACCACATTCATACTATCAATCAAGTAATAGAGAAATGCTCAGAGTATAACCAACCAGTATACATAACCTTCATAGATTACGAGAAGGCGTTAGTTTCAGTAGAAATATCAGCCGTCATGCAGACACTGCGAAATCAGGGCGTAGATGAAATATATATAAACATTCTAGAAGAAATCTACAGGGGATCAACTGCTACTATAGTGCTTCATAAAGAAAGCAACAGAATACCAATCTAGAAGGGTGTAAGGCAGGGGGACACAATCTCCCCAATTATATTTACCGCGTGCTTACAGGAGGTTTTCAGAAGCCTAGAATGGGAACAGTTAAGGATAAGAGTTAATGGAGAATACCTTAGTAACCTGCACTTCGCCGATGACATTGCATTGCTGAGTAACTCAGGGGACGAATTGCAACTCATGATTACGGAGTTACACAGGGAGAGCAGAAATGTGGGTCTTAAAATTAATCTTCAGAAAACGAAAGTAATGTACAACAACCTCGGAAAGGAACAGCGCTTCAAGATAGGTAATAGTGCACTTGAAGTTGTAAAAGACTATGTCTACTTAGGGCAGGTAATAACCGCAGAACCTAACCACAAGAATGAAGTAACTAGAAGAATAAGAATGGAATGGAGCACATTCGGCAAGCACTCTCAAATTATGACAAGTAGATTGCCATTATTCCTTAAAAAGAAGGTATATAACAGCTGTATCTTGCCGGTACATAGCTACGGAGCAGAAACCTGGGGACTCACAAAGAGGGTTCAGCTTAAATTGAGGTTGACGCAGCGAGCAATGGAAAGAAAAATGGTAGGTGTAACCTTGAGGGACAAAAAGAGAGCGGAGTGGATTAGGGGACAAACGGGGTTAAGGATATCATAGTTGAAGTTAAGAAGAGAAAATGGACATGGGTCGGGCATGTAGTGCGTAGAGAGGATAACCGCTGGTCATTAAGGGTAACTAACTGGATTCCCAGAGAAGGCAAGCGAGTTAGGGGGAGACACAAAGTTAGGTGGGCAGATGAGATCAAGAAGTTTGCGGGTATAAATTGGCAGCAGCAAGCACAAGACCGGGTTAACTGGCGGGACATGGGAGAGGCCTTTGTCCTGTAGTGGACGTAGTCAGGCTGATGATGATGAGGATGAATTGTCTTGACCTGTGCGTCATATGCGTCAAAATACCTTACCTTCCCATACTAACTTTGGTTCACACCAAGTTAAGGAACTTAACACGAGAGCACCAGGGCCCAAACGGCTAGATAGGTAGACAAATAAATAGACAGATACGCAGATAGCCACCAAAAGGTTTTGCAGTACGCAAAGAAACGCCTCACATTTAAAACTGTAATTTCTGCTGACACAAAAGCAAGAAGCAAAATATGAACATTTATAAAAAAGACTCTACAGTTATGACATAATATTGATCGAGAGCCTTCTTGGGAATCTGTCGCACTTTTTTATAGGTGTCTCATTTCCTTCCAATGAAGAGATATTGAATCTGTACGGCCAGATGCCTGCTGGCTCTATATTGCAATAGTTTTCTCATTAAATTTAATTGTTAGCACCCTGTCTGTACTCTTGGCATCGTCGTGTCCAAAGCGCTGTTTTGTTCTCTTTATATATACACCAATCATTCCAGTGAAACACACTGCTTCAGTTGACTGCAAACACTCACAGTCGACCCTGATCATCTTCTCGGCGAAGATTGTCTGGAATGAGGGCGCATCATTGGAGACTTCGCATTTGTACGTGCCCTCCGAAGCAGCATCCATGCCACGGATAAACACACTGCCATTTACTGAGCGTAGCATCTGCAAAAAAAGAAAGAACAAAATAAGAAAAAAAGAAAAACGCGTCAACTGAGGTAAATTAGAACAACATGATTTGCCCGACCAAATTGCTTCAACCAATGATTGAGATGGTAATATAGGCGGACAACACTCACTTCGTCTGGTTAACCTCCCTGCCTTTCCTTGCATCTTTATCTCTCTCTCTCTCTCTCTCTCACTCCGTTGTTTTTCCACTCACGTACAATGTGTGATGATCCTGTGTATAGACATAGCAGTTTAATTTGGGCAGCCGTTAAGCTGGTATAAAAAGTAAGCTTTCTTACGTTCAAAGTATTGCAGCACAAAAGTTTGGTTGAGATAGATACCAACGACTGCGTCAGAAAATCATTTATCTGAAGCTAGTAAGAAAGCTCTAAAAAGCGTCGACTATTCGTTGCAACTCAAGTAGGCCAGCTTGCATCTCAGTTTATCCTTCTGTTGACCATGAAACGCCAGATTACCTTATTGTATTGAAACCAAAAGAAGTAAAAGTGCAAATACGTCGTCAGTGCTCACATTTATTACAAAGTATTACAGCGAATTCTATTGGAGGACCAGAACTGACGTCTCCACTCCAATTTGTAAGTTAAAATACGCTCACATCAATTTCAAAATCTGCGTCATGTTTGTCGAAGAAACATCTCAGGATAATTTATTCTTAGAACACAAAGAGCAATGCAAAACAAAACTGTTAAATCTTTCATATCATATGAATATCACATTTGCTCGCTAATATGATTCTTTTAGTGTACATTAAATATGTAAAGGTAAACATCTTCGACAGATATCTGTCTGCCTGGACAAAAATGAGAAAACTTTGGACTAAACGTGGCTGGATAACTTTCTTATTCGCATGGCTTGAAATCTCGTCCTCTTTTGAATGTATATTCGCAATGCAAGGAATGCAATTGTTTGAACTTTGCTTTCAAAGCAAACCACATAAAGAAGCAGTAAGATAGATTTGAGCCAACTTATTGAGGCTTTTCCTATGTCAGTCCAATGATTAATATTTCTTTATAGAATACATATGAAGTCCCCAATATTTTTATATATTTTTCATGTTTTTGTAAACATCTTACGGAACTATATGGAACATTTGGAATGACATAAAGAAGGTTTCACTACTGATGAAGCTGTTCCTTATGAAAACGCCTTAGCATCTTCTCTTCAGAATCAGAGTAATGCGTTCATCGATCGTAGTTCAAAACAGGGGTGTGCGTCAAAGAAGCAATCTTTTTATCAGACTAGGCCGCAAAACTAAAACCTTGTTCCCATGCGGCTACAGTGCGTCTTCGGCGACTTAGGAAGAAATGCTAGCGTTAATAATTATGCTAACCAATATTTTTATTTTTTGTTGCGATATAGACCTGCATTTACCTACCTCGTCATCGCGTCTATAGGACGTTGGTTAACGATGACAAGAAAGGAACCAGCGACAATTTAAAAAAACAAAGACACTAGTATCGAGCGGCATGTACCACACTCTGTAAGCACTAATGCTTCTTTTCTGCGTATTTAGTTTTTTGTCCTTGTAACTGAATAATTAGAGTGTCTCAAAGATTGCTTTCTCCGTGAACATGGCAGATAGCTCGGGTAGCGAAACCCTCTCGGAAAGGTTGTTCTTTGTACAGTTCAGTTCAGTTCGCAACCAAGTTTTCTGTTCTTTACGGCAGAAAAGACTCGGAGAATGACGCCAAACTATTTAAACGTATTTCGGGTGATAAACCATACAACGAGCCCAAGTGGTGGTCAGATGTTGACCAGTACGTCTCGCTCTCTCACACATCAATTTTTCATGCCTAAAAAAACTGCAGGGAGGATGGTGGCACCTTTTTATTGTGCTCACTATATATTTGATTTGTATTGTATTGTCTCAGCAATACATGGTGAAGATTTCGAAATATCCTTTTCAACAAACGTTGAGTGATGTTAAGCCCGAAAAGGGTGCCCGGCTCAGACTTCAGAGTAGGGTTGCTTAGAGATACGATATGTGCTGCAAGGAGTATTGAGCTTTTGGGTACTTTTTTTTAGATTCAGAGAGTAATGAAGAAGATTCGGGTTCACAAAATTAGCTGTCCGATTCAAAATATTGCAGAAGCAGTCAGGTACTGAGAGCTATGGTTTTGGGGAAATTGTCATGGCTGAACGGGTAGTCACTTTTATGTGCATGCTGATGTATTTGGGCATCAGCGAACTTCCACGACTACACTATCCGAGAACAAGTATATTGGTGATAAGTCCTACTGATTGACAAAGAGAAGAAGACAAGAATAGCGTTATGAGGACAAAAAGTTTGACAGCTAGACAAGTACCCCTTGTAAGGTCGCTTTTGCTCAGTGGCAAAAGGGCCTTAGACAATTTTTTTTACATCTTCACATTGTAAGACATTATTTAACCTATTTCGACAGTCCGAAATTGAAATTTGAAAGCTTTCTTGTGACTTAGGTTTATAGTATTTTAGTGTATGCGGTGAAGTAACATATTGAAATGTTCTTGTGCCCTGTTCAGTGATACTATATTGTCTAAACTTTTTTTCTGCTGCCCTTGAGCATAATTTTCCTAATTGCCGAAGGGTGAACATAAAATTTATCGCTCTTTTAAGTTATATTTATTGCATTATTATGTCTAAAACCTGCAGGGTAAAGTGTGACTATGTAGCCTTATGAATAATGCAATTGTTAGCGCATAAGCTTTTTGAGCAAGATAATTCAACGTTTCTTCTCGTATATATAATTAGTGAGCAAAGGTTTTGAATACTTTTAATTATTTTCTTTCTTGTTTTCACAATTGGTGCATGGCATTAAAATAACGATGTACGAGGGTCAAAAAATATTTTCCTATTTGCCCTAGCATATGATAATCTAACATAGTTTTGCTGAAGTTATACTATATAAAAGTACAATCCCTTAGCTCTGTACTGAGAAGTTATGTAACTCTTTATTTATATTAATTACAAGAACACATTATTACACAAACCTATAAAATGTAGTCAATGTACCTATTTAATAAACTAAGGGTCTAGAAAATAGTGATATGGGGTTAAGGAGCAATGTTTTTGTGCGTATCTGCGCATAAGTTGTGTAGTGTAAGACCAATGTTGCGAATAAAATGAAGTAGTGTTATGAAGAATCCATTACTATGAGAGGTCCACCTAATTTTTTTCTCGTGGGCGTTTTTACCACCGTTATGTATATTCATGAGCGTGTTTCCGTGTTTGCGTAGACATATATACTTGTCCATGTATTAAAGTTGAAATGTTCCTTACGTCTACCCTTATGCTGTTCACTTCAAAATACTGGCCGGGTGGCCTGTCAGAAGGGACGTATCTGAAGAACTCGGTGTCGTCCTTGTACCACTTCACAGAGTACAGAAGGTCTCCCTCGAGGTCGTAGGCGCACTTCAGCAGCACTTCCCGGCCCACACTCACACGTTGAGGTACGTCCAGTGACACGATGCGCAAGCCAAGGATTCCTGCAATGGGAGAACCGCCTTTCCGTTAAATAAATTAAATAAGCGCATACATTACTTTTGCGGGTAAATATAGAAGTAAGCATATATATATATATATATATATATATATATATATATATATATATATATATATATATATATATATATAAAGCGGGCTCTTATTCTGGCATCCTTCTTGGGGGGCTGGAGACACTTGTGGGTAGTTTTTCCATCTATGTTTATTGTTTGTTCTAGGTGAAACACCCCCTTTCATCTGATTTTCCGTGAAGAGGGAAGCTAGACCTCTAGCAACTTCCCCCCCCCCCCTGCTGCACGTTTGATATATAGTATGGTCGCTATTGCTCCGGAAGAAATTATCTTGCTAAGTTCTATTATTTCTCTCATTAGTATATTACTTTCGTTTGATGCAATGCTTTACAGGTTATGATCCATTTAATTGCATTGATTTCAGATAATTAGGGTAGCTTGAGCAACATTCTATTTGGCCAAGAGGATAATGACAATTGAAAAGTTGATGCCACTTTTGTAACGCACTCTTTGATGGTTTAAAGCTTGGCCTGAGTTAGCTGGAGGACCACCTGTAATGTTGATCCACGGATAAGCATGTTTGTATATAGACCATTTTGTATTCATTAACATCTCATATGGAGGTGTATAGTTCGCTGGACGATCGTAAGTCTATATCAGCCAGAAAAACTTTACTTTCCTTATTATCATAGCAGGCGGTGTATTGTCCAACTTTCTCTTTATGTTTCACGTGGTCCCAGCTATATTTAATGTTACTATTGAGCCATCGTTCACTTACATCTACAAAACCGTTCCAGCCTTTCTGTTGTATGATTGATACCCGTAAAATGGATGACATTATCTGCTTTCTTGCTGTTGTAACCGCCTGGGGCGCAAAATATAGCCTCGTTTATCGATCACGTAAAAAAACTCTGTCAGTAGCTGCCGCATGGAGAGGCCATTAGCGACTGTGATAAAATAGCACGTCAACGTCACTTATCATTACAATGGCATTTTTTAGTGGTGTATACCTTTTTAAACAAACGCTGCAACCTAACAACAGAATTATATCTGATACATATTTTTTGCGGTAGGGAGACATCGGCGTATGAGAATACCTTAGGACATTTCGTACATGGTGCTCATGAGATTCACTAGTATGATGCATACCATGATGATGGCAATCATCAATGGTGAGGAAGACCATCAAATACTTTCGTCAGCATTCATTGTCTTTTTTTTCTGTGCGTTGTTTTTTCTACAGCTCTGTAAATCTCAATGATAACTTTCATCTGAAACAAAGTTTAAGGCTTCTTTTGTATAGATTTTAGCGAGCCTTTGCACACAGTGTCCTTCATTCTATCGAATCAAATTACCACCTAGCACTCTCCTATGGTACTTTTAAGGAACTGAACAAACCTTCCTCTGCAGTGCTATCAGCATCTGGTGTCAAGGCTACAAGCTCAGCTTGTTGACGAACGAATGTTTCTCTAGAACTCACTTGAGCGATGCGGTAATTTGCACACTGAAAGCCAGTAGTATTGACACAAAACATATTGGTGTTAAACGGTGTTTTCAATTGTACAGCCGAAGACGTATAATTTTTTACACAACAATGTTATATGCCTGGGTCGACCAAGACCACAGTGAACTGTTTCCGTCACTAAAATGACACTGAAAAAATGGACGCGATCAGGGAAAAAAGTTTAATCAACGGCAGTCGAACACATGACTTCTCGGTCTACCGGAACAGAGGCTGGAGACACTATAAATTCCACCTCAGTCACTTTTTTTAAATAATTGCGCCACGTCACACACTTACGATGTTTGTGTCATTTGCCAACTATTATTTTATATCTACTAATTCCCTCTCGCAGCATTCTTGTTTGGGGGGGGGGTGATCTCGGCATCAGGGAGCGCTAAAGTGAAGTAATGCACGATGAGCGTCAAGGTATTCATCATGACCTTTTCGGCGCGCTTCCAATAAGTGAAGTGAAACGTTGGTGACGCTTTCACACACCACTTGGTGGCGACCTTAACTCAAGCGTCGGCTTCACTCATGGCATTCATCTACCCTCAAATAGCTCTGCGACGCTCGCCGGATTCGCCTGGGCATAACAGCGTTCCCCAAACCAAGAAGAATTGCGACCTAGTTGGAGAAGACAGCGTTGCGTTTCTCTCTGACCCAGTTGTGGCGTTCAATAACTCTTTAATATGTAGCGGGTAGGCGACATTAGCTCAAGTTCTGCGTCAAATCAGCGAAGCTGTTGCGGCTGCGGCACCACATTGTCTGATTACTCCCTCACCTTTAACTATCACAGCTACCGCAAGGGTTTGTTTAATCATTTCTCATGGACGCGAGTCACCGAGGTGGTGATGTATCGCCAAGCATCAACTCGGGTGCATGAACGCTGAACGGTGGTATAGCTGCCATGCTATAACTAACATTGTGCAAGCTCTGTTTAATGTACATCATTGAACTACTTCTGGAAGGACCCTTATAAAGACGACAGTCTTTTTTGGGAACCTTCGACGCAAAAATTTTGGTCTGTCTGTCTGTGTGTCTGTACATTTGACTGTTTGTCCACCCTTAACAATACCCTAAGCGGCACCAAACAATACTCCGAACGGCCAACCCCATTCGCAGCGCCCACCAGTATTGCTCAAGCTTTAGCGTTCATACTTGTGCGATTGTCAATTAAAAAGCAATTATTGCGCATATCTGCGGCACCATAACAACTTGTCAATATTCTGTATGTGTGTCTTTTTACTATGAAATGCATACATAGGTAATTCTAAGGACCGTAGCGCTTATGACGCTGCGCTGACGATGCAACACTTCCACGAAAAGGCAAGTGTTTCCAACGCTATGCTAAGACGATGGTGGTGGTGGCACTTGCCCGTCATTTTGCGTCCTACTCCTTATCGCCTCCGAGACGGGCGCGCTCGCATTCCTTCATTTTCAAAGATAACTTCAAAATGGCGCTTGAGTCTAACGTGCCTCGATGCGCTCGTTCGCCTTCGCTGCACGGATCAAGACTCTCTAACGCAGCGCTTCTAGAATACAATTCACCAACTTTCTCGCGCATAACATTGAATAAACGTTTTTGTTCATTTTCTCCTGACGCGAGACTATCATCTTTTGACGACATTTGCAGTGGAACTTGCTGATACGCGGCCTACTTTTTTTAGTTTTATGTTATCTTTATACTAATACCTATGACTTAGGGACCAACCATGTTTATTTTCAACAAACGGGCAGGTAAACCTACGCATGCGCGCCGCATATTTCATGATATTTTACTGTCCAGTTTCTCCACTTTTCTTACTTCCGAATTGGCCTGATCCCTGCCAGTACAGTCCATTCCAGATGCATGAGCCCTACAGCTGGCTTAAGAATATTTGCCGAGAAAATAAATTTGCGCGACGATATTTCCGAATGGCTCAAGTCATCAAGTCGACAAATTGAGCGCACGTTTAAATGTCCTCTGAATACATGTTCGTGGCTTGACACAAAAAATGACATGCCTAGTATGTCATTTTTGTGAAAAAAAAGTGTCGTGTATCCTAGATCATTCTTTTGCCTAGCTGATTTATGCCAGATCAATAATACAAGCGTGGCACGTTATTTTCTGTCATGGAGGATTCGTCATGTCCCACTGACATGTTACATTAGCCAACCATTACAAAATTCGCCACCAATTGCGTAATTGCTTGTAAAGAGTGTTTTTTCTGTAAGACAGTGCAGTAGAACGGCCAAGCCATTTCACAAACTCAGCTTGGTGTTATGTTTTCATTTTCTTTTCCTTTCTTTTCCACCTTTTTTTCTTTCTTTTCTATCACATATCTGTATGAACACTGCACACTCAAAACGTTATTCTACACCAACGATAAATGCACCCAACTTTAGCAGATGCAGCACCATTATAATAGTTTGCTAGAGTGACTTGACTGACAAGACTGTAATATTTGCCTTTAAAGCGTGCATTTCTGTTAGACAATAAAATAGACAGGCAAAGCCAACTGAATTAGGGCTAGGCGTAGGTAGTTGGTATTTCATAGGGCAAATATATTAGTGTGGTAGCATTGAAGAGCTCGTTTCGCAGAAATTCTAGTGGTGGTTCAGCGTCAGCGTTGGCGTTCGCGTCGACCTGTAAGCTGTGAGCGAAAAATTGTAATATTATCCATGACCAAATCATGGAGAAAAAACAAATGACATGTTTATTAAACTCGTTCAGTTCGGGTGAAAATGAAACCAAGGCTGCCTGCGTGGCAAATAGTTGTTCTAGAAAGTATGCACGCTGTTGCTTAGAACTGCTTCAGAAAAAAATATGAATGCCATCCGGTGGAATAATACGCACGTAATATTGCGTGGCATTAACGTAGAGTCAAGTCAGGCGTCAGAACACGTTAATTGCGCACCGAGTGGAAGTTTTGAAGGCCCTTCCATTACAAAGCGCTCAGACATAATCATCATCAGCATCAAAATCATCAACAAAGTGAGCAGCTGCGTAGGTGAGCGTGCTGCCTTACGGAATCGCACAAGGCCCTTCGCTGTTTCACAAAAGAGGAAACTGTGGCGTAGTTAGCACCTAGCAATTGTACCTGCAGTAGGCAATTTAAGAGAGCTTCAAACGTCCAATGTCATCGTACAGTCGTTCGTTTACTGATGCCACGCTTCAGGCTACCACCGAGAACCGACGCGAGGCTGCAATTGAGAAGGCTATGAGCACGGTGCCCGATTGTGCTGTCGCGTTCTACACATGAACCTGAAGCTCGTAGTCCTGTAATTTCTTTGAAATGAAATTAAAATATGAGGTTTTATTCAATTACCTTTTGTGTTGCATATAAATCAATTTAATTTTAAATAACTTAAAGTAGGAGGTATAAAGAAACGGTGATGATAAAAAGCTGTTTTTTTTCGTATAAACAAATTACCCTTCGGCAATGACGTCACCACTACTCAAATCGCGATAACGCGGTTAGTGATAAAAATCTGTCAAAATGAACATACAGCTGCCTACTTCAGCTCGAGGTTACCGCAAAAGCTCTCCATGTCGTCATAGATTTCGATGAAGTTTGCTGAACCTCACATAATTGTTTATTGCTAAAAGTATACGACATTATATGCTATGAGAGCCACAAAATATTATTAGAAGTCTGGTGACATTCTATTAAACCTCCCATTAAATGCACCAGAATTCACAGACACTCCTGATGTGTATAAAATATCATCATCAAGCACCAGAAGTAAAAAGAAAACTGCTTCCTAAAGAGATCGAACGTTACTTCACTTCAAGTTAACCAATTTGGTTTGAAGGGATCCTCGGTCTCAATTGTCTTACTAATGTATAAGTGGTATTCAGGTACCGAACTTTCAGCTTCCAATTCATGAACAACAATATTAGTAACTGGGATTGGTGGGTGGGGGGAGAGTTTACCATCTTATAACCATTATATGATTATGAGAGACGTCGTAGTGGAGGGCTCTGAAAATTTCAACTACCTCGGGTTGTAACGTGCACCTAAATATAGGCGCACTAACCTCAAGCATTTTCATTCCAATAAAAAATCCGGCCGCCACGGAAGGAATTCAATCCCGCGCCTTGCGCGTCAGCAGTCAAGTGCCTCCACCACTAGACCAACGTGGCGGGTAAATTCATGAACATGTGCTCGTTGCTCGTACTTTTCTTTTCTTCCTTTTGACAGACAAACCCACGATGAGGAAATTAACGGTGATAAAGTTCTCTAATATGCAAACGTCTTACGTGATGTACACGCTCTTATTACTGTTTCATTAATTTATTTTTATTGCACCATTGTGCTACAAATGAATGTACGACTATTTGTCCTTATATTAAAAAATGTTTTTTTTTACTCCTTGTATTCTTCCATTACCTCTAGCCATGCGAGACATATAATAGTGCGATGGTGAAGAATCGCCAGTTTGTGGTCAGCATTAGGAACACCATTAGTCATGTAGCCCGACCTTTCCCCACGTGAGCTTATAAAGGACGCGTATCTGTGAGACAAATCATTACAAGAGCAATGTAAATAGTTTTAAATGTTTGTTCTATATTGTTGCGCGAAAGATGTTCATTAAAATAACTTCAAAGAATAACTGCTCTTGTTAATTATACATATAGGCGTGATAAGAATTAATGAAAGAGATATAGCACAAGACCAATTTCTTCATTCTTCCTGCAGGCATTTATGCTTTAGGCAAACACAAACCAATAGTTCGCAGGAATTCTCAACAACCACCACTACCGTATACAACAACACGTATACTATGAACACGTATACTACAACAATCGTATAGTATGAAGTGTCATTCAAATCAATTCGTCATTTTTTTACTGTGACCGCAAAGTAGAGATGCTGCAGAAGAAGCAGCTACGTGACCCTGACAAACTGATCCTTAGTTCTGTTTTCTTTTCTTTTTTGTTTTCTCTTATCTTTCGCTCGCGGAGGTAGAAGCTAACAAGGCGGGCTACACGAGACGTGGCACCCCACGTGGCGTTGGGTGGCAGCTGTGTGGAAGAAAACGTTTCGGAGGCTTTCAAAAAACAAGAATAAACTACCTAACCGGGCCAACTACAAAATACGTCACATACACAGCAAAAAAGCATGAAACTGCACACACAAAAAAAACGCGCTTCGCGTATCCGTGACCCAAGCCTGAACTCTATTCTGCCGAATCCCTGTGGTGTCGACCGGAACAAAGGTTTGCGCCTCACTCTATATCCTTTTTTTTTCTTTCTCACCCAGACACGAAATACTGTCGAGAGGAATCCGGGTCGTAGAGATCACAGACGAATGGAGTATGCGTTGGACATTAACAGATTGCGAAACATTTTTTTTAAGAGAAAGACGTACGGCGCCCGTGAGGTGGCAACTTCTCGAAGCAAAAAGATAATGGTCAGCAAGATTTCAAGAAGCAGGCAGCCATCTAAGTTGGGAATGTTGTCGACGTGTCATGTATGTAAGCACGCGTAGGTGATATTGAAACTTCGAGGCTAAAATCCCCCGACCTTCCACGATTGGCACCTCCAAGCAAGGAAAGGAACGCTATGATAAGAGGGAAGAAAAGTTATAACGAAATCCTCTGAAGCAAAGTCAAACCTGCAGTTGGAAGGCCATTTATTTCCAGCGTCTCTTCAAGTACATTTGCTGCTCCTCTCCGTAAGATTTCCTCTACCCAAACACCCCACCGGTTTATTCTCAAGAGACTTGGCTTCCTGCCATATGAAAAGAGGGGAGTGTTTTCGGTAGGTTCAACACATGTTTATGGGCTAGGTGCCTAAACGACACTCGTGGGATGCAGGAATGCCAGGTAAAAAAAAGAAGTGAAAGAAGAGTAATGAGTAAGGTATAGAGAAACTGAAGCGACAAGCTTCAATCCGACATCCAGTTTCGGATGGGACGGGGTTTGAATGAGTGCAATAGATAAGCACCCCATCTCCCTTACTACAGATCGATACGCAGTCACCCACAACGCTGCTGAAATTCACACATATATATATTGTAATGAATCTGAATAACGGACACTTGTGCTACATATCGGACGCGTGTAGCACATGAATACATATCGTGTGCTACAAAAAACGTCACCAGTGAATTACCTCATTGATCCACTGGAACCATCTTCTGACCAACGTCGTCGTGGCCAGCAAATTGTCCACGTCTCGAGACTTAAACCCTGCTACGACCCTCCCGTGTTTACTTGTCCATAGGAAGCCAGGATGGCTCCTTATTTCGCGCGGAGTAACTGTAATGAATCTGAATAACGGACGCTCTGCTGGTAATGAGGAAGACGAGGATGAACAGTGGCTGTAGTAGTAGCTCGCGCACGCCGCTCGCCTTTAGCCAGACCTGCCTGATAAAGCACATTTTGCCAGGCTGCGTCTGAACCTTTCTCGACGTACAACACCTCTATTTTATTTTATATATATATATATATATATATATATATATATATATATATATATATTTATATATATATATATATATATATATATATATATCGTGCCTTTTGCTTATCACTTTTTGCGTTGGCAAAAATAATTGCTATTCTTTTATCGCGGAATAAGGAATACCCGTTACATAGTTTTCATTCTTATTACACTTTCTGAGGGACCGTCATCCACTCCCTCAAGATGCTTGGGAAATTTGAGCATCGTGTAGCTTTCGCGCACGCATTAAAATGATTATCCTCTGTGAGCTTTCCACGCTGATAGCGCGAATGTAAAGTTAACCCAGTGCCGAAGACCAATTTCATTTCTTCAGCGCAGACTTCGCTTCCAAGTCGCCTCTTCTAGGCTCAATATCTCCATGCCTCCCATGCACAATCACCTGACCACGTTTACGTAACAGTGCATCACCCGCCCAATGCCGCACACGGCGAGCATCCCGTGAGAATGGCCCTACCGGGAGGACCGCGATAGCGGGGCGCACGCCTACTCGACGCCTGTTTTTCGAGGGGTGCTGCTTACACTTCGGAGCAGCAAAAGAACATGCGACATCGAGAGGGGGAAAAAAACTGGTAAAAAAACAAGAGAGAATCTTCGATACTAACTCTCGAGGCAGCAATGAGCCATGCATGTAGCATAAAAGCGACATGAAGAAAACACGAGGTGGAAGGTACGACGGTTGTGCTGGAGGTTCGGAGAGAGGCGAGAGGGAAGAGGAAGGGGAAAAGGCACCTAAGCGAAGCAACTCACACGATGCGGCGGGCGCAGCCAACTGTTCTTGCGTACAAAGCGGGTGACGCCGGCGAAGTCTATCCCACCACTGGCAGCTAGTGCCACTCTAAACGGGACACAATGTTTTCCGCTCACGCCAGACGAGTGCGCCGGAGGTCGTACAAAAAGCCACAAATCAGCTGTTTTGCCACGGCCCCCCGATAGCAACAAGAATGAAGAGGTGCTGCGAGAGAAGCATTGCGCGAAGGAGGATGTGGGAGAGTGCAGAGAGTGAGGTTGTGCACGGAGCAAAAGGGTTTGAGACTGCGTGAAAGAACGAAGAGAGTGCGAGAGGCAGAGGGCTAACAGGAATGAAACCGTTCTTTTCTTTCTTTTTTTCTTCATTTTTCTTCAGGCTCGGGTGCAGACGCCGCGCGCGGATGCGCGTTTATTCGCATCACGTTGCGCTGAGTAATTAGGGGAGGCCGCTATGTCCGCGGAATTATTAATACAAACCCCGCCTTACCCTCTTCCATACTCCCTCGCTCCTTCTCTTCCGTATTCTCGCCTTCTGGCCGCGTCTCACGCTCAGCTTACGGCCCCGGGCGCTCGGTGACCGTGTAATGCAGAGGAGAGTATAACACGGTGGCGTCGGTGCATTTCGCCTACGCGGCCGGAGAGACAAAGAAGCATTTTAGTGAAATTGGTGCACCTAGAAGCGAGGCGCCGTGGCGGCGGGATCGAAGAGCGCGGCTCAAGCGAAGCACCTATCGCCATTGGCTAAAGCCTCGAAGAGGGACATAACAAGGCGGAGAAGCCGGCTGACATTGAAGCGAAGATTGCAAGGGGTCACGCCAACGTTCGTAACAAGCAGTAAAACGTCAAGGCAGCAAACATTTTTTTTTCTCGGCAGCCATGTTCAACCGTCTGTTGTAAACCAGAGCACGCGGCTCAAAGTGAGAAGAACGTGAAAGAAACTGCGTTACACGTAACTCGATCAGTTAGCTGCGTGACCGTTACCCGGGAAAGAAAAGGGCGTTGGAGCGAAAAAGTAATTGTAGGCAAACTGCTCTTGTCGCTAGCTGGTGCTAACGATGCCTGATGGCAGATGAGTGTTTTGTCGCAATAAGTTACTGCTTTTTTATCTATTGGAGTTGCGAATCTTGTTTATATATTTAGACAGCGTTCAAGCTTCAACCCTGTTTTTCATGCACACTTGAGCCAGAGCTCCTCTGCTCAAACTTAAGCGGTAATGATGAGAATGTGCAGGTCAGAAGATGAAGATTATGAATAGTGCTCACAATATGTAGATTCGTATTCAAACTTTTTTTTAGGTTTACGAGATTTCTAATAGTGACATTCGATCTATAGTAGGCGTTTCGAAGTCACCTGTGCTAGCATTCGCTAAAAAAATCACAAAATATCAGCGAACGTTGCCAATCGTAAGGTCTTTCGCATACCTCACATATGAGCAATTTCTTAAGGGGAATTCAGAGTCAAGGTTCGAGAGACTTATAATCAATACCGATTTGAAAAATAAGCAAAATTTTGATGCCTATCTGAAATTCAACCGCAGTCACCAGGTCGGGTTACTTCTCACGGTGAGAAACTTGTCTTAGCCATCCGTGGACCACTAAGAAATTACCTCTTGAGTCCAAACTTTTCAATGACAAACCCATTCGTTAGGCTTGCCAGCAAGCTCCTTTCTGGTGCGTACAGTTGCTCAGTGCAGGTTGCAAGCTTATGAACATGTCAAGAAGAATATGGGACAAGGACAGCCACGTGCAGGCCGCCTATTAAAGAGACTTGATCTATAGTAAGTGCGACAGGAGGGGGGGGGAAAGGACAAGAACAACAAGAGAGAAGGCAGGAAGGTTAACCAGGCACATGCCCGGTTTCCTACCCTACGCTGAGTCTATGAGATGACTGCCGTGTCAGTGGTTCTCACGCGCGCGACGATTGTGAAATGCTTAAGCGAAATTTTAGTGAAATCTACCCTCTTTCCTGGTTCATGAATACGCAAGGCTTGTTTGCGTTTTGGCGGCTTTTGCTAGGGCGCGTGCGCAGGCCTTTAAACGACACAATTGCTTTCTTCCTTTGTAAGGCAAACGGCTAAAGTTATTGCCGGGTCATGGCTAAGCGTCTCCAGCGAAGCAGAATAAAAGCTGCGCGACGATCGGCGCTGCCGGCGGGGACGCCCGCTATACACGGCAAAGACGCGGTGGGGCGGAGCACCGAAGAAAAAGAACCACTCGACACGAGTGCTCACCGCACAATGCTCAAACACTTTATTAACAAAGCATCGCGCAAGGGCTCTCACGGCCCGAGAATTCTCGTCATCGAAAAAGGCTAGACAAGCCGAGGCTAAGTGAACGAACCACACTTCAACCACTACGTCACTACTCTATCTCCCAATTAATAAGGCCTGATATCTTTAGAAATATCAAGCTCTTTTTTACTTCTATGACATTAACAACCAGTTTCCGATCGCATGCAAGGATTGCTCGCGGTAAAACAAGCACCAAGTAAAGATAAAAGGAACGCACATCTAGGGAACAAAAGCGACACCACCACAGCGACACCGCAACATAAAGAGAGCGCGCATTTTCAGTGGTCAAATAACCACAAAACAATGCACCACTGAATTGCGAAATGAAGTGCTGCAATTGGGTGAAATTAACTCTGCACTAAACCTTCGAGATTTATGTGTTCCCTGGCAAAACAAACCTTTGCGCACAAATACGTGATCTGTCATACTTGCCATTTATAAAATCGACTGCAGAGTCCAGAAAGTGAGTGATAGGGTGAAAGAAAAGAAAAAAAACAAAAGAGAATGGCAGGAAGGATGACCAAGTTCTTTGTCGTTTTGCTGGCCAAAACCAGGGGGGGGGAGAGGGGGAGAGAATGGAAAATAACAGGGAAAAACGCGAGAAAGATGAACAAGAGTGAGTAAAATGAGAAGTGAACCGTTATAGTGCGAACCACAGCTCTAGTTTGGGTTGTGTCGGTTCGCAGCGACACGACACAAACAAGAGCTGGTAGTTCTCAAACACTCGTGAAGGGCGGCCACCTTCGAGTAACATTGGGTTAATAACAGCAAGAACAAACTTGCTCATTCATAAAGATCTCACAACACTCTTTTATGAGAGTAAGGGTCAGTACGGGGAACTTTATCATTCCTGTCTAAACGCCAGTCTCTGGTCTTTCAGTGCACACATCAGACAGTGACGCAAGCCCTGAAACAAACTTCAGCGGACGGAAATGACAGAAGCTTTGTTTTGCGATGGCTTTTAACAGCAAAGGTACCTAATGAACCAGTCTATGTTCACACCTTATCAAAAGCCTACCACCATCTTAAACAGAAATGCGCCAGATAAATTGCTTAAGTCATGATAGTCACCACTGATCAAACTAAAAATAAACAAGGTGACAGGCCAACAAACTAATATGTGCTACAGAAACTTAATTATGTGGCCAATCAGAAGACTATCGTCAATATCAAAGGGTGTGTGTCTTGATGAAATCGGTATCTGTGAGGCCAAGTTTAAGCTGAAGTTCAACAAGTTTATTGCAAAAATCAAGCCAAGTTTAGGCAAAGCTTAAGCAAAGTGAAGTAGGGTAGCTAACCAAGCCAAAGCTTGGTTAACCTTTGTAAACCTCCCTGCCTTTCCTCTTAGTTTTCTTGGTTTTTCTCTTTCAACAACACTACAGCCAAGTTCAAGCCAAGTTAAAGCAAAAGTTCATGCCAAAATATTGCTTAGATGCAGCAATAAATAAGCATTTGAGTGATCAGCTGCCCTGTCCCCAGAGCACTGCACGGCTTAGCGTAAGCCCCTTTGAACCTGTTTTTTTTTTTCTATAGATCAGTCGACAGCTGTGGCAATTACAAACCTCGGGTAATTGCGTTCTCCCGGTTTGCTTTCTTTCTGTTTTTTACTTGTTTTTCGATATTAGTTGTAGACACCCTCAGTGTGCTTTAACCCAGTCGTTGTTGTCATGCGCTCTCACTGTATCGAAGTACATGCAGGGCCTATGGGTGGAATATTAAAAGTGCAATCGTCCTAAATGTGTCCTGCCGAGATGTGGCGTCTTCCAACGAGATGTTTTTCTTTGAAGAGCCACAAGCTCTTTGGAGGGTCGTGCGGCAAGAATAGTTGCGTATACGTATTGTATGTATTTTTATGGAAGCCATACTGCCTAATACGTCTGCAGATGCACTGCTAGTCGACCCTTCCTCCTTCACAAGTACAGAGTAAAACAACGAAACGGTGCCTAAATATCCACCACGCTAAACATTGCTTCATAAAACACACCATTTCGGTAACAATAAAATATATGCAGTCTACTTCAACAGGACTTCTAGTTTAGGGCTCCTTCTTTCTTTGTCTCACAACTAAAGCCTAATTCAAGTATTGCATCCTCTTCAGTCTCGGACTGCTGTAATCACAGCCGCCTTCAAGTAGCATCGTGCAGCAAATGCAACAGCAAAACTAAAATGACAGCACGTTACACTCTAACTCTAGAAGGCTTGCTGCACACTACGAATCAACTGGGGCTTCTACTAAACACGTGTTTCAAAACTCTCGTTGCTTATGGAAACTACTGGTTTAGATTTATGCTGCGTTACGATGCACATTCATTCTGAGATTGACTGCGATTCGAAGTCTTTTGGAGGTATTGAATCGTTTTTAGCTATTTTCAAAACGAACGTGGCTTCACGATGGCATAGACATTAGCAAATATCTGCGCACGTCGTGACCTACGTAGATACGTTGAAATGATATTGTCACGCACTAGGGGCTGTAGAGACAAGAAGGCAAGAACAGCGAGACAGGCAGGCAGGAATGTATATCGTGATCGAATGGCTAACACTCGTCGTCTTCGCCCTTTTCGGCTAGCCAGGCTTGCCGGCTCAGAACAGCGGGTGGAATTATTCCCCCTTCCGATGGAGCATCGTCTCGATGCTCACACACAAGGGTACACTGAAGGAATCTATAAAAGCAAAAATCGATAGAAAAAAAATAACCGAGACTTATAGCCCATAGTGAGTATGCACGTGAAAGAAAATGTGGTTTGTGGTCGGTAATAAGAAAGAAAATTAACACAGTTCACAATTTTAGGAGAACTAACCGACATCGACGAAAACAAAAAGAGTGTTGGACGGGCTCAATAAGGCGAGTATCACCGCGTAAAATATGGTTTTAGGCGTACTAAATCCACAATCTCTGTGCGCGGTGAGAGGCGCTGGATCTTTGCCGAGCCTCTGTCTAGAACATCTGCATTGTTACCCGTGTTCACCCACCGTAATACTTTGAAGGCTCCAAAGTTCTTGTTTAGTAGTTTCGCACTGAGACGTCGCCTTCTAATAGGAATCCAAACACAAAAGTGGTCGCAAGGTTTACGGTAACTTGTCAATGATGCACATTGTACCTTCGTGCATCTGCACAATGCAGCATTCTTGTGTGCACGCGGCTCATCCGGTCGAGCATCCGTGAGTAGCCCAGATGGCCACACGTCGGGTCATTGTAGCCCGCTAATCAGATATCGTCGCGAAGGCCTTGAGGGAAGACTGGAAGATGAGACTCGCCGCCCACACCGGTGTTTATCATGTATAATATGCCTTCTCGTAAGCAAAATGACGGCAACGTGCACGATAGTGGATAAGGAATTGACGCGGTGTCACTTTTTATTTGATCGACTACAGGCTTTAAGTCGGGACTAATTTATTGTTTATGAATGAGATGCACCCCACTGAGAGTCCTCGGGAAAGCACAGTCATCTTCGGCAGCTTCACGGATTCGAGAGGTGCTCGTGATAACATGTCGGTGTTTTCATGCTCTCTACACCTATTGTTCACAATGCCGAAACCGAACTGTTGAAGTTGCAGCCATGGCCTCGCGGTAAAGTGCCCGCTTCGGCTACGGGAGGTCGCGGGTTCAAATCCCGCGGCCACATGTGACCCACCGGTTTCCGTGATGGGCCTAGCCTGGCACTTTGGCTTTATATTCAGGGATGATGCCACTTGGGAAAGGAGCTTGCACCTTTAAGGCCCATTAAAACATTCATAATTTCAGTGTGAGCACAAATTTTCGGACCCACTTGAGAGCGGTAGGATTGATTGGCTAACACTCCTCGTGTTTTTTATTCTTCGCCTGTTTCGGCTGGCAGTGGATTTCCGGCTCAGAGCACCAGGTAATTGATATTATTAGGACGCTATGCATGTCAATGACTAATTGCATGGCCGCCGCTGTATGTCTACCGTGAATGCCTAGGCGTATGGTTTGTGCGCTGATACTAAGCCCAACATTCACAGGCAAATCTGGGGGAGTTCGGCTTACATCCACATCTACCAAGATCTGCATTACAGTTTGCAGAAGTGTATGCAGATTCCTATAGCAATCGAGTTTAAAGCTTTCAAGCAATTATCAAGAAATATGATAAGAAACATGTCCCTACTTTCGCCTTTTATACGTCCAGCTGCTATACGGCGTAGCTGAAGGTATGATTGTTCAATTATCTGGCAGTGTATATGGATATTGGCACAGAGCTTCGTAAAACTACAGTCATTGAAAATGATAATCTATGAGTGTTGGTTAATATAGGCGTATATTACAGCCATGCTACTAACCTTGAACTGAGGGTTCTCTTATGACACGAAATCGCAACGCGATCGCCACGTAGAGTCGCCTACAAACTAGGTATTAAAGCTGAGCGCAGAAATAAAGTTACCGTGACTAGAGACGTGCGAATGTTAGCAAAAGTGTCGCTAATTGAAAATTTATGTTACATCACTCTTCAAGTTGCAAAAAAAGACGCGACAGACAGTTCACTGAAAAGTCGTTTAACACTAATCTTCTTTCTACAACGTAACTTCGCATCGCATTCGCGAAATGAACTGAGGATGTACCTTTGCTGTCAAGCGTAATTTCACTGCGCAAAGCAGTTTTAGGAAGGCAAACAAAAATGGCGTAAAACACAAAAGCAAGACCTAAGATAGGAAGCGTAAGTTGTTTAGTATTACGAGCGAGGAAAATAAAAAGAAACCACGATAGAAGCGAGTGGCAGTGCCTTTCCGAGGAATTGTTCTTGCGCGGCATAAATGTTTCATTCGACCATCGAAGCCCTCGAGGCACGGTTCGGGAAGCAAGCGCCGCGTAGTGGAAGTGCCATTTTTTCAGCGTACGAGACTCGGAAGACCTCATCAATATTCGAGCATTGCACGTGACGCGGCGTGCAGGTGGCAGTCCCGCTGCTTGCGTAATCAAGCCAAGAGAACACCGCGCAGCGCCATGTAATACGGCGGACGATGACAAAACACCGCCCGCTCGTCAAAATGACAGCAGTGCATTTTTTTCTGGCCACAAAGACTTCCTCGATACACCCCACTCTCTGGCTTTTATCCTCTATATTATATTGCTTCAAGAATACGACATTGTGTTTTTTTAGGATTTCTCATTCTTTCTTCTCAAAAACGCTTTTGAGGCGCTGAGTATAGTGAAAATCTGAAGGTTCTTTCTTGCTTTTTTATCTACTCAATCTATTTATTTCAAAGCCCAAAACTCGTGTTTGTAGAGTGATGCTTCCGCCCTAAGTTGTGAAGCTTCCTTGACGGCTGTTTTTCTATCCATATTGCGGTTCACTGTGAGTGTGTAAGGTTTTTCGCGAGGTATTAAAGTTTCTGCCTCTTTCCTTTTTTTTCCCGCCCGTGTGTTCACGCCATAGCACCGTTTTTATAGCTCATGGCGGCAAGCTGCCTCAGTGCGAGATTCCCCAAGGATGTCACGTAGATGCATGCCTTCCTGAAATTACGTTCAGCCTCAACATACAACAACTCAGACGGCGTCGTCGTATTCACATTTGTTTTGTGTTCATGGTGAGCCACAGAGGTAGTTTATTCACTGTATCATTCAAACGAAACTCGTAAATGCACCAAAATGTTTCAAACCTGATACCCATTTGTAGCCTGTATAAGTCACGGGAGCCAAGGGAATAGACCTACATCGTTAAAAAGGTGCTCTGTTTACACACAGTCACTTTTGTGGATTGCATTGCTTAAAGAGTACATTTTCTGTGTGTAAAATTATCTCTTATATTTCTCAAGCCTTTAAGAAGATATTATTTCTGAAGTGTCCATAACCTTCAACGCTCCTAGAGGTCTACGAGTTCAAATTAATTGCAATAGCATCGAAAGTTGGGCTAGTTGGATATGCATGGTATAACTGTCAGTTCAAGCGCACTGTCATTCGTGTGCTTGAACTGACAGTTATACCGAGTCCAAATGATAAGAGCTGCTTTTTTCTTGCTCCTAAGTCCCTCTCTACAAACGCTATCATCTCGTGAGTTGACTGCTTATTTCATTTGAAAGCACATGCAGAATGAAGCACTGATCATTGATTATTGCTGCTACCGCGACATCGAAATCTTCTGCTTGTTATTTAAACTTGTGCGAATATGGTATCACAGCTCAGAGCAAAATCAGTTCATTCCGCATTAGTGAGTGAGTGAGTGAGTGAGTGAGTGCAATTTATAGTTCAGTGCAGGCCCTGAGGTTGCCTTCAGCGCCTACTGCCACAGTTACTCCCACGTGCGGAACGGCAGGTCTAGACGACGGCCCTGTCGCGGGCGCACTGGACAACAACAATTTAGTCCTGAAGGTTAGCATGACTGTCGAGCAAGATGGCAGAAAATAACGCCCGTGCTACCGCATGCAAAAGTGTGGAAGCAGACAAATTACAACTGTTACCTCGTACATAGACCATTCAAAACACTTTACATCAATACGTCAAGTGAAGTGCCCTGGTGACGTCACCAAAAACGGCAAAAAACAAACAAGCATGCTGGGAGGAAAAAAAAAACGCGGTGATTCGCTGTGATTGTGAAGGTTGTGAAGGAGCTCTTTAGGCTTTATTTTTTTTTGTTTACAAGCATCACCTTCGAAAACAAATGCAAACAGGTCTCTTTTTCTAATATATCTGGACGCAAAACAGTCTTTTCACGCTATACGACTGATACGTACTCATCAAAATACGTGTCACTTTCACTACAGGACGTCTGAAAACACAAAAATCCCGGTCTTCTAAAATATCCGCCTTTATGTTTATATTTTAAAGTAACAGCTGCACTCTCAATAGCGAACTGCACCTTGAAAGTCCAGATAGTAGACGAAAGCCTACGTCGAGGGCGTACTGCTATACGCGCCCATGTTGCACTCAATAAAATATCAATTTCGTAAGCATGATCTGAAGTGAAAGGAGCATGCTTGAGGACACACCGGTCAAGTCGCTGGCTTTAACACCTGATGCGAAGAATCAGGAGCAGCGAAAAACAAACACACGAAAAGCTAGATAGACTTGGTCTTCACTCTCGATCCCTTATGCCGTCAATTGCACTAAGTCTCCATACCACATAAAGAAATATAATCACGTTAGTTGTGCTACGTGTGCACAGATTTCGTACGTTTTCTCATCAATCATCTTGAGTCAACCTTGCGATCTAAGAGATTGTTGAGTTAGCTTTAATGTTAGCATGTGACCTTTATTAAGGCCACATTGTTTTCCTGTGACAGAAACTTCACAACGCTTTTCTGAAGACTAGCAGCCAATGTAATCGCACTAATATTTACACTCAAATCACACTCAAGTCACATGCATTGCTTTGGTGATGCATAGGTGACGGATTGGTATCGAGCGTGTTGCGGTGGAGTAATTTCCAAACTTATTCTGAGCTCGTCCGACAAAGCGTTTTCAGCTTCACTACACGCAGCAGACATTGTGGCGTAAGAGACAAATAATGAACGCCTATTTTCATCTCCTTCAACGAAAGAACAAACCAATATAACATGTAAAGCTAGTACTAAGCGCCCCAAAAGCAGAGTCATTCGCCATTCCTTCCAGTGTCACCGTGGAAGCAACATCAGTAAGCCGAAAGCACCGCGACCAAACTCTTATTTGCATCAGCAAAATGAAATATTTGATATTATGAAAGTAGCAACAGCACGAAGGCGGAAACAAGAAGACGACACAGAGAGCTCCGCGTGTCATCTTATCTTCCCGAGCTCATGCACTTTTCGCTTTCATGATGGCGCTGTACCCTCGGACCCTGCTTCTCATTCAGACGTTCTTGAAATAAGACACTATTGTTGTGGCCTTGAGGAGCGGGAAAGGGGCTGTCCCCCTCGGCGTGGATTCAGCGTCACAAAATGCAAAGAGTGGCCGAGCAAACAAAACTACGTAATCTCGCGAGATTCCCTCTGCATCCTCCTCCTCCTCACACTTCTTTAAGACGAGGCGCGCGACACACGCATTAGTCTCGGCTGCTGCGAGTAATAAATGCTCTGCGAAGACATTAGCGGTCAACCAGAAGAGGCATCACACTGCGTCAAGACACTGATCAATAGACACTGACTGCTCCGTTGTGTGGGACGATTTTCCTTCTTGGTGGGAATAAAAAAACGTGCTGAGAAAGAGGCAGAGAGAGTGGGCGCACAATGTGTAGATTGGTAGCAGTTACAGTGTCGACATCAGTGTTGTACGGTCATGCTCGTTTCTGTTGCTGTGTATACGACTATCCCAGAGGAAGCTTCGCGTGTTTACAAGCTAAGATCTCCAATGCCGCCGAGAAAATCAAGCACTTAATGCATGAATTGGTTTTGTCAGGGCACAAATAATAACGCCGGACCCGGTGGATCAGATTTTTTCATGCGTCCTCATCCGGGCTGCTCCATCGTGTGCGTCGCATTTCATATCTACCCTTATTTTTTTTCCTAATAACGCTTGCATTTTCGGCAAGACGTGGAGTGGAACATTTTCATCAATTGCAAATTTTATTTATTTTGTTATTGCATTGTGTTATTCGTTTTGTTTTGTTAGTGCAAATATTGATATTGAAAAGCTAGGTTTATGGAAGTGCTTGCGTTCTTCATACAAATGTTTGATTGCTGAAAATGTTTGGAAAGAAGGACGCGTTTAGCATTTAATGCTTAAGGTTTCAAATCCTAACTTACGAGCCTTGCCTACATCATTTTCAGCGTTGCTTTCCACTAACCAACATTATTTATCATTTTGTTCACGATTGTATGTCCGCAACAATAATGCTGCGCTAAGTATACACTGCACAGACGAAGAAACAGAAGGCAGTACGTTTTGAACTCACGGTTTGTCACATGTTCCTTGGTGTGTACTCTTTACAATTAGCGATACATTAGCCATGAATGAGCAACACATCGAGTCACTGCGGTAATGCCAGGCAACGTCAACTGTAACGATCAAGCCACACTTCAATTCCACAGTTCATCCGCTTAGAATAGCATTCAGCGTTTACTTGCGTTCCACCGCACCGCACGCACTTTTTCTATGCCACTAAAGTCAAGTCACTCGCTGTTTCTTCAAAAAAAAAAAAAGTGTTCAGCGATAGCGCTCGCCGCACTCCAGCAAGCATACCAACACTTTCTGTCAGCCTCAACTAGAAGAAAAAAAAACTTTTCTGATGCTTAAATATACTGCCGAATTGATTTTTTTTCTCAGAGATAATAAAGCTAAGTCTCTTATACGACGACCATTCGTACTTAAGGAGTAAACCCCGCTCGTCCGACTCCTTTCATCATTGCTGATAAGTCACTGCCGCGAATTAGATGTGGCGAGGTCGGGAAAGGAGGTTTTATACGATCCCACCCCCTCGTCGTCTCTTTCGCCACCTGAAGCGAGAAATGTGCACGACGGCGTCGATTAAAGCACCACGTGGTAGTGCCATGCAAATTTAATACGGTCGTGAGGTCGTATACAGCGGGCGAGTTAGGCTCGGAAAGTTCGTTAAAACAGCCTGCCCGGTTTCGGGGCGTACTTTCAGTCATAAAAAGCAGCGCCCTCTCCGACAGGCCCTCCTCCCACGAGAAATCAAAGTAGAGCTACGGTTGCCCCTAAGGTTAGTGTCGCAGCTCGCTGGCTCCAGATTAGGACAAGGTAGTGCTCTCACACAGGAAATCAGCTCCGTGACCTGGACCTTTCGTCCGATGACTCTGGGCCGTTAGGACTCCGCTGTTACCTTGCTCGTTCTGTGCGTGCCTTGTCTATCGCTTCCTTCTTCTCCCGTCTAGCCATCGTGTCGGCTTGCCCGGCCGCGTTGGTCTAGTGGCTAAGGTACTCGGCTGCTGACCCGCAGGGCACGGGTTCGAATCCCGGCTGCGGCGGCTGCATTTCCGATGGAGGCGGAAATGTTGTAGGCCCGTGTGCTCAGATTTGGGTGCACGTTAAAGAACCCCAGGTGGTCTAAATTTCCGGAGCCCTCCACTACGGCGTCTCTCATAATCATATAGTAGTTTTGGGACGTTAAACCCCACATATCAATCAATCAATCAACCATCGTGTCGGCTTTTGGTTTAGCTTAACTTCCAGGTTGTGCCATTTCTGTGTTGGATGTTTTATGGCTAGAAGCTCTCGCGCGTATCAGGTTCTTCCAGTTCTGAATGTACAGAGCAGGCTTACAGCGCGCCTGGGGCGGGGAGAATGAAAAGAGCGACGCTGTACAAAGATTAGCCTTGTACAGCGTTAGCTCTTTTCTTTGAGTATTTTTAGACACCTTCAAGCGCACTGCATGTCAACGCCTTTCTTAAACGAAAATTTTGATTATGGTTCGCTCTTTTTTTACAACAACCTCACTCCCCCTCTTTCCCTGGTAGGCCTTCGGTTCAGTAACAATTTTACTTACGAAGTAAACATGCCGAAATATTTAAAGAATGCCAAAATGTGCTGCATGTACCGAGTTGTACAATGGCGTATTGCATCGTTGCCGTTAAGCTCTACAAAGGCTACAAGGTGTGAGCTAGCCACATGGTTGCACAGCAAAATAGAGCTCCAAATATATTTACCTCACTATTAGCGTGGTGGAGACATTTATGCTTGCTTGACACGTGTTACGTCACATGAATGCATGGAATATTTATTATTCTTATAATTAGTGTCATGTGTCTTTAAGTGTTGTGTCAGTAACCGCCGGTAACAGTGCTTACAAATGCACATGGCAGCGGCTACGCAGATGCGACCACCTGGTTCTACCCAAACTTGGGCTTATTCACCCACTGCGCTGACATCAGCAAATAAATAAATGGGAAGTGAGCCATCGCTTTGCGCCGTATCACAATGAGGATAAAACATCAACTACCATTGCCATTGTTCGCGAGACCATCCGATCATTGAGCCCAGCCTGCTCTGCCTACAAATAAAAATAATTATATTTGGGGTTCAAAGTTCCCAAATCACGACATGAATATGACAGACGCCGTAGTAGATGGCTCCGTAAATCAGAACCATCTGATGATTTCGAACGTATGGCTGTTGGCACGAATGTTCGTACTGTTGTATGATCTATATAGCTCACGACTGTTCACGGCTGTTCGATCACTGTAGAAGAAAGACAGCTTTATTGGTGATACATTGCCGAAAATGCGAAGGTTGTCTCCCTGCCTGTCACTCAACTTTTGTGATAGACTTTGGTGGGGAACAAAATCAAAAGGAGATCAAAGTGGTTCTGGCAGTTTACAAGGCGGGTGACGCGTGTGTCAGCACTTCATCCATCGCATTGTCGAAAAAAAAAGAATTGGACTATATGTGCAAGCGAAATCTAAGTCCGAGCTGTCAGGAGATAGGCAGCGGTGAAATTCCTTTTGAGAAAGTTTTTATGTGACGTGGAACCTGCGTCTGCGCAGCCGAGTGCTATACATTCTTTCATTCAAAATAATAAAAGTCCAGCGGTTGTCCTGTCTCTCTCTCTCTCTCTCTCTCTCTCTCTATGGTGTCCTTGTGCGTGTCCGTTAGTAATATGGAAGCATACAACTTCTACCGTGCAATGACATCACACATCACACAGCATTTCGCCTCCCATCGAAATGAGACCACCGCCACCAGGATTGAAGCCGCGACCTAGATGTCAGCACTCCGCCTCGGTGTATCAGTGGCTAAGGTGCTCGGCTGCTGACCGAAGGTCACGGGCTCTATCCTCACTGCGGTGGTCGCATTTCAAGGAAGGCGACATGCTACAGCCCATGTACTGTGCCATGCCAGTGCACGTTAAAGAACAACAAATGGTCAGAATTTCCGGAACCCTCCAGTACTGCTTCTCTCATAAGTATAGTGTGAATTTGATACATAAAGACGCATGTATTAGTTTTATTGTGGGTATCAGGTATATTTCATTGAAAAATTGAAAAAAAACAAAAAACAGAGTAAAAAACATTTCATTTCAATGTCTCTCAACGAGGTAAGTCAGCATTTCCTTCCCGCATCTCCTTTGCTGTAGTGAGTTTCTATTCTTCTGGGGCTATCACTTGGTTCCCTGCTCACCTTGGTTCGAAGGTAGGGGACTTCCCAGTGTCAACGAGCTCGCTCACTTCAAGACGGGAGGTTTCACCTACCCCGATGGGACTTGTGCGGCTCAGACAGAAGAATCAGCCTCAAGCCTCATATTAGAAACATTTAATACAGTCCTGAGTGCGGTCTCAAAACACTACCAGATGGGTCGTAGGTCATTTTCACTGCTAAACGAAAAGTTCTTTAGGCCGCAGCCTATCTTCAATCACATGCTTTAGACGAGAACGGACCCCAGTCTCTTCACTTAGTCATTACTGCGACATTTCAGTACTTTTTTTGGAATGTTACGATTGCAGTGATTTTAGCCACATGCTATGTAGGTACCCCTCTTTATAATGAAAACATCGAGAATTTTCTGAATAATGACTTTCATTTCATCATCGAGAGCCTGGTTCTCCTGCAACTCAGAGATAGAGAGAGAAAGGAAGGCCAGCTGATTAACCAAATATTGGCATCCGGTTTGCTACCGAGCACTGGGGGTGGGGAAATAGGGGCAAGAAAGAGGGTGTAGAGAGGGAGAAAAAAAACGCACGTGTACTGAGGAGAAACCAAAAACGCACACAGAAAGGGCGTTCTGGCTACAACAGTTCAGAAAAGACAGTCTATCGCAAAAAGTGCAAACTCAAATCTGAGCAAAAGGCCAACGAAGTGGTGGTGAGGCTAGGCCCCACCGTCCCTACGTGGGAGCGGCCGCGATCCTCCACCATTAAAACGGGGGTGGAATTTGTCAGGACCTCGATAAAATTTCTCATCCATCATCTATTCTGCGGCACGTTACCATGGAGACGTACAAAACTCGGCACCTCCCACGCCCCATGACAATCGGTGTTATGCAAAGCGTGCGGAGGCAAAGTGACTTGATGTCGTTTTTTTATTGGGCAAAACTTTACGAAATGATGTTAAATACATGCACCAACGTTTTACACACACCCTTATGTCGAATAGTCACATGAGTTGTATATGGCCAGTTTGAAATTGTGTAAGGAAGCCAAGAGCAACATGAGTTTTACCTACACCAGATACAGTAAGCGTATATGTAGCGTTTGTGCTTGCGAGGATGGTCGTCCTGGCTAGTGCTACGTAGACCAGCTTCAGCGGATGGCCCTCAAATATACAACTAACGCTAATTCAACGTGACGCCTGTATCGCATGAGTACATATGTAATATTTATATATTATATAGCCTGGCTGCTACCACAATTGACGTTTCACCAAAATTACGTTTGCAAGGGGGCTCCTTCCAAAGCGATTTCGAGACCTGGCGTGGCTCCAAGGTAGATTACTTGACTGGCACGCAGAGTTCCTCTGTTACCATGATGTTTATTTTCTGCATTCGTCGGGCCGACATAGAAACATTGTTTTCTTTTTTAACGCTATCGCATTTAACTTACCAATGCCCGATGTCACCGTTCTTCGGTAGATATAAACTGTCAAACACCTGTGGCGCAGGCCGCGCACCGTTGCATACGGGTATGTGTCACGCGTGTCAGAAGAGAAGAGATGGACAACGCACGCCACGGGATTTTTACAATATTCATGTTATAAACAGCCGGAAATATTGGTCTAACCCTCTTACCTTTTTGTTTACTAATTTTGATCTAAAAGAGGCAATGACGAGAGCATCTATATGTAAGAAAATAGATAGATAGATAGATAGATAGATAGATAGATAGATAGATAGATAGATAGATAGATAGATAGATAGATAGATAGATAGATAGATAGATAGATAGATAGATAGATAGATAGATAGATAGATAGATAGATAGATAGATAGATAGATAGATAGATAGATAGATAGATAGATAGATAGATAGATAGATAGATAGATAGATAGATAGATAGATAGATAGATAGATAGATAGATAGATAGATAGATAGATAGATAGATAGATAGATAGATAGATAGATAGATAGATAGATAGATAGATAGATAGATAGATAGATAGATAGATAGATAGATAGATAGATAGATAGATAGATAGATAGATAGATAGATAGATATGCTCAAAGTCGACGAAGCTGGTTGAGAGATGCTTCGCATTTAATAACTGAAATCAGAAGTATATTGTAACAGACTAGAAAGTTGGGCGAGTTGGTGTATATTCATATTAAAAGAAAAGCGGCGCACAAAAAGACGGAGACAAAGAAGAGAACCACACACAGCGCTGCACTCACAACTGAAAGTTTAATCCGAGCAACAAGAATTTAAGAAGTAATAGCCGCGCATGACAAGTGAGGTACAACGAGATTAAATGATACGCTCATCAATAAAAGTGAACTCCTTTTTGTGCAATGTAACCGAGGTCTGGCCTACGCAAACATCACGTGACTTGTTAATATGATAGGCTTCAGACACCTTTTATTGATGAGCGTATCATTTAATCTCGTTGTACCTCACTTGTCATGCCCGGCTATTACTTTTTAAATTCTTGTTGCTCGGATTAAACTTTCAGTTGTGAGTGCAGCGCTGTGTGTGGTTCACTTCTTTGTCTCCGTCTTTTTGTGCGCCGCTTTTCTTTTAATATGAAATCAGAAGGACGCACTTTGAGCACTATCTAACCGCAAAGGGCTGCCACGAACTCGCTGGGCGTAGCCTCCTTGGTTTTAGCAAGGTTTGGCGAGGTTTGAGCCACAGTGCCATGAATATAGTGAACAAGTATATAGCCATGAACTAGAGGTGGTGAAAGGTGGGAAGTAGACACGAAGCGCAGTCCGTAAGAAAGTGCACGAGTGCCACCTCTCATTTAGTCCTTGGAATGTCCGCTGGATGGTGGTACATCTATATGCTGAATATCTGATGAAGGATGCGAGATGGCAGTACTTGGAGTGTTCACTAGATGGCGGACGGACGGATGTACAGACAGACAGACAGACAGACAGACAGACAGACAGACAGACAGACAGACAGACAGACAGACAGACAGACAGACAGACAGACAGACAGACAGACAGACAGACAGATGCACGGACGGATGCACGGACAGATTGATGGACGCATGGATGGATGGACGCGCGGCCGGATGGATGCACAGACGGACGAAGGCACGAACGCACGCACGGACGGGTAGATGGAAGAACGCACGGACGGTCGCACAGACGGATGCATGGACGGACGGAAGCAAGAACGGACGGACGGACGGACGGATGGATGCTTCACCCCACTCATCCACATGCACTCCTTGGATATGCTGTGATTTTTTAGACCTACTGTTCTCTAAACATTTAACGACGCCCGCACACACGGTGGAGGGTAGTCTGCAAGGATATGGCATAGCTGCTGCTAGGAGAGTAGGAAGCAACATATTTCTTGTAGAATGCACCTCCACGAGAAGCTCAGTGCACTCCTAGTGCTATTCGATTCGTCATCCTTCACTGCCTGGACCGCAGCCAGCTGCCAACCGCAGAGCTGCTACGCGAACGAATGATTGAGCCAGAAAGAATGTCGCGTGCCCCGATTTCCTTCCGAGGGCTTGTTTCTTCTGAAACATTATTCTTGAGCTTGCCGTTCTTTAGTCTACCCTTCCTGCTAGAGCTTCATTCATTGTCCGGAGCTTCATTCACCTCACAGCCAGCTGGTGCCAGCGCAAGCTTTGCAGTGTTAGAAAAAAAAGGCGGGGGGGGGCGCAGGATTCCACGGAAAATTGTGATTTGATAACAAGGAGCATTTTTTATGTTTTCTGTAGTTTTGGCATTGACATTGCGTGTGACTCTAGTGCCATCATGACACAATGTGTGCCTGCTGAGTTTTTTACGAAACCCACTATACTGCAGTCCAGCGCGTCTTTTGCCCCGGAAACTTTCGGTGCACATATGCCCTTCCCAATTTTTAACAGTCATGTGAGCTTTGATCACACCATCATCACCATCAGCAGCAGCAGCAGCAGCCTGTCTACTTCCACTGAAGGATAAAGACGTCTCCCATGTTCCGCCTGTCAACTTGGTCCTGTGTTTGCTGCTGCCATTTTATATTCGCAAACTTTTCAATCTCATCTGCCCTCCTAACTTTCTGTCTCCCCTAACCCTCTTGCCTTTGCTGGGAATACAGTTAGTTACCCTTAGTGACCAGCGGTCATCCTGTCTGCGCGCTACATGTCGAGCCCATGTACATTTCCTCTTCTTGATTTCAACTTTCATATCCTTAACCCCGGTTTGTTCCCTGATCCACTCTGCTCTCTTCTTGTCTCTTAAGATTACACCTACCATTTCCCTTTACAGTGCTCACTGCGTCGTCTTCAATTTGAGCTGAACCCTCTTTGTAAGTCTCCTAGTTTCTTCTCCATAGCTGAGTACCAGCAAGATGCAGCTGTTATATACGTTTATCTTGAAGGATAGTGGCAATCCACCTGTCATGATTTGAGAGTGCTTGCCAAATGTGCTCCACCCCATTCTAATTCTTCTTGTTGCTTCAATCTCGTGGTTCGGCTCCACGGTTATTACCTGCCCTAAATACACATAGTGCTTTACAACTTGAAGTGCACTATTACCTATCTCGAGGCGCTGTTCTCTTCTGAGGTTGTTGTAAATTACTTTCGTTTTCTGCAGATTAATTTTAAGACCTACCTTTCAGCTCTCCTTGTCTAACTCCGTAATCATGAGTTGCAATTCGTCCCCTGAGTTACTCGGCAATGCAATGTCATCGGCGAAGCGCAAGTTACTAAGGTATTCTCCGTTAACTCTTATCCCTAACTGTTCCCATTCTAGGCTCCTGAAAACCTCCTGTAAGCACGCGGTAAATAGCATTGGGGAGATTGTGTCCCCCTGCCTTACACTCTTCTTGATTGGTATTCTGTTGCTTTCTTTATGAATAACTATGGTAGCAGTTGATCCCCTGTAGATTTCTTCCAGAATGTTTATATATACTTCATCTACGCCCTGATTCTGCAGTGTCTGCATGACGGCTGATATTTCTACTGAATCAAACGCCTTCTCGTAATCTATGAATGCTATGTATAGTGGTTGGCTGTATTCTAAGCGTTTTGTACTACCTGATTCCTGATTAATAGTATGAATGTAGTTGATTGTTGAGTACCTTGTTCGAAATCCTGCTTGTTCTTTTGGTTGATGGAATTCTAATGTTGCCTTAATTCTGTTAGCAAGTACCTTTGTAAATAGCTTGTATACGACGGAGAGCAAGCTGAACGACATGTAATTCTTCACGTTCTTGTCATCTCCTTTCTTATGTATTAACTTGATGTCAGCATTCTTCCAAGATGATGGTACTCTTCCCGTCAGGATACACCTCGTAACAAGGGTGGCTAGTTTTTCCAGCACAATGTGTCCTCCGTCTTTCAGCAGATCCGACGTTACGTCATCGTCACCAGTAGCTTTCCCTCTTTCTATGCTCTCCAAGGCTTTTGTGACTTCTTCTATCAATATCGCTGGGGTGCCATCTGGGTTACTGCTAGTTCTTATAGTAAAGTCGTGGTTGTCCTGGCTACTATACAGATCTCTGTAAAACTCTTCCACTATGTTAATTATCTTATCCTTATATTATAGTGTTTTTGCCTTCTTGGTCTCTTAGTGCCTGCATATGATTTTTGCCTGTCCCAAGTTTCCTCTTCAATGCTTTGACAATTCCTGTGTTCTTAAGATCATGTTCAATCCTCTCCATTATACACCTTCTTGCATCGGATACCTTACGCTCATTATTCAATTTCGAAAGCTCTACCAACTCTATTTTGTCTGTTGTACTTGAGGCTTTCATGCTTTGATGCTTCTTAATGAGGTTCTCTGTTTCCTGAGACAGCTTGCAAGTGTCTTGTCTAACTACCATACTTCCAACTTCCACTGCACACTTCGTAATGATACTCGTCAGATTTCCATTCATTGCGTCAACGCTAAGACTGATTTCCTCGATAAGAGCCGAGTACCTGTTCTGATTCTGATCCCCCTTTGTTTCCCTCTCAGTGCTAGCTCATTGATTGGCTTCTTCCGTATCCGGTTCTGTCGTTCCTTCTTCAAGTTTATACGAATTCGAGACCGTGCCATTCTGTGATCCCTGCATCGTACCTTTCAAACCACTTCCACATCCTGCACGATGCCTGGGTGTGCACTCAATGTAAAGTATATTTCGTTCTTACTTTCGTCATTAGGGCTGCTCTATGTCCACTTACGATTCCCTCGTTTTCGGCAGAAGGTATTCAAGATTCATAAATTATTGCGTTCTGCGAATTCTACCAACAGCTATTCTCTGGCATTTCTAGTACCGATGCTGTAATTTGCTACGGCCTGGTCTCCAGTCTGCTTCTTCCCTATCTTGGCATTGAAGTCTCCCATCAGTATAGTATACTGTGTTTTTACCTTACTCATTGCCAATTCCACGTCTTCATAGAAGCTTTCAACGATGCGTCGTCATGGCTGGATGTAGGTGCGTAAGCCGGTATCACCTTCATCTTGCATCTCTTATTGAACTTAATTACGATACCTACCGCCTTTTCATTATAGCTGCAGTATTACTCTATGTCGCCAGCTACGTTTCTGTGGATAAGAAGTCCCACTCCCAGTTCTCTTCTGTCAGCCAAGCCACGATAGCACAGAACGTGCCCAGAAAGCGCCCAGGCTTGTGCCTATTTGCCGTTAAACTCGTCCACAACGTTGACGAGGCCCTTGTTTGCAGTTGCTTGATAACGAGTGCCACATTCGTAGACAAGTACACGAGTACAGCCAAACAATAGATACGCTGTGGCGCCAGATAAGTGACGGTTCTCAAGCGGGACCAGCCATTTAATGAAGGACATGGTGCACGGAACACATGCACACAAACTTTCTTTCAGCTCTCTCGATAGCTGCAGGAGAAAAAGTAGACCGACGGCAACATCACGGCCATGTATATGTAAGGTGCGTGCACTTACAAACTTCGACATTTTCTCTCAAAGTACCATTGAAAAACACAAACAGGGGAGACAGAAAAGCAAAATTAAGATGCAAGTATATGACGAAGAATGCCCTGCACTGGAAGAAAATATAGATGGCATAAAGATAGCGGACGGTAGAGAGATAGGGGGGGGGGCGGGGGGCTGCATATGCACTTGGAGGAATTTTATATACAGAAGAGGGCCATCCGAACTATATGGACTTCATACAGCGGTATTTTTCTGGAATATGCCTTGATGTTTCATTAACCAATTTTTTCGTAGTCTCAATCGGCATGAAGCACAGTGCTACCTGTAACCACTGCGCCATTAAGAAAACTATGAATTACGTTTTTTGTCGTTGTTGTCGCTTCGGCGGTGACAGGCTGCCGCTAGTGACCGCGTCAGCATCTAAACAACAGGCTCCTATCTCGTCACACTGGGAATCTATGAGGGCCCTATTGCAAGTGTTGCGTGACAGTGGCCTATTTAACAGACTACAGTACTCCCGCTCCTCATCTTTCCTTTGTCTTCTTTGTTCCTGCACGCCTGCTCTTCTCTCTACAAATTTTCCATCTTTCTTTCTCCTTTTTCTTTCTACAAGTACAAGGTATCAAAGGGCATGATTCTTTTTTGTCCTTTCGCTAATTTTTATTTTTCTTTCTGTATAACTTTATCTGTTCTGTATTTAGAATGAGTGCTCACCTCCGAGCATGTGTGCGTTAGTGCAAAAGGAGAAATGCTCAGTTTGATCAGCTGCAGCCCGGTGCAGACATGGGTGCAGCACCGGTAAGGAAATCAAGCGTGTGAAACTTCTCCTTTTCATAACTGCGATACTTGCATTTGCGACGCTTGTCAAGAAATGGATGATGATGCCGTTTACTTTTGAAAAGACAACAAGCACCGTATCAGCTGTTCGGTTATCTCTATTTGTGGATAGCCTGTAAACATAATTGTAACAATATTTTCGGGCTCCCAGAAAGCCTGACTCCCGTTTTCACTCAATGAAAGAGTAAATGAGCTGTATCAAAGCCATGCGGTAATAATGAAGCAACTATAAGTTTGCTTTAAATGGTCTGTGCGATACTTTTCTACATTGTTACGTTAAAGCCAGACGACTAATAAAAACTAGGTATTGTGAAATAACGCTCAATACAGGAAAAGTGGGGTGAATACCCACGCGTGTGCAGCACTGCACCACCTAATCACTGGTCCTTTAGAACGAAAAAAGAGGAAAATTGGGACTCTCGAACATACGCAGGCAACGTGCTGTGACAAGGTATGCACGCGAAGGACAATGCTAGGGACAATAATTATTCATGAGTTCCATTTCGGGGTCTTTGCCCTGATGAAAACTGGCTTGCGCCCATAAGACCTACATTCTTTATAAATTAAATGGTTTCTACCTAGCTAGATTGTGCTTCCATGCATTTTTTAAGTATGCGCTGTTGTTAAGAGAATGGGGAGTAGACGCACTGGCTGTGGTCTGTTTTAACAAAAAAAAGGCCGAATTGTTAATGATAGAACTATGGGCCCTTCTGGCAGGGTACTCTAGCTTTATACTACCACTGGAGCAGTAAATATAATAATAGTAGTAATAATAATTATAACAATAATAATAATAATAATAATAATAATAATAATAATAATAATAATAATAATAATAATAATAATAATAATAGTAATAATAATATATTATTATTATTATATTATTATTATTATTATTATTATTATTATTATTATTATTATTATTATTATTATTATTATTATTATTATTATTATTATTATTATTATTATTATTATTATTATTATTATTATTATTATCCTTGCTTCTTTTATGCCTGCTTCATTTCCAAAGCTACATGCGATAGAATCATTTTGGTGCCCAGCTAAAAAACGCTAGACATAATGGGAAATTCACCGTACAGCGTTTAGCCATTCAGAAGAGCCCACGCCGACGATAGAAGCACCGTGCTGTCACCTTTCGGCCGACGCTGATGCACCAGGCCTGTCATTAGGGGAAAGTAAAAGAATATTCCAGATTGTGACATGTTTTGACTGATGCATTTTGGACTAGGCATTCTGCCACGCTAAGTTGTCAGGAGGCAGCAAAGACTCGCCGGCACGGCTTCTTTTGTTTGGAGCGGGCCACCTTCTCGGTGCCATCTCCCCCTTTTTTAGTATTCTCGTCCGTGCCGAAGCACGAGAAACGCTTTCATCGACCAATTAATGCGAGCTCCGGTATAATCGATTATCAATTGCAGCTCCCGCACTTCGGAAATCGGTGTCCCTCTCCCTTTTTGTGCCAGAACGAGAAAGCTGACTTGGAGAGCGCGAGGTAGTGGTGAGCGCAACTCGTAGTCGGAAAAAGCCTGGCGCTCGAAGTAGGAATAGTGGCCGTGAGAAAAAAAATTATTAAAAATAAGACATTTTATACGGCACCAGCGCGAAACCTGATCGCTTCTTCTGGCGGCCCTCGTCTTCTGCGACGCTTCGACCCAACAAACTTGAGCTGCCTGCAGCGAAAGCAGCGGGAGGCTCTTTCACCGAGCAGGTCTGCACAATCGGCGCACTTCTCTTAAAATGCAGCAGCTGGGGCGACCTTTTCTCTCATCACTTTCCGCTCGACGGTGCACGGGGTCAGCAAGGGAGAAGTCGTGCAAGCCTTCAAAGGGAGCAAGGCTATTGAAGCGCGCACCTCTGCTTCCCTTATACCAGTGCCGTAGCATGGCGCCATAACGGGTCGCCTCTTTCGGGATCACCCTTAGCTTAGGCGACCGACTGGGTTAACTAAAAAGAAAGAAAATGTCTATGCAAGGGAGGCACCGGTACAAGAAGAGCGCATGGTCTCTACAACAATTTCTTTCTTGTAAAGAAGTGGCGTGCATGCGTCGGTAAGAACCGAAGGGCGCGGGTGCAGGATACAGAGCGCGACGCTTTAGGCAAAGAGACGTTTTCTGAAGCCTGTTACAAGAACGCTTTGTGCTTGCTCGCCGAGCACTCTTGCCAATTCTATCGCAATCGTCATGGCCCGGAACTAACTGGACAAATAAAGAATGGAAAAAAACGTATAGGCAGGTCAGAATGCGTTCGCGAAAGAAATCCCAATGTCAACTATGCCACGTCGGAAGATGAAGAATATAAACTGGAGTTGCAACTCAGGGTCGTCTTAGGGCAAGAAATGGAATTCCTTTGGTTAAAACGACATCGTGTGAAAGAAGGAGAACAAAGGAATGGTCATAAAGTTACTTTCTGTGCATAATCCTCAGTAAACGTTTTAAATTTAAAACAGCTAACGACACGATCCATTTTTCAGGATTCAAATCGAACGTGTTCACGTCTCATACGATGCGAAAAGTGTCTTTTAAATGCGAGACACAGGGTAATGTGTACTTTGACCAAGACGTCGTTTCTCTGCACTCCTGCTTCTGTCTTCGAATAAGCGAATTGTATTACACGCAGTTACAGTAACAAAATATACTTGTGTGAAGATGGCATGTCTCGGAATCATTGGAATCTGTACCGTAAGCATGGCAACGTCCTGGTTTATTCAAATGACTGACCAACAGTGTGAACAAATGTGCAGCTTGGCTGCGTTCTCGAGACCAGACTGAACATTCCGTGGACTGTAAAGCCTTCTTTCTGGACAATAATGAATTATTTGTACCCTACGGCTCGTTTCAGATGAATGAGAACTGTTTCTTTTCGTTTCGCACACCCTTTTATTGTGCCTCTTCTAGGCATGGGCGTTGGAGGCTGCATGCCCTGATATTCTTGCAAATGACATGGGCGTGATTGCATTATGCCCCGAGGCCTACACCCCATTCGCAAGGCATAATGTGATGAAATACATTGTAAGAGAATAGTAAGAATTCATTAAAGTTTGTTAGAAGATGTTGGTAGAACGTCAAGGGATGAAGAAGAGACAAGTCAACTGACGCGGTTAAAAAAATAATGAAAAAGGGGAAAGTTAAATAGAGCCGGCAAGCCATTCTAATGGAGTTCTGATCTATTTTACAGTCTGTTCTAACTAAGTAGCCCCTGAAAGATATATACAAAGTGGCACGCTTTCAGTGACTGTCATTCGTTTCAAGTTGTCTACATTCTCAAGGTTAAGCCCATTGAATCGAAAAAGAAGGCAAGTCATAAAGAACGGAATAGGCAACCGAGAAGTTGCAACTGATCGAGAAGATCCGCAAGACGGGGCAACGGCTGACTACAGGGCAAAAAGGGGGATGCAGTTATAAGGGCATGAACTCGAGCGGAGGAAGCGTCAGGCATCGAACGAGGCCGATTCAATTTCCGGCTGACGGGTGATGTAGGCCAATGGCATAGCTGGCTGCGCTCGTGGGGCATGCGTAGGCATCCCGTCACGCAGGAACGACACGTGCTCTGCGGTTGCCAAAGGGCTCCGTAGCGACATCAATACACATTGCACGGAGCACTCTCAACGAAGAAAACACTTTCGAACAAAAAGACTCAACTATACTGTAGTCCGAACTACGCATCATCATGATCTCTGTCTGAATGCATGGCCGCACAAGCGACTGATTCCCTCTCTCCGTGTTCGACGAAGCTGTCTGTTTCTCCTGTAAGTTCAGCTAGACGTCCATAGGAAACGGTTGCTGAGACGCAATTGGCCATTCTGTAGCGGAGAACTTGTGCGAGCAGTCGTGGAAGCACAGCTGGTGCGCAGCATTCTGTAGCGAGTTAGCTGTGCGGTGGAAGCAGCGGCAGAAGTCAGGAAAAAGCGCGCAATGCGAAAACCGTGTCGCTACGTGCAGCTATGAGAGACCGGAAAGATACCTACACAAGTTCTTCCAGGGAGAATTTTTTACATGCTTTCGTGTGGACGAAGCAGATGCTATAGACTATGGCGAGCACTTGGGGCAACTCAGTTTCGTTAGTTTGTTAATGTGGGAGTGCTTCAGAGAGATATAAAGAAAACTAAGCTATTTTATGTTATTCCCTTTAGCTATGTTATTCCCTTTAGGGCGTCGATAAAGCTTGGGAAACAGCCAGTGGTCACAAGTAAAGAAAGAAGAAAAATGCGTCGGGCCGTCCATAAAAGTGGCATCGGGCCAAATCGTTACGATCTCATCTGTTTACGCAATAAACCAATATACGCAAACGCATGAAAACTATGCGCCATGCTAAAATATTTCTTTTAGGGGCAAAGATCGTTATGGTATGAGTCGTTCCCTCCTCTGTAGTAGTAGTAGTAGTAGTAGTAGTAGTAGTAGTAGTAGTAGTAGTAGTAGCACTAGTAGTAGTAGTAGTATGCATGCAGCCAGCTCTAGTTTATGAATTGCTCAATAGATGGCGTTGTGTGTATATGTCCTTGGAAATATATCACTACATGATGTTAGTGGTTTTCGTACAGTTGACAGACTTACGGACGGACGGGTGGACAGACAGTTGTGTCTTTTACACAGGATATCGACCAGTGCTCACCGTGCCACCGCTGCTCCTATGCAAGAACACGCGTATTTCTTACTTGCGTGAATGCCAAAGCAACGCGAAAACTTTAACCAGCGTGTTCCCAACCAAAATAGTACGTCGAATTTCGTATGATACGAGGGTGACTGGTTTATTTCATCTAAGAGAGAACTCAAATTATGCTTACTCCACTGTGAATACCACCGGTGAAGATGCGCACTGCATGCGTCTTAGCGCATCATATCTGTGTGGGTAACTATACCTATATGCAATTCATCCACTGAGCAATGGATGCTATATATAGTACGTCAGCTCCTATTTTAACAGGTGTATCACCTTTGGTTTTTAACAGCAGCTCACCAGCATAAGGAAACCTCGCGAAAGAGCTGAAGCCAGCGTAACTGAATCCCGCTGTATTTTGGCGGCATATGTTTCTCGTCGAGTGATAAAGCAGTTCGTCGACGAAGGTTTTCCGCGGAGAACTAGCGCTCGCCTTGTATACTGAGCGTGATTGATCCGACAATAATGCATGGCTCCCCGTAAGCCAACTCTACCTCATTCATTAGCGAAGCTTTCAGGAGCGCCACGTGGTATAGGAGTACTGGCGAAATTACGTGACGTCCTAGTGACATATGCCAGACCGTGCGCGACAAAAACAAACGGCGGTAAGAAGGTGCGGTAGTTTTAGTTTACTTTTATTTACTTTGTGCTGTAAGCTTGGGAAGGCAGGCCAGCCGTTGCATTGAATATGCTTCGGCATGCAGTACTGCTTTGACGGCACTCAGTCGACTGGATTGGCCCTGCCCGCACAGACACTGCGGCGCCCGCATGGCGCCACGCGAAGTGCTGCAGTGCCCGAGACTACTGAGCGTTTCTAGTTCCTGTTAACCCGGGACAAAGAAACCAACCCCCCACGTGGTCAACAAAAAGGGTGGGATTATGAACGTCAGTGTGACGAACCCCTGATTACTTCACGGCACTGTCGGCCTGCCCATGAATGATTCAGAGCCTGAATGTCCAACGAGCCTGAATGTCCAACCGAGACTGAATGTCCAACGAGCCTCAATGTCCAACGAGCCTGAATGTCCAACCGAGACAGAATGTCCACCGAGACGGAATGTCCACCGAGCTGGAATGTCCAATCGAGATGGAATTTCCAACGAGACGGAATGTCCACCGAGACAGAATGTCCACTACTAGACATTCCGTCTCGATGGACATTTCGTCTCGTTGGACATTCCGTCTCGTTGGACATTCAGGCCGCAAGCGCCCATGAATGGATCCCTTTCGGGAGTTAGTGCGGCGGCATGACCCCTCAGATTGGTTGAGCCGTGCATTGTTCTCGCGCCTGCAACTCGGCAGCACGTGTTGTGATATACCGTGTGAGCACCGTAGACCTTTCGTCCTGGTGCGGCTTACTCCTGGTCGCTCTCGGAAGCGGGCGGGCTTGCGACACGTGCAAGCGGCGCCTTTGGTGAGGGCTATCGGATTGGCATGTCTTCGACTCCTTCCGCGCGAATCCGTTCAAACGATCTCGTAAGTAGAACCCCACGCGGAAAGCCAGCGGTTCCTCTTACAGCGCAGAAAGGCCAGGCGGGTTATTTCCCTGTTGGCAAGAAGTTGACGTGTTGCTATGGGTGCCGTCTTGGTTAGGTCTTCGAATTCCAGAACACATAGCACTTAGTTTAGATAGTTCTACGCCATCTGAGCTTGCATTGCTTATATGAATTTTTCTAGCTTTGTTGTATTTAGACTTTGGCTCTGTTATTTGGGGAGAAGGCATGAGCCCTCAGTTGCAGAAGGTAACGTGGCGGGTATTTGATCGACCAAGTTAACTGTCCTATCAGAGCTAGGACAAACAGGCGACGATTCGCCGAGACTTGTGTAAGGGCGGAGCACCGAGGGAATAAGAAGAGGTTGCGGAGTTCACAAAGTGGTTCTGAGAGAGAAAGGAAGAGAAAAGTGAGCCCCGTAACTGTCTGCTTCAGCGAGCGACACCTCAACAGTAGCTCACAAGGGATGGGGGTGAGGCGGGATTAAAATGATAGGAATAAAAGTGTAGAGAGAGAAAAGGAGGCATGAGGTGGTAAGCCAGAGAGCGACGACATATCGAGGGGATAGGAGAGATAAGAAAGATTAAAACACGGTCACAGGAGTCCGAGGACGGGGCACCACTTGCAAGAGCTCTTGTCGGTGTCAGGAGGTGGCGTAGAGCAAGTCCAGTTGGTCATAGTTACACTGTCATCGGAGGTCGGCGTCAGGAGATGACGTAGGACGAGCCCAGTCGGCCAGAGCTACGTTGACGTCGGAGAGAGATCGCGAGGGCACAACCGGTCGGCACGGAATCCAGCGAGCGAGTTCACCAGGTGTTCTAAACCGAGTTTAAGGTGCTCTGCCAAATCCGGTAGGTCTGCTCTACAGAATAAGGTTCATTTCCAAAAAGTTTTTTTTTGTAGCTTTCATGTTCATACTTATTTAAATTCTGTACAATCTGTAAATCAAGTTTTTGTCAGCCTTACTAGAACTTCTCTGGTGTTTTTACTTCTTCTCCAAGCGACCAGCGATATATATATATGTATATATATATATATATATATATATATATATATAATGAGATTTAACAGACAATAATGCCAAGCAATGTATAGGGGAAGTTATTAGAACCAATGTAATGTAAATGAAAAGAAAGAAAAGTGGGTGAAAAAATTACTTCCCGTGAGCAGTAATTGAATCTACGACCTTCGAAGCCTACAAGTTGTTACGGAAAAAAAGTTATATAAAAATATGTTCTACAGATATACAGATATCCGGATTATATATATATATATATATATATATATATATATATATATATGTATATATGTATATATATATATATAGTGTAGGTTTGCTCTACGTTATGACGTGTTTGTGGATTATATATATATATATATATATATATATATATATATATATATATATATATATATATATATATATATATATATATATATATATATATATATTCCGGATATCTGTATATCTGTAGAACATATTTCTATATAACTTTTCTTTCCGTAACAACTTGTGGGATACCTATTGTTTACCTCGCGTTGCTTTTCTTTCGAATGCCTGAATTTAAAACCTTGTAGCTGAATACGCTATCTATGGAGCTAAAGAGGCTAACAATACTGCGACGGGACGCGTCCGTTTCTATAAAGTTTTTTCTTTGTTGTTGTTTAGCCTTCTTACTGTGTTCTGTACATATTATTGGTCGAGCTTAATGGAATGGAATGAAAAAACTTTATTTCAGTCCTGCAGGACGCGCTTAGCGCGTAGCGGGCATCTCCCACGTAGGGACCGACAGGGAGTACCTGGCGGCCGCTTCGTGGGCCTGCTGGACGGCCCATTGCTGATCGGCGAGAAGTGAGCTCCTCAGGGACCTCTCCCACTTGCTTGAAGTAGAGTCTGGAGGAGTTGTTCTACACTCCCAGAGCATGTGTGCGAGTGTCGCTGTGTGTCCACATGATGGGCATGTGTCGCTGGGGTATGCATCGGTATAATAAACGTGAAGCGTGGCAAGGTTTGGATACGTGTGTGTCTGTAATAGGCGTAGGGTTAATGCCTGCGGTCGGTTAAGTTTTGGATGTGGGGGTGGAAAAATGCGGCGTTCCAAGTAAAATTGCTTAGTAATTTCATTGTACGTAATTGGTGCATCCCGATTGGTATCTAACCCAGCATGATGAGGTTGCCCTGTGGCAGTGCGGTCGGTAAGTGCGCGCGCTGCATCATGGGCGATCTCGTTGAGGTTGGATAGGGCACCCGGCACCTGGCCGAGATTGGCGGGGAACCAGATGACAGTGTGGTGCTTCAGGGCACTCGGGTTCGCATTGCGCAGGATACGTAACGCCTGGTCGGAGATGACTCCGCGTTCGAAGGCTTTGATGGCCGGCCTGGAGTCGCTGTAGATGAATTCCCGTTTGCCGTCGAGCATAGCTATAGCTATAGCTACTTGCTCCGCTACTTCGGGTTTTCGGGTGAGGATTGTGGCTGAGTTAAGAGTCTGCTGCGCGGATGATATCGCGACCGTAGCGAAGGCTTGGTTGTTGCGATAGGCAGCGGCGTCCACGAACGAGATGTTGTCCGCTTCCACGTCTATGCGCTTGAGAATGGCGGTCGCCCGCGCAAGGCGCCTGCCTCTGTTGTATTCGGGGTGTACATTTCGTGGTATGGGAGCAATCGTAATAAGGTCGTGGCTTTCACGGGGAATTAGAGTCAACTCTGGGGGGTCCCTGGCCCTCGAGGAGAAGAAGCCGAGCTCGCGCAGAATATGGCGGCCCGCCTTGGTGGTAGTGAGTCGGGTCAATTGCACACGTTCCTGAGCTTCGGCGATCTCTTCTAGCGTGTTATGTACGCCAAGCTCGAGGAGTTTGTACGTTGGAGTGGTGATAGGAAGGCCAAGGGCTCGTTTGACCACCTTGCGAATAAGCGCATTGAGTTGATCGCGCTCAGCACGTAGCCACTTGTGTATAGCGGCAACGTAGGTAAAATGGCACAAAACAAACGCGTGTACGAGACGCAGCAGGTTCTCTTCTTTGAGGCCATGGTGCCTGTTGGCTACTCTACGTACGAGTCGTATGGCATTCTCAGTCTTAGTCTTGAGCTTGTGTACTGTTTGGGTGTTGGTTCCGCGGGACTCGATGATCATGCCGAGGACCTTGATGGTGTCTACCCTGGGTATAGTACGACCATCTCTGGTGTGGAGGGTGATATTGCGTTCCGCCGGAGGTTTCCACCCTTTGGGCTTGGCACCCCGGCGTTTGGGCAAATATATCAGCAGCTCCGACTTCGCAGGTGAGCACCTGAGACCGGTGTGGTCGAGGTAAGACTCGGCGGTGTCGATAGCCTCTTGCAGGGCGGACTCAATGAAGCCATCTGACCCTGTGGAGCACCATATGGTTACATCATCCGCATAGATAGTGTGATTTAGCCCGTATATTTTTGAAAGTCGTTCGGAAAGACCAATCATCACGAGGTTGAAGAGCGTGGGTGAGAGGACGGATCCCTGAGGAGTGCCCCGCTGTCCGAGCTCCACTTCTTCCGACACTAGGTCTCCTACGCGCAGGACAGCTCAGCGTCGAGTGAGAAAAGAGCGGATAAAGTAGTAGAATCGATGACCTAGGCCGAGGGCTGCGATCGCTTTCAAGATTGACGAGTGCGTTATTGTATCGAAGGCCTTTTCTAAATCAAGACCGAGTATTGCACGAGTGTCCCGAGTGTTTCCGCCATCTAGAATTTGATGCTTTAGGAGTAACATGGCGTCTTGAGTGGATAACGCTGATCGGAAGCCAATCATGTGGTGCGGGATGCAGTCGTTATCTTCGAGGTGTCGAGCCTAACAAATTTTCGAATAAAGACATATGCATATGTCTGTAAATCACTGGTGACCCAGTGAAAAACTTGTAGTAGAGAGCATATAGCGGTATCCAAACGTGCAGTCACTGCATATCTCATAAAAAGTATTTTACTGTTAATATTTGTGCTTATCATACATTGATTTTTCTCTCTTTGTCAATGGGTAGCTGCATATGAGAGGCGTCCTTTCTGTTTGAAGTCTGTGTAATATTTCTTCATAAAATGTTCTCATCAGTCGTACTTTTTCCACTCTATGAAGACTCATTTAATGAGGCCCATTCTGTCGGTCTTCGTATTACGTTCCCAAAGGCACATGAAAGCTGATGCTTTAGGAATGGTTTTGAGGTTTCTTTCTCATGGCACCTTTATTTTAGAAACAGCTCAGTGTTTGGCATTGCGTGCGCGCTCGTAATCATTTTTATTGTCCAAGATCGGAACGTTATTTAATAGACAGTATAACTATAACACAAAAAAATCACAACATATCCACGGCGTTAATGATGATGAGTGGGGTAGAACGTCGGTCACTCCGTCCGTGCTTCTGTCCGTCCGTTCGTTCTTGCTTACCTACGTCCATCCGTGCATCCGTCCGCCCGTCTGTGCATCCATCCGTTCGTCCCCGCGCCCATCCGTGCGTCCGGCTGTGCGTTCGTCCATCCGTCCGTCTGCTTGTCTATTTGTCCATCCGTGCTTCCATCCGTTTGTCTGTCCATCTAGTGAACGCTCCAGGTACCGCCATCTGGCACCCTTTCATCGTGATCGTCTCTCTTCTTCCCCAGGGGCACATACCCGTCTATCTTCTGTGGCACATACCCGCTCTCTCAGGTATGTGTCACCGGTGGTTACGCACAACGACAACGGGGGACGCACAAGCCACGCAATAAGGAACTTCACCCCCTTGACATTTCGCTGACATTGATACAACACTGTGAGCCATCTCTGCCTTATTCGCGTACCATTTGTCTCGCTCACTCTGACATTCTGGTAGCTCTCTTTCAATGTCCTGCCATAATCCTAAAAAGATTCGCGTTCTATACGACACAGCTAGGTCCAGATTAAATGCGTGTTGGCGCATATAGACACGGTATACAGCATCAAAAGGAGCAGGACTTCTATAGAATAGCGTAGAAGGAAAGTCTTATTTGAATTGCAAACTATACGAATGCTGGAGCCTGTGGACCGAAGCGCAGCATCAGAAAATTGGAAACTCTAACGCCCAGCAAATAACAAAACAAGTGACGTCTGCTGGAGAAGCACTTTTTTGTCGCTCACGAGGCAATTTGCGCAGCGCCAGTTCGTCACACATTGTTCCTCCAGCCAGTATGCATCGTTGTGCGTTTTTTCGCGTTCGTTAATGCTCGCACCTGTTTGTGTTTGTGTATGCGCATCGTTCAAACAGAACAACGGTAGCGATGCTGCGACAGCGTGATTACCGACGCCTCTTTTTCGCGTTTCTTGCAGTGCTGCAGTGACAGCATTAAAATCGCTTGCGTCGTAATTTTCTTTTCCCCTCTACTGGCAGCATCAGAAAGCGCACCCTTACGTTCGCAGTATTTGACCTCTTTGTCTAGAAAGAAGAGGTATACGTGTCATCGGAATGGCATTCAGAACAGAGGAAGCAACTTGCGGGACGTTTAAACGTGCGAAGTTTTCTGCGCAGTTTCGCAGAAGTGTATGCTTCTGGGGCGCGTAAATGCTATTTCCTATACTCAAATAATAGTTTTATAGCTGTGATAAAACCACCACGACGTTTTACAAGATTAGGAGGCATCAGAAAGTTTTACCTTGTATGAAGCAAAATTACTGGTGGACTTCACCTGTAAGGAAACAAAATATGGCATTTGAATTAGACCCTTTTAGAAAGAATTTCAAACTATAGGTAATCATGATAAAGTATACCAATATTTTATTAAGTTATGGGACATTGGCATGAACAAAATGAGTGGAAATTTAGGGGTTCATTTTTTTTTCGATTCATAGTCCATATAGTGGACGGGGGATGACAGCCGCTGTATAGCTCAGTTGGCAGAGCATAGGACACGTTATTCAGAGGTCACAGGTTAGGTACATCTCAGTGGAAAGTAATCTTTTCGTTCCCTTTTTCTTCACATTTACGTTAAAATTACCACTAATAACAAACCCTATACGTTTCTTGGCATCATTGTCTCTTATTTTTCCATTATTATTGGTATGTCGTCATGTGAAATGCAGAAAGTGCAGAAGGTAATCAAGCGAGTGAATAATAAACATACGTTTCCTATTACCATGAAAAAAATAACGTTCATATAGCACGGGAATCTCAGATATGCATAAAAACCCAAGAAGACCTCGAAGCAACTTTTTCTTTCTTTTGCGCTTGTTTAAGTGACGTGTTTCGCACACCAGTTAATGTTATTTATCAATCTGATTTCAATTTTTATAGGTGTCACGAGTATCAAGTCAGTAACTTTACAGAGTCACAATGCCATTTTAATTCATATTTCAGTTTTCCGAATAAGTGAATAATTAAATCTGTTCAGTGGTTCTCGGTAGAACATAATGCATCAAACGCTTATTAATTATTAACTCAGAAGTCGAAATGCCTATGTGCTGGCTTGATGAAGACATACAGCGTGAATAGGCCCAAGAGTAGAACTATATGGCTAAACACGTCCCTTCTCTCTTTCCCCCCTCTCTCTTTCTGCAGACCACTTTCAATCTCGTCCATCTCTCCTCCAGTGCGGGATAGCATGACGCGCTTCGGACATTGGTTATTGTTAGTTATCAATTTGATTTCGATTTTCTTTAAACATCACGAGTATGTAATCCACCTGGCTTAAAAGCCATACCAACGCCTATGCCGTATGGGATATACCCACGCACCTTTGAGGATGTTTTTTAATAGTGGCACGCCAATTATTTTAGATGTTGCGTATGCCTACCATTAAATAGTGATTCTCGTGACCCTATTGCGTCTCATTTCGCCCCAACCTGCGGGGCTCAACAAAATTTTCCATGGGGAAAAACGAGACAGTGTGAAAAAAAAAATAATTCTTCCAGTTTCCGCAGTACAAAGACTTGAAATTCACTTTGTGGGCCTTTACGCAGTCTTCGTCACGCTAATATTCGTTTAAGATGAAAGTGTACTAATTCACCCAATTGTCTCCTCTGATGCAGTCTTAAAGAGCCCAATCCTTAGATTCCACGCAATAAATCTAGACAGAACGTGATGTTGTGTTGCTGTGAAACTCCTTGCAGATGTGAAACACAACCAGGCTTGCTTTGTGCTAATGTTGACTTTTGTTGAACGCTTGCACCACTCTGGATTATTCAACCATTGGAGGTTAGATATGTTTTGACGTATCTTCAACTCTTTTTTTTTTCCATCGTGATGCAGAGCTGCCCAGGCATTTTGTGCTTTTTAACTTCGTCCACCGGGCGTTGTGAGGCAAGGGAACTTGCCTCATGAACTGTGCTAGATTCAGATTTCTCCGCACTAGTTTTTTTTAATGAGGGTATTAGAGAAACGTCTTTAAACCGCAATACTAAGACATGTTTGTGGACGACTTGACTTGGAGAATCCGCCATTTTTTATGTGTCTCTTATAAGATCCTTGGGAACAAGGAAATATCTCGACACAGCGCGAATGGAGGAAGTCGTGTTTTGAACTGCAATCAGTGCTTCTTCAAGTCTTGTTCCTCCCAAGAAGCTCTATATGATATTCCCTCTTGTTTTCAAACCCTCCCAAACAAATAAATATAGTATATAATGAGTGTAAGTTAAATGTTCAATTTAAAGGATGCTGTCTGAGGGAATCGGATGCCTTCTTGTTTCGTTCTGCCTCCCTCACATGCCAGAATTAAAAAAAAGCACTGCATACCCACAGAGTGAATGATGATAAGTGTGGCAAAGCGTCCATCTGTCCGTCCGTCCTTTTGTGTGTTTGTTCGTTCATACATCCGTCCGTTCTATTGCCCAAACTTCTATTGAACCAACGCCATCTAGGAAGTGAGACAATAAAGGTGATGAGATATATAGAGCCATCTTTTATACTGTTCGGGACATACTGCCGGTTACGCCTGATGCAGGATAAGGCTATAGACTAGGAGAAGCTTCGCCCCTAAAAAAAAATGTGGCTTGTCTCTGGGCACCAATCGAACTAAACCTTTGGAGTTACATAGGTCGTTGTCTAAAGTAACAAAAGAAATATTTACGTTGCTGTCCTGACGCAGGAATAGCTTCATGCATGAATCCAAAAATTCGGCCGAACAGAATTTCGCTCTCTTTTGACGGGTCACGAAAACACTGACACTAGCCGCGTAATTTTTCCCGCGCGAACGCCGAGGGCAGTCATCAACTTTTACACATGAAAAGGTAGACAAGGACTAGCACTTATTGCTGGAAAATAGAAACAAAGAAAAGTGGCTTTTGTATTCGCTACAGGGACCGGCAAAGTCAAAATATCGTGTTTTGCCCCGTGTCTAATTTCACCCTACTCTACTCTAAATATATACAATAAGATCTGTAGTTTTGGTAATTGTAAATGACGAAAAAACGAATACAAAAAGTACACCAAAATGCAGAACATAATGGCTAATTCAATGCGATAAAATATGTGCGTCACTGGAGGTGGTCAAATCGGTACGTTTCAGTACTTCTTTTTCAGGGACTATTGTTGCCAAACGCAAGTCTGTAACTATAGCACTCCACTTGCGTGGACAGTTCGAAATTTCATTTGCGAACATGCAATTTCTTCGCCGCAGTTTCTGTGGCAGGTTTAGCATCGCGAGCACTCACGTGAATGCAAAGACAAAAACTGGCTGGAGACGAAATGATAACGTCCGTATCCACGACGCTAATTCTAACACTTCCCGGAGCTTGGCCGTGGTGACTGACCGCGGCTTTCGCAACATAATTAGCACGAGCGTGGTTTCAGCGTTGGAATGAACACCCACTCCCGGCCTCACTTCGTCCGCTGTCTTCACTTGCTACATCCGCGATTTGTTTTCGCTTTCGCGTTGGGCGCACCCACTTCCGCTTTCTCACCGCCCGTTTCCTTCCGGTCTCGCTAATCCACGGCGAGCATGCGCCCGTCTTCCCTTCCCCCCCCCCCCCCCCATTGCCAGAGCTCATCAACATAACTGGTGACACCCTGAGGTGCACTTTATTTCGTTTCCAGAGCCACATCTGCGCTCACTTTGCGAAGTCAACTTCTATTTACATTAGTTTGAAGTCACTTTTTGGTGCATTTATTTTTTTACTGTGTAATTAACTAGGGCCTTTTTTCTTAGCTGCGAATTTGTACCTTTATGCGCACTTTCCTGACCCTTTTTTACTTATATGTTTCTTAGGAGATGGTTGCGATGTTATGTAGGGTCAGCTACTCCTGTCTACAGATAATGTAATTCCTGGAAATGACAGCCATGAAAAAAATTCCACAAAAATTTTGGTAGCATGGCGCAAAAGGCGCCAAGGCCCAAGTGAGAGCGGAGCAGTGTTGTCTTTCTGATTTATTTTAGCGGCGAAGCTCCTTAAGGCGTGAGTGGGTCGTCACCTGTATCAATGCATGAATGTGGTAACCACCTCACAGCGTATCTACGAAGTAAATGATGATTGATTGATTGATTTATATGTGGGGTTTAAAGTCCCAAAACCACCATGTGATTATGAGAGACGCCGTAATGGAGGGCTCCAGAAATTTTCACCACCTGGGGTTCTTTAACGTGCACCCAAATCTGAGAACACGGGCCTGCAACATTTCTGCCTCCATATGAAATGAAGTGAATGATGATGAGTGGGGCGAAGCTGTAGAGGGTCTTATCGGCGAACAGCGCATTATCCGCTGGCCGCATCCGTCCGTCGTCTGTATGACGCACGGGTGCACGGATGGACGCACGGATGAACGCATGGGCGGACGGATGAACGGATGAATACATGGACGGACGGATGAATGGACGGATGAACGCATGGATGGACTGACAAACGCTTCGTCCCATTCATTCAATCATTCATTCATTCATTCATTCATTCATTCGTTCGTTAGACCTTACAGGGCCCGATAGGGCATTGCGTAAGGGCATCAAGTACGAAACAAAAATATCAGAAAAAAATGCACCAATAACTACAGGGAAACAAAATTGAAAAAGAAGAAAAATTGGTGACAGGGCAGTTTTTTTACACATGGCAAAAACAGCAATTAACAGCAAAAAAAGCACACACACACACACACACACACACACATATATATATATATATATATATATATATATATATATATATATATATATATATATATATATATATATATATATATATATATATATATATATATATATATATATATATATATATATATATAGCCTAGTAGATCCTCCGTGAGCGGTCACAACGTGGTTTATTGGTTTATTTCGACGTTTCGGCCTAGAGTCTGGCCTTCATCAGGAATATATATATATATATATATATACAGTGCCAGGCCCTTTCACATATGCGAACCGGATTTCTTATTCCGTGCAACAACTTTTCGCCAATCACACGCGCCCCGCCGCAGTGGTCTAGTGGCTAAGGTACTCGGCTGCTGACCCGCAGGTCGCGGGATCAAATCCCGGCTGCGGCGGCTGCATTTCCGACGGAGGTGGAAATGTTGTAGGTCCGTGTAATCAGATTTGGGCGCACGTTAAAGAACCCCAGGTGGTCGAAATTACCGGAGTCTTCCACTACGGCGTCTCTCATAATCATGTGGTGGTTTTGGGACGTTAAACCCCACATAATAATCAATCACACACACTCGCAAAAGAAATAATAGAGGAAGAATTTGCGAAATAAAAAGTAATGGTGACGACATGATACTGTTTCAAGAAACGCTTACGCAATTGGTCAAGAAATGCTTGATGGTTACTCATAGATGCAATATTGTCGGGAACATCATTCCATAGAACAATAGCTCAGGAAAGTGCTGATGAATTGAAAGTCCGAACTGTGCTTTCTGCTACCACGTTATACTTTCGAACTTTTTTTCGAACCTTGCGTTTTAGTTAACGCGACACCTGCGCAATTATTGTCGACTCAATGCGTGGAATATTTCTTCACATTTATGCATTTTTGTGGCACTCATATTGCAACAACGCTTCGTTAAGTCCATGAACGGCTCGCTATTTCGAAATCTGCAGTGTTAGCCTGCGGACGCTGTCTTTATGAATATGAACGGTTATTATTTCTAAAACGCAGTGCTTTGTAGAAGGTAAACTTTTCAAATTTGAAGAGCTGTTTATGACAGCGGCTCGAATAAACGCTGTTAAGAAACGAATACATCGATTTACGGGGAAAAAAGTGGTGAAATACAATTTACACTTGCCGTCTCAATTGACAGACATCCGCTCGAAAAAAATTGCCAATTTAGGTGGAAACAATAGTCGTTCTTGCCATACGCTTTTTCTACGGTGCATAAAAAGCCCGAGCAGTGCACTTGCAATACTTGGTTTTGGAGATTAAGGTGTTGGTGACAACCCAGTAGGAGTAGCGTGGGAGAACGAAAATGAAAGCGAGATAGATGAGGACAACAGAATGGTTCTCTGGCATTTTCGCTGCTCGTCTCGCGATGTCCTTGAGGGCCGCATGGAAAAGGGCTGCAGGAGAGGCCACCTCTGCACCTTCTTCTCTGCACTGAGTACTATATAGTATCATTTGTTCCCACACGCGGCCACATCACTGACAGGTTCCTGTCATTGACGTCAAATGGGGCTCTTCTCTGACGTGCCTCTTTCATCGTCTGGCACTATTTTTTTTTTTCACCGCAATGGCTCCCCCAAACAAAACTCGCCCAATCAACCATATTGACAAAGAACAAGAAAGCTAAGGACGTAGCTTAGGAAAAGAATGGTTGAACTGATGAATCCAAAGAGTGGAGCCTTCAGCTGAATGCGACCGAAACATAAATGAATGAGACGCCTGCTAAGAGAAATATCAACTGGGCATCTTTTTGTTTCCCTGTCTGTCTCTTCAAAGGACGTGGTCTTCTCTCTCCCTCCACCATTCTTTCAGTAGCCTGACGGTCCGAGCAGGCAGTGAAAAGCCACCGCAGACTGGGGGCCGTAGTCCCATAGAGATCCGTCAAGATTCCGAACATTTCTGGCGGCAATCGAGCCGGAGATGGAGGCGCTTCCCATAACAGCGTTTGCTCGTGAAGCCATCCAGGAACAGACGCACTTTGCGAGCTTCTGTGTTTGCGCGCGAAGTGGCACGCTGAAAGGGACTGGCCGGGGTGGATGACGGGAAGAGTTTGGTATGGCGGAATCTTATGGATCGTTTTGCAGCGGCATTCTTTCCGTACATTTTCTCTCATGGGCCCGGACGTCGCCTTAACGTGCAATTGTCGCACGATGTAGGGCTTCTCCTTCCCAAAACGCTCGCTGCCACATTGTGGTAGCGCGGCTTTCACAGCCTGCTTCTCACCATTTCTGGCGAAACGAATGCTCTCTCATTGGTTATAGAAACTAAACACTGGTTTATTCCAGAAGTTTTGATGATTATTCAGCTTTTCTGGCAAACCTCCTTGCTTTTTGCACTCTGTTTCGTTCTTTCTCTATTTCTTTACCGCCGTAGCCCATTCACCTATGTTGGAGTTCCTAGATTATGTAGCGCAGTTTGTGGTGTTATATGCCATGCTTTTTATTAAAAAAATGCGTAAGCTTTTTTCATCTTAGCAGATTTTGTAACAGCACTCAGACGTTTGTTTCCTTCTTTTAGATTTCCAGTATTCACAGCACCTTTGAGTTACCTTACATTTTCATCCGTTATTTGAGAGCGATAGAACGTGTTTAAAAGCTTGCGGAAATCCCTGGTATTGAAACAAACAATAACGCAAAGAAACAATAACGCAAAGATTACATACGATGAACAAACAATATATTTTTGTGTGTCACAGAAAAAAAAATATGTACGAAATCTGCTACAAAACTTGTTTGTGATGGTTAACGCAATAATGAAAATCCTATATTTTATGTTCAGCCTAACTTTAGTCTGGCGTTTCGGCAGAGCGCGTAACACTGACGTTCTGTGTTTAGAGTTAGAAAAAAAAAGAATTCAGAGGTACGCTAGCTCCTTTTGTGACTATGCTATCGGTGAATGAATTTCTGCGTTTGCCTTGAACAAGAAGCAAACATTCCAAGAGATTTGCCGACTACGTAATAGATAACGTAATAGTTTTTGTCATGCAGATGCTATACCGAAGGGCGTGCAAGTGCTCTGACAGTCTATTAAAGCATGCATGTCTGAGAAGATTTCTGAGAACGCCTAAAGTGATGGTAAGATCACGTAGCAGTTTGTCAAACCTTTCGTTTTCTGTTACAGCATTTGAGAACTATAATTGGGCAGGTACGAACAATGCACTGTTGGCTACGCGTGAACATGTCATTCTCTTCTACCAAATACGCTGATGTAGACGTAATAAAAGTAATGTGCATTGACACATTTATGGAATAGCACGTTCAACAAACAGCCACTCCTGCAGACGTGGTTTGAAGCGGACGCCAACGTAAACATTTTGGTCTGTTTGTCTGTCTGTTGGTGTCCATCCGATGATTCGGCCAAACGGTTAAAGTTTAACTTCTTCCTCACCGGCCACCTATCTTGATCTGGTGGCTGCATAATACTTGTAAACATTATCAGTGAAAAAGCAAGTGCCACGCATATTTGAGGCGTTGCATCGATACGTATGTGTTGAGCAGTGTGTCTTTTCATGTATAAAATGCATAGATACGTAATTTAAAAGGCCGAAGTGTTTATTACGCTGCGATGACAATGTGACGTCATGAACGAAAAAGCTGGTGTTTCCTACGCTCTGCTAAAAAATTCCGGGGCTCTAACAAAAACGACCCGGTTCTGCCACGTACCAATGTCACTGTGTTTTAACAAAAAACTTTCGTTTCCTCGAATTTCGGCAAGATGGCACCATATCTCACGCAGCGCCTCGAGACAGAAAACAACACAACAAGAAAGGGTTGGAGCCAGCTGTGTTAAGCTCAGATACGAAGACCTAAGACGCCCTCGTGCAACGTGCGAGGACAGCGACCCGCACCAATGAGACCCCGCACTAAGGATTCCACTCACCAATCTTCTCGCGCAGAACATCTAATGAACGTTTTCTTCTCTCTCTAGAAGACTGTCATCTTTCAACGTCTTTTGCAACAAATAACGGAGATACGCGGTCAGTATTTTTTCCTAAAAAAGGGCCATATCAGCAAAAGCGAGAGTGGTTAGCGAAGGTGGTTACTTGTACGGCTAATCACGGACATCAATCAACATGCTCTAATTTTCATTTTCTGTTACTTTAGCTTTTAATGTGGCCTGACAATCGGCTAAAAACTACCCTAACAACAACCCCATCTTAATGTGGACTGCGCTATTCAGTATTATCGATTCCCGTGAACTTCCGCTCGACAACGCAGCATCAGATGGGCGGTAAAGTTCACGTCCAACGCAGAACAGTTTAGGCACTGTTTCACAAACAACTAATGCTCCTAACAGCAACTGGCGTGTCACTTGAACGTGCAGGGTATTTTGTTTTATATTTTCTTAATAACGTGCGTGATAATCACCGTCAGTCACGCTCGTTTTCCTCTGTCCCTTCCAGATGACGAGCTTCTGCATGGAAATTTCCCTTTCTATACTGATTTTGCTCGCTGGTTTGCGAGGCGTACCCCTTGTCTACTGCTTTTTACAGAACTCATCATGTCGCCCCTTAAATACAAACAGCAGTGCTTTTTCCGTTAGGCGCGAGTGTACTCCAGTTTCAACTGTCGTTTCTAGAAAAAGAGTATCACGCATATATATCCCAGACATGCAAGTTCGAGCGGCTATTCACTCAAGTACTTTTGGCTTATAGCGCAAATAGGAAACCATAACCGGTGCCAATGGCCGAGGCTTTTTGCTCTTCGTTGCTACTGTCGGCTACATCCGCTGGCTTCACTGATGTTTATTGGTTATCGATTTCGCTGCCCCTGTTTTCATGTCGTTCCTGGTGACAGCAATGTCACAAGCGGTGGTTGAGAGCTGCGCGCCCATTCGCGGTATAGCCTTCCCGCTTCTATCCTGACTAAAACATTAACTGAACTAGATAAGTTCAACAAACATGAAAGCAAATAATAATAATAATAATAATAATAATAATAAATATAATACTATTATATTATTGTTATTATCACCACGCAAACCTGCAAGAGAACGTACGTGTGTTCGACTAATTTGGTGACTGGGGAAGGATATTGAGGTTAATACTTCATGATCGTATTCATTACCATATCTTCGAGTAAGATAATCTTGGTCAGAACGATACAGATGGATGAATTGCTGTGTTTTTTTTCTATGCAATGCCGGGAACTTAAGTGGAAATATATTGAAGACTCGGGAAATAATCGACATTTGTGCATTCCATAACAGAACGCTACACATTCCACTTCCACTGCAGACACGGCTGTCATCATGCGCATGAAAGTAATGTCAGCAACGGGCGCCCAACAAGGATGCACTTCGCAGCTAACGAAGTAAAAAAAAAAACATGTTTTTCCGACGCCTCTTAACAGTAACATCTACGCGCCAAAAAAAAAAAAACCTGGATATGATTGCGAGGCATGCCGTCGTGGAGAGTTGCGGAAATTTCGACCATCTGATGTTCTTTATGTTGCGCTGACATCGCACAGTACATGTGCTTTGCAGAGTTTCGTTTTCATCGAAACGTGAATGCCATGGGCGGTATAGAACCCACGAACTTTGATTCAGAGGCCGAGCACCGTCACTATTACACCAGAGCGGCGGGTCCTCGACGTATTTTCTCTGACTTCACCATCCACTGCAGGCAACACTACGTAGCAAGGAGCAGGGCAGGGAGGTCAGTCGACCCAAATGGACGGGCTGTTTGCTTCGTGGTCTGCTCTCATCAAGCACGCTCAACAGCTCTGGGCTAATTACGGACCATTACAGATGGCCCGTCTAATTGAGATCGTCTTTCGTCTCTTCAACAAGGTTTCCTTTTTTTCTCTATTACACCAGTTCAAGCTCACGAGTCTGTTCGTGTGTGTCTGCGTGTTGCCCCCATTTTAAGAGAGTCTAGTTGGGGCTTTGTTGTGCAATATGTGGCTGAGCATTCAGAATTCAGAACACATTTCCCGAACTTACACACTCACTGAAGGCGTAATGGTTCTGAATGGTGTAACAAGACAGAGCATGCCCGCTGTATGCGGTACTTATACATCATTCTTGCATTGTAATTTCGTTTATTTATCAGTTACGCTTCTCATCAGTTCAATTATATCAGCTGTCTGCTGTTGCAGTAGCATGATACAAGCGTCTACTGCTGACGATTGACAGCGTAGAAGTAAAGGCCTCACAAAGAGCTTCCGTGCATAGAGGCCGATTGTAGCCCTACCTGGTGATCGACATGGGCAGTGGATCATGAAGACCCACTAAGTGTTCGCTGTCTAACCTGCCACTCATGACAAAATATTGCAAAATATCCACAAAAACAAACAAACAATAATAAAAAAAAAGATTCAGAGTCGCATGGCGTTCGAATAAACAATAGTGTTGACACTGGCGTTGTCCAGTCAAACTTACTTTTCATGTGAGCCTAGCACAACTAAATGAATTTTACACATTTCTTGTCACGAACAGTATAAGTCTGTAGACCTAGCTCCCGCTATTTCTTTAACTGTCCATAGGCAACGTGTTGTATGACAGTAGTGTTTCATATTATAGATCATGGTGGTCAGATAGTGTTTTCTTCGCGTCTCAATAAAATGAAACTAAGCAAAGCGTTAGGAGCTGCTCTATAGAGATGGCGATGTTTGTCCGATTTCAGAGTTCAAAGAATGCGTATCTTCAACGGCGGTGCGCATTTCAGCTCTAGACTGTACTAAAAAAGGTACGGACTGAACAATCAACTGGCAATTTTTTAACAAATTATGTGTGTGTAAAAACATCACCTCACTGCGCTGTTCACGGCCCCTTCAAATTTTATTGTGCTTCACCTTTTTACTTTTCAGTACTGCGGCAGAACAGACTTTTGTACTCTATTATGTGTGCAAATGTATGAAGTTCATACCTACCAGAGGTAGGGGGGGGGGGGCTTTAATGATCGGAAGAAAAAGGTTGAATTAATTAATGCCATTTCCGACCTGAAATTCGGGCAGAATGTTAAAAAATAGTAAATTAAAAAATTCGCAATCGAAGGGAGCACAATCTTGTCCGTCTCCTCAGTTCGTCGTCCAAAGAACTTGGAAAAAGACATGCTGAGAAAATGGCGCCTTTTCCTTTCACGTGTACAACGCTGTCAATACCACTTCCGAAGCACCAGGGTTCATGTAAAATGATGTAATTAGGCCTCCGCATAACCTCATTCTTGATAAGACAACTAGGGAGTAGCTACTCCTCTCCTCCTCCAGTGCAGTACGTATATTAGGGCAGAAAACGAATGCCTAAAGGAGCATGCTACAGGCACTGTAGTCGTCCGGGACAAGCACAACGACGTGTTTTCCGCTTTTTGCCTTCACAAAGTGCATGGACTCCACCATTCTTTTTTTTTTTTCTGGCATGAAATTCTTTACAGGGTGTTCGCGACTTCAAGCTTCGGAATAAAACCGCACTGCTGGATGTTGTTAGTAAGTATGCTTCAAATATTTACAACTGAGATCCGGACTAAGAAAATGATGTTTCTGCACGTTTCACATTTGTAGGAAGGCTTTCTTCGGCTTGCTCCCCATTCTTTTACTTATTAATATATTGTAGTTATTATTAGTTTATTATATCACATGCTGCAGAAGGGAAGTTAGTACAAGTAAGCCAGCTACAAAAGCCAAGGTGCAAAAGCAAGCAAGAAGAAAAATTTTATAAGTTGCACCGCTCTTAGAGAGGACCAATTTGTTCCACATCATCATATATATAATAACACGGTAGTGAGTTCCTTTTTCACTCATATCACTGTCAGAGGTTCACACAAGTCACCCTAGCCGACACCGTGCGAAAGAATAAAGAAAGAATGATACTAGAGCGAGCCATATTGAGTTTCGTTTCCAAGCTATGCAAATAGAGTCGTTGGCTTTTTTTTTTGCTAATAAGCGTACGCGCATTCACTCTAGAAGCATCCAAACGTCGCCTCCAGTTTGCACAGTCCCGAATCCCTCATCACTTTGTGTTGGCACAACCACTCACATAGTCATCGTACTATAGATGACAGCAGCGCACGCAAGAGAGTGCCGTTGGGTACTTCCGATGGTTGCAGGCATATTGAAGTAAACGGCTCTAGGCTTGCTGAATACGATATGCGCCGTTGGCAATGTGCGGAATTCGTTTTTATGCACTTTCGGTAGCTCCAAATTCAGCTTCACACACTTAAAGAAAAAAGCCCTACCTGCCAGCTATTACTCTAGAAATATCCTTAAGCGAATTCCAACTAATATCCGTACTCGGCATAGAGACGATTGTCCAATGGCGGATCACAGTTAAGAACAAAGAAGTTCTGTAGGTACGACCTTACTTTCGCTTAGTTTTGCTCGTATCACCTGTAGATATGTACAGCCACCAATGTGTACATGCAGCTATACAAGAAATATGAATACAGAAATACGTTTTTTCATAAAGGTTTTCCTTCCATGCTTTTTATTTGATTGTACACTGAGTTTCTCATTGAGAAGTGGGGAAAATCGGAGCTTGTAAGAAAACATGCAGTGGGTTCCTCCAACTCATCCTATAGCTTCGCACGAAAGCCGAAGCAGCGCACATGGATTACACTAGTCGCCATGGCAACATGTGATAACGGAGTTCAGCGTAAAAAGAGAGATACAGGGAGAAACAGAGAGGAGTCAGTAAGCTTCAGACGAGAATCTTCTCAGCGTTGGTGAAGAAAATATTGAGCGCGGGGTGCATTTTAGAAACGGTCGGAGAACGGGGCTCGCCTAAACGATCATGTGATGTTTATCGTGTGGCAGAGAAAAGTGACTCGGAGAATGTGAGAGACATTCAACGGAGACGACGTATTGTCGTTCGCGAGTATCGCAAATGTCCTGCTGGTAGGTGTGCTCCACGGTTGTCAACGCAGCATTGGGCATGGTGTATACGCTAGGCGACTATTCCTCATATTCATTTTATGTGCTTAACTTACAGCTTAGAGCACCACGGCTCCGAACCGCTCTGTGCTGTGAATCCAGAAATGATACAAAAAGAAGGCCTTATACTCTTAGTTTGCCTGCTACACTCCTGAAACCGAACTATTACGACAGCGCACGGACATTGAAGTAAGTTAGATCAGAGCTTACCATACGAATACGAAGGCGAGACATTTTAGTTATTTAGGTTTTTTATGAATACTAACGAAGATGCCACTAATACAAGTTCTTGTGTTTCACACAAGGAAGATTTGTATAAAAAACAGAACAGTGTAAAATGCCCCACCATTTTTTCAAAGTTACGTAAAAGACGAAAATGCTTTCATCGAGTTTCGCGTGAAATTAAATGGGAAAATAAAGCTTTATATGAAATAGAAAGTTCATTGTAGCGTGATAATTGGTCGGTGTGTTCTGATTTATAACTACGAGAGTTTCATAAAACTGATATAATATTTTATAGCAAATTTCATGTATTCCAGTAGAGCAGTGAACAAATCGTTCACACAGAGAATTCGGCATACCCTGAAGAATGCGACTGTTTCTTTAGCATGTCTAAGCCTTTCTTAGAAACCGCAGCACCGGAAACATATTCTGTATGTGATATTCGTACCTCAAGAAATCGATTAAAAACGCGCGAAAGATATGAACCGTGTGAAAGATCATTTTACCTTGCCATTACTTAACACCTAAGCATAGGAGCAGGAAAATATTTGTGGAACTTGTATCGAAGCTCTTTAACCAGAAAGTTACCTCGACAGGTTACATAATGCGTGCTATTGTGAAATGAGAAAATTATTTAGTGAAATAAACGACAGGTAACAGGAGACATAAAACGCTGCACCTCGTTTGGGTTTCGACATCACAGCCGGTAGAAAAGATATCGATCATGCTAGTGCAATAAATTCAGCCCTAATAGCCCGCTTAAAAACTAAAAAAAAATTGCCATACCCAAAGCTACTTCAACAGACACTTTGGCGCATTTTCGAACCACCACACGTCCGCTCCATCACCGAGACAAGCGATATAATCTTTTGCGGAATAATATTCATCGAATGGTCGGTGCAGGAGAGGAACCAAATCGACTCTTCGATTAGCCGCTCCCCCCCCCCCCTCCGCGCTATAAAGAGAAAAATAAAAAATACAGAAAAAACCCAGTGCCAAAGGCTGATAAACTTGTCGTTCACGCTATGAAGTCATGAATTGCACGCTGTGCGCGTGTCAATAGTTTAACGTGTGTGGACGGCCACAGGTGACGCAAATTATAGAAAGCATTTCGCTCAACAAAGCAGCCTACAGAACCGATACCTACGGCAGCTTCCATAATGTTGGTCTTTTACGGTAGTCTATGATATATATGACAGATAATATCTCACCGATATCAACGCAAAATTTGCGTACAGCGTCATTTGAATATGTCAGCAACGCAATAAGTGCCAGTAAGTGCCAGTGACATCGCGAAAAAAGTGAAATAATCTATCGTATTGTCCCCTCGCATTCACCGTCCACCGTTTGAAAAATACGCAGCGATCCGATATGCGCGGGGGAGGTTCTTTTTTTTTTCCGCACGCTCGAAGGCACAATCCCTCTCAGCTTCCCTTCCTCAAATTCTGTGCTTGTGCGGACCTTGCCTCTTTGCATACGAACGCTTTGGCTTCGTGTTACCGACTATACGCGGACAAGACTATCTCCTGCCATGCGTATCCCTATTTCATTTTCTCTCCTCTTCTCCCTCTCACTTTTACATCCCTCTCTCCATCCCTAAAGGTGCCGAGCCGTACCCCCGTGACGGGAGGCAGGAAATAGTATCTTTTTTATCTCTTGCTGTTTTATTAACCTCTATTTCTTTCTCTTTCTCTCTGAGCTTTCCCGATAGTCCAACTATTGAAATCAGAGGAGCGACCAAATAGTATAAATAATTGATGGGGTTCGACGAACCGAAATATTAGTATGATTACCAGTATCAGTACCAATATTGGCAGCAGTGGTGTGCTCTTAACTCTTAGACATCCTGGAATTCTTCAACATGCACCTAAATAGCGTTTCAGCGCTAGTGAAAGGTATACCATAGGAGTGACCTAGGTCCCTGTTATGCTTGGTGCGGCGTAAAGCTGCATGGTAGCTTGTTTGGTTGGTGTTGTACGTGAGTCTGCGGATAATATACCCCATGACGCGTCACTGGCAGCCCTCGCCTTCTGTTTTATAGAGCGTTCGCTAATTGGCGAATGCGGCCGCGTTCGCTAATTGGTAAAGGCGGCCCGCAAATCGGCAGCTGCCTCGTATAGTTCACCTTCCAGTGACTCGGTCGAACTCTTCGTGGCAGCCAGTTTGTTCTCCAGGAAAAATGACTTCTCGTATCACCATAAACAGGGCGCATTCCACGGTTGAAAAGGGAATATAAGTACACCGTGGTGGCGTAGTTGTTAGGGTCACTGGCTGCTGACCCAAAGGTCACGGGTTCAATCTTGGCCACGGCAGTCGCATTTCGAGGGAGCCTACGTGGTTTGGGGGTCGTTTACAGTGCGATGTGAGTGCGCGTTGAAGAACACCAGATTGTTCAAACTTCCGGAGCCCTCCTTTACAGTGTCCCATATCAAGGTTTTGGGACGCAAAAGCCCAGATATTGTTATTAACAGTGTATATAAGGCGGCATTTGCGCCGATTGAGAAAGGGTGTTTTTAGGAAAGAGCGAAGACACTCGAACCACAGTAATCCGCGGATAATTTGTTTCTCCCCTTTGGCTTATCATGATTCTGTGGGCATGGTTGATGCAAATCTGCCATTGATGAAATTAATAAAGCGTTCGTTATGAATGCGTTATATGAGAAGGCGTAATGGCACTGCACAGAAAACATATATGTTCTGGCACCTAATGAAGAGTACGCGCACTGAATTATCGCCGTTCGAAAGCTATCTCAGACTGCCAACGCGGTTATGTGGGTTAGGTGGTTTGATATATATATATATATATATATATATATATATGAACGGGTGCTAGACATCAGTTGATGTTTAGCGCCCGTCCTGTGAGTGTCGTGTAGGCTGATGGTAATTTTTGTTCGTGCCTAACAGACTTTCTCGGATCATAAGCAGCCCCGTCGTTATAAAGTAAAACACAAACACTCAAAGGTTGTGCTCAGTGAACTGCATCACCTGTATTCTTTTTTTCTTGATTTTATTTCAATGAAGGTAATCTTTTCTTTCTTTTCTGTTTTTTTACAGCGCAGATTTCTTATTTTTCTGACATAAATCTCTTCTTACAAAAATTAAAACGAAAAGGCGCTACAAGCATTTGGGAAAGGTTATTACGATCTCAGTAAATATGCTTCCTTCAGATTTCAGATCACTGGGCATCTTTTTATAAGATTAGTTCTTATTTAGCATATATTTTTGTTCAGCACGTTCATTAGAGAAATCTGTATGCTTTACGCAAAAGTTCGGTAACTTTTTTGCGACAGCGGTAATTTTCTTCGTGTTAGCAAATGCGATTCATTCAAACGCAAAGTTCACACAGCTCCAATAAAACCATGATATTTTTGTATAGAAAATAATAAGGCCATTATGTTATTAGAGAGTTGAAGTACTTTCAAGCACCCGACGCCTGTAGTATTCTCTTTCTTTCTTTTTGTTTGTTTTGCTACTGCACACCACAGACGTTAATTGCCAGTGGTTGACAGTCATCATTACAGATGCCAGCAATACTCAAAGTTTGATGCAACCACACAACATTTTCGAATGAATGACGTAGCTGCTTCTAAGGAAAGAAAGAGGGAATGTCGTTCTTCATAGCTCAGCTATATAGCAAAATTTCTAAGCTACCTCTAGTAGTATATGTGATAGGTGCCCTTTAAGAATACATTTACGAATGCTTTGACACCAGTTTGTAGAGCATATAAATATTGAAGCCGGACATCGATTGCATTAAGAAGCGCTACTCTCCTGAACGTCAGTAGCCACTGTCTCAAAGATAGTTTCTTTCTGTATGCCCACACAATAGCGGCCAAAGGGCGCCTTCCTTGCGGAGACAAAAGAGCCTTCACACGTTGTGTTCACAACGCTGCATGCTGCAGAACCGTGCCTTCATTGTTCGATCCAACGAGTCCGCAAACTTTGTGGGCACCTGCTCGCTTTGTGTGTGTGTGTGTGTGTGTGTGTGTGTGTGTGTGTGTGTGTGTGTGTGTGTGTGTGTGTGTGCGTGTGTGCGTGCGTGTGTGTGTGTGTGTGTGTGTGTGTGTGTGTGTGTGTGTGTGCGTGCGTGCGTGCGTGTGTGTGTGTGTGTGTGTGTGTGTGTGTGTGTGTGTGTGTGTGTGTGTGTGTGTGTGTGTGTGTGTGTGTGTGTGTGTGTGTGTGTGTGTGTGTGTGTGTGTGTGTGTGTCGAAGTAGACGAACGGTGTATCCTTACTTGGTTAAGCCAGCCGCAAGCTCAGTGCCATTGTTCGATGGCTCACGTTAGTGCTTCATTATTGAGGATGTGGAGGAGAGATAAAAGTGATCATGCATGTAGCTAAAACTTTCTAAATAAATATTCAATTAAGCGAGCGTAGACAAGCAGACAATTGCGCTCCTTTTCGGGAAGTATGCATCTGAATAGTTGCTCACTGTGCCTGTTGAATCACACATTGGCGAGGAGGATTCGTGAATAATAAATAATGAAAAAGTCCGCAATTGAGTTGGTCGCTTCGTATGAAAATTCTGGTTTCACCGTAAATCGCCTCCAGGCTTTAAGTACCACCAAGGAAGCGAGATTCATCGAATGCACAGGTCTTTCCCGGTTACATACTCTGTTCAATACTAAGATATAATGTAATGCGTGAGCTAAAAATGCCGAAGTGCTATTTTAGCACTCGAAGAGTGCAAGAACTAGTGCTTGCGAAGGCAATGCCGGGAATAGCAGGCGAGAGACTACCACCTTGGCTGCAGCCAAGGTGGTTTTCTCGCAGGTTTTGTCGGTTAGTTTCAGCGTTCTCATACAAACCACCTTCTGATACTCATCGGAAGTTAACAGCTATGAGGTGAAACTGAACTTTCCGTGGAAAGCAGCATGCATCTCAAGACTCAGTTTGCTGCGAAAACACGAGTTAAATAAAAAATAAAAAAGGGTGGTCTGAGTAAAGGGAGAAATGGGCCAGATCAGATGCGAGTACTGAAATCGTCCTATGAGAGGGTTCAAATCCCGGCGGCGGCGGCTGCATTTCCGATGGAGGCGGAAATGTCATAAGCCCGTGTGCTCAGATTTGGGTGCACGTTAAAGAACCCGAGGTGGTCAAAATTTCCGGAGCCCTCCACTACGGCGTCTCTCATAATCATATGGTGGTTTTGGGACGTTAAACCCCACAAATCAATCAAATTGTCCTATGAGAGATAAGGAGCTTGCAGTAATGTAACGCAGGAACATGATCAACGCAGCAATTATGATAACAGGAATAATGACAGCAAATAGCACGTGAGTGACCAAAAAAAAGAACATTGAAAGACGTGGTTCTTCTTGCCGGATGCAAGAAAGTTCATTTCGCATTTGCGAAAGAATTTCAGGGTCAGTTCAACGCAAGCTTAAATGACGGACATTACTGCATTCCGCAAAAGCCACTTAGCCACCCAGCAATCAATACCTTTAGAAAAAGACGCACTTTCAAAATAATCAGGTCCTGAAGTAAAAATTATAGCCGGCTCGGAAAATGGGCGGGGAGCAAGATGGTAGGCAAGGCACACTAAGAAAAGTCAATAATCACTTAAGGAGATTTAACCAATGCGGAGTATAATCGCTACCTTTGTAGGTGAAGCCCTGTTGGTGGAGACACTCTTAATGAGGATTATTCAAATGAGAATGAAAGTAGTTGTAGGCACTGAACGCAAAAAGAAACTTGCGCAAAGCAGGGAGTATTTGGCCTAATCTAAGCGCGTTATTTGTTCTCAGGAAAGTGCGGGTTTTTTTTTTAGAGCGGCAAGTTTCCATGAGAGGTACGTACCGGGCCATAAAATCAATAGTTGTGACGGGGCGGGTTGTCTAGGTTCTGGGAATAAGTTACAATCAAGTGCTGCAAGGGATGAAGTAAAGTGACCGCTCACCGCCCATTAGCAGCGATTGGCATGTTCCAGTGGGAAACACTAGTCTATCACTGCGTGATTTGCGCCTCCTCAGGTTTCACTCCTGTGCAACGCGTGATGACCGCCAGCGTCAAAATGTCGCCGCCAGTGTAAGAGGGAGCGACCGTTGCTTCACATATACACATGGTTCTCTTTAGCGGGAGATGGCATAATATTTTAAACCTCCTTGGGCTGAATGACCAACGTTTTGAGAACATAGCAGAGTTCATGAGGGGGACTATTACAGAACTTCGCAAAGGCAATCGGCTGGTGCACTTCGGTCATATCGGCGGGTCCTCTCCGTATTCAAGCTGTGTCCGACAAATTTTCTCCAAGAGCATGCCCCATTAGTTTTATTACCACTGTCCTGTACTTGAGATTTTTGTTCTGCTAGGCCAATCACGAATAATGCGGTGGTGATGTCAGTCGGGTAGTTGTATGAATGAAATGCGTGAGTTTATATCCGCATTTTAAAAATTGTATTAGTGAATTAATGATAGCGTAGGGCGTTTAAGCAAGAAAAGTTGAAAGACCATTGAAGCTTAATTTTAAACTGAAGTTTCCGTCGTAATATACAGGAAGTGACACATTATTTCACTGTTAACGGTCTCATTTGCAAATGTGCTGTATATTTACTGTGTTTGTTTTAAGTAAGACTCAGAGTTGCATAACTTGCTTTTATCGATTTCTGTTCTGTAGACTATATATATATATATATATATATATATATATATATATATATATATATAATTAGTACTGATATAAGTGGTCCATATTATTCGAAATATCTAATATTTTGCAATAGATAACTTTATTTATATGTTTGACGTCAACGCGTAGACATTAGGCGCTGTCATAAAAGCTGAGGGACACTCGGCAATATTATTTCACTTTAGAAGCCTACATAAACCTGGCTGTAAATGCGAGGAAAAGGCATTAGGCTGGGTGATGGTACTCCAGTGGAGTTTAGCAGCTGTAAATAACGGGAATCAACAGTGGCACCAGTGGCGGTACTCGGGCCGTGGCACCTTGTAACGACCGAAAGGCTAGTTTCGCACGACAAGGGTGTGATACAGTTTGGGCCTCACTAGCGACACTGTTTTCATCGCACAATTCAGATCGTTCACATTTCTCTTTACTACATGTAGAAGGCACGAAAATGTTGACAAAGTTGACGGCTGCTATAAAGAACTGAATGTGCTTGTGCACGCAAAATTTTTTTTTGCCTTGGGTTAAGTGCCGCTTGTGGAATCGTATGATCCGAACAAACCTGACGACGGGTTTCTCTGTTCACACAGAGGGAGAACCGTCAGTAACATTTAATGTCAAGTTTCCTTTTTGGCAGCATTGTTTTTGCTTTCCCTGTTTTTCTTTTGTATCTTGGCATACGTCTGTTGGTTTGTGTTCATGTTTATGTTTTTATTCATTCTGACAATGCAGCCATTCATCTTCTATGTTCTTTTGACGAATGTTTGATGAACTCCAGATAATTTGCATCTCCTCAGCAAGCATACGCTGCCACTAAACTTCGCCGCTTCGGTCGTAAAAAGGATGAACAGTGATGCAAAGCGTAAAAGCGGAACAGCTATGCGTAAGATTTTTTTTTTTCACGTGAATTGGAAAGTTTAGGTGGATGTCTTGTCTTTCATCCCCCTCAAAACATACGTTATGGCGATGACGAAGCATCGCAGTTTAGATAAGTTATCTTCGAACTTGCGAACTCATAAGTGTGCAAATGATGGTTGTACACTACACCACTGAGCCTACTGCTTAATATGTAGTCCTCTGACATGAACTAAGCTATATCTTTTAGTTCTGCTCTTTTGCAGAAAGTAAGAAAGAACAGTCCTAGGTGACATAGAAAGGAAAACACACTTGGGGCGTAACTGTTCATCTTCAGCTTCACTGACCGTACCCAGTAATTTCCTTCAGATCGATTATATTCCCACCGTTTAGGAAGATGAGGTTTATCAGAAAGTGAGAAAAATGGTGCACAAAAGGAAAGTGTGCCAAACCTCTATGCGTGAACTTATGAGAGACGCAAAACAATAGAAAAATCTCAATGTTGTCAAAGAAATTTTCGTCTTTCAGGGATGCAAGACGTTTGCCTATTCTGAGCATGTATTTCTGCACATTGTAGTAGCGCGTGAAAGTTATTCACGAAGATAGAAGAGTACGTAATTTTAATTATATCGCCACCTAACCTAATTATGGATAATAGTTTTTGCTGGGAGCAATGATATGACATCAGTAAAAGATGTTCCACCATCACCAATGTAGCTTGATACTTCACACTACAAAGACGTAAACAAGCATCTAAGACTCCTCATTCATAGGTGAATACAAGGGCAAGATAGTGCTGGCAAAACAACAAAAAACAACCGTCACTGAGAACGAAGTAAAAGTTCCTGAATTTCCTGTCATATTATACGCACATCAGGAGGCCATTCCCCTTTACGCAATGTTCCGCAATACGAAAGTAAGCCCGAGTTCATTTGTTTGTTTAGATATTGTTTTCTTTAGCATGCGCGTATGGTTTTACAGGGCTATGGTGTTACAGGGCTATGGATTTACAGGGTTAGGGTTTTACAGCGCTTATGGTTTTACAGAATCACCAGGCGTGAAGTTTTTGAGCAAGCCATGACTTTGATGCACGGTCACGTGCTGTGAAGGGGAGCGTAAACAGGAAGAAAGAAAGAAAGAAAAAAAGGAACCAAGGAAGGAAAAGAAAGAAGAAAGAAAGAAGGAAAGAAAACAAGCATCATTTGTGCAAACGTATGTCATAAAGGCCGCTGGTATGAGCAGCAAGCTTTAATTCCAGGATCAAAGAGAACAGTTGCAAAGAAAAAAAAAATCTGATTGTACAACTTCTCAACCTCTAGGCTTCCTTCACCTATTTTTATTTTCGCGCTCAAAGCTTGAAAAAAGAATACGAAAACATGCTACAAAATGCTCTGCATGTTCAAAAAGAAAGAACCAATGCAGCAAAACATGGAAAGAACATCGTAAAGGGTGCTTACCAGCGCAAACGACAGGGCAGGAGGGGACAGGAGAAGAGACGAGACAGAGCGCTGAACGACAACATGAGATTCATGTTGTCGTTCAGCGCTCTGTCTCGTCTCTACTCCTGTCCCCTCCTGCCCTGTCGTTTGCGCTGGTAAGCACCCTTTACGATGTTATACCAAGACGCCCAATCCCACTGTCTATGGAAAGAACGCTCTTGAAACAAGTCTTTTTGTTTTAACAGAAGCGTTTGTTGTTGGCTGTCACACGTTGTTTCGACGGCTTGGTTACATGAGAGCGAGCTGCTCTGGTTATGCAGATTGCATCATGTTCTGTGCTCAGGTATTATTGACGCTAGGTACACCCTTATTATTAAAATTCTATATAATTTATAGGAAAATAATTATTCATGTGACACAAGAAAAATTATAAGGAGAAAGCAACATCAGACATGAGAAAAGAAACACGAGAACAGCAATATATTGTAGACATTAGTATGTGAATGCAATATTTCAGGAAAATTCACTGACGTGGTCCAGTATGCAGTGTCACGGTTGATTGATATGTGAGGTTTAACGTCCGAAAACCACCATATGATTATGAGAGACGCCATAGTGGAGGGCTCCGGAAATTTAGACCACCTGAGGTTCTGTAACGTGCGCCCAAATCTGAGCACACGGGCCCACAACATTTTCGCCTCCATTGGAAATGCGGCCACCTCAGCCGGGATTCCATCCCGCAACCTTAGCCACTAGTCCACCGCGGCGAGGCCAGGGTCATGATCTTGTTTCAATTACTCTACCTGAACTTTCGCTAGAATATTTAATTAACATACTCGTTTTTAGTAGAGTAACATGACATCATATAGCCAAGCTTGGCGTATTGACTGTACTGGAATGAGGCCCACCGTAACAAAAATTACAAAAAATGTTGGCGACAAACAGCCATATATTGGCGCTTTCACAAAATCAAAGTAACTGCCTTAAATTAAAGTAGAGACATAGATTTCTCCTGTGTGAAGAAGCGTAGCGAGCGGGGAGTATAAAAACTGCCTGCTGCATTCATTCAAGTCATAAAGTTTGTGCAGTTGAAGTCTTTTCTTAATTTAATGAATTCACTGCCTTTTCGTTCTAATTCGTCTTCAAAATGCTTTTGAAGTATGCTCTTGAGAAGGATACGGCCATTAACAGAAAAAACGAGAATGAACAAGTTTATTTATGGCTTTTCTCTATGAGTATTGGTCAGTGAAGCCTATGGAGCATTTTTTTTTGTACGTACGCTCTAAATCGGGTGTAAGATGTAGCCATGAGCATAAAGCTCTTTTGTCTAGTTTTTTTTTGTCGTATTTGGCACTATACGCGCGACTCGAATAAGAGTTTTTCTATTCTAAGAGTATCGGTGTCGACCCCATGCCCTCCAACGCATCTCATGAGGGCCATTTGAGCTCGTAAACGTGTTTTACGACGTTTTGGTTTCTTACTAGCGTAACACTGGTATAGCTTCGAGTGTAGGAACAGATTACTAAAGGAAGGCAGTCCTGAAGCTAACTCCAGCGAAAGTACAAAAAATAAAATATAGCCAAAGTTTGTTTATTACACTGTATTCATTTGTTTCTTTCGTTTCAGGATTCATCTATTGCACCAGTAAAGTCTAAAAGTACAAGACAGTGTTAAGCGTCAGAAATGCACCCCCAACTAAAATGTATCATACAAGTTATTCCCCAGCGCAATGTATTTCGTTTTGTCTGTTTCTGTTGCCACCTCTCCTCTTTCATAAGCATCCTTCTGCTCACTAGTTAGCACTTTATTTTCATATCTTCATCTCCGTGTCGTTGTAGAGAAGAGGAACCGCATTCCCTTGGTAGGATAACCTGCATATAAACGGGCCTTTTCTTACACTACTGTCGATTTGTTCTTCTCTCGGCTCTGTTTAGCCGAGAAACCGTAGCGAAAGGCCGTTATTCTGCGGAGGTGAAAACGCGTGTTCGGGACGACACCAGAGGGATTTGTCAGACTACGGTTCCGATTCTAAGCCATCGACTGGGAATAATGTTGGTTTCTCTTGCCTTTTCTTGTCGCTTTATGTTCTAGGGGTTCATTTCTTTTTCACGTTCATCCTGTGTACGACATTTTCCCTTTCTTTTATTGGTTGTCTTACATATTATTTAACGACGCTGAGGACGAGAAATCACAGTCGTCTTTTATAAGCTACCCTTGTTCATTGCGGCGAAAGAACGAAAAACGTCAAAGTAACAAATATTTGCGCAGAAAACAAAGAAATGAAGGAAACTAAAAATTATGCACGAGAGTCGAGATAATTAAGGTATGTAAACCTGTTTGTGTTCCCCAACACGTGCGCCCAGCGCACGCTCTCCTGCTGCGCCGATTTGTCCAGCCTGATATGCACTAACGCGAATTGACGAGAGAACGCGTACACAGAGGGAGGAGGAAAAAGAAGAAAAAAAAGTGATGGCGTATCTGCGTGATTCACTGCAAAGGACGTCGAAAGACGATAGTTTTCTGTCAGGAGGTGCCAGATATGGACACCATCTGACAGTAACGTAAAGAAAGAAGGGTATTTAAGAACAAGGGTCAACTGGTAATTGGCAGCACCGCGCCGAAGCGCAGGAAACACCCGCTTTTTCGTTCAAAGCGTCGCGTTGTTAGTGCAGCGTAATACACCCTGCAATGTTCAGAATTGTGCATCTCGGCGCTTAATACTCATGTATTGATGTGGCACTCAAATATGCGTGATATTTGCTTTTTCATTGTCAATGCTCACAAAAAGGAACGCAGCCACCAGTTCAAAGTTGCTGGGCGTTCAGCGAATTCCTAAAGTTTGGCCGAGTGGCTGAATTATGTGACAGGCAGACAAATAGACAGACCAAGATTTCTCCGTGGACAGATCACAGGAGATGGAAACAAAGAGCGAAATAGAAAGAGAATGAAATAGAAAAAAATCATGGCATAGCCACGTTTAATATAGTACAGGAAGGAGGTGATAAAAGAAAATGAATGTGAGGAGGAGGAAAACCCAACCATTTAGCAGTCAATTTACCACTAGTGCTTAACTGCTCCTTACTTTTCATCAGAGATATGAAAGGACAAATTTCCAGACTGTATTTGGGAGCGAGGTGGCTGTTAATGAGGAATGCCTCCCTGTTTGTGGAAATGCGACGATGGATACATATTCTTGCCGCGTTTACAAGTGAGATGCCTGAATCTTGAAAATAACAACAAAAAAGGCAGAGTTCCAGAGAGAGTCCAACGAAAAAACGGCCGGAAAATAGCTTCCTATACACACCAAAACAGCGTCGCTTTTCGATAGCGCCAGCGAGCTGTGTTAAGTGATGGCCCCGCTCAAATGATAGACGCTTGTCTTTGCTTGATTTAAAGAAACGATTAAATACGTAGCCGGTGAACGAAGGCTAATCTAGCTACAAAAAAAAGCAAGTCTAGCCATATAGAGGTGTTCGCAGAAACAAGCATGTGATGCACTGGGCCTGCTACGATGGCATGACACGAAAGCCCGGAAACTTGCTGAAGGAGAAGCTATATGTCGCGGTAAAGCAGCCACGACATCCGGGGCAAACAATCAACTGCACGAAAACAATGCCACTATAAAATGTATCGTAGTCAGGCTCTCTTCCCAATCGAGGCCCCCGCATGGCCCTCTATGAAGGAGAGTACACAGGCATAAAAACACGTAAAATGCCGAAACATCTGTGTTTCAGACTGGCATCTGCTTGAAACGGTGTTATGAGAAAGGCCACTTTTGTTCCGGCTCGATTCCCGCCAAAAATGCTCGGAATCTCGATGGATTTTTTCACCATCGTAGCTACCAGCCACCGCTGTCGTTTCACTATCCGGTAAAGACAATCGTGCAATTGACCAGGCCTCGGAGAGGACGATAAACGATCATGGTCGAATAGAGGAGAAGAAGGAGGTTGAGAGGGAAATGCGGTGTTTCGAAGAGACAGGAGGACAGGAAGGAGAACAAAAGGAGGCCTTGGCGGCACCCGTTCCCCCCGGGCTTCTGTCTCGTTCCTTCGCGTTCGGTTCACGTTTGGCTGCGTTTGGAACGTGGTTGGCCATAGCGTTTTTATTCCACCGGCTGCGTTTCTTTTTCTCTTCACTTCTCCTTATCATGGCTTTTTTCTTTGAGCAGGTTGTAGGTGTTTAAAGAAATGGCGTCAAATGGTTCAACGCGCGTCAAATAAAGGCTGCAGCAGACACCGACTACAATGCTTTATGAGACGAAGCAGTTTGTGGCGGCAAAAGATAGCACTGCGCAAATAAGGAGACACAGAAACTGCCTGCTTCTGCTCGGTTTACAACAATTCCAGACCGAGAACAAAAATGATCGGGAATAACATTTTACCCCACAAAATGGTCTTTTGCCAGCATCCACTCTCTTCAGACATTTTATTTTGCCATTCTTTTGTTAGTCTTCATCCCCGCTCTTTCTCTTTGTAAACTGATATTTTATTTGTTTTCTTTGCGCCCCACTTACATTTTACGCACCAGTGAGAAGCATCCAAGGTAAACGGCAGCCGTTTCAGTCTAAAACGACACATTGCATCCGCTGCGTTTCTATTCAACGGGCAAGTTTAAACGGGTCGTCGCTGTTATTTCTGCAAGAACAGCCTTATTTTTCTTTTGAGCATCTTGAGCACAAAACTTATATGACTTCACAAATGTAAATTTTAAATATTTGCATCGTAGCGTAACATGCAGATTGGCCGTTGCGTGCACTTTCAGCAAAAACGACATCAGCGTCCTCGCAAGCAATTTCGAGTACGTATATATGCGACGAAAGGAACCTAGGCCTAAAAGTAAAACAAAAAAATGGCCGAGTGGGTAATCGTTTCACGTGAACGTGACACTTTTTGCACCATAAAATAGAGTTTGTGATTGTAATAGTACCAAAAGAAAAAAAACTGTAACACTGCATCTGGAGTCAAACACATTATAAGCTGCGCTTTTTTAAAAGTTATCTGCTATTGACTGGCTGAGATCCTTGATATTGCGCCGAAAATTGGCAATGGCTTCAATGTTTTGCTAAAGAAGTTTGTAATTCTGGGATAACATTTTTGTTTGTCAATACCTGCCTCGATGTTAAAAGCACTATATAGTAAACAGTTACTACGCCTGGCAGTCTTTAGGCGCGCACCTACATATGGTCAGTCTTGCATGCACATATAGACTGGCTTGTCCTTATTTAAACAGAAACGGACAACTTTGAAATTGTATTCATGCTTTGTCACTCAAAAGTGGCGGCAGTGTACACGGCCCGTTGAGCGCTTTCGCAACGGCTTGTATTTTTCTTCTTACATTCCGCAATTGCATATCTAGTCTGCCATGATTTCATGGCAGACTTCCGTCAACCAGCTAAATTATTCAGGATGGTGGTATCGCCAGGTAGCAAGTGCGCTCAAACAAGCACTGCGTATGTGACGTGTGTACTTTGAACTTCCCAAAAGTGCTGAACGCTGAACGAACTCTAAGCTGAACGCCTAAACGAAGACTATGATTGCAGTTCCACAAGCGTGCACAGCGCGTGCACTCATTTATACGCGACGTCCACACAGCGCGAGCGTTTTGTATGGAGAGCCAGCCAAACAGCAGTGAGGCCTGATGAATACAACGAGCCCGAGTGAAGCTAGTTCTACCGTGAAAGCAAGTGCAGGTAATGCATATTACGGGAACTTATTAACGGAGAGTATCCCGGAATGTATGACCTCGTTAACTGATTCCCAGGAGAACGAGTGGGGAGCAAGAACCTGAATAGCGCATTGCGGCCGATATTCGACGAATGGAATTTCACGCTGACCGACTGTGGTAAGCGTGGTTTCGAAACAGTCTCATCGCGTGACTAGAAATCAAACCGGAACATTGTTTTCAAAGACCTGTTTGTTGATAAAAATAGGTGCTTCGACGGTTCGTTGTATATACTCTCCAAAACATAAAGTTAATGATGGACCAGTAAATGCCTGCTTGTTTTTGACGCAATTTTCCGCCCATGTTAATGAATCCAATGAACTAAATTATAAGAATGGTTGGGGTTTGGGTGTCTACTGGCGGCGAGTTCGTTTTTGAAGCGCTTCAAAATTTTCTTTTTTTTTTCACAATACTTGCACTCCACTCAAAAACTTCACGCTATGTTTTACTTGATGAATCATTGGTTTTTAGTTAAAAACCAATGATAAAAATAAAAGAAACAATATTAATACTATGGTTTTTTTGTGAATCCTTAATTCCCACATACATAGATCTCTTTAAAGAGATACATTCACTCTCATTTCGAAAGATGAGAGTCTGACGGCTCCATGAAAGGAGTATAGTGATCTCAAAAGAGTTCGCGAGTCTCTTGGAAGAGAGTAATATTAGTGGCAAGTCAGGACTCTTCTTTGCACTTAATGTATATCGAAACAACATGTCCTTTGGCCATACCAATCTTTCGAAAACTTCAGATAATTTACTATTCAAATAAATCTATTAATACTTAAACTCTTAGAAAAAATGGGACGGCTAAGGAAGCTGTTATTTAAAACACTTCTTATAATATATGATATTTTACTACCTGCACCGAGCTCTTGCTATTTACAGTTTTCCTGGGCATATGTTTGATAAGCGCCGTAGTGAGGTGGACTGCACATAGTATTTTAGTATTCACAGTCATTCGTACCGATGTCTCTTACATTGCGTGTCGTGGTTCATTGCGTGTCGTGTCATTGTGTAACGTATTACGTTTTAATGCGCATATTTCAACATATATACACATTCCCGTTTACTGAGTGCCAGGGTACCGTTTAGCTGGCCATAACAGACGGGTCACTAAAGCGTATTTTTATCGGCGTTCTGCTGCAGGATGTATCATCACCATCCACGACCTGACGTGTAAGACAAGAACATGGTAGTCCACCCGCCACCTTTCGCATTTTACGCCCAATTTAGATCAAGGCTTGACTTACTCATCCCGAACTTACTGACATTCCTTTCTTGTGAAGCAAACGTATTTCAGGTTGCCTTCTTTCGAATACCTACCCTCGTACTTTTCAGGCTCTCATAAACAAAGCACTTACCTGCTTGAACATTTTCACCATTATTTTTCATGACACTTTGTTCTTGAGCACCACAGCGTGCCACAAAAAAGTTTTGTAGCATTTAACCAACAGTTCCTTTTCGGACTCCCAGTTTATGATTGGTTGCAACCGGCTCAGCAGCTCCGCCATATTGCAGCCATTAAAATGCGTCCAAGTTTCCTTCGTGATCGGCATTCTTGACCTCAAAATTTTTGTCATCCTTCTTGGTGCTGTTGTTTAGCTTTGTTTTTTCCCCCTAAATTGGCTGACGGCCATTCGTTCGGATCTCTGCTGAGCGACAAGACGACGCTTGCTGTACCTCTCTTTCCTCTATCTTCCGCTACGTGAGAGTAAAGGCCCATCAAATATTCTTTTGGTGCCCAGCTATGCCACCAATGGAAAATAGGCGGCATGAAAGGCACGGCTACTCTTTGACAACAATAATAAAAAAAGGGCGTCAACAATGTCTTTGCGAAGTGTCATGTTTAGCTTTGCAGATAATGTCGCCAAGGCAAGAAGAAATGAGCAGAATGCTTCAACGATGGTTCAGTAGAGTTAAATGAAATTTACGACTGGCACGAAAAGTGCTTTGAAATAAATATGGCGATATTACATTCACCGAAGGCTACTTTTCTTCCTGTTGAATGTATTGCAGTGGCCCCCATATATAACCTCAGAACTCAAAGGCAATATCACAACCTCGCTGCTAGCAAGCATGCTGTACAACATGATCATCAGTTTTACAGTGCTGCCTCGCCACATTGTCCGCGCTCTCATTACTACTTCAGCGTGTCAGCAGTGGGTGGTTTAGGTTGCCATTTCGTAGGATTTACCCACAACGAGCTGTACTGTGAATGCAATTTTTAGCGAGTATACCACTAAATTCCCTTCCGTTCTCACGAAAAAGTTCCCCTCTCCATTCTCACGGTGCGAGAGACATCCACTTCACGTGCATGTCTCTCGCATCAGGAACAGCACTTCCGAATCGGGAACATCTAATAACACGTCTTTTCGGGCAGGGACACGAGTAATCTCTTCGCCATTGTTGCGTCAGGTTCTGCTTATATCTTACTATGTATCAGAATATGCAGCAGAAGCAACAAAGGAAGCGCATCTCAGTGTGTCCCTTCATAGAAAAAAAAAACAAACACTACACAATGAATCACAGCAGAGAGCAAGGAGTATTTGCTTCAGCGCCGCAACATAAGTTGCATGGATAAAAACGTAAATTGGTTTTCAAGTTCCATATTCCAAAATTAAGGCAGCTTCCCGCTTGTGATGCCACGCCTGAAGGAAGTGTGAAGCTGGGCAGCCTTCTTTTTTCGGCTGCGGTGGCAGCATTTCCGGTGGAGGCGCAAATGTTGTAGGCCCGTGTGCTCAGATTTGGTTGCACGGTAAAGAACCCCGAAATTTCCGGAGCCCTCCACTACGGCGTCTCTCATAATCATATGGTGGTTTTGGGACGTTAAACCATATATATTAATCAAACCTTCTTTCCTTCTCTTCAGCTTTCTTTCTTTCATCGTCTCTTTCTTTCTCCTCTAAGGACGATAGTCTTTCTTGGGGACCTTCGGCGGAAAAATTTTGGTCTGTCTGTCAGTACAGTTGTCTGTCCGTCTTTAACGGTACCTCAAACGGCACCAAACGGCCAACTCCATTCGCAGCGCCCACCAATATTGCTCAAGCTTCAGCGTTCATATTTGTGCGATTGTGAATTGAAAAGCAATCATTGCGCATATCTGAGGCGCCATAACAGCACGTCGATGTTTTGTATATGTGCCTTTATACTAAAGAAGGCACACAAGTAACTTTAAGTACTGTAGCGTTTATCGCGCTGCGCTGACAGTGCAACGCGATGCTCAAAAGGTAAGTGTTTCGAACGATTTGCTACGACGACATGGTGGTGGCACCTGCCCGTCGCTTTGCGTTCTACACCTTATCACCTCCGATACAGGCGCGCATCTCTCTCCGCGAAAACGCACACCTTCGTTTTCGAAGATGACTGCCAGATGGCGCTAGTGTCTAATGTGCCTCGATGCGCTCGTTTGCCTCTGCTACACCCTCGAGGCACTCTCACGCAGCGCCTCCAGAATAAGATTTAGCAATTTTCTTTCGCAGAACATCAAACAAATGTTTTGTTCACTCTCTCCACAAGCAAGAATGTTGTCTTTCAAGGACATTTGCAGTGTAACATGCGAATTCGGGGCCATTTTTTTGCACTTTTCTGTCTCTTTCTTTCTCTATCTTTACTTCTATTTTCTTCTTATTTTATCTTTCTTTCTCTCTCTTTGTATAGATATCTTGCTTCCTCTTTTTTCCAATTTTAATAAGCGTGGTTTTTCCTGCGTTACGTCAAACGACGAAGGCGTATGACAGCCCGGGACCCTATAAAGTGCTCAGCAGCTATTATCATCACTAAGGTGCTCGAAGAACAAAATGAACAAGTCCTCTCTTTGGCGTGAGTGAGCGCTCAATACGTTACGAATGGTTACGATATATATGGTTTTGCCAGCGTTACAAAAAGCAACGACGACTGCATACGGTCACAGCATACAACATAAGTATGAAAAAGCAGCATCCTGAAGTGATCCGCACTAAACAAGAATATTCTTGTACTATATTTCCTATAATATGTAATATTTGTCCGACAAAAGAAGCCAGAGGCTTTACCTTCGTACAGTTCGACATCAGCTGAACTGACACGCTTTCACCGCCAGGGAGGATTCCTTACGATACGATTGCTTGTCATAGTTACTAAAGGCATCGAAAGCTCTGCTGCAATTTCTTAATCTTGTTTAATACCTTTTAAACGAATCACTTCAGAGATGTGAAAAAGAACTCCTTTAAGTTATGAAGGAGCAGTTGTTGAAGCCAAGCATCGGTACGCGACAAATAAACAGAAATACTCATCATCATGCCTCACAGGTGCTATCTTCATCCACATCTTCCTTTTTGTCATGTCCTGCTTCACTCCCAGAACGTGTGCGCCGACTGGGGCAGCGTGGTCGGCCGTAATTTTGATGGTTGTACGAACGAATATCAATAGAGAAACAAAGAGCACAATAAATAAAGAGACAGAAGCAAGGGCAAATAGAGAAATCATCGGCGAAAGGAATTTTGTGACGAGGCGAAACTCGAACCCGCGTTCCCGCAATGCGGAGGCATTAGCTGTAACCAGGTATTTGAGCTGTCTAGGCACGCTAGCAAAGCAGATCGTACCTTAGCATAGTATAGCATAGCCATCTAAAAACGTTAATTATAGCTATCAATGTATTGGGAAAGAGAAGTAATCGAGATAACACATCAGATTGAGGTGGAGAGAACAAAGGAGGGGAGAAAGTAAAGTATCGCATAGTTGATTTGATTGATAAGTGGGATTTCACGTCCCAAAACCACCATATGTTTATGAGAGACGCCGTAGTAGAGGGCTCCGGAAATTTCGACCCCTTGGGGTTCTTTAACGTGCACCCAAATCAGAGCACGCGGGCCTGCAGCATTTTCAACTCCATCGAAAATGCAGCCGCCACCACCGGGATTAGGTCCCGCGACGTGCGGGCCAGCAGCCACTAGAACACGGTGGCGGGGCAAAGCTTTGCATAGAAAGAAAAATCAGATGAGTAGATGAAACGCTCACAAGAAAAAGGGAATGCAAAAAAGAGAAAAGAATGAAAAAAAAACATGAAGTGAAAAGTAGAACGAAACATACATATATAAGAAAGAAACAAAAAGTTATAAACACAGGAAAAATATAAAATAAAAATAGAGAGAAGAGAGAAAAATAAATAATGATATGAAGAGAGAAAGAGGAAAGCAATGAGAAACAAAGAACGCCGTGCAGTTCTGGGTTTCCTCCACAATTGCTTTTTAGTTTTTCAGCTTATCAAGAAAAGAAATCCGTTAAAGTCATAAACAATGACAGTAAGATCAAAAGACCTTACACGAGTTTTTGGGCATTTACGCAAAAAACAACTCAGGCGTCGGAGAATGCTCTTTTTACTTTCTTGCTGTGACTTTGTATTCTTACCCACATGTAAGCACATCACAATTAAAGCTGATTTATGATCTGGCCGCCTTCAGATTTCATTTAACCAGCAAACTTGTTGCGAAAAAAAAAGTGAAACGTATAACTTGCATTTGCGATTCGTAACATTCAGCCTAACACCACACCAGTAAGAAATAAAGAATGCCGCACTTCCCCTCCGTTAGACGTGTCTTCAGTCCTCAAGTATTCATTGCGCTCGAAGCACATGAAAGGACATTGATCAAGGGTTATTAATCAGTGCATAATTTACGGACAGCACTATATGTAGACGGCAAGTGCGCCGTTAATCTAGTGCCATGCATGGAATACGAGCCGGAAGCGTGAGCCTCATTTGCTTTGAAATGAAGAGTCTTTTGACCCCCGTCCAGTTGCCCAAAATGACCACAACTCTCCATGTTCATGCATGCAGGATGCTGTCAATAGCCGAGTCTTTTTAAATCCAGGCCTACAATGTGCTTTCACTGGGAAACATGTACACTTCAACAGAATGGAGAGTAATGAAGACGCGAAGAGGTTTACATGTAGTTTCGATATGCCCTAAGCGTAAAAGGAAGGCATGGAAGTTCAGGTCAATGAGGTGGAGTTCCAAAGTGCATCGCAAGTCTAGACCTTGCGCAACAACTTGGCGGTCCTGGGAGCCTATAAGCGATCGGGGACCTCGCATTCCCGACCCTCGCCCGGGTGATGCCCTCGGTGGGTTCTGACCTTCTGCGCACGACGCATATAAAGGTTGTCTGTCTGTCTGTCTGTCTGTCTGTCTGTCTGTCTGTCTGTCTGTCTGTCTGTCTGTCTGTCTGTCTGTCTGTCTGTCTGTCTGTCTGTCTGTCTGTCTGTCTGTCTGTCTGTCTGTCTGTCTGTCTGTCTGTCTGTTTTGACATGCATTTATGTGCATAAGCAAACTTGTCCGGAGATGTTCACATTTGTCTGCTCTATGCCTAAATTATATGAACTTTGCTAGGTGGAGAGGTAGTTATTAATAAAGAAGGTATAGTCTGATATAAGTCGCGTGCAAAACTTAATACGTACCTAAAATGCAGTGACTTGGTGCATTTGTAAAAACCGAGTGACATAGTATAGCGTCGCCTTGTGCACCATGTCTGCGGGTATCAAATTGTTGCAAGTCTGCATGGTGCAACAGAAAACGAGTGAGATCAAATGCGTGTGTCAAAGCGTCAGAGCGGGGGTACGAAAAGTAAAATGAAGTTTGAAAAGGTAGCGCCCATCATCTTTGAAGAACAAGCTAGCATGCTGATACTACGCTGCGTAGCTGCACTGCAAGTAAACACTCACATACTTGTAATGAACAGCGTAAACACGATATAGCCATAAGTCTGCAATAAACTTTCCAATCAATCATTCAATCAATCAATCAGATGGCATAGAAGCCCATTGTGCAAGAGAGCCAGTGAAGCAAAAGAAAGTTTCAAAATTTTATGAAGAGTGTTGCTGCTTGCGTTTACGTTTAGGGCGCAACATTGTCGGTCAACATCCGTTACCGTGAGTCACGGGAAATAAATGAGCCGAAACAAGACACCACAAGAGAGGAAATAGCTGGGTGGACTTGCCAGCAGCGTATGCAACAGCAACCATAACGCGTTTTTAGAGGCGAAGTAGTTTAATGTCGAGGCTTCTTCATTGCCGTTGGAGTTGGTGTTGTGCACCGTATAGTCACCGCTGATGACGACGGCGACGATGAGGATGACGATGAAGAACAAACGTGGCCTAGACCACACGTTTTTTTTTCGCCATTACGGCACAGCACATGCAATGTGAACCCTAAACACCATGACTACGATGATGGCGCTGATGACGATGTAGGTGATAACGATAATTGATCACGGACATCGACCACAAACGGTGCGATCTCGTAGCATACGATCCATCATACGACCAAAATCGCAGCTTTCGAATAGCCTCAGGAAATCCGCGATGAATTTTCACTACGATGCATTTTGCACGACCGAAAACAACCAAAAACCACGAAGGTCCGAACACATAGCGGAACTTTCATGCTTCAAGAGCATCGAGTTCGAACACTTGATACCTTGTCTCCCATCCTGCGATGTCAACCGGCGAGTCGGGTCGACATGTGCTTGGCAAGAGCATCCGCGTGCGTAAAATGCCTGACCAACAGAATGTATAGCTTCGCATTGCTGTTCCATGCTGACGCATGGAACAACTCTATTCATCTCACCTTTTCGCTTTTTCTTGGAACTTAAATACTCGCTCGAGAAAAAGTTTTTTTCTTTGACTGACAGTGCGCAGAGTGCACGCGAGCAATAATGCAACACTGAGCAATAATGCAACACTGAGCAAAGTAAACGTGGCTCTTAAGTGTGATAAGCAGGCTGATCGATTTCAAAAGGCAGGCTTTCCTATTGGTGTCACCATTGGTTTTTAGGTCATATAAATCAGTGGGCCACTGAGATGAGGTGACCTTTAACGACTTGCGACAAAGTCTGAGTTAACTGCCGCAGCCGGGTCATAAATATCCCCGTTTTACAACTCTAAGTTAGCAGATCGTAGAGCTCTTAAGAAATGACGGCTATCTCCAGAACCCCTGGTGCAGATTCTTCATTTTCTTTAGAACTGGTTCTTTATTCGTTTAAGACTTAAGTTCTTAGTTGGAGGCCGTGACCGGGGTGTCACCAATTTTTCATCCGAGAAAGTTTGGGTGTTTTATTAAGCTTCCCACCCCCTACCACATTCCTTTATTGCATTGAAGGACCAGTCACCAAGCCCCATACCAAATTTTAGTTAGACAGCGAAAGTTGTTGGGTGCCTGATGAGGAACATTTTGCCACAAAAATTGTTTGAATCAGTTCAGCACGAGCGGAAAAAACAGGTTTTCTGATGCGGCGCGAAACGAGGATGAGAGGAGGCGAGCTCGACACCCTTGCTGCTCCTCCTCGTAGCCTTCGCATGCCAAATCTCTTCCCCACTCTCTCCGGCATCTGACTGGTCACGTGCGACTGACGTGCCTTAACAAGTCCGACCCCCGAGCACACGAGCGGCGTTGCTTTGTTGACCAGCGTTATTTTGTGTTCTTCTGCCTTTTCTGTGGGATGGTTTGGAACCACTGGCTTAGACGCGGTAGAATAGATGAGCACAATAAGTGCGCGAAGGCGTAGGAGTGTTCCACGGTGGTCGTCTGCTCCATGCGCTGACCACGGGGACACGAATCCATGCGAAACACTAACACATTAGCCCCGCACCTCGTTGCAATTCGCGGGAGAAAAATGGATAAAAGATGCTCACATTCTTTTATTGCATCTCATTATTTTCCTAGAATTTTATTGATCTTTTCAAGCAACAAATACATAAACTACGCATGCTGTATTAAATAAATTTTGCCATGTCACGTGCCACTGCTTGCAACGTCAGAGCAGAGTCGTCTACGTGGAGGACCAACGTCACTGCATTGCCGTGTACGTAGGGCTGTTCATACGCGCACGCCATGCCTTCATTCTCTGGGCGCGCGCCGACAGAAGGGAGGGGGAGCAGCGTTCATCTTAAAACTTGACCCATTTCCGCGGCGCGTAGCGTTGCAAATTTTGGCAGACGTGATCATGAACGCCTCGTCTACGCACTGCGCTTGTCAGCTCAAAATTGTCCCACCTGGTGAGTGGCTCTTTAACGCGTTTCACGCCTGGTAATGGTATTAACTTTCCAGGACCTCGCTTTGTATATGGGCTTTCTTATGTGATTCTTAAAGAGAAAAAAAGAGAAAAGTGAGCCCCGTAATTGTCTGCATCAGAGTGCGACACCTCAACAGTAGCTCACAAGGGATGGGGGTAAGGAGGGATTAAAAGGATAGGATTAAATATATAGAGATATAGAGGGGGACGGAGAGAGCGTGGCGCAGGGACAGTGACACGCAGAAGCAAGGAGAAGATAGGAAAGATGGACATGGTCGCAGGAGTCCGAGGACGGTGCACTGCTCAGCGAGAGCTCTTGTCGGCGGCAGGAGATGGCGTAGGGTGAGCCAGACGGCCAGAGCTGCGCTGTTGTCAGAGATCGCGGGGGCACTACCGGTCAGCATGAAATCCAGAGAGCGAGTCGATATGAGCAATTAGCATTCAAAGTTACGTAGGAGTGCATGGTGTTCAATTTAAAAGCACAGTGTTCTATAGCTTTTGTCGCTTTGTATTTGCTTACTGTTATTCTAACTATTGGCATAGCACCAGTGGGTGCTTATATTTTTTATTAGTGGCAAAAAATTGAAACGACAGAACTTTGGGTTTATATCATTAGACTCCGGAATGCGCTAAGTTATATGGGTGAGCTTCCACCCATATAATTTCCATGTGAGCTTAAGGAGGTTAAAACAGCATCTAAAGAACTCTGCAAATATTTACCTTGAAGAAATCAATTTTCCTGAAGACTCAAGTTATTTGACGCTTACACGTGTGTGCCAAATGACAAATTTTTCTTGTATTTTTCCAAGGCATGGCTTCAAAATATTCAGATTAGAGATTCAAAGCGAAGAGTTACGCCCAAAGCGATTACACTGTTGGGTTTTACGAGCCATAATCACGATCTGGTTATAAAGCGCTTAGCAGGAAATCACGGTGGATTAATTTTTATAGCTGTCCGTTATTTAACGTGAACCCAAATCTAAAGGCCGCATCGTACTTTCATTTTGCCTGTGCATAAGTGCCGCTGCGTTTGCCAGTATGGAGCCCGCCATCTCAAGCTCAGCTTTGCAGCCCCATAACTGAAAGTTCAGGAACAGCCGCGAGCGCATGGTGGTGTGGTGTTCAAGCACCCTGTCAAAGGCATTTGAGCTACACGGCATCAGCAAAATTACCAAGTGAAGCAAGCAAACGATAGCCAACGCGCCTGAATATTGAACACGCGTGATGGCAGCCTAGATTAAAAACAAACCTTTTACAATTGAATCCTGGCGGAATATAGGACGGAATATGACTCCACCCCGATTACTTTGAAAGTGTCGTTGCATGAAAATGCTGCTTTAGCGGCTCTAATGTCTTGCTGGTCCTCACGAAAGTGCGGATTTGACTCCCGGCATCAGCGTCTGCACTGCGATGGGATAAAATGCAAGGATGACCATATGCTTAAATATCTGGACACGCTAAAAAAACAAGGTGATCAGAATTAGTTCACACCCTTTACTAATGTCATGCTTGATAATGATTTCTCTGTTATGTCACACACACACACACAGCCCCGCCACCGTGGTCTAGTGGCTAAGGTACTCGGCTGCTAACCCGCAGGTCGCGGGTTCGAATCCAGGCTGCGGTGGCTGCAATTTCGATGGAGGCGGAAATGTAGGCCCGTGTGCTCAGATTTGGGCGCACAATAAAGAACCACAGGTGGTCGAAATTTCCGGAGCCCTCCACTACGGCGTCTCTCATAATCATATGGTGGTTTTGGGACGTTAAACCCCAAATATCAATCAATCAACACACACACAAAACCAAAAATTCATTTTAAAATGGTTTCTAGTCATGTAGCTTTTATTATGATAGTGTTTCTCTTCAAAGAAGCGCATGCACTAGCCTCACAACATCCATTCGCTTCCATGTAAAGATGAAACACTCAAGGTTAGTCACTCCATCATTTTTCGTCCTGTTGGCCCTGATAACATGTTGCTGCTATAGCGTGCTGGTCCCCATTAGCGCGAAAGAAAAAAAAAAAGAACAGCGTTTTATCAAGCCACTGCTCAGCCATAGTTTCAAAATGATTCTTTTTCTTTTTGAAGCGGGTGAGATATCAAACGTTGTTTGCTTGCTATCAGGGTTTGAAAAAGCTTAGTCTTCCAAAACAAAGAGAGGAACGAAGAATGCAGATAAGGGCAACTGGGCGTTTTGCAATAGCAGTTCTTATAAAACACGCGAGCCGAACAGAAATTTAGGAAGAAACAGAAGCTTAAGAAGAGCATCAAAAGCTGCGAAAAGCGTGAAGTCAGTGATCGCTGGGGTTAATCGGTGAGCATAGGCGTCTTTGAATGCAATGCGTGAGGCGTTAGCTTGCTCTCACTGAGTGGGAGCTTCAATAAGGCAAGACTCAAGAGTCACGCAACGTAAACTTTTGTGAAACAGCTCGATTTACGTGTGATTACTAAAAAGATTTAATGCTTGTAAGTTATGTCGGTATTGCAACGTGTGAGTGCGATAATAGCAAGGCTTGTCATTTAGCGCACGTGAGAAAAAAATATGAGGTCGTGTAAACACTCTTCCAGCGATAAAGGCAGAGGGGAACGAAACAAGCGAACTTTGCACATCCTACGCAAACGTTGTTTCTTGGGACCCCTTATTATCTCTTTCTGCTCTTCGCTATCTTGCGCGTTAATCGGCACATACGCCAAAAAAAAGCAGATTGTGATGGTGTGTGGTGTAAAAAGGAAAGTAACAAATTAAGCGAGGCACTTCCATTAGTCTCCACCAGATTGCTTTGACATTATCAGAAACACAACGTTGGTTAACATTAAGCTGGAAATAAATGATGATTATAAATCGGATGAAACAAGTAGAATTCATGCAGTCATTGTGTATTGAGAGAGAGAATAAATTGAGAGAAAGGCAGAAAGATAAACCAGAATTGTAGTATTTGGTTTGCTACCCTGAACTAAGGGGAGGGGAATGAGGAAAAATATGAGAAGAAAAGCGAAGAGAAATGTAGACAAGCGAAAACAATCACGAACGATCGACCCGAAGGGAAGCCCCATGGGATGCGAAGCACCATGCGGTGTGCTCGGCGTTAGCCCAGTTGAAACGGTCGTTGAGGCGGGTGCTGGAAAAACGGTTCGATCCGGAACTCGGTGTAGCGTTCACTCGAATAAACATTTGTTTGAAACGCAAAGTAACGGGAGGCGGGTTGAGCTTCGTGTAATTTCGACTGCCTATGGTTCTTTAACGTGCAATGCTCAGAAGAGGATCGAACTGAAAATGATTCCTCCCGGCGCGAATCACCGCGATTCTTCAGTGTTTTCATCGTCGCTTGTGGACGCTGATGACGGTGGCAAAGGCATGCCTATACACGTGCGCACCGAGCAGATGAAATGTCAACTCAAAACTCGCGTCACCTTTTCGTGTGGCCGCTTGATCAGATAGGGCAGGACGGCGCGATGCGACCGCTCGGCAGCTTTGAAAATTCGCGGGCTTCGCACCCGTTTTGAATTGGGTTATATGGTCATACGAATCGATATCACATATATTAATTCGTCTCTCAGCTGCATTAATAGTACTGGATCGTTACTAGCGAGTTGTTCACTGTGCATTGACGCAAAAAAAAAAAGAACGCGACATGCGTCAAGTTGATGTCACTGCTCATATAACTTCATCCTACTGCGTATTGCAGTGGAGCATTCCTTTGCGACAGACACTATATGTATACGCTGTTAGACAACCATTCGACGTGTTGCGTTGCAGGATTAAGCAGAAAAAGTATTATTTTTCTAAGTTCGAAACGAATACAACATCGAAAAAAAAAAGAAGCTGGGCATGCATTTCTTGGGTCTAATATTTGACACTTTTTTATTCAAGACGTCAAGCTGACTAATCCCAAACCGATTATAAAGTTATGACACGTTAATTACTGTAATTACTGAAGTTTACTCAAAACAACGCATGTTTTTATTGTCGTTCTTGGAACATAGTATTATGTTTGGAATGTGTGAATTTTTTGCATTTGCCAATAGTGCGTGATAATTCACTCCTGAAGAGGACATACAGAGTGAAACAACAAAAAATTTAGTTAGGATGATTGAGTCATTGTTTGAAATATTTGTATGCCTGTTACACATGGTGTTATGAAGCCAACAAGTCCTAACCTAAGCCACCATTTCCAAGTGAGACCATACAAACAAAAATATAAGAATCGCGAAATCCCTATTTCTAGTGTTTCACGTGTTGTGTGGTGCACCGAACAACTCAGATTTGGGGACGTACCAAGATGAAGGAACAAGTATTTGAAACAACATTCCATTTTGCTTCTATGATCATTGGGGCACAATAATTTAGATACTTTATAAAAAGGCACAGATTATGAGAATACGAACAATTGTTTCATATCCCGCTTTCAAAAACAGTAAGTACAAAGTTTCAGATCACTCGCGCCGCTTAATTACCATACGTGAAATATTTAGCGGGAGTAAGACATGTCATCTGTGGTGGCGGAAACGTTCTCATAATTACTCGCATCATCAGCCCTCACCCGAAGTGCAAAGCTTTACGTTCGCGTTCTTTTAAACTTATTCCTTGAGGCCTGCGTTCTTTACATCGGCTTTCTCCTAATTGAAATTGCCCTTAACACGCTCAAGAGGTGGCCTCTTTTTCCTGCACATTTTTCGCTCCGGCGATACAGTCGTCGCACACACATCCACATTCATTTGCATCAGTTCAAAATATGTTCTTGTTAAGTTACAATGATATCATTAGGATTAGAGTGTGGCTCCCTTGATAGCTTGATCATCAAAAAGAGAGTGCCAAAAATTGTTGCCATCATCTGCAGAAACTTCCCCAGCCGACCTACCCCTAGAACTCCACCAACCAAGTTTTTTTCTAATGCAATCTAATTGAGTAAGTTCATGAAATGCTTACAATTACTTCGTCACCACATATAACGTGTATACGATTAGAAACGTTAGTTTTAACACTTTTGCATTCAGTATGCCAATTAACCACTTTACGTGGTTTGTAGTTACGCCGTCTTGTGTAGATTATCACAGATGATTTGTGCCTGCCAGCCAAGATATTACGCATGTCCATCAGATAAGCTAGTTTGCGAGCATCTACGCTTTTACAAAAATTTTTTCCACGTGTTTCATGCTAGAATTCACCAAGACTTCCCCAACATTATTTTCATCGCGGATGTGGCATCGGTAAAATGCACACGAACGGGTTACAAAGAAGAACCAGAAAAATCTTTTTACTGAGTCAGATGAACTGCGAGTTGAACCTAAAACTTCCCGGTCTACGACGGTGAGTGCTGCAGTGAAGCACAGCTTCACCACAATCACGAGTAGAGAGAGGGAGTGCTTCAGGAGTTTCAGCGCAACGGAGAGATGTAAGCGGGAGACGGAACGCCTTTCCATGTTGACGGCTAAGGCTACGCGCTCTATCTCGCGTTCTTGAAGTGTCATGTTGTATGCGCATGAGCACAATCGTAGGTTACTGTATTTGTGTGGAGCGAGCAGCTTCGCATTTCTCCGTACCAGCGAGGACTCTTCACATAAGTGGACATCGACTACAAGTGTTTGCGCCGGTAGACTTTATTGTTGCGCGGGATTAAACATACGCTGTGTCCAGGCGTACGTTAGCTACTCCCGCTACCACAATGTTCAGTCATCATCTTTGACGTTTGTCGTAGATGTCGAACTTCGCGTAGACGGTGCTATAGCTACCAAACACCAATATATCTATTGCAAGCTCTCACACCAATGTACAATAAGCAATCAAGTCTACTCCTGTTAAAGCATGATTCACTTTTGTATTATACCAATTCCTATGACGAAGGGATCAGTCTTAATTTTTTACCTGCCAGGGAGTGAATGTGCCTTATCGGAAAGAAATGAACATTTGCAAATCGTAACGCATACTAAGTGAATAGGCACCTCCTTGGAAAATGCTTTTGAGCTTTAACTTAAATAGTACAACTTTCGAGCTTACCTACCAGTGGACGTATGGAACATTGCTATATTTGCAATGGTATGCAAATAAAGCATCAAGTCATTGCTTAACATCATTCGACAGGTTCTCCAAAGCAGCCTCTGATGTTACTGGGCCTGTAGAATAAGAAGCGCCAGCATGATATTTTCACAAAAGAAAGCCAACATATCTAGACAACTGACACTTATACTGATGTTTTCAAGTGACGTCGTGTTAGCTGAAAACATAGCCAATTGGAGACCCCCGTTTTGTAATTAGACGACGCTTGAAGTTTTATACAATTTACTAACCATTGTTAACGGCATCCATCATTGCCACCCTCCAAATCTTACACTTGAGCGAAACAGGATACCTCATTTCGTATGCGTTTCTCAAAAGCAAGCAACTGATCTACCTTTATCTGGGTTATGATACAAAGACCACATTTGCCTTTCATGATGTAAACAGGAAGGCCAACTGGCAAGACAGCGTATCGCACAGCCCTTATCAGAAGCTTCGCTAGTGAAGGAGTGATACAAAGCTTACGAGAAGCCATTAAGCCACATCAATCACGTGGATCATGTGGCAAGGGCTCATGATTCTTGACGCTCTGCGGGCAGCTTTGATAGACGTGTGCTCTTACGAAGCTCTTGATATCGCTTGATGTTACATATATTACACCAGCACAAGTCCTTCTTCATCAGCGTTTTCGTTGTGTTGTCATCAACACTGCAGAGTGACAAAAAGATCACAGCATATCCACGAGATGAATGATGACTAGTAGAGCGAAGGTCTCCACAGGGAGGTTAATCGCACTAGCCCATCATCAAACAAAGACGTAACAATCACGATGTGTAGTGTACAAATAAACCTTTTTGTCGACCGACCAACAGACAGACAGACAGACAGACAGACAGACAGACAGACAGACAGACAGACAGACAGACAGACAGACAGACAGGCAGGCAGGCAGGCAGGCAGGCAGGCAGGCAGGCAGGCAGGCAGGCAGGCAGGCAGGCAGGCAGAAGAACGAATGGTCGGTGTAGACGGACGTATGGACGGAGGGACGGATGCACGAATGAGTGCACAGACGGATGCACGGACGCATGAACTGACGGATGGATGGACGGATGGGTGGATGGACGCACTGAAATGCGGACAGACTGACGGGCGCTTCGCCGCACTAATCATTATTAACTCCGTGGATATGCAGCATCTGCAAGCCATTCTGACCGCAATGGACATTATAGCGAAGAGTTAACACAATTCAATGGGTTTGCGAAGTCTGGTTCTTGTATCAATCCTAAATCGCAGAAATCACCGTCGTAGATGCCGGACGACCATTCACTCATTTTTGTTGACGTGAACCACGTTCGACAGCGAGCAAATGAGAGAGTTGGGAGCTAGAGTTTGATGAGGCACTCTCTTCACGTGATGTCAGACTTGTGTTCACACGCCACTTGGAAGCCTACTTTCGATACCAAAACCGAAAATGATTTTTAGGGTTGTAGTGTGAAAAGTATATTCAATGCATTCCCAAGCACAATGATATTGTTTTGGGGGTCTCGTCATCCATGTTTTCAAAAATATTTAGATTTCGTGTCTGTACTCCTTTAAGAAAAAATCATTCGCATACACTCATACACATAAAGGCAATACAAGCCCGACAAAACGCAAACAATAATTTTTGAGGTTCTATGTCCCAAAATCCCAATAGAGTTATGAAACACTCCGTAATAGAGGACGCCGGAAATTTTGAACATCTGGCGTTCTTTAACATGCAGTAGACATCATGGAATATATGGGTCTCCATCCGAATTCCATCACCTTGGCCGGGATAGAACCTGAAATATCCGGGCCAGCCGCCAAGCATCATGATGCCTGTACACCAGCATGCCAGCAGATAGACTGAACATGCTTATGGTTATCTCACTCTGTTCTTCATTGCTGACGGTTCCTCACGGAGGCACGACGCCGTTGTAAGAATGGTGTGTAGCACATGTATGCCACGACCGATTCCCGAGAGAGAATTTCGAAAATCAAGAAGAATCAGCTGGTAATATGTCAACATGAAATAAAAATGCAATTTCAACTTTTCACGCCGGCTTCGCCCACTTCTTTTTTCGTGCATTCTGCTGCAGCCTACAGGCCACATTATACTACGTTCACAGTGTGTCACGGGAGCAAGATACTACCACACAGCAAAGCTACAGGCTAGCAGCCAATGAACAAAGCGTCACTCATGTAGCCGGCACAAAAAAAGAGAGAAAGTTAGAGCAAATCAAAGAAGGAAAAAATAAGATCGTATACGCTAAGCCTTATTTGATTTGCCAAAGAATATCTCAGCGCACCGAGTACAGTCCCGTTAGTCGCTTTCGCACACCAAGTATATCTCATGACCACTTTAATGTTTTCGTACTGTACACTTGACTTTAAACACTCTGCGTTAGCTGCCTAAACAGTTTACACTGCTTTTAGATAGATGGCAGTTGTTATTTGTCATATATTATTTGTCTGATACCCCCGGATATGGTATCCTGGTGTATCACCTTGCTTGCTACCACAAACCATATGAAATTAATGATCTCATATACACAAACAATTTGTTAACATCACATAACAGACATATCCATACAAAAGCCATTCATATTGTTTAATTCTCGTATGTGCTCTTGAAGAAAACTGACAGCGCTTTCATGTTGCTTATCGCACGGGTACTTCTCTTGCTGCGGGTCGAGGAGGTGTTCCAGATCCAAACTTACTGCTTTATGAGTATCATAAGGTGATTTATTACGCATAGCCTTCGGCTGACGTTGAAGACAAATACGGTAATCTCATGTACTTTCACGCCTTGTAAAAAGAGAGAAAAAAAGAAATTGCGAGAGCAAAGAGAAAGAGCCAAGAACTAAGACCAGAGCAGCAGCAGCAGCAGCAGCAGCAGCAGCAGCAACAGCAGCATCAACACAGGAGCACTGCCCTCAGGCAGTCGCGCTTCTCGCTCTCACACAAATTGCTGTTATAAAAAACTCCCTTGAAGCAATGCAGAACAAAAGTAGATTGTAGTATAAAGGAACAAGGTAACATAAAGCACGCAGCTGGTATTAAAAGTGGAGACCAGAGGCAGACGTGCACAGCCGGGAGACCGGAGATGTACCTTTCTTATCGGGAGCTGTTCTTCGGAAAAGCCTCAAGGCATACGCGGTATTGCGATGAGAATGAGACGGCACTAAATGCAGGCGACGTTGTTTACTTGTCAAGACGGCTTTTTCCTACATCGTGGGCTTTCGTTGGCAAGTGGCTCGCACATAACAGCTGGGGCTTTACTGTCACCGGCGAACACGATAAGGTGCATCATGCCTTATGCCTGTGGCCTACAGAGAGACATCAGCTTCGGGTCAACAATCCTTTACCGGAAGAACAAGTGGAGAAGGCATTGAACTTGCCAGTTGTGATGAATTCATCAGAATACAGGGTATTATATGGTCAACTAAACATGTTATTCCATTATTGTTCCTGCATTTCAAACTATAGGCCATAGTGGATGAAAGTTAAAGAACTGCCGCGAACTAGCATAAATAAAATGATATCATGAATCATTACCAATTTTGGTAAAAAAAAATATAGGTGCAATGAGGTGATCGTGCTTAATTCCACACATCGGCAACTCCGCTCATGTCAATCAATCAAGTGGAGTGAAATATTGGTTGATATGTGCGGTTTAACGTCCCAAAACTACCATATATATGATTATGAGAGACGCCGTAGTGAAGGGCTCCGGAAATTCCAACCACTTGGGGTTCTTCAGCGTGCACCAAAATCTGAGCACACGGGCCTACAGCATTTTCGCCTCTATTGAAAATGGAGCTGGGATTCAATCCCGCAACCTACGGGTCAGCAGTCGAGTACCTTAGCCACTTAACCACCGCGGTGGGGCGACTATTCTTAATTAAGGACTGCCCTTAAAGTAAAAATAACTTACGAGGCTGCAATTATTTATGCGTTGGGTTTACGAGATAACGTGAGAAAGTTTTCTTTTTCGTGATATTCAAATATTCACACCGTCCTGGTTTTTTTTTTTTTGTGGGATCAGCAATGCATGGGGACCTCCATAAGAGCTTGTTGTTGGGCGAGTTGGCGTTTACATCACGCAGTTATTTTAGCGCTACAAAATATGGACACACGTGAGAAACCAATGGTATGCAGGCGCCTGTCTGTCTCCTGTCTCTTAAACGTGCACGTCTTTTGTACAGCTAAAATCACCATGCCATGAGGAACTTGCAAGATACTAAACAGAAACAGTGTCCCTCAAGCAACTGGCCAATGCATCCCTTAGATCACAGGTCACGTTCCTTGTTTGTGCGTGCACTGATGTCAGCTGTTCCCGTTATTTAAAGTTGGAGAAAATGGCATGCCCCTTGTTAGCAGCCCCTAAAATCTTTTGAGTCATGTGACCCCACTTTTGTGCGCAATGGAAACGCATTTTTCGTTTTTTACCTTGCCCCCCTCTGTATTCATTTTCTTCAACCATATTTCACCAGCGCACGGTAAGGTTGCCAGTTGAAAACTACCTTCTGAAAAACCATGCTATTTTATTTGACTGATATGTGGAGTTTAACGTCCCAAAACCACCATATGAATATAATACACGCAGTAAAGAAGGGCTCCGGAAATTTCGACCATCTGAGGTTCTTTAACATGCACCCAAATCTAAGCGCATGGGTCTAGAACATTTTCGTTTGTATTGAAAATGCAGCCGCATCAGCCGGGATTTGATACCCCGACTTGCGGGTCAGCAGCTGAGTACCTTAGCCACTAGACCACTGCGGCGGGGTACCATGCTTATTTAGCTCTCGCTCTATCTTGGTCTGTACCAAAGGGTCCGGAATATTAAAAAACTACTCAATACTTTCCGCCAACAGACTATGATGGGAAGACCCTGCTGACGAGACGAGACGCCAGTGGCGAGCCAAAGCTGGTAACATATCATTATAAGAAGCGGAGGGTCATTGTTTTCCCAGAACACAGAAAACATTAGTGTAAATATAATGGGTCATCCTCAAATAAAGCATTTTTTCCTCCTCTCTCCAATAGGACTTACCACTAAGCTATTTTGGCGCATCGAACATGTCAGATAACGAATGGTGACGTCATTGCTTCATAGTATATCCACGTACCCTCATTATGGTATGCCTGCCAAAAAAGTACTCTCACAGGCTAATTAAACACCTACGCAAGACAAGAGGCCGGCGATACAACAAGAAAGATGAATATGTGCAGTTCTTTTTTAAATTCTGCTCTAGGTTTTTGGGACACTTTAGCAAGAAGGCTAATTAGAGTATGCACATTATGGAAAATATACCGATGAATGTCTCTGTCCTTTTGGGCATGTTTTATGACATCGTGAGTATTTAAATTAACACAGACACAAATAACAGGTGTTTTGAAGCAGATAAAGAGTAAAGCAGTGCATTATAAACTAAAACATTTATTATTTACTTTTCGTGACTTCTTCACTTGTTTAACGCAGCAACGACGTCGAGGGCAGCTTCTAAGGCCAGAAGAGCCTGCTTCTGCTATTAATAGACTTAAGCTTAACTGAAGAAGCGATTCACACGTCACCTGTTGGAATTTCAAGCCTGCTGCAAGAGGATAAGACGTCTAGAAGTGTTAACGCGTGTTTCATTATTTTAAGGCTGCATTGTCTTACTGTGAAGAAAGGGTGCAATGACTTCGTTATATGTGGACGGCTGTACCTCCTAAAAAATAATCGCGGCCCGTAGGCAGAGCTTTAATTTATATGCAGCAACTTATAAGTGTAAAAGATGAACCAAAAATAATAATAAAGTAGCACTACGTGCAATATAATTAGTCTTCAACGCTATCAGCTCTTCACTATCAAATGCTCCGGAAAGGAAGCCTCGTGTTACGATTATTTTTATCCAGCTACTTTGCTGATCTGGCACTGAAGTCTTAACCAGTAAGGCTTGCGCGTATGAGTCATGGGAAGTTTAGGAAAACACTTTCTGTTGAGTGCGGTACCCGATGCTGGGGTGGTATGCAGGGTATTTTGCATTGATTACACAACACATCCTCCATAGCTGTGTGTTGAAATATTAAAGCGAAAGTCTTCAATGGCTCATAAAACACGAAAATTATACCGGCGTGCCCCACCGGCGGTAGCCGAAAGTGCTTCTACCCATTCATATACAATATCTTTGTGTGCTGAAAGGAACATAGATGGTGCATTCGTTAATTTTTTTTCCTCCATAGCTGGTGCCACTTGATGTGGCGGGAGCTGTGTCACCGTTATCCGGTACTATCCGGTACTTCTGTGTTAGCGCAAATACGGACAAACGCAAAAACGCTATTTCATGGACGACGGTGGCTCCCTCGTGTACTCGTCATGCTTCGTGACGCCGCTCTAGTTATGAAACCTTACGAATAAGTCACACACACACACACACACACACACACAAACACACACACACACACAAACACACACACAAGAATGCAAAGACAATAGGAAGTTAGTAGGAACTGCCACCTGAGGGGTTCAGCGCCTGTCTACTCTTCCGGCATAAGGGAATAACCCGAGAATTATCAATGTCTAGGAGGTGTGTTTACTGTGAAATATCAGAAAAGACGGATATTTTTCTTTGAATATGGGGTACTTCTGGTAATTTTATCTCTCAAACATTTATATTGTTGCTTTGCTGATAGAACCCATATATATAAGAATAACTTCGGTTGCCGCAAGGTTATAAACATGAAAGTAGATGCATTATGCTTTGAAAAAGACGGGGCTTCCGTCAAAACGTCGGCCGAATAAACAGTTGTTATGTGAAAGCGCATGTACTTTCATATACATACATACATATACATACATACATACATACATACATATATAAATATAAACATACATACATATATATATAAATATATATAAATATAAACATACATACATATATATATATATATATATATATATATATATATATATATATATATATATATATATATATATATATATATATATATATACGCGTGAATTTAGGGCCACTTGCACTGCTTGCTTGTTGATTTCTAAAGCTTCAGCGCTGAAGTGCCTGGTGCAAGTGGCCTTTCGTAAAGTTTGGAGCGTAAGTGCGTTCTATTTGAAAACTCTTTATACAAACTGCCATTCTAAATTGTGGTGAATATTTATTGACAAAACAAACGAGTGAAAACTGTCAAGCTCCAACTTTGTCTCACATCTGCAAACTTCATAAGGGCTCGAGTACCTATTAAAAGCAAAGCAATCGTTAGTCAAACCTTCACCAGTGCATGCGTTGTAAAGCTGAGAACGTGGCCTTACGTAGTGGTGAGCGTTAGGCTCAATACGTAGGGGGAGGGCTTCGCTACGCTTAGAGAGACCCGGAGGATCAGTGCACGTAACTGAATGTAGTAACCAACGGGAGTTTACACCACTCTGTGCTTACTTCGCTTCCCAATTCCGTGGAAGAGGTGACCGAGCTTGTCGCAGTCTTGCAGAGCAAAACGAATCCACCAACGTCACTGGCATCGGCGGTTTTTTCTGCTCTTCATGCAATACAAGACAGCGACTTGCCAGCAAAATAAGCAGAGCTGCTTTTTCTCGCTTCCTGCGTAAGAGAATCATCGAAGTCTAGACCACCGGATTGCCTTTGATTGCCTTGACACAGATTGCCTTTTTCAGAGACATTGACGTTTGGTGTGGACTCTCAGGAGTAACAATATACACTAGAAAGAACTCTGGCACTAGTGTTTATGGGAGCTGCAGTGCACGACGCTTCAGCGAGCATGAGAATGATAGGTAGTACACGGATTAGTCTAATCTTCACACTTCTGGCTCTGTGTGTGTTCATGTGGCTTGGAGCTGTTTACTAACAAAACAAAAATTGGCAAATGTTCAGCGGTCGCGCTTCACCACCGTATACCTTTAGGCCTATCATTTTGAATTGGGTGACGAAGTTCAAAACGGTTCGTTCTTCTTTTTTTGGAAACGGCACTAGAACACAGCAATAAATGAAGTCGCAAGTGTGATTCGCCACCCGCAAGTAAGAAGACTAGGTGAATCCGTGTACTACCCATCATTCCCATGGTCGCTGAACGAGCACAGCTCCAGAGCCCCCTCCAGTTAATTTTGGGCAAACTCTATGAGCAGAGTGACGTGACCCAGCATGCAGCTCGTCAATTGGTCTAAACCAGGTCTGAAGAAGCAGTAATTAAGTTAACATCGCCAAGCGCCAATTTGTCGTCACTGCGCGTGAAAGGAGGTTGGTCAGGCGTATACGAAACGTGCGCGAGCTTGTTCGGGGAGTGTAAAGAAAAGGTCGTAGCCTGTTGACTATCCCTTTGAATTTATATGCGGTGGAAGTTAGACTTTTCATTGGCTAAGTGTCTTTGTATGTGCACATCGATAAAAACTGGATCTCATAGTCGTGTTTTTGACTGAAAAACTGCATCTACGGAATGCGTCTTCCCTCTCTAAGAGACAACAAAAGCCGTCTCGAATCCCGGTAAGAATTGAAAAAAACATTTAAGCAAAAAGTTAGACAGTGCCTTTAAGTGTCTCTTCGAGATACTGAATTCCAGGGTCTGCACTGACCTGACACGCATGTCACAGCTCTTCTCCATATGTGCGCCTTATAGTGTGCGGGTGCGGGGCTTGTCCGTGAGGAAGAATGCCGATTCTTTTTTCTTGCGCCAGGCTTGTCAGAAAGGGCATTTGTTCTAGCCCACCAGCGAGAACGAAGTGTACTCATCGATGTTGGCATACGAAACTGGCCATGTTCTGGGTGGCCCCTCAGATGTTTCTTTTCAGAGCTCGATAGTTCATTAAGGCACCACTGCCTTATGTTGAAATTTTGAAGGTGACAAGTATGTTAATAATTTTTGGCGAAGAGATTCCGTTTTTATACGATAACATTTATTTATTTATTTATTTATTTATTTATTTATTTATTTATTTATTTATTATTTTTGGATAGTTTTGCTGGCCCCCACCATTATGTGAACAATTTAACAGCACCCACGAGAAAGGGTGCCGATGAGCACTTTCTCAGAACAAATAAGATTACGAGAAAAGTAAGCAACGGCTCCCATTACACTTATTCGGAAGTTGAGGTACTCGTAATTTTCTCATGCTTCTAGCAAAATGGGACGTGTCATTATCAGGCTCTGTGCTTTCTTCAACTATTGCGATTTCAAATAATTGCTCGTGCGTTAGGCAAATAGCCAAGCTAAGTTCGTGGTGAAATTTTGCATGATGTGTAGTGTTGGTTTTAACCTTTACCCCTTTGTTAAGAATACATAGCTGAAATAAAAGGTTATACTGAAATTATTCAAAAGCAAACGTAGAGAATGCTGTAATGAAATCTATTTTTGAACAATCAGGATGTGTGACAAAGAAACACGCACAAAAAATTGAATGCGCAGAAGGAAAAAAAGGTGTCATTGCCAAAAAAATTAGTTTCAAGTTTGGTCTCTTTCCTTCCTCTTTGGAGCATCTACAGTATCAGCATTTCTTGTCATTGTGGGTGGATTATGCATGCTCTAATAAACACAGGCAAAGATTGAATCTGCCACTTATATCCACATGGTTGCGTGAATCCTTTTACAAATAACTGTCCGTGGAAGTATAGTATTCTGCAGGACAAATAAAAAAGAAAAGAAACATTGGCGAGATCGTACGAACTGAAGATGTCAAATGCCACAACAAAGAGAACATATTTTTTTATTTTATGAAACTGTTGCATTCGCCTTATGGCTCGTACATGAAACCATCAATCTCGTTGGCTGAGCATGCATGAAACTTGCATGCAGGGCGACAAGCGAAAGAATGACATTTAGGGGCCATTAGGCAGAGCCTGAGAGGCCATAAAGGGCGTTAAGTGAATGTCTACGCGTTCGGGCTATTGTCGCTGAAACGTCGTAAAGCTAGGCTATCCAGAGGCACGCGTGCACGCAAGCGAAAGGTCAAAGTTCTGCAGTGACGTAACGGTTCAGCGATAGTTACAAGCAGTGCCGACAAGTTTTTGTATTTTTGGTAACCTTGTCACCATAAATCAGCTAGGATGGTATAGAATAGCGGAACTAAAACTTTCATCAAGACTTGACTGAAAATTAAATTAGATTGATTGATTTGATTGATGATCGTTATGTGGGGTTAAACGTCCCAAAACAAGAAATTAAATTAGAGTAGTCAAGCCCATTTTTTTTCCGCCATCCTTATCATGCCTTGAGGACGCCTGAATACAAACTAAGCATAAGAAAAGGAAGTGTTCTTGCTGCCTCAGTCAAGGCTCTTGAACTACGCCACCAAAATCTGTTGTTGTTTTGAGTTCATTACAAATTTCAGTGTAAAACGTTTTTAATCATCTCTTGTCTGCCTAAGAATACTCCAGATGTGCTAGTTCATTGCATTACCGGGCCCACCAAGATGCGTAATACTATACTAGTGGCAACTATAGCAATTACACGCCACGCACTTGTACACGTTACATAATATGCTACTAGTAGAATGACGGAGCCCTTATATCACGTGCATTTTAAATCGGTCCACTGAGTGTCATCACGTTTTGGCCAACAAAATTTATGGCGCGTGCCGTGCGCGTGCCTTCTCGAGGCAAGCGCGCATGAACAGACTACGTACCCGGAAAGGGCCCATTCTACAGAAAATGATGGCGGAGTTAAACGCGTTTTCTCTTGTCACTCTTTTTTTCGCCATGCCAGCCACACTGCATTCCTCGGCTTGTCTTCCACTTCTAGGAGTGCCCTCTTTGTGCAAAGATCCAACAAGAGGTTTTGAAGAAGCGCTTGCACTTCCTAGCAAAGTCCTCCACTTGTTAGGAGTAAACAGGCTCTTGTTCGCCCACTGACAGCGTTTGTTGCTTGCGACGTCACCTAATCAGACCGGCGGCGTCACGCTGGGCATCGCGGACAGCCGACAGGCACACAGAGGAGCACGCGAGCGTCTGTGAGTGGCTGAAGTGGTGATCTCTCGCCCTAACTTTTTGAGCAGTTGTTGATCCATCGAGTCACCGGGGTGTTTCCAGTGTTAACAAGAAGAGCGCTGACGCCACATCTTCATGGGAGAAGAAACGTATGGGCAGCGCAGGGCTGTTTCTAAGACGCGAATGCTGGTTGGCTTCGAAGGAATAAGCCTAATTGTTCTGCATAAGACTCGCTGTTTCGAGCCTGGGCTGAGTTCACTTTACGTTTACGTTTACGTTTACGTTTCCATCCATCCATCCATCCATCCATCCATCCATCCATCCATCCATCCATCTGGCCGCCTACGAAATTAAGCTCTCCTGGCCGTTTCCATTATGATATCGATACCAAACTTGGTATGGCATAGCATGACTGTATGAAGAACATATTTGACTAGTCTTAACATGAAAATTATTATATGTGTGTCATGAATGTCACAATATACATTTCATGGTCCTGTAGCTATTACGGTGGTTCGTACACATGACATGTTGCAAAACTGGCATGGTATGGCATTATTGCATGGCGAACACAAGTGTCAGACCCTAACATGAAAATCATGACATGCGTGTCATGTAACAACATGACTACATGCCACGCTCATGATGCGCTTGCGGCCGTTTCGCTAGCGTCACGTATACCAATTTTGGTATTACAGTACGTGAATGGGTGACTGAGGTATGTGACTGGTGCAAACATGTTATTCCTAAGATGCATGTCATGTAATAACTTGACTACATGCCACGCTCATGATGCGCTCGTGGCCGTTTCGCTAGCTTCACATGTACCAAACTCGGTATTACGCGACGCGAACGGACGACATGGGTAAATGACACATTCAAACATGATACTCACAGCATGTTTTTCATGTAACAACATGACCACATGCCACACTAATGATGCGCTCACGGCCGTTTCGCTGGCTTCACATATGCGAAATTCGGTATTACGTGACGCCAATGGATGACGAAGGTATGTGACTGGTGCAAACTTGAATGAGATGCGTGTCATGCGAGAGCATGACTACATGCCATAGTGAAGACCCGAATACATTTCGACTTGACGTGGTGCGCGTGCTCGCCGGCGTTCATTTCGTCGCGTCACGCCAGCATTTCCACGCCAGGCGCCGGCCTTGCCATATACGCGCAGGCGCACGCCGTGCTGCGTTGCTTTGACGCATGCGCGTTTCAGCGCGTCCGGCGTCCCACCGTCATGAAAAGAGGGAGACGCAGTGTTCTCTCGGTAGCGCATTGGCACGAAATGCAGCACGTCGCATTTCGCACTGGTTGCCGTCGGGTCACGCCTGGCGTCAGACTATAGAGTGCTCACATTTTGCTAACGTAGCATCGCTGTACCCACAGAGTTTCCTAAATATAACTAGAGGGGACTTTGTCGCAGTGATCATTCAGCGACCATGAGAATCATGGGTAGTACAAACATTTGTCTAGTTTTCATACTTGCAAGTGGCGAATCCTACTTGCGCCTTCATGTATTACTGTGTTCCGGTTTTGTTTTGATTAATAGAACGAACTCTTTCGAACTTCATGACCCCATTCGGAAAGGTAGGTCTAAAAGAATAAGGTGGCGAAGTGCAACAGCTGAACATTTGCTGATTTTTGTTTCATGAGCAAACAGCTCCAAGCCACACCAACACACACGGAGCCAACAGCAGGCCAGAAGTACGACGATTAGAAAAATGTGTGTACTACCCATCATTCCCATGCTCGCTGAAGCACTGTGCGTTGCAGCTCCTATAGACACTAGCGCCAGAGTTCTCTCTAGTGTAAATTAGGAAACTCTATGGCTGTGCCTAGCGTGAGCGCGTCAACGCTACATTAGAGTATATTGGGCCTTTCTTGATGCACTCGCGGCCGTTTTTCTAGCTCCACATATAGTAAACTTGGTATCGCGTGACGTGAATAGATGATGAAGGTAAACGACACGTCCAAACATGATAATCATGACACGGAAGTCATGCGCGGCTCATTTACCTGCACTTGATTTTAAAGTGACATTTCAACAATTTTCATTCGTGCTTCGCATATCATCGATTCCCACTGTACGTGTGATTTGCCAGTTTTTTATTATTATTATGAAAGCAGTACGAGCTCACATTTTGTTCCAGCTACCAGAATAGATATTCACATCATATCTACATCATATCATACTAAAGTGCTTTTTTTTATCGAGCAATTACATTCTTTGTTTCAATGGCACCGCTTCTTCAGAATGCCATTCCTTTGTTTGGTCAAACCTTGCTTACAAAGGGCATTCTTCACTTATTTTTCATTATTTTGTCGTGAATCCGCCCATGTAGTCATTTTACGATGCCAAACGAAGCAAGGAAATCAGCTTCCGGGGATAGTAGTATGAGCACTTTTGTTGCACAGCTGTGATATGTAGGAGCAGACAACGACCTTGCGAATTGCACTCTTCGTACAGAAACTACCACACAGATACGCGAGCTTCAAGTTTGTTTACAAATAATTTTGTACTCTTTAGAATATTATGTGCACTCCTGTATGCATAGCCAGGGCAGGGGGTGGTGGGCAATACGTGGATCACCTCTAATTAGTCCTGGCTTAGCTATGTCAGACACCACCAATGAATAAATTTCTGTAAGTGTGTCAACCTACAACCTTATTTCAAAAAGTTCAATATTCTATCGCAACAAGAATAATGATAATATTAATAATAATGTTTTTTACAAACCCAGTGTGGTGCGGACACAGTTCTATGCAGTGTGGACTCATTATTGTGTGGTGTGGACACTCAGTGTGGAAAAACGTGAACTCATTGTGTAAGTGTTGTGCTATGTACATACGCATAGCCTTGTGTTTGCTACAAAATGTGCGATGTGGACTTTTGTGCAAGAGAAGAGGAGCAGCTGGCGCCACGCATTGGCACCAACCTCTCCTTACATACATTTAATAAAAAAAGAATGATGAAACAATTCATGAATTTATTTGTGTTGTAGCAACTCAATATAATTAGGTTGCGATTCAGTATCTGAAGGCATATGCTTACTTTTGGCATAAACAGAATAAAATCCCAGGCTAAGAATATAGTGAAAAATTGTTTTTGATTACGCCTATTTTGAGCAAACGAAATTCTGCTTTCATTTGGCTTGCAGGAAGTGGCACGTCAGACGACTCATCGAACATGATATAGTGTCTTCAAAAAAGTGATCATATGCAACAGTACACTGCAGAGTCATGTAAAGCGAGCTCAGATTTATTTTGCAGGAGGTTCAATTCATCCAAAGTACGACATATATTGTTCTTTATTGACGCAAATAGCGAAAACGAGCCATGTTCAAAATAGTGCACATAGCGTCTCAAAGGGTTACTACTATTTGCGACTTTCCAAAGGGGTCTTGTTCATTTAAACATTGCGGTAGTGTGTAACCGCTACGCAGAAGTGCGAAGAACTTGGCTCGGTAGTATCCAAAATATGACCACCCTTTTGATTACCGTTGATATTTTGCGTAATTCAAGCTTTTTTTCTGTTCCTTTTTTTTTAAGAAGTTGGCTTGTTTTATTTGGTTGCTTTTCAAGAACGCCAAAATTTTAACACGCATATTTTTGGTCCTGCTATTTCATCATCATCATCATCATCATTATCATCATCATCATCATCATCATCATCATTATCATCATCATCATCATCATCATCATCATCATCAGCCTGACTACGTTCTGCAGGACAAAGGCCTCTCCCATGTTCCACCAGTTAAATCGGTCCTGTGCTTGCTGCTGCCAGTTTATACAAGCAAACTTCTTAATCTCATCTGCCCACCTAACCTTCTGTGTTCCGCTAACCCGCTTGCCTTCTCTGGAAGTTAGTTAGTTAGTTCCCCTAATGACCAGTGGTTATCCTGTCTACGCGCAACATGTCCGGCCCATGTCAGTTTCCTCTTCTTGATTTCAACTATGATATCCTTAACCCCCGTTTGTTCCCTAATCCACTCTGCTCTGTTCTTGTCGCTTAAGGTTACACCTACCATTTTTCTTTCCATTGCTTTTTTCTGCTCTTTCACAGTAGTCAAACATGGTTATTACGTAATCCACTGAAAGAAGCTTTACCAATAGTTCTTGTGTATAACTAAGAATTACCTATTTTTACTTTCAGCAAGAACTAACTTTCTGCATCACTGAAATGTCTTCTGGAGCAACATCTCGATCAAATTTGAATATGGGCGGAGAGGAAAGAGAGGAGGATGGACGGCCTGTGCAAAAATCTTTGTGAAAACATAATTTAAATATCGGCCTTCGATAAGAGTTAATAATTGTTCATTTAGTTTTCAAAAAAGATAGTTTAGTCACATTAGCGATTCATCATTTTCCAGATTGTTTACATGAAATGGGACAGAGCGCAAAGCCAAGAGAGTGATATTATGTATTGTCCCATAAAATGTTTTTTTAAGGCAATTAGACTTTTTTCGAAGGCAATGAGCATCGTTCTAAAGAAGAATATGTTCAAAAGTTTTAGGCCACTGTATTTATTACATTTAAATTCTGAGTCTTTGTAATTTAAAGGATGGCACTTGAAATGGCCTTCAATGCCTCAATTATGATGTGGCATTGTTTGGAGCTGGCCTTCAGAGGAGCCTCAAAGTACAGTATCACCTCTGAGTCAATTAGAATGGCTCCTCTACATAGACAAATGTCTACGTAAAGGAATCACTTCAAAGCACAGATAATTGCATAGGGCCATTCCTAGACGTGCGTCATCCCCTCTATCCTGGGGCTTTATATGGACACATGTATCCATATATTCATAATAAAAAAATAAAAAACAAATAAATAAATAAGTAAATAAATAAACAAACAAATAAATAAACTACTCACACCATGTAAAAGGCCTTTATAACACTACGGGCCGTAGTGCGCGTTTAGAAAAAGTGGTCAACGATTTATGGCGAATTCCACTCGTGAAGCGGGAGCAAGTTTTCTTGCTCCACGGCCGAGAATCTGAATTCCGCTGGTAGATTCAAAGCAAGTTCGCGTGTTCCACTGGTAGATTAGGAGCAACTCCCTCCGTGACGGAGCGTACCGCCTGCTCCGTCTTGCAGAGACGGATTTCGACGGAACACCGAGAATGCGTTGCCGTCCTTTCCGACACAGTCGGACAGCGCTGTTGCCTGCAGCTGGCATGAGCGGTTCTTTTTTTCTTTTTCGAGGCGGTGCCCTCTGCATGGGTTTACATTTCTGAAATGGCATTGTTTGATGCTGTTGGACGTGCTGCTGCTGGTTTGCTTCTCGCTTTGAGCGACAGCGAGAGCGCTAGTAGAAGCAGCGAGCACGAGCTGCACGTGCTTTCCCACCGTGTGCATGGCTGAAGTCTCGACCGAAGATAATCGGCTATGTCGAGGAAGTTTGCAGGACTGGTTCAGTGACGTATGTGCAAACAACTTCCGGCGCGGCCTCAGGAGGGGCATTCCCGTGTTACTATAGCAGATCTGGCTTGGCGCAATCCCAGTGCTCGCTCCAGGATTTCGGCGGCCTCTCCGGATCTACCAGTGGAATTCGCAATTAGCGTACTCGGCACTCTACTATGGGAGAGGTCAGAGCCGTCCCATGGGCCTCATACTTGAGGAGGCCGCATCGATAAAATTACGCTCGCGTCGGGCATGGGAAATACGCACATATTCGAATTAATGACGAACGAGTAAGGGGGGGGGTAGAAAAAGTGGGTAACGATTTTGAGTACAGGGTACTCTTCCATGGGAGAGCTTAAAGCCATCCAGTGGGCATCAATTGGCACTTCATAGCACTGAAGCAAAAGCGCCCACACATATCCACTAAATAAACAAGGAAGGGAATAATAAAAATGCGTGTTTGGAATTTTTTTAATAATTTCGAGTACTTTGTACACAAATATAAGAGAGCACTGAGACGTCCCGCTAAAAGATACTACGTTCTTACCATATGCGGCGAACTTTTTATCAGCACCAAAATGACCGCTCAGACGTGGAACCGATAACTTGTACCGCTATGACGAGCTACATCGGTCTCAGCCACTATAGGTGGAGAAGACACCTCTGGGTTGTTTTAATAAACTACATTATAATTGCATGCCACGTAGCTTTACTGTTTAATGTTTTTCGAAATATACTTATGATAAAATGGTGCCTTTTAGTAGCGCCAGAAGAAACGACAACTGGAAGAAATCTGTATAAATCATTTTTTATACTAAACAATTATACAATGGAGTTTCACGACGGCACAGACAAGTTGGCCACGATGCTATTATCACGGCCACTCAATGAAAAAAAATCACGCATTTTCATGAAGTGATTCATGACAAATGAACGAAGCTCTGGGTACCGTATCGGGGCTTTTAATGACGTCAATGCCGCGACAGAAATTACGTTCGCCAATAATTTGTGGACTCCTGTGCAGAAAACATGTTAAAAAAAAGGCGTTCACTTGCCATGTGTCCTCATGTGTGTGCCTATAAGATAATTTATCACAACAAACCAACTCTCCAGCCATCGTGTCCTTTTTAGCTCACCTACGTGATCTGACGAACCATCTGAGTGTCATTGTCGTCCAGTTCATCATGAGCTCGTTTCCCAGTGTTGGTGTTGGCTTGTTGTGAGTGAAAAATCAGCATTGTCGTGACCGAAAAATTGAGAAGCTGGAATTTGTGTCTCTCTGCGGTTTTGTCTTCTTTTCTTTATTTATTGTTATTTAGTTTATTTTAGATTCAAAGCAGCTCTGTTAATTACGTATGTAATTCACAGAGCCATACGTACTAGCGTTCGTACGAATGCCCCGCAACGCGTTTCCCTCGCTGCGGGTGTTGGAGTGCTACCGAGTAGGTCAAGTCGCAGCGGCGTTTTGACGTCACGCTCCCCTCACACGCCTACCTCACAGAGGCCTGCTGACGTCACCCTCTTCCTTACCCGCCGCATGCTCGTCGCAGCGCCTGCAGCTGCGGGCTGATCTGCCCGATCGAAACAAACTTCTTTCTTGCTTCATCCTCTCCACCGCCCACAACGCTCGACCACAAGTCGAATTAAAACACTCTGTCGGCTTGTTTATCTGCGATAAAACTTACACGAAACGCAACCTGCGTCCTGTGTCTTCGGGTTTCAAACAAATTTTTACTCGTGTAACGCTACACAGAGTTTAACTTCAAGCCGTTCTTCCAGCACCCACGTCGACGCCCGTTTAAACCGGGTCAGCGCCGTGCGCGCAGCTGCTGCTTCACATCTCATCAGGGTTCCCTTCGGCGAGATGGTTTCTTTGTAATTGTTTTCTATTTTTCCAGAAGGTTTTGCCTGCGTTACGCCAAGTGACGGCAGCATAGAAAAACATACGAGAGCCTGGTCCCTAAAATGTCTGGGCTCAAATGAGAATCGAAACAACGTATTCTGCGCATCAAACAAGTGTCAAACAATTTCTCGAAACTCCTTCGAAGAAAAAAACCTGTATGAACGTCATGTAGTGGAAGTAGCCTTGATAAAGCATGTAATATTGCGTGTCAAAAGCGTGGGGTCCTACCAGACGTCAAAAACTTAATTGTACAACGAGTGTGTGCCCTAAATGGCCACCCATCACAGAGCGCTCTTCCTCGGTTCATCATAATTATTAAAAAAAAACACCAGCACCACGAACAGCTGCATGGGTGCACGTGTCCACTTACGGACGCTATATAATGGGCCCTTCGCAAAAGGAATACTTATGGCGTAGTTTGGACTTCACAACTCTATCTGAGGTGGGCCTTCTATGACAGTTGGAAAAAGGGCAATGTTAGGCGCACAGATGTTAGTTTCCTTGTTGCATAATTTAGGCATTCTTTGAGAACCGAAGCTAGTCGAGCGGTCGAAAGCATGGGTCCTGATCGCGCTATAGCGTTCTACACTAGAAGGTGACGCTTGAGCACTCGCCAAGTTTTTATATTTTGCTTTTTGTTGTGCAGTATCAGCCATTTAGGTACTGTATTCTGTACTAGGTTAAGTAACAGAAGCTGAAACTCTAAATTCATACAGAACAATCGCGTTATGGAAATAATTTACTAAACTTTCATTTGCAGGCAGTTCTCAGTCTTTCCTTTAATGTAAGAAAAGTCAACTTGTGACTGTCAATGTTCCTCTAAAGCACCGTCATACTACGGTGGTTTGTGCGTTCCACTGCTGAATCTTAAGTCACGGGTTTGATCCCGACATGAATAGCAACATTATAAATGCCGGCGATATTGCTAGAGGGCTGGCACATTTAGGGGCGCGTTAAGAAGTCCCAGGTGATCAAAAATTTCCGGAACCACCTGGTTTGGAGTGCCTCACGACATGTTTGTAGATTGACAAGTAGAATCCCTGCATTATTATTATTATTATTATTATTATTATTATTATTATTATTATTATTATTATTATTATTATTATTATTATTATTATTATTATTATTATTATTATTATTATTATTATTATTATTATATTAGTCTTCCTGTCATCTTGCTTTTTTGCAAGCAAGTTGTTTTTAATGAGTACCATTGCATTGATTTAACGTGGTTATTAGCCATTCCCAATATTCATTTCTGTAGTGATGGGAATCTGCAATGAGCTTACACTATAACTTGAAGTATTGAAAGGATCGGGAAAAGAAATTGAAGGAGCCAGTTGTAGTTTTTTCTGCTTTATGAAGAATTAGGCACCCTGTCCCCAAAATATTTCGGCGCAATATTCAATCTATAAGTACCGCCTCCCGCTTTATATCGCAGTTTTCTTGGGCTCCCAAGTGACCCTGAGGGACCACTGGCTGCCGTAGTCCTAAAGAGTGACGTCACGTTAAAGCAAGTTATAAACAGAGCACCAATTTTCTTTAGCTCTGAAATACTAGATATAAATAATTATATAAAAGTAATATAACACGCAAAAATTATCGCGCTTTGCGTGGTATAGTGCGCAAGTGCAGCAACTGATCTGCTAGATTTCTCTTTCAAATACATCCGGGCTCAATCACATGCGCATTCTTGCCTTTCCGGTTGCCTTCACTTGCTCTGGGCAGCTTTCTTGTTTTCAAACACGATAGCCTTTCTTGGGGAACTTCGACGCAAAAATTTTTTGTCTGTCTGTTTGCCCGTCCTTAATGGTACACTAAACGGCACCAAAGTGGCCAAACGATACGCCAAACGGCCGACCCCATCCGCAGTGCCCATCACTATTGCGCAAGATTCAGCGTTTATATTTATGCGATTGTCAACTGAAAAGCAATCATTGCGCATATCTGAGGCACCATAAAAACACTTGAATATTCTGTATGTGTGTCTCTTACCAGAAGAGGCATACATAGGTAATTACAAGGACCATGGCGTTTATCACGTTGCACTCATCAGGCAACGCTTGCACGAAAAGGCTAGTGGCACCTACCCGTCGCCTTGCGTTCTACTCCTTATCGCCTCGGGGATAGGCGCGCACGCCGCGCACTTCGTATTTCAAGATAACTGCCAGATAGCACTCATGTCTCACGTGTGACGTCACTTGATGCTCTCGTTCGCCACCGCTGCACGCTCGAGGCGCTCTAACGCAGCGCCTCCAGAATACCATTCACAGATTTTTTTTGCGCAGATTCGAATGATTGATATGTGGGATTTAACGTCCCAAAACCACCATATGATTACGATGAACGCCGCAGTGGAGGACTCCGGAAATTTCGACCACCTGGGGTTCTTCAACGTGCATCCAAATTTAAACACACGGGCCTACAACATTTCCGCCTCCATCGGAAATGCAGCCGCCGCCACCGGGATTTGATCCCGCGACCTGCGGGTCAGCAGCTGAGTACCTTAGCCACTACACCACCACGGCAGCGCCGTTGCGCAGAACATCAAATAAACGTTTTGCTCACTCTCTCTAGACGCAAGAATATCGTCTTTCGACGACATTTGCAGTGTAACATGCATATACGGGGCCAATTTTTCGGTTTCTTGAGTTTTTCTATATACAGATGGCCAATTTCTTTAGCCACTAGACCACCGCGGTGGGGCAAGATGGTATGATGCTACAAGCCTCGGTCAACTATGGCTCATCAAACGTCACTGCGCCACCTTGCTTTGTCGATGACATATACTCTTCACTGTTCGACTTTAAGTGACGTCAACTGTACAGTTGAGGGGAACGTGAGCGGGAGAATCGGAATTGTGCTATCGTAGCTAATAAATTAACTCGGGCGATGAAACGTATCCCGGTATAGTAATAAATAGACGACCTGCATTCTAAATAAAGACGTAGTTTAAAATTTTGTGGAAATGTTTTACGATTCCTCTATATGAAAATACTCTACAGCCTTATCATACGTGTCTGCAAAAAAAATATGATTATTATGCCAACAGCCCAGATATGCACTCAGATAGTGCATGCAGAGAATAACTACAGTGCTGCTTGATAGCTACACTAAAAAGTTCAAAGCTGTCAGGATGAGAATAAGTTCATGCAAGGAAATAAATGGTTTTAATCACGTTATATGCATGTAAAGAAGGAGGACCCAGCTGCTGTAAAACACTTTCACATGTAAGCGTTACGTTTTTCCTAATTATTGTTGCCATGTGTCGATATCTGCAGCTTTAGCTACATTTACTTGAACAATAAATTGTTTTTTATGCATATACTCCGTCCTCAAGCAAATTAAGAAAATTGAATCATTGTACGCGATTTACAACACTGGTAACAGGGCAAAATATTGAGAATGTGGCAGTACCTATTATTACCGAACAAAAATTGTTCCTACGTCTCGCACGTACAACTTTTAATATTGTTATTATTGTTTATTTTGAATTCTTATCTGAGACCCTTTAAAAATACTCAGACGCATTTTCGTCTTTTTTATACTCTGTAGACGTGTTCCTAAAAATGTTACCTTTCCTAAGGCTTCCTGTCAAAACGTAGATATGGCACGGCGATGAACAAGTGGAGATTGAGTGACTTTTCAGAATGGCGCATTGTCAAGTGGCAAAAGCACTTCACTCAAAGCTCTATCCAATTAGGGTGAAACAAGTGGCAATACTACTGGCGCTGCTGTCTACTTAAGGGAACACGTAGGCCTCGTTCTCATAAAGAAATTGAAAATATTGTTGAAAACTGCGCAACGAGGAGGAACTCTAGATGTAAGGTGTAACAACATGCTCTGAAGGTAGTCCTTTTTTTTTCAGTATATACGGTCTCTTTTTAGCTTCAAATACACTCAAAAATACTTACTGAAGCGAGTGGGGATGTGTGGCGCGCATTGGCTCTAAAGCTGATACTGTCAACACAGAGCCTTAAAAGCTTGAGCAACCTTGAAGAAATTTTAGGTACATTACCCTGAAATTCTACAGTTGCTCTATAATTACTCAAATTGCCAATAATTATAAAGGATGAACGTCGCTCTAACCATCATAACCATTATCCTGTTCATTGTCATAAGCGTCGCATATCGTGTCTAATGCTGCACAGTTGCTTTAGGTGGTGTCTGCAGTGCAACTCATACCAGAGCTGCTATAGCGACCACATTCTTAGTGTAGCATTATAGTTTTGAGGATTTTTGGTTTTCCTAGTAGCAACCACGTGAAAAGACAACTTTAAACACAGAAAAGCCATGAGAGCCGTTAGCAATTGACCTTGACTGCATGCGAGTGCAGGGTCTATTTTCCACGTAGAATTCTACACTAAAAAGTCTTACAAAAAATATTTAAGCTGGACCATCGTTCTCAGCCTCTGTCATCGTTTAGTACTACATTAAACGAAAAATAAGTGTTTGCTGTAAGCGTGTAGAGCAAAGGTAAGCGTGCGGAGAGCAAACGCTTTCTTTTTGTTTTTTGCAGGGTTCTTTGGAGGCTTATTTCTTCTTGTATTCTGCGATGTATGTTGTATTCTAAACGGGAACACATTCGCAAACTATCTCAACTTGCTTCAGCGCGACTAAAGTAAATGGCCTAAAATAAACAACTCTTTCGTCAGGACCAAATTATGCTCTTACATTTAGACAAAATTTAAAAAGCAACAATTTTGGCGTACAAGTTTAACGAGCAAAGTCCCCACTCACGACTTCATTTTTAGGTCTTCACAGTACCAAAGAAGAGTTCATCGTTGCAGTAAATTCCTAAAATCAATGGTTAAAAATGTGTATGGCGAAAGACGGATGGGTAGCTATCCTAGCTCTCGCTATTCTGCTACGTTTTTCAACTTTTCTGTATCTTTCTTCCTCGATTTTACTTTGTTCTTGCTTCCCTATCTTTCCATGTGTCTTTATTTCTCGGGTAAGTTCGATTTATTTCTCTCTCTGTGTCGTTTCTTCAGCTATATCCGACAGCTGAAAAAACGACCAATCGTACACACTATGCTTAATTAGAAAGCATTTACGTGCCGTCGAAAATGCAAACGGCTCATGTTCATAGCAATTTCATTGAATAATACGCAACAGTGGATGCTGCATAGGAGGGCCAAGAGACGGGCACACGCCTTTACTTTTGAAGCACAACCTGCTGCGCCAGTTCACTGAGTGATACGAACTGTTTGGTGGCAGTGGCTTCGAGAAAAAGGCGCGCACGCCTGATTACAATACGCGTCACACCTGTAACTAAATTTGAGACGAGTTCATTGCTTCCGCAGCCAGTGGCAGTAGGTCTCCTTTAGCTGTATGGTGGTTGTGGCGCTGACGCACTAGTTATGGAATTTCTATTTATTTATGTTACAGCAGACTGCCAACTCTTCCTCCATTCCAGCAGCAGCCCACTTTGCTTTAGAGTTCACTGCCCATTGTAAACGGTAGCGATGGAAGTGGAGAAGTGAAAAGGTAGCTCGAAAGAATCAACCATAAAATGACACGTAATGGCTGAGGCCAACCGACACAGTCATACAAAGGACTTTATTCCAGACATAAGAAGTGCCTCCTTACGAGTTTTGTTTTTTATTATTTTCTCTTTTGCTCCTTCATGACGCATCCAGTCGTGCATTCTAGTGCAGCCTGAAGCCGTACATTTTAGGTCACGTTAACTGAGAACTTAACAAAGAAGTTGCATACAAGCGATATGTATGACAAATCCACTCCCTTTCTTCATTCTAATTCATTCATTCATTCATTCATTCATTCATCCATTCATTCATTCATTCATTCATTCGATCATTCATTCATTCATTCATTATGTAGCGACAAATTCGGGCTCTGATATAGAAACGACGAAGAATACGTTTGTTGTGGTGGAGGCTCCTGCTGCTGCAGCTGCTGCTCAAACCGCTGGCTGCTGTCTCGCTGCAGTTAGACCCATTAAACGGTTGCTTTACCCCGGCGTGGCATCTAACAGTATTCTTACAATTCATCCATTCATTCATTCATTCATTAATTCATTCATTCATTCATTCATTGTATGTTATACTTTGAATCTCTTTCTGTTGTTTTTTCTCATGCCCAGAACCCACAAACGGCACCACGTGTCTATTTTCAGAAAAAGCCTTCGCAATCTGTAAATATTCTCCTTTTCTTTCCTTGTGCGTGTACTAAGATATCCGTGTGGTCCTTGCGTTGCGTTGGGGTCGACACCACATACAGGGATTTAAAGGGATACACCACATACAGGGATACACCACACCACATACAGGGATACACCACATACAGGGATTTGTGAGAATAAAGTTAGATGCAGGTCGATTGATCCCATTATACACGCGGCTTCGTGAGATGCATTTATTTCACGCGATTTCTCTTTTGTTTTGTTATTTCGACATCAGGAGCGTTCTTTACGTGTTAAAATATTGTATTTTGTGTAGCCGAGTTTTTAAGCTTTCAGTTACGAAGAGAGAATCGGCGCACAGTTTGGTCTTTTGTAGACATCTTGACTCGTTGCTTGCTTTCGAACGACAAAACGGAGAAAAACATGGGCAGAAGGTTAGGGAACTGTTGTCAATTTAGGAGAGAGAGGTTAATGAGGAAAAAAGAAAGACAGAGAGCCGTCAATTGGCGCTTGTCATTACTGCAGGGCCACCGCGGATTATATAGGTCATGAACATTGCCGAAAGTGGTTGCGCCGAGCTGCTCCTTCCACTTGGTAATGCGCTTTGCCCGAAAAAAGGGAAACAAAAAAAAACACCCATCCCCCTTTGGGGCACCGTAGAGTAGCCGCGCAACAACAAACTCAGCTGGGACTTATCTCTGCTAATGAAATATGGTGATAGCCCGCTTGTCTCACGACTGCGATACCTCTACCGCAACGTTCGTGTAACCACGCCCGGGAACAGGCCTCTTAGCTATTCTTTTTGCGTCTTGAATTTTCAAGCTGTGCTCCTTTTTCACGATATGGTAGCTAACAGTCGGCTGGAATAAGAGGTGCAGTAGTACACAGCCGTATTCCTGACTGTAAATGCAGTATTTTGATTACATTCGAGTTTTACGCTGTACCACTCCGATTAGTAATGTATAGGTCTCAAGCTGTATTCGGTCACCCGACGCTTGTTTCACTTTTCGTTCATCTCTAAACTTTTAAATTTCGGGATTCAATGTAGCGTCACGATGTTCTTATGAGGGACACCATAGAGGGAGACTGAAAAATTTCATGACCACGTGTTATTTGACGGGCGCCTTTATAAAAGTGCTCTTGCTACGAGCCATTGGTCTACATCGAAGTGCACCCGACGCGAGCCGAAATTAAATCTCGCAACCTTCGGGCCAGCAACAGAGCACTAGACTTCCATGGCGGGTCATCTCTCTATAAAATTCTATTTATTGTTGAATTGCAGAGTACGATGGGATCGAAATAAACCTGATGACAACCTGACGAGTACGCGCATCTTAATACTTCGAATAATTCTGCCAGACTTTTTTACACAGCTCGAAGTATACGTTTATGACTTGAGCGCTCAGCAAACATGCCGCTAGCGCCACGTTCAAATAGCGAAAATTGATTAGGTTTGTTACACTTTACCCCAAGATGCGTATCTGGCAGTTTGACAGGTTCCGGTGTCAAAAGCGGTGGTGCTATAATTACAATGTGCACGGACTATAGGTCTCCGAATTCATTCGCTGTCACCCTCACTTCATTCAGTATGCAACAAAAAAATTCTCAGGCACAGAAACGCGGCATTCAAAGTTTCGACTCAACCCAAAAGTAACCACTATTTCGTTCTCGCGCAAGCCACAGTTGAAACGCGCCTTCGTTTTGTGTGTGCAGTTTTCTTGCGCTTTCCTGCGTCTACCCAAGCTACTTGCACGGATGTTTATATGCGGGAGCAGTTGGAAGGAAGAGTACTGAGCTTAGAGGAGTTCTAAGAAATCTGCTACGGGAGGTTCAGCCCCCCATTAACGCGCTCAGTTTTAGGGGCGAAGCTCCTTACACAGTGGGTCGTTTTCTCCTCTGTAGTAGTAGTAGTAGTAGTAGTAGTAGTAGTAGTAGTAATGATAGATATGTGGGGTTTAACGTCCCAAAACCACCATATGATTATGAAAGACGCCGTAGTGGAGGGCTCCGGTAATTTAAACCACCTGGGGTTCTTTAACGAGTAGTAGTAGTAGTAGTAGTAGTAGTAGTAGTAGCAGTGGTAGTAGTAGTAGTAACAGTAGTAGTAGTATGTAGCCACCTCTAGGTGGTTATCAGTTGCTGTATAGATGGAATTGTGCGTACATGTCCTTGGAAGTCTCCACTACGGCGTCTCTCATCATCATATAGTGGTTTTGGGACGTTAAACCCCACATATCAATCAATCAATCAACATGTCCTTGGAAATATTATAACTAGATGGCGTCAGTGGTCTTCACAGCATATACACGGAGTGAATGGTGAGTGGGGTGAAGCGTCCGTCCGCGCGTCCGTCTGTTCCAAGTATGCAGACAGGCAGACAGACAGACAGACAGACAGACAGACGGACTGACAGACGATTCGCGGTTTGCCGATAAAACCCTTCGACACTACGCCCCACTCATCATCATTCACTCCGTGTATATGCGGCGATTTTTTACTGCAAGGGGACACCAATACGCGCATACTCACGAAGGATAAACAGTAGCCTCGCTTTTCTTTTTCATCTTTTTTTTTTGCAGGTTACCTAGACGACCACTATAAAGATATTCACACATAAATTATGGCTTCCACATGTTCGCACAAAAAAAGTTCGTTGTGTATGTATATGTTAATACCTGCCATACTTATTATGCTAAAGTGTTTCAGAACCAAGAAAAGTGCTTTACACATATTCTGACACGCTCATTTTGTTGAGGTGATAAATGGAATTTTAATTGTTATTCCTCTACCAGAAATTCACTTGTGCCGTTGTCTAATTTCTTTGGGCACGTTAAACTTCTTTTTGGGTTCATGGGATAATGAAAGGTGTACTCCCTAGAGTAATCGAGATAGTTGCAGAAATAACTTTATTGCGCTCTCTAAGGTAAATGGATGTTGCAAATATGGCGTGCAGTTAATGCTGTGGAAAACTACACCTCAATGTTGAATAGACGGTTCCTTCTCGAAAAAAAAAACTTGTCTATAGTAAATCTGCATTTTTTCTCGTTTTATACTCGTCCCGTAGTCAAAGCCAGAAAAGTTCTAGATTTTTTTTTTTACTCTCTTCAGTATGAATTAGAAGGGCTGTTAAAAACACACGGAAATAAACGTGTTACATGAGAAGCTGCTGTGATACATGTCAAGCATAAGATGTGCTGCTGGTGATTTTCTAACGCCAATTATGTCTGTACGACTTCTTATTTACTTTTACGAGGATGTTAAGAACATCATACTTGTACTACTTGACTCAGAAAGCTATTGTGTAGCGCTGCCCATCCTCGCAAGAAAACTGCATCGAAACCTGCGTATGGTATGCAAAACAGCACACTAAAGTAAGCAGTTCACTTCGAATAAACTGTCTTCTGTGCTGTAACGCGAGTGACAACATTTCGAAAGGCCAGAAGCTGCTTGAAGCGTCGCGACGCAGTCGACGTGCCTGCTAAGTCAACTTGCTGCTTACAACTGAATTTACTAAAGAAAAGCATCGAACCGCCTCGTTACGCTCCTCTCAAAGCCAAGCACGCAGCTTGGTTCACTCTGCCACAGGTCTCCGTTTCTATCACCTGCTCACGAGAAGTCAATGTAACAGTGATTACGAAGAAGCAACAGCAGCCTCCTGCCAATAAGCCACTGCACGCTCTATGCCGTTCTAGTAGTAGATGTGTATTGATTTCGTCTTTGTAACGTAATACGTACCGCGCAAGTTTTATCACTGACACAGCAGGTGCCGATACACTTCCGTCTATTGACGTGCCTCGACCACGCTATTTATATCGCGGCGCATTAGATTGTGGCAGCAGCACGAAACGACATTTTTACGAGCACTTTGCTCCAGTTTTCGAGGGCGTTGGCAACGCGCCCTTTTCCCTTTCGCTGTCTTTTGTTCCCCTTTGCGTCGGCAAGCTGACGCCTTTCGGGCGTGAACCAAGAACTTGGCTAACAACGTAAATCACTCCATGATATATGTCACCTTTTTCTGCTATGACAGTTAAACAGCCAGGTATGACATAATCAGCGATGCCGAACAAATGGTGTTAGCATTGCTGTAAATGTGTGCAAGAATCGTTACAGCAGTAATCGTGGGTTAAGTAACTACGGTAATATGCACCGACGTAAATTTCTGTCGCACTACAATACGTGCTTGTTCCTAAAAAAACAAAAGATGTTGTGTCATGTATGATTTATATGTGGGGTTTAACGTTCCAAAACCATATGATTATGAGAGACGCCGTAGTGGAGGGCTCTGGAAATTTCTACCACCTGGGGTTCTTTAACGTGCACCCAAATCTGAGTGCTGTGTCATGGTTACCTATTGGGCTATTCTGTGAATGAACTTGTTAGTTCTGTTGTAAGAAATTGCACAAAAAAAACGAGAGCGTTCTATTCAGCATTGAAAATGCTCTCGAGGCTAACGACCTTGAATCACAAATGAAAATAATAATTCCAAGTTGACGACACTTCACTGATCTCATGGTATCTAGCAGAATCTGTTCAACCACAGCGTTGCGTAAGGTATCTTCAGCGACAACATGCATCAACAAGAAATGTCGAGACGATATTATTTTTTAATCGTACCGTTGCTTTCCAGAATATTTAATGGACGCCCCAAGTCGGGTGACGTAACCAACAAGCGAGCTATACTCTCGAAGAAGTATGGAGAAAGGAAAGAGGCTATACATCCAGATACTGCACACGCAGTTGCGATCGCTTACCTCGAGCCTCTCGAGCTTCACGATGACTACGGGACCCACGCAAGTGGCCAGAAAAGTCTTTTTAGACTTTTCTGGCCTTTTAAGCAACTTGCACGGGACACTCTGCGGCTTGGCGTGGGACTATAGATCACAATAAGCGGCCCGCATATATACTTCAAACTTGCGACGATTCTAACTTGGCGTCTCGCGCAACCCGAGAATAAGACAGTCTTCCTTATGTGGACCCCAGCACACACCAGCACACTGATCACGGATAACGAAACGGCCGACGCTGTGGTTCAAAGCCTCACTCACCGAGCAGTGGTACGAAAGTATAGCCGCCATCTCGCGCCAGGGAACGGGGTGTCGGGTCTGCCAGATTGACACAATGCGACAGCTTCGCAGCTACTAGCCTCCCAATGGTCGTGGGGAGATCGCCTGACAATGTTCAGAGACATAATTAACACTGTAGGCTCGAAAAACGTAGATTCACACGATTGCACTTAGGAGCGACTACAACCTTCACTTTTCTACAAACACATTGATACCTCAGCCCAGCCGTCTTACGCCACTGCTGCCCAAATTTGCACCTCACCTAGGCCTGTAGCCAAGAATTTTTTCCGGGGAGAGAGCCTTGCTGAAGGCCTTGAAAAACTCCGATTTCGATTATTTATTCTCGGCTAAACTCCCATATTCATCCTCATTCTATTTTCGTGGAGGAGGGGCGCGGGAGGGGGGCTAGTTATCTACCCTGGCTAAGGGCATGACACCAGCCATCTGTTTGAAATGGGCGGGCACAAGGCAACGCTGAGCCACATGCTCTGGCAATGTGCCGGCTGGAACGGTTCTGTAAATGTCGCCGTTCGGGATGCACCAGTAACGGTAAGAGGTAACCAATTCACACGAAGCTTCGAGCTCACTCATTCCTGCCGTGACTTCAGCTGCTGGTGCTGCGGGGTTTCCTCTACGAGTGCCTACCTCAAAAGCTCGGAGCTGAACGACCAGCTCTGGTCAGTCCGGCAGGCTCTAATCCAGCGACTATGAGCCGCGACCTAAAACAACCATTAATTAACAGCCCACCGACGCCTTCCTGAAGACTACAAATAGAATCGACAATGGTATGATAAATAGTCCGTATAAAAATTGAATTTTACATTGATGTCACTCAGGACTTGCGACGAGGTGAGTTAAAAGGCACCCGAAGCCGCAATTCTACCACGAAGAAAACCTTGCAAGAGTGTATGTTGCTATTGCAAGGAAGTAAAATGACACCATCTACCACTAAAAATAAATGCTCGTGGTTTAAAGCGTGATACCCATTACACAGAATGCAGCCATATGCGAAAGCCTCTCTGACACAGGTCACTTTTGCTGGTAACATTGTAGTTATCCAGAATTGAAACTTTTCGAATTACAACATACAATAAACAGTATACACTAAGTTGTTGAAGTACGCAGCAGCGACCAGATATTGCTATCGCGTTCTACTTTTAAAGGCAAAGCTTGAAGATCCCCCAATTTCTCAGTAGAGAGTCCACACACCTTTGTCGAGACTTTCTTTGCCCTTTCCATTTTTGGGCACTTTTGTTCTTTGACAATCAATCCCTCCACTTTTTCAGATTTGTTCACACGTTGAATATTTAGCAAGAGAAAAGCCCTTTACACCAGACCTTCTAACTTTTCAAGCCATATATTGTTGTTTTCAGAAAACCATATTGATGAGCAGGCTGTGCAAGCTTATTAGCTCTTTGTTTCTAGTCCTAAATGAGCCTGCAACAAGAAAACGCACTATTGGAAGTGGTTTGGTGCAATTTTAATGCACGGGGAAATTTTATTGTTGCATTTCAGACTTGGCCATCACGAGGATCATGGGCACATAACAGTATCTAAAAAATCACCTACGTCACCTACAGATCCCGTAGAGTCGATTTTTTAAAAATTAGATGTTGCAATGAGTAATGAACTCTTGAAGCACTGAAAATTACGTGCTGTGTTCTCTTGTTTAAGCCGTAGATTATGACTTATGAATTCCGGTAATGTTCCGTATCAAAAATGTTGTGGACTGCGAATATTTTTAGTCATGTTTCTAAGTACTTTGTAGTCCCAAACCTTAAACGTAGCTATGTTTGAGAATTCGTGTTCCGACGTTCTTACTTGGTCAGCATGCTAAGGGGGCACTGAAAATTACAACGCTTGCTACGAATTCCAGACAAAAAAATATTGGCCCCGCATCTGCATGTTACACTGCAAACTTTTTCGAAAGACGAGATAGTCTTGCGTCTGGAGAGAGTGAACAAAACGTTTATTTGATGTTCTGCGCAAGAAAATTGGTAAATGGTATTCTGGAGGCGCTGCGTTAGAATGCCTTGAGCTTGCAGCGGAGGCGAACGAGTGCATCAAGTCACGTCATACGTAAGACATAAGTTTTATCTGGCAGTTATCTTGAAAAATGAAGCGCGCAGCGTGCGCTCCTGTCTCGGAGGCTATAAGGTGTAGAACGCAAGGTGACGGATAGGTGCCACCACCGTGCCGTCTTATCAAAGCGTTGGAAACACTTGCCTTTTACTGCAAGCGTTGCATTGTCAGCGCAGCGTGATAAATGCTACGGTTCTTAGAATCACTTTTGTATGCCTTTTTTAGTAAAAAACACGCATACAGAACATTGACGTGTTGTTATGGCGCCTCAGATATGTGCAATATTGCTATGTGCAATATTGCTTTTTAATTGACAATCGCATAAGTATGAACGCTGAATCTTGAGCAATATTGGTGAGTGCTGCGGAAGGGGTCGGCTGTTTGGAGTATTGGTTAGTGCCATTTTAAATATCGTTAAGAATGGACAAACAGATAATTGTACATACAGACAGATAGACACACAGACAGACCAAATGTTTGCGTCGATCGTGCCCAAGAAAGACTATGTTCTTTAAAAATTATGGTCACGTTTTTAGGGTCTAAAATGCTCGCACATCCTGATGCGTACATTTAGTATTTATTAGTGTATCGTGTTAGATGCCACTTTATCGCCGATCCACCCAACATTTTCTAGAACAGTGAAACAAACCGTGAATCGTAATGAGAACTTTACGAGATCCCGTTGTTTCCAGCTTAGGAAAGCGATGAAATAGATTATTTCGGGAAGTTCGTCTACAATATTCACGAGCATATTTGCTCAGGCGACTTCAATAAAACATCGCTGCGGCAACAAGGAAGTTAGAATTAGAGAAAAAACTAAGCATCTCTTGTATAGCAGCAACAGAGCGAATGCAGCAGCCATATGTTTTGCAAGCTTAGACAGATGTGTAAATTCATCTACGCGCGGATACAGTTGAGCACGCACGCGTCTTGACAAATTTGCCGCACATATCCGTGAATATAGTTAAAGTTGAACACAGTGTCACACTACCTATAAAAAGCGTTCCTTCAAGTGACGTCTGCCGCAGTTGCCTGCAACACTGTGTCACAATCTCATTCCTTTTCACACGCTTTCGCCGGCTTTGCAATTCAAATGTGGCAGCCACCATCACGTAGAACAATTTTATCATTCTGACATCTAGCAAGAAATATGACCGTATATATCTATATGTATAAATATACCTGAACCTTCGATTTATCACGATGCTGAAGGCGCGTCAGTTGGAGGTTGAATTTATGAGTTGAAAAGCATGGTTGCCTAGCAAGACGTGATTCGACTGATAATTATCGGAGCTTACGACAGCAGTGGAGACGATGATGCAAGGCGTAGAATAGATCTGTGTGCCTTTGGGTGCGTGTGTGTGTGTCTCTAGGATCGTGCGCGCGTGCGCGTGCGCGTTTTTGTATGACGTGACACGCAATGAAGAAAGCCTGTGGCAAAGTAACCAAGTGCATGCCAGGCCTACATTTGCATATGACATCAAGGTCAATTTTGTGAATGAAGACAATAATACCATTAGCTCTCGTTTAGTTATTGCCACTAAAATATAAATAAAACTTGTTACTGTGCCAAGAAATATGCACTGACAAAAACAAGAAAGGCACTAGCATATAGACTTTTCCCATTTCTATAGTGTGTTGCGTGATATGGAAAACATGAGGGAAACATTGTTGTGGCTTGCTCAAAGAATATTGTTCTGATAAAGGGACCGCGAAAAAAAGCAACGTAATCATTGTGGTTACACCATTCCTTTTTTTTCAGTAAAATGCTAATGATTATTCGTTATTACTTCTCACTCGACTTGAAATCAAAAAGCGTTCCTCCAGAGGCAGTTGTGCAGTGTGCACAGGTTCATTGTGAATATTAGTTATCACTGACTTCATAGATTCAAATATTTTAGGGCGAGTGTTCCCAAGAAGGTCCTGTGCGGGTATAGGTTGTCATAGTCAAACCTAGTGCTCTTAGTGCTCAATATCATACAGCTCGACATATTAAGAAATACATCCGGCCTGTTGTTGGATTAACTCTCGAACAGGGGCTACTACTAATTCGCCTACAAGCTGATACTACCAGATAAATAATAAAAAATGAAATCAAGACGGTAACAATGAATTGTGGTCATACAATATGTCCTAAAATGAATAGATACAAAAAAGATTACGGTTGAATTATGTTCTTTGTCTTGCACTGAGATTTGATACTAAAACTTGGAAAAACACTAAGCGTTGGTCGCGATAGCGTGATCGGGCCTCGGGTGCCTCGCCTTCTAAGCTGCTAAACTGCTTCGGTGCTCGGGGCACGCATAAACTGTGTCCTAAGCGAATGAACGACTGTGCACGTAACATCGGCCGTTTCAAAAACTGGCAGCAGGTCCATGCATGGCTGGTGATAAAGCGAGGCTAGGTCGTAAGGCCCACACTGTCTACTTTGAAGTCACCGACTAATATGAAGGACGGAAAGATGGACGGATGGATGGGCGTATATGGACAGATACAAGGACGGAGACACGGACGGATGGATGGACAAACGCACGGATGGTCGAATAGACAGATGGACGAACATAGTAAGGTCTCTTTTTAAACTGTATAAGCGCTATGAGTAAGGTACGGTATACGAATAGTTAGCACCCGTGTTTCGATCAAACGCGAAGCTACGTCAACGACGGCGTTAACGGACATCGTGCGAGACTAAGGTGCTTCGCTTCTAAAAGCCACTGGCAGTTGAGTGATAATTTACGCACGGATTTCTTTTGTACTTTATTGAGGTTTCCAAGTGGCCATACCACGAACATTTCGGAGACACGCGCTCATTTACCGGTAGAAACGTTATGTTTGCCAAGCGGAAGAAACAAACGTTTTGGGAGCGAATATTTCATTGCTGGGTGTTTTCACTTTGAAGTAACTATATCTGAACTCATTTCCACCTGGGGGCTTGCTGTTAATCTTAAATGCTCCAATGATCACAAACCTGCTCGTCGAAGCGTGAAGACGTTCAGCTCCCGAAAAGAAGCGCTCTAACGGTACTCGCCAATGCTCCGCTGCTCACAAACCTGCTCGTGGCAGAGTGAAGACGTTCATCTTACGAAATGAGGCGCCTAACGGGACCCGCCTATATGCAGTATCGTGCGTCGTTATTGACACTAAGCAATTCTCGCAATGCCAGTGTCCCGCCATGCTGGTCATTAGCGAGCGGTTAGGTAGGAGAATTCATTAGTGCGTACTTCGACCGGTGCTGTATGTTCAAGTGAAGAAAGGAGAGTCTCTCATCCACATTCTTCACTTGTGATGCCATTCGTGTTTGACGCTTAAGTGCGGCGTGGTTGTGTGCCTAGGCGGTCCTTAATGAGAAGCCGCTGCTTTAAGCGTTGCGAGAACTAAGGCAACGAACACAAAGATGCGCCAAGAACTCTTGAACTGTGCGTTTCGGAAACAGTCTAACTTCCTGTGGGATGATTTGGTATCTATTTCCAACGCTGCTTTTGCCATGCTTGGACAAAAGCAACGAAAGATTTGTTTCCTGTATTTTAAGTAATACATCCCCTGTTGGCACACTAGATTGATAAAGTGACTGATCTCATCCCTATGGCCTAGCACTGCCTTGACGTTTGCCCACTCACGTGAGCGAAAATACGCACTTTCTGTGTTAATGCACCACACTCTGTCTTTTTACGCTCCCTTGGTCCGAAAAGTTTATCCTGGTATTTTCACCGTCAATCTTCAGTCGTCAGAAGGAAACGTGGAACGACCAATTATGTGACCCTAACCGCTTACTCAACAGTGCGCTTTTTTTGGTTGTTGCTTAACTGAAACGTGCCTTTTATCTGTGATGAGAATATTTTTTAGTGGAGCGACCGGACTTCATAAATATGTCGTGGAAGATTGTGAGCTTTGAATGACGCATACAGAAATAAAATGTATGTACCAGTGGCGCGTCCACTCAGTAAATTCACAAGAATATTGCATTATAGAAACAAACGAGCGCTTTGGAATAGCAATGATGATTAAGAAGTTGACGTCTGCAAACATGGAGCCAAGAGAAGAGAGAGAGAGAAATAGAGAGGAAAGGCGGGGAGGTTAACCAAGCTTGGCTCGGTTGACTACCCTACACTTGGGGTGGCTGAAAGGGGAAATAATAGAATGGAAAGAGATAGAAAAGAAAAGGGGTAAGAAAGAGATGGATGAATAGTCAGCTCGAGACTACCCAGCACGGTCTCACAATGTTCTTTCACAAGCGCTCGTGAAGCCCGGTGGTCCTTAAGAAGCAAGCACAAGAGGGCGTTCGTGGCTTTGTGCGTATGCGAAACCGTCAGCCAATGTCCTAGGATCTTTTCTGTAAGTGGTCGTGAATCTAGCTGACGGAGCTTGGCTTCCATAATACGTCGTTCAGACTGGTATGCTGGGCAGTAGCTTAGAATGTGTTCAAGCGTCTCCTCGCAGGTACAAATGTTGCATGCCGAACTGCTCGCCATTCCAAGGAGACAGGAATACGCATTGACCCAAGAGAAGAGCTAAAGACAACATAAGCGCAGCTTCTGTTGTCTTGAACTTGTCTCTTGTGCCCGTGTTTTCACTTGGACGCTTAACCTACTCCTATGAATCCGAACTAACTAGCTCGATGTGCTGCGATTCTTAGTTTCGAGCAGCATATTCAGTATTGTTGCCCGCAGTATCAGAAAATCTGCACTGTAGCATGTGGGGAGGGCTCGCTGCTCTGCCACAGTTTAGTACGACACTCTAGGAATCGTTGAACACTTGTTCTAAACACATAAACTAGACCTGAACTAGACGTGAACGATATTTATGTATCCAGACTGATTGTTGGCCTAGTTGGTACTTGCTTAATGACATACTTTCGCCGCGAAGTATTCATGTGTTCATCTCTATGAACTCAAGTGGGCAGAAATGTAGCCCGAAAAAAAGTGTTTATAGATACGTTGTTTACGGGTTGCACATTGATTTTGTTTGCTCTTTTAAGGGAGGCATGTACTCACATTCTGACTTGAAATTTATTTTTGCAGTTTATCACTGTTCATTGTCCCATTCCTTCGCTGTCCATCGCTATTTATAAAAAGTGGAAGGGGCAAAGAAAAATGATCGAAATAAGCGCCTGCAATTTCAATGCACCTTTGCAAACTGTACTGCACTAGGTACATATTGCTAGCAGTGATCAGTTCGCGGAAGTCACTACCAGATTTGACAGGTCGTATGACATTTTAGTAGCTTTATTGACAAGGAGGAAAACAGAAATTATAAAAATCTGAAGCCCTCAGTAGTGCGCGACGATCTTTCCTGTATCGAAATAATAACTAATGTTCTCAATGTGAGAAAGACTGCCCATGCTTTCAAAGGAAGAAAAATAGGAGGAAAAGAAGGGCAGGGAGGTTAACCAGCCTATAGGCAGCCGGAACACGAACATTGGTCTTGCAGGTATTGCTCAGCACGGGCAAGCTATCAAACCTGCCGCTACAGTCAATGCCCCTAAAACACTCTGGAACTCCAACTCCTCGGGCTTGATATATTAGCTCAATTTGAGCACAAGGTGTGCTGGATAGCTTCATATGTTTGCATAGCAGAACAACTTGATATGTTACAAAGAAAAAACGATGGTCATGCGCTCATACAACAATAGAAGGTGACAACGTAGAATGACAGGTTACCTCGATAAAAGATAAGGCTGCCGTGTAAGAAACGGCTGATGACCGACCAGCTCATGATCGAGGGTACATAAATTGCTGGAACACGGTGCATATACAGACACGCATAAGACAGACGTTCTGTCGAGGGCCTCATTACTGTGTGCTCGCCACACCAGATATTTTACCTTCAATGCCTAAGTCTACGGGTTAAACAAGCTTTGCATAAAACACACAATTATAAAAAGCTGCCAAGGTAGCACTTATTCTACTCGAAAAGACGTTTCTAGTGATACGAATAAATGTTCAGATAAGTTTAGAAACAAAATTGTACAGATTATTCTCATTATATACATAAGTGGCAAAAGCAGCATGTCTTGCCAAACCAAACCGATGTATTAGGGTCGCAGACTGTGCATTATCAAAAAGTAGAACCGGTATGCTTGTAAATGTCCAAAAATATCGAGCTTTTTTTATCTCGTAAAGTTATGAGGAAAAAACATAGTTACCACCTTTCATGAACATCCCGCCGTTCGCGTTTCCCAATAAGGGCTTGCAATGCCCCGTGGAGGAAAATTATGAGTCGAACTAAAAAATAAATAAACACTACCTCTGAAGAGCACCAATTCTAGCGCGAAAATTGGCGGCAAGAATGAAGAAAATGACGCCACCCACACGAGACCTTCCTTTGAAAGCACGTCTTTACATTTTTATGCCTTGACGGCTGCTAACAACAATAATTTTTTATCGTCCTCGTCAATGATTAGTGACGCATAATCACAGATAGGCTACTCTTATTATTTGAAGAAAATTTTCTATGGTTCATTCTTGGCAGGCATCTATTATCAGCGAGAGAAGAGAATCCTCCCCAAAAAAGTAGTGGTTTGCCGTATCGTTCGACATAATCCCAAGTTGCTCCCTTCGCCTGAAACATTCTCTGCGAGGAAAATCGAGGGCCAACCATTCATTAGGTCTTACGCACCACGTAACATGAACCCCATATTAGGATAAATCGAAAACTTAGCACACAAAAAAAGTAATGATGCAAAGCTAAACTATATTGTGAACATTATTTAGAGGACGAAGGGTGACAGCTGATAAAAAATGTCCCACTGAAGCCCACGGGGCTGAGTTCGAACGTTCAGTAACAAGCAGCGTACCCCGTAGCTGAATCCCAAGATGTACGCACACATGCCCAGTCTGTGACGATTGACAGCTGAGATCAGTGCTGAAAAACAGCAAGAGTACAGCGTCAGCCAAGCACTCTTTCATAATGGGAACTGGATCTACAGGAACTATTGCTGGAAGCCGCTAACAGACTGCTTCTCTGAAGCCATGTATTTGCTCCAGTACCGAAGGTATGTAAACAACCAGTTTGAGAATGTGTGCGCTAACCAGCCTCTGACTTGGAGATATAGACTACCGGTTCTTCAGCGTCGGTTTATAGGCAGTCCAACGCCTTTTTTTCTTTATCGTTTGTCGTGAACTCATTGAAAAACACTCGGAATTTCAACAAACTATGTGTTGGAAGCATGCTCTGCGACGCCAATTCTGTTTTCCGCAGTAAATGCGATTTTAATGGATAAATCGCAAAGGACATCGAAGACCACGAAAAATGCCACCCGCATCTTCCCAAAGGGAGAACTCGAGTAAATGCGCCGCAGAGTGGTGGAAATATCACGTTAATGTTGCGTAATTGGGTATTGTTTGAGAATGCTTATTTTTCTTTCGACTTTATTAGTCGTATTTATTGAATGAAGGAAACGCATTGCCTCAACGCATCGTTGCCTTCAACAAGTGGTGAGACGCCGATGTAAGGTTGTGCCCCTCTACTAGGTGAAGGTACTGATGCTTCCATTGCATCTACTCGAGTCAAGAAAAGCGTCAAGCCAAGGGAAAGCCAAGTAAAGACGCCCTGGGCAAATTCCGAATGCGTGCTCCGCCGCTTATATGCCCACCACCCACGTTCGCGGGAGCGGAGTACGGGGGAGAGGTCCGCACCCCAATGCGCATGCTCAGCTTGCTGAACACCCGGTGGTCTCGCGTCTCGGCACAGACACGAGATGCGAGCATGCGCAGTGGGGGTGTGAATGGCGCCAACGCTGAAAAGCGGCATCGTGCGACAAAGAAATGTTCCGCATTTAAAATTCGGTAGATACCACGTACCTTGGGAATCGATGGTATGCGATGCATGTGGAGGAAAAATGACTGTGTTGTAATTTTCTTATGAGCGAAACTCCTCTTCGTCTAAGCTTGTCCCGCGTCAGGCGGCAGTATCTCAAGAACACTATATTATATGGCGCTGTGTTATAGAAGTACATACAAACATTAGTTGAGTGAGAATATTCTAGATGACGCTGTACCACTACTCTCCAATTGGCTGCTGCGCGGGCTGTGCCTAGGTGCGCGGGGAACGAGTGCGTCTCTCAGTCTTCTGGAGAATCGTTGGTGTTGGATCGTTGGTGGAGCATGAACGAAGCGAAGCGGCGGGCGCGGAGAGCCACAGCGGCTCGTGCTCCTCGCCTGACAGATGGACAGACGGATGGATGGATGGATGCATGTATAGACACATGGATATACACACTGAACTGATATAAGCACTGGTAGACACACGGATAGACCCACAGATAGACGCACAGATAGACGGACGGACGCACAGAGTGACGGATGCTTCGCTCCACTCGCATAATTTACTCCGTGAATAGGCTGTGAATTTTTATTGAACAAAACGTTACGAAATGACCCTGAAGATATGGGCAGATGTGGCACTAACAGATGTGTGTTGAAAACTCACACGTGTACTGTTGCGTAACGATGCCAACAGCAGCGTGAGTATTAGCGGCACCACGAACCGTATGCGATATATAGAGGTTGTGCCAGCGAGCATGGCGGCTCTGTACACCGCTAAATAAATGCTTCAGTGAATGGTACTTCACTATGATTTTCGTTAACCCGACGTGACGGCTGTATGATTGGAGTACGTTTGTAGTGTTTATAAAGTTTGATAGGCAGCACCGCAATCATTACTGACGTTTCACGAAGATTACTTTGTACTTAAAAAAGCAATGCCGAGACCTGTCTTCGCTCTGGGGTAGTGCACTTGGTTTTCACACATAATGGTAGGGTTAGATTCCTGCTGGCACCAGACATAATTTATGCGTTTGTTGAGTCGATGCTACCGATGGCAGCTTTTAGAGGTGAAGCTACTTAGGGCCGACCTAGTCAGTGTCCATCACACCCTTCAAAACCCTAACCGGAACTATAAGCATTTGCACAACAAAAAAAGCGAAAACGGGTAAACAAGCGATTTTATGTGAAATCAACTAGGATAGGTTTTAAGGTCTCAAGCTTTGTACCCGAAAAATTTCCTGTCACCTCATTTACCAGCTCCTAACGTCAAAACTGAAAGCATGTTTTCAAGCTCTTTTCAAGAATAAGGAAATCATTGTTGTTTTTAACATAAAAGAAATATGCGTGAAGTACAAGGGAATATTTTGTAATTTGTATGTAGCTCCAAAGAATACTTATTTTAATGTATTTTGCTAAATAAGGGAAACTGTACAAAATCAGCAAGCAGTTTTCTAAAGCTCTTGTCTACCGATGCTATTAATGCACATCGGTGGACAAAGCCGGATGTCATCAAGGGGCTGTGTTCGCAAACATTGAAAGGGCGGCTTCACCTACGTGTTATTCACTTCGGGAAGATGGATCTTTTTCTTGACCCTCGCGAATTCAAATTACCGATCTCTGTTCCCGCCGTTCGTTGTTTGATATGAACTGTCAATCACATTCAGTGCATTGCGCTTAACAACAGTTGATCTTAATCAGACGGGACGGCTGTATCGTACGGGTTCACAAATGATGCTTATAAAATTGTATAGCCATCACTGAATCCCCAATCGACGCTTCATGAACACAATGGTCTATTTGAATCAAAGTCACGAGATATGACGTGGCGCTGTTGTAGAATGCTTGATTGCCACGCAGAATGCTGGGGTTCGAAAGAGAGAGAGAGAGAGAGAGGTTCAGGAAAAGAAAAGACGCAACTTCTGCAGCCATAATTGAGAGCAAGGCTTAGCGTTCGGTTCATGCTGGGACTCTGACACTTTTTCATTACATTTTTCGGGTCAACGCAGCAGATGTGAGCTTTTTATTAACACTCACGTGTTAAAATGGCCCATGTGTGTTCTCGCCGTTCCTAGGAACATACGAAGTGACAATCACCTGTGCAAATACCCGAATGTCAGTGGCACATGCACACCCGCGGGTATGTCTGGCGGAAAGTGTTTGATGACATACGCCACACGATCGTGACATAAGTCATGTCATAATTAAGGAGTCGTATTCGTTGAACTATCTTACACTGTATACCTTTTTGGTTTACACCAAGTTAAGAGGGTGATAAGGGGAGCACCCAAATGCAGTCGGCTAGATAGCCTGCGAGTTATCACAACAAGAAGAGAGATATAGCCGACGAAGGATATAACACAGTGTGTAAGAATGGAACAAAATGCGTGAACAAAAAACGTTAAACAAACACTGCTTTTCACCGGAACGAAATCGTAACTCTAACTTTAGTGTTTTTTTTTTGTTCCAGAGTCAAACTCGAACCGTTTATTCAATCGTTTTTCTGTTGGCGGAAAAACTTGGCAATCCGAAACTATCCAGGTCATGCAACGTGAGCAGTAGTGCATACCTCAGAATGCAGTAATAGCGTGTTTTTCAGGCAGGCATTTTGGAGTAAAGATGTGCTGAAAATGTGAAAAAAATGGGAATAGTGGCAACAAAAAGTGTTTATTTTATTTTTTTGTACAGGTGCAATGCTTGAATGGTATTGGATGGCTTAAGTTATACAAACGCGTAATACGTTAGCATAGCATTTTTAGAGTGAATAATGTGTCAGGATTAGCTAAAATATCACACAGGAATGCATTCATTCTGGTACTCGGAAGTCCATATCTCTTAAAAACGCATTGCATTTAAATGTACACGTGTTGCTTTTTTTGCCACCATGCTTGTACTGTTCCTGTTGATGTTTCGAGAGAATACGCAAGTTAACTTTCATAATAATAGAGAAAACAGAATTGGAATAACAAAAAAGTTGGCCCCCTATCTGCATGTTACACTGCAAATGTCGTCGAAAGACGATTGTATTGCGTCTGGAAAGAGTGGATAAAGCGTTTATTTGACGTGAAGCGCAAGAAAATCGGTGAATGGTATTCTGGAGGCGCTGCGTTGGAGTGCTTCGAGCGTGCAGCGGAGCCGAAAGAGCGCATCAACTAACGTCACACGAGAGACATGAGTGCTATATGGCAGTTATCTTGAAAAACAAAACACGCGCGCCCTGCGCACCCGTCTCGGAGGTGAAAAGGTGCAGAACGCAAGGCGACGGGTAGTGTTTAGAGAAAATTTTAACGATTTCGAGTACTTCGTACTCAACTATGGGAGAGCACTGAGCCGTCCCGCTAAAAGTTCACCGAGTTTGCTGAATATTGCCACCTCCGTGTCATCTTAGCAAAACGTTGTAAACACTTGCCTTTTCGTGGAAGCATTACACCGTCAGTGCAGCGTGATAAGTGCTACGGTCCTTAGAAATACTTATTTATGCATTTTCTAGTAAAAAGACACCCATACAGAATATTGACGTGTTGTTAGGGTGCCTCAGATATGAGCAATATTTGCTTTTTAATTGACATTCGCTTAAGTATGAACGATGAATATTGAACAATATTGGTGGGAGCTGCGGATGGGGTCGGCCGGTTGGAATGTCGTTTAGTGACGTTTAGGGTATCGTTAAAAGTGGACAAACAGACAAAAATACAAAACCAAAATTTTTGGTTTTGTATATTTGGTTTTGTAAAATTTTTGGTTTTGTAGACAAAACCAAAATTTTTGCGTGGGAGGTCCCCAAGAAAGACTATCGTCTTTAAAAAACTCTCCAATTGGTGCAACGTAACTCAGCATAATCTGATGGATAGCATGCTCTAACCTGCTGCTCTCCACCGGCGTAGTAAAAAAAAAGGCGAGGAAAAAGAGTAATACATGACAGTGGTGAAAAAGAGAGGTGAGGATATATATAGTGTTTTCAAATTGATTAGATGTTATATCCCCGCATATAGTCCAGTTGCTTTCACGTAGGCTATATCACGCTTTTAAGACCACCGTTGTAGATGAACTGTTGGTGTCAGGCCAAGGGCCCAACATGGTTCCATCAGTTCATGACCTATTGCGAAATTGTTAATTAGAAGTGGGTGCACCATCATTAAACAGTGTTTAACATGTTTGGATGATTACACGATTGCCTAGACAGTTTTGAGTTTCAATTTGTAACTTCAATGCCATTACGTTTAGTCGCAGTGGCACCAATTTATAGCTCTCCGTAAAAAAGTGAATTAATGAATAATGCATCGTATATAGTATATCATTTGAAAGAAAAATTTTTAAGAACTCCTTCAACCATCAAGCACCTTACATAGGAAGAAAGTATGGCAGATTTATGAAAAAATAGGTTTACCAAATGAAATCGCATAAGCATGCAGCTATTATTAGCAGCAACCGAGCCATAATTTTGAACCGCGGTTCATGCGGGTCGCCAGTAATCGGACTTATGGTCTCATCAGGTTCCTGATACGTAAACTACACTCAAATGCAGAAAAAAATGCAAATGAAACTTCGACTTTCGTCCCAAGCTCTTTGGAGAATCACGCAGACTTAATTAAACTCTGAGTAAGGAAATTAAAATGGCATAGATACCAGCCTTCCTTTTTGGCGTTATTACTACTGCTTCGCTATTAGAAATTCCTTTCGTAATGAAGTCACGCGTCACTAATTTACGTAAATTCTCTCTCGGTAAACGTTTATTTGAACACCAGAAACACTATAAGAGCAAAGTGGGCACAGCTAATCACAGCTTAGTTGCACATATATAAAAAGCATATAAAGGTCAAAATTAGGTAGTGAAACGTCATTAGGGAAAGAAACATTAGGACCCTAATGCATGTCTGGCTCTTGCTGTAGCTTAATTATTGAGACGTTTCTGCTTCTTCGTGCCGCTTTGAATGAACTGATCACCTTGGGCGTAGCGTGCTAAAGAAATACACCTATACTAAAACTATGGTCTCTCATAAAGAAAGTAGATGCGTGTAATATAACAGGTCGCATCAAGAAAGACTCATTGCAAGACCGAAGATAACCATACATTTTACTATCCTCTTCTTCTGTTGGGTTTTCATGTGAGTTTTCAGCTTTTGCGCAACAGCGACATGAGTGACACGCAGAAAACCGAATAATTAAATCGCTATTTCGACTAATTATATATACCGAAAAACGTTTATACAACAAGTTTTATCATTTGAATAAGCTTTTTTCATGTTCAAGCCGATTTGACGCAATTTAACAGTCACTGTGAAAATATCTCAGTATTTTCGAAATAGCATTAGTGAAATTTAAGTAAATATATTAAATGTACAACATTATATGACACACGAACTCATGTACTCTGATAGAGTATTTGGTCACATTTCCTTCCGCTCTAACCGATGAAGTGAAATGTGGTGCTATGAGCTATTTATTGAAGCATGCTGAAAAACAAGAAAACACCAGAAAGGCACCGCACGAAAGTCAAGACAAGTTGGACGTTTTAGAGTGTTGATTTGACAAATTTTTTGAGGATATGTATACATTAGAAAAACGTACAACGATAAAAAAAGGAGGGACAATGTATAGTGCAAAAATATTTAGACTCGCACTCTTCAAAATTATTTCTGCATCGGCGTGCAGTTCCCCGTTTACTTTTCGATTTTCGCTTACTGCTTTTGCGGCTATTTAGTGACGGTGGAGCCGCTGGCGCTAGGAATAGGGGCAGAAAATTTAATAATGGCGTATATTGTGCTCCTTTCGGTGGCCTACAGAGTGAAACTTGTACCTCGGACACCCGTTCATGCGGCCATTGTCTCTTTTTTCTCCCGTTTCTCTGCTTACACATTTCCAAAATAATATAATCCACAGTGGTATCGTTGACGTATTTCGTTAACGCATATCCCAGCCGGATACAGCGTATCCGCATCCAGTTTCCTACCGACCAAGCAACTTGAGGAACTCGAAAACACAGCCCAGTGTTTTCTACTGCGTTTACAACCTTGTAAACTGGTATAACAGGGTATTATAGACGTCTTTTCTTTTAGAGTGGACTTTTAGTTCAATTTACTCTGATGATTTCTCTTGCATATGGCTCCACTGATTCTTGCCCTTTTCGATTTTTTTTATTTGTGGGGTTTAACGTTCCAAAACCACGATATGATTATGAGACGCCATAGTGACGCCGTAATGGACGCCGTATATTTTGACCACCTGGGGTTCTTTAACGTGCACACAATCCTGAGCACACGAGTCTACAACATTTCCGCCTCCACCGGAAATGCAGCCGCCGCAGCCGGGATTCGATCCCATGACCTGCGGGTTAGCAGTCGAGTACCTAAGCTACTAGACCACCGCGGCCGAGCGCCTTTCTCGAAATACAATAAATGTTTAACTTTCGTGTGTAAGAGGTCTCGTTTCTAAGCACTTCTGCAATGAATGTCATGCATTTCGAACACCTACAGTGAAGCCATAAGAAAATAATGAGAGGTGAAAAACCAGGTAAGACGCCGGTCGGCGGGTGATATTACAACCAGAAAGATGCAATACTTGCCAAAATTTACATTTCAAGCGCGAACAGACAGTGAAAGAAGAGTAGTGCGCGCACGTGGCGACTGCACGAATGTGCAATAAATACGCCTTGGTAACGATACTCGCTTTGTTTTATTGACCATGTGATAGCTGCTTCGCTAATGTCTTTATATATCTGCCACACATTCATGACTAGTCACTTCAGGCCTCTGCCACAGTTTTGTCGTCTTGTAAAATCCCTTGCAGACACGCACTCAACCTGCTGCTTCCTTTTTTCCCCTAGTTATTAAATGCGAAGCATATTTTTGCTCACTGCAGGCACTTGGAGCGTCCGTTCTTCTGTCTGTGTGAGTGTCTGTGCGAGTCAGTCCGTCTGTGTGTGTCTGTCCGTCTCTGTGTGTGTCCTTCTGTGTCTCTGTTCTTTTGTGTTTCTGTTCTTTTGTGTGTGTTGTTCTGTGTGTGTTGTTCTGTGTGTCTGTCCTTCTATGTGTGTGTCCTCCTGTGTGCGTGTCTATCCCTGTCATGGCAGATAGTTGACAAACAGTTGAGAAAACGACAATTTCATGGCAATGATGCCTAAAAACTTTGTCACGGCTACCGTGACATCACATTTCTTATCGGGTAGGTAATACTATTAGGCGTGATATTACGGGATCAATTCCTGGTCACAGCACGCGCGCTCAGGTGAACACGAGATGCAAAAAGTGCCCGTGCTGGTGCACTAACGAAACATCAACGTTGTTATGGGCATGCCAGCTCAATCTTTTTTTACCCCGAACCACAATCCAACCAAAGAGGTTCGGGACGCAGCCCTTCTTGGCTGCCAGGGCCTTGCGGTCCCACAAGCCACGGTCCGGCATGCCAGGGCAGCGCCCATGACTAATGTGGCTCCTGACTAGAGACTCCACCAAGTACTGTAGAAAATCTGGCCCACTAGAGGCTGATTTTCCTTCATGATGATTTTCCTTGCAAGCTCTGTTTTTTTTAGTAAATGTTTACCACAACCACTAACAACGTTGCGCAAACTAATGCAACGTCCTCCACCATATAATACGCACATCGTCATCTTACTCTCGCCCTGGGGGCCAAAAATTTTTGATTTTCATGTTCTATAGTGCGCTGCCATTTCCTTTGAGACTGCCGAAAATTTCTTATTCCATTGCTCTCACTTCACAGAGTACTCCACCGCTCTGCTGACCCGGACACGCTATGCACGCCGTGGGCCACCCGCGGCTAAACGGCCGTCTCTTGTTGTCCGTACAAGGTGGCTTCCAGATGTTTTAATTGAATAGGCTGAAGTCGCAGTGACCGGGTGAATAATATCAAAAGTCCAGGCCATCATGCAATGAAAAAAAGCAAAAAAAGTCCAAATGGTTGAACACGAAAGGAGTATACTTAGCGACAGGCTCCTGCGTTAGCCCGACTGGAATAGATTTCACAAGAGAACAAAGTTCCTGAACGGGCATGACATTTTAATTTGTCGACAAAAAACCTGCAGGAAATAACCTCTGCAGTACTTAAATATACATGCCTTGATGTGCCACTTGAATACGCGTTAGCACTCACGTGCACATGCAAAAAGCGTGGTTCATAGAAAGGGATGTGTACACCGAACAAGGTGTGACCCCGTTTTTTTATTAGTGGCTGGGAGGCGGTACTCAATAGCGGCAAGCTCTCCGACCAGCTTTGGGCCGTCCAGCAAGCCGAAGGCGCCACCAAGGTCCAAGAATTTTGAGCCGTCACCGAAGACACCATCATCATCATCATCGAGGCAGGTTGGGACGGGACAAGGGTTAAGCTACTCTTCCTCCTGCTTCGCCCGAAGGAAACTGCCGAGCTCGCATTAAATAAAATGTATTCGTTAAATAAAAATAACGGCGTTTTTCAATTAGGTAACAGCGTCGGAAAGCCCGTAGGCCGTTTTTGAATGAGAACTCAAGAGCCGAGCGAAGTGCGAGCCTCGTCTTTTTCTAGATCACGCGCTAGACTTACCAGCACTAAAACACTCATTGAAAAAAGCACTTAGAACACAAGTACAGTCAACCATAAAAGTTTATGGACAACCTGAGTGCGGGGGCAACAGCCTCTTCGCGAAATTTTCTCTACTTCAGTGTAGTGATCGACAGGAGCGCAGTGCCCTATAGATGCCACCCTCCCTTAATCGATGGCCTGCCGGCTTTCTGAATGGACGGAAATATATTTCCACTTCCACTTTTTTAACGCAACGCACTGTCTGCAGCCACGACTACTTGTGTTTTCTCGAGAGCAGTCCATTTGCATAACTGTTATTAGTCACAATATTTCTCACAAAGTATTATCTACCTAATGACAGGCCGTTCCAAGCACGTCGTGATGTCTTCGATCCTGTTATCGAAGTAGAAGTGCGAAGGTCATACCGCAGATACATGCATTGCGTGAAATTTGTGAAGTAACAATGGGCAGCGTGGCAGCAGATATATGAAGGGCCTGTGAATAACAGTGCACATAGAGTTTCCTATAAGTACACTATAGAGAGAACTCTGGCGCTTGTATCTACGGAAGCTGCAACGCATGGCACTTCAGCGAGCATGGGAATGATGGGTCGTATATGAATTCGTCTAATATTTGTACTTTTGGCTCCGTTAGGCTTGGCATGGCTTGGAGCTGCTTTGTCAGAATACTACACTCGGCGAATGTTCAGCAGTTACGTTCCACGACCTTAATATTTTAGGTTGACCCGCTCAAATGAAGCCATGAAGTTCACGATGTTTTCTTTTATTCAAAACAAAACCAAAACACTGCAACAAACAGAGTCACAAGTGAATTTGAAGCCCACAAGCACGAAGACTATAGGTACATCCATGTGCTACCCATCATTTCTATGGTCGCTGAACGATTGTAGTGCCAGAGTCCCCTGCAGTTATTTTAGAAAATCGTGACAGTAAGACGACCTAATGCCGGCCCAGCCCTGCGGCCGATGGTTCACCACCAGGTAGCATGGACAAGCACTTAGGCATGTGCTCGCGTAGTCCATAAAGTCTTGTGGTTGACTGCACGCACGTTTTTTATCTTCTAGAGTGCTAAACTTTTCCGCATGTGCTTTCCTACGTGCTCTTGGTCAGTGAATAGACACAAATCATGCCTGCAATGCGTGCGACGATGCAGGTAAGGCTGCAACAAAACCGCGGTAATTCGAAAGCTAACCAACCTTTACATGAATTGTTTTGACATTCGCTTGTGTAGCGATTGCTTATGTCCTTGCATTCAAGCAGCGGGAGCACGGCGAGAGCTGGTGTATGTGCATCATGATATTCCTTTCCTGAAGCGCACAATTGTACCGAAGTTCTAAAACCGCGTATAAAAAAGATGCATGCGTTTGACTCCACTGCGTGTGATATTCTTCCGGTACGCACGCTAATTTTGTTAATGTGCCATGCTCAGGCGACGCTAATTCTACGAACATTAATCAGAAACTATATTACCGACGTCTTGCTACGCAACGAAATGCACTCCGACTATACAATCTCGGCGAAATTCATAATTTTCTTGGTTAGGCATACGTTTCCTTATAATTGAGGTGTTATGTAGCTATCTGGCCGAAGAAAATGATTACAATATCACAGCATTGTGGACCATCAGAGAAAGCGTATAACGTCGGACTACTGCGTTAAAAGATTAGAGTAACGACTTGGCCCGATGCCACTTTGGTAGACTCGCCGGCCCATTTTTTCTATTGCGACCACTAGCTGTTTCACAACCTTATCACGCTCGAAAGGAAATCTCCTGCATGTTTCTCTAGCACAGATCTATATATTCAAGAAGGTTTTGCGAAATACGCATGCACTTTTTCAGCAATATACGTCGTATGACGACCAGATATCCGGAGGCAAGAGAAACTAAGAAACAAGCAGCGAATCGACATTCTGACGTAAGACGGTTCAGAAGAGCCCCCTGACGCAATTCGATAAAGTGACACATGATATAGCAAGATAAAAATAGGGGAATTTTCAATGATTGGTGGTGTTGTTCAATATCATTCAACATTGTGAAACAGCACCTGCGGCAGTGCCTTTTGCGCAGCCAGGTCTGTTCCTCATTTACTGCCCTCTCCCACCCCCACCGCCCCCTGCGATACAGAAATATAGCGCGTTCCTCATTTACTGCCCTCTCCCACCCCCACTGCCCCCTGCGATGCAGAAATATAGCGAGTTTATTACGGCGATTACAGAAAGCTTTACTTTGTTTTGTATTCACTAAGGGACAAAATTCTAATGCATATCTCGCAGGCACTTGGCAGATAATACTACAAGGCTTCATGCTTTTCATAAGGCCTGTGCCCGGTGGACGGCCAGTAAAATGTGCCCGAAGACAGCGCATGGTTTCGACCTGCTGCGACACTACAATGTCTTCGGAAAAAAACTGCGGAGAACTGCGGGCTGCATCAATGTAAATCAGGCACATTATTTGCGTGAACCTTGTCTGCGTTTCTGATTTGTTTATTTTTTATTTTGCCCCGCCACAGTGGTCTAGTGGCTAAGGTACTCGGCTGCTGATCCGAAGGTCGCGAGTTTGAATCCCGGCTGCGGCGGCTGCATTTGCGACGGAGGTGGAAATGTTGTAGGCCTGTGTGCTCAGATTTGGGTGCACGTTAAAGAACCCAGGTGGTCTAAACTTCCGGAGTCCTCCACTACGACGTCTCTCATAATCATATGGTGGTTTTGGGACGTTAAACCCCACATATCATCATTTTTTTATTTTGCGAGAAAAGGCGCCCAATTTCAAGAAATATGCCTAAGTACTCACTAAATTTCGAGCAGGACGAAGCGCTGTGTAGGATGTGCTGGACGTACCAGTGGTTTACACCATAATTGAAATATGTCCTAGAAGTCACGGCAAAACACATTCGACAAGCGCACGCTTTAAGACACACTGAGCTACACGCAGAGTAATGCGATGTTACAGCGTCTGGCGGTCAGCCAGACCCTCCCGCAGCTACTACATTGAAATCGGTTGAAAGAAGGAGTCAGGCAATCTCGGTGTCGGAGTGTCAGATCAAATCACCGATTCATTCTGCGACCCCAACGTCACGTGTCTCGGCGGCACGGAATGCGGCCACGAAATTCGCTCTGCAAGCAGTTACGGCACGATTGGATGGACACTTCAGTGAATTTCAAGCTCACTCGGGCGCTGAAATCGCGCGTCGGTGTTACATAAATCATTGTATCGCGTGCGAGCAGCTGCATGGCCGATGAATCCTGCTATATATTAGTCAAATACGACGCAAACTGACCTTAAAGTCCGGTGGTTAGTATACCTTGAAGCATGGTTCACCTCCACGTTTCACTGAAATTGTTTTCTTTTTTAACCTTCGTGCTAAGAATGTGCTTTCCTCGTAATTTAGAAATCAATGGTTTCATTCTAGACACATATATACTGATGGAATCAACATTGCGTATTTTTTTATTTCCACAACCATTACTTCTTAGGTTTTACATGCGTGAAACATGATATGATTAGTCTTATAGATGAAGCAATGTGTTTTTATGGGACGGTGGATCAACTTTGACCACAAGGTGTTTTCTAATGTGACCTAAAACTATGCGCACGGGCTTCGTTTGCTTTATGCTAATCGAAATGCGATCCTTGTTCCCGATGTATCGCAATAACGACAGGTGTATAAGGTAGGAGCATGGGGTGGGGTGATACCAGCTATTGCTCAACAATATTGTGGCATGAAAGAGTTGTTGATGCACTTTACAGTAGCCGCTCGGGTGGGCGGCCATAATTCACATATCCACGCACTACGTAACCGCAAATGCAAGGAATGTTATGAGGCAATGGCGGTGCTATCTTCTGAAGCTGATAAAAGAGCATGCCTCAGAGCCACAGCTAAGAAACTGTGGTTTTGAAAGAATAGGAGAGGGAGGGCATATATGCTTAGCGAATTTGAACCAACGTGCGGAGTAGTTGTCCGCATGCCTGCACGCACCATTGACAAATCGTTGAAGGCTTGTTGGTTTTGCACTGCGATTTCACAATAATTATGTAGAAGGGTGAGTGCATTAGGTGGCGAAATTTGAACAAGTGGTCTAAATATACTGCTACTTGACGCTAGAGATGATCACGGTACAGATGGAGACTACCCTCACCCCGCCGCGGTGGTCTAGTGGCTAAGGTACTCGTCTGCTGACCCGGAGGTCGCTGGTTCCTATCCCGGCTGCGGCGGCTGCATTTCCGATGGAGGCGGAAATGCTGTAGGCCCGTGTGCTCCAATTTGGGTGCACGGTAAAGAACCCCAGGAGGTCGAAATTTCAGGAGCCCTCCACTACGGCGTCTGTCATGATCATATGGTGGTTTTGAGACGTTAAACCACACTTATCAATCAATCAATGAAGACTACCTTAAGGGATCTCTTACGCCAACTGGGCTCCATCTTTTATTCCTACCTCCGAGTGTTGTGCACACGTCGTGAGTGCACTGTGCAACACCTTTTTTCCCCATAACATTTTGGTGGAGAGTGCGGGTTCATTCATATTCAAGACTCAGGACGTAAACAAGCCGTGGACGCTCCTTGGCTACATCACCAATGTCGGCTCAAGACGAAAATGATATTGTGAATTCCACCGTGGTCACTATTGCTTTTTGCCAGTAAGCATTGGGATGCTGCATTATGAATTTCCGGTTGGTGTTCGTAATTTTTTGATGGGTGCAACGCCCAATTTCGCCGGAACAATGTTGTCATACCTGTCAATGTATATATACTCTTATTATTTGTTTACAAGTGGGTAGAGAAGAATTTTTTTGTTACTTGAACAATTTACAGATGTGATGGAAATGCAGATTATTAGATGCGTTTATTTTTTATACTTGTCATGCCCATCAACATGTATTTTTTTACAGCCAGCAACGAAAAAGAAAGACGTATGCATGGTAAAGCTCTTGATCTCTCATTGGTTTTGCGATAAAACAACACGACAGCACAATTTCTCGGGGCTTTTGTGCAGCCCTAACTTGTGTCAGGGCGAAGGACAGCCAGCCGCTGAGAATGTTGTTGCTTTCATGAAGCGTACAGCTTTTTTTTACGGCCCACGCCACACTCAACAGCTCTCCATTGGCGGATTAGTGCAGAACTTGTCAGATAGAAAGAGAAACAAACTTTTTTTGATCCCTTGGCCAAACACGTAGTGGCACCTGAATTGAGCAAAAACAAGGACTTTCTAATTAAAAACCTAACGGCTGCAGTAGGAGACCATTGTTATCCACTAACACGCCACCGGGTAAAAAACCGTTTAAGCCGGAGCCCACTGAGGCGCGCCGCTCTACAGCCGTCACGCATTCGCTAGAGTCTGCGACAATGCCAGTGACAGCCGGAGCTTCAAGATGTGCCCTCGTGGTGTCGGGCAGAGAAAGGGTCAAAATAAGGAAAGGAGAAGTCGGGAGCAGCTCTTTTTTTATACATGAGAAAATTAGTTCGATGCAGCACGAAAGAATACTGCAGCGTTTAGGAAGAGTTGACTATCAAATGATTTGTTGCGTTTTAGGTTGCATACCTGTCATGCTTTAGCTCGTTCATGTTAGTGTAGTTTCTCGCTTTCTTATTTCCTTCTCATCCCACCCCACCAAATCAATGAAAGCTTTTCGAATCTGCGATTTTGGTTGAATGTCACACGCAAGCACATTCATGAACACTATAATTGGAGAGGTTTATTTGTAAGCATGGATAATCTCTTCAGAAGTAGGTGGCGCATTAGTTTGCAGAGCACACAGACGTCTTACAGAGCATTTCTCGATTCTTGTAGTTACAAGGAATGAAGGAACAGGGGAGAAAGGGGAGGCGAAGATGTTAAACAATCTAGAAGGACCGGTGTGGAACCCCAAAGTGGGGAAAGGAATAGGGGAGCTTTAAAGACGTAGAAAGAAAGAAAGAGAGAGCACGCGTGCGCTAAGTCACACACTCACATTCACGTCATTAGTCTGTAACCGCAAGTCTGTAGTTTTAAGAAATTTGAGCTCTGTTATGCCTGCGAGTCCACAGCGAACGGCCGTGCTTCTGAAAAAGGCAATCTGTGTCAAGGCCAGTCCGCCTGACGCGAACAACTCAACGGCGTCAACATGCGACGGCGCCTCTCTGGCGTGCACGTGCGGTGAGTCAGCCTCGGCAAGCGACCCGTCGAGTAAATAACTGGCGTCTTCATGTCTGGGGGTCTGACGCATTGCGCGGCGACCCCATTGGAGGAGTCTGCCCTGACGACCAGCAGCGCTTCTGATTGGACATTTTGGTTGGACCCGGTGCAAATAAAAGCCCTGCGGCGCGTCGCGATCGGCGGTCCTAGGTGAAAGCTGACATGTGTGTCAGAGCGGACCCGTTTGAGAGCAGACTTATGTGTTAGAGAGGAGAGCTCGGCTCTTCGAGTGTCTGTCGGCCCCAGTGCCGAATTTGTAACGCCTCTGTATATATCCTGTACATAAACCTTGTTTAATTCACCGTCGTCTCGTCCGCTCGTCTATCAGCTCTGCGCAGAAGCAGTCGAGAGCTGAGAAACCTACGCTACCAAACGGCTGGTGACCTTCCCTGCGGAGTTCGAAGCAGTGGCGCCTTCGGGACCGTGTTGGCGTCGCCGTCTTTCGCAACAGTGGTTGGCAGCTGCGGTATCGGCCGGCGTCAGCGACATCGATGCGGTGAGTGCCTGATGTTTTCCCCTCAGTTCACCAGACTACTCTAGCTCAGGTTGTAGTAGTCTAGAGAAGGGCTGTGTGAAGCATTGAAGTGGGCTTTGATCGTTTCAAGCCAAGTCGAAGCGCTTTGAAACCAAAGTTAATGCGGAGGGGGTAAACACGGGAGTGTGAAAAATTGCTTGCGCGTCTTGCTAGTAGGCTTATAGTGGGTACGGCAAGTAGATTCTTAACAGGGGCAAACAGCAAGAGGCTAGTGTGAACGATGGAGAACCTTAAAGTGAAGGAACTCATCGAAATTTGTGAGGAACTTGGCATTACTTTGGGCCGTGCGAAACGAAAGCAAGCGATCCTTGAGATCATGAAGCATGAGGGAGTGTCGGCTGAGGAAGTCGATGAGGCCTGGGTGGTTATCAAAGCACGCCGCGAGGAGGCTGAAAGGCGAGAAGCTCGCTAACGTGAGGAGGCTGAAAGGCGAGAAGCTCGCGAACGTGAGGAGGCTGAAAGGCGAGATGCTCGCGAACGTGAGGAGGCTGAAAGGCGCGAACCTCGCGAAGAAGCTGAAAGGCGTGAAGCTCGCGAAGAAGCTGAAAGGCGCGAACGTTGCGAGGAGGCCGAGAAACAGGAGCGCCTCGAGTTGAAACGAATAGAATTGGCAATCCTACAGTGTTCGCAGGCGCTTAGCGTAGCTTCTGCGACGATTCAGGTCAGCAGTTTTAGGATTCGGGACCAACTGCCACCGTTCGTAGTAGGCGAGGACATGGCGAAGTATCTCGTCAAGTTTGAACACGTCTGTGAGCGAAACGCTTTGGAGCGGTCTCTTTGGGCGCGGAACCTGTTAGCTCTTCTTCCCGGCGAAGTGTCCGACGCGATAACTTGCTTGTCGAGGGAAGCGTTTGAGAGCTATGACGAAAGAACCTGTTAGCTCTTCTTCCCGGCGAAGTGTCCGACGCGATAACTTGCTTGTCGAGGGAAGCGTTTGAGAGCTATGACGAGGTTAAGGAAGTGCTCTTGAGACGTTATAAGTTGTCACCCGAGGCTTTCAGGCAAAGGTTCCGGTATGCTGAAAAGGGGAATGAGTCACACGTTGACTTCGCGTTTCGTCTTAAGGCCGATTTAATTGAATGAATCAAGGGCAAAGGTGTTTATGACGACCGCGATAGAGTGGTGGAATGCGTTGCATTGGAGCAATTCTACCGCTGCATCGAGGATAATGTCAGGCTTTGGCTGCAGGACAGACTTGGTGAAGTACAGCTAAACAAGGCGGCAGAGTTAGCTGAGGAGTATTATACTCGCCGAAAGTTGCACAGCAGGGCAGTGCGCGTTGAAAAGGATGAGAGAAAAGAGGGCTTTTCAAAGAAACCTAATCAACGGAGGCCCGCTCCGCACCGTAATTTCAAGAAGGACCCGTGTCTTACGAAGGACAGTGTAGGGGAAGGGCAAACAGAAGCGGAGAAATCGAGTGAGGTTTCTACCACACAGGCACTTGAATCGGAAAACAAACGGAAGCCGCTAATCTGCTACAACTCCAAAAAGGAAGGGCACATCGCGAGAAACTGTCAGGAAAAGTTTGGCTTCGCAACAATCCGAGAATCAGAAAAAAACATGCGGTTGTTGGAGCCGTATCTCCAAGAAATTAGGGTGAATGAGAAAACGTGCCGAGCACTTAGAGACTCAGCGGCAACCATGGACGTTGTCCATCCTTCATTGGTGTCTCCGGATGACTTTACAGGAGAATGCGCGTGGATCAGGCAAGTCGCCGAGGAGCAGAGTGTTCACTTACCAATCGCCACGGTTGTCATTGAAGGCCCGTTCGGTAAGCTTCGCACCGAAGCGGCTGTGTCTGCCGCGCTAAATGATCGTTTTCCTTATCTTTTCTCCAACAACTCAGAGCAGCTTCTCAAAGAGCAGGGCAAATCGTTCTTCCCCAACTTAGCGTGCATGGCCCTCACGCGATCGCAAGCGCGGAAGCTATCGCGGCAGCTTGATCTGGTTCAATGCAGTGAACTCTCAAGTGACCTTGTCGGCGGGTCGACGGAACCCCAGAAAGGAAATTTTCCGCATGAGTCATGTGAGCGGTCACGCGAGCGGCCCGTCGCGGAAGCGGCCGGCGAGGTATGCGTAGGGGGAGACGACATGGCGCCATTGAGTCAGAGCGAGAGGGTTGCAACGCTCTCGCCTGTAGCGGAACGTTGGAGCGAGCTGCCGAGAGTTGATCGAGAGACGCTCATTCGAGAGCAGCGTGAGGACCTCACGATTAAAGCGCTAGTGGAAAGCCACAAAAACGCGGCACAAGTGCTGTCGAAGGAGCACTACGAGAAATCGGTGAAGAAGCGCGCTTTTGAAGTTGATAATCAGGTAATGCTGCTGCAGCCGTCCAAAAGGAACAAGCTTGAGATTCATTGGGAAGGGCCCGCCAAAGTGATATTGAAGCTTCCCGATACGAATTGTGAAGTGAAATTAGGAAGGCGGTGGAACAAAATTTATCACAGTAACTTGAAAGCAGTCGTAAATTTACTTTTAAGTGCTTCAGAGGAAGAGGGAGCGGAAGTTTTGAGTACTAGTGAGGTAATCGAAGGGGGATCGAAAGTAATCTGGGAGCAAATAAACCTCGAGCCTAGTTTAAGTGAAGCCCGGAAGGAGGACCCGAGAAGGATTGTTTCCGAGTTTGGAGACGTGTTTTCGGACCGCCCCGGAAACACAAGGGTGATCGAACACGATATCGAGCTAAGCGGTGAGGAGTCAATCCGTAGCAAGCCGTATCGTTGTGCCTCTGTGCAACGTCGCAAGTGTGAGCCGCTCTTGGTGCCGCATAGGTATCGTCGCCTAAAAGTGGCCGGTTACTGAGGTGGAGCATGTGGCTCCACAGCGCAACTTTGACGTTCGCTATCAAAAAAAAGGGAAAGCTAAACGCTAATGCAGGTGCATTGAGCAGTGCGTTCTAGCTAGTACCTTCTCAACCTTTCGGTTTCTCGCTGGCGATTCGGGGCAAAATTTTGACTTCATCACGACCTGGTCTGAGCGCTCTCGTTCAGAGTGATCTCAAGGGGCCAACTTTATGTGGTATTCTAATTCGTTGCGTTGTTGTAAGTGTGAAAAATTCAAGTTCTTACTTTAAGAGTCTTGTGTCCCACATGTGCCTCTTGATGTAGAGGGAACAAAATTCCGATAGACACGTAGATAGGTATATGTTGTACTATACTTTGTCTGGTGTTCTGTTGGGTGACCGAGGGCACTTGCTTGTGTCGTGTGTTGTCTGTTGTCGATCCGTTCTTGGCAAGTTGCAGAACCATCGACAAGTGCTGAAACCGAAGGTGATCAAAAGAGACGAGTGAAGCTGGTCGACAAGTTGTGGCGACAAGCCAGTGGAGCTGGGATCTGTCGTCAAGAATGGGATGTGTTCCCGGAACAGAGTCTGGAGCTGCATTCTCCCCATGGCCCTGGAGGCGAACCAGGAGGGACCTGGCGAACGAGCGCGCCTGTCATCCGAGCCCCGTGGAAGCAGCTCGTCTTTTCGGCGCATTGTCTGGCGGCGGGGGTGCTGTTATGTCTGCGAGTCCACAGCGAACGGCCGTGCCTCTGAAAAAGGCAATCTGTGTCAAGGCCAGTCCGCCTGACGCGAACAACTCAACGGCGTCAACAGGCGACGGCGCCTCTCTGGCGTGCACGTGCAGTGAGTCAGCCTCGGCAAGCGAACCGTCGAGTAAACAACTGGCGTCTTCATGTCTGGGGGTCTGACGCATTGCGCGGCGACCCCATTGGAGGAGTCTGCCCTGACGATCAGCAGCGCTTCTGATTGGACATTTTGGTTGGACCCGGTGCAAATAAAAGAAGCCCTGCGGCGCGTCGCGATCGGCGGTCCTAGGTGAAAGCTGACATGTGTGTCGGAGCGGACCCGTTTGAGAGCAGACTTATGTGTTAGAGAGGAGAGCTCGGCTCTTCGAGTCTCTGTCGGCCCCAGTGCCGAATTTGTAACACCTCTGTATATATGCTGTACATAAACCTTGTTTAACTCACCGTCGTCTCGTCCGCTCGTCTATCAGCTCTGCGCAGAAGCAGTCGAGAGCTGAGAAACCTACGCTACCAAAAAGCTGGTGACCTTCCCTGCGGAGTTCGAAGCAGTGGCGCCTTCGGGACCGTGTTGGCGTCGCCGTCTTTCGCAACAGCACTTCCTTCGTCGCCTTCACCCTCGATCACGTGGCAGGACTACATTCCAGAACAGTTTCACTTGTAATGACAAAGCATAACATTCCCTTTGCTGCTACCGCTAGCTCAAGGCTACGTTCTGTCACTCGCTCACTCACCCACTCACTCACCCACTCACTCACTCACTCCACCATATTGATATTTCTCACGTGCACAGTTACAGAAACGCTGAAGCAGGCATACGCATGAAGGTACATTTAATAAACACACATCCACAAAAGCACAAGCGTGCGCAAACGCCACATATTCTATGCCTTCAGATGTAAACATAGTCGCCGGAAAGCGTGCCGCTGGCAGCTTTCGTAGAAGCAGCCCTCATATACGCTCCAGTGTCTGCTGAAATATCAGGGAACACGTGGGAAGGTGCAGCTACTGGTACAGCGCGGCTCGTTTTTCGTGAGGAAATCACAATAAGCAAGGCGTGCACGATGCGCAGATGGTCCCGCGAAGAGAATAGGTAATTGCCTATGCCTATCAAAATACTCCTCGAAAACTGCACCCTGTAACCTTTCTGCTATATGAGCCGAAGATAGCCCGTAGATTCGCGTGGCGATATAAATAGATCAAGATATAGTATATATATGGATATTGCAGGTTCTTATTAGCTCGCACTTGCGTAGGCAGTGTCTATTGTTCCGTGCTGTATAACAACAAACTTCAGCATTTGAAAACAGGTCATTTTTATGGTATCGTTCATCAATTGGTGCCGTAGTTTGTTCTAGCCTGCTGATTTAGCACTGTGCCAGTGTTTTGGTTTCGCAAGCTTGATTTGATTTGTGGGGTTTAACGTCCCAAAACCACCATATGATTATGAGAGACGCCGTAGTGGAGGGCTCCGGAAATTTTGACCACCTGGAGTTCTTTAACGTGCACCCAAATCTGAGCACACGGGCCTACGACATGGTTTCGCAAGCTATATGATAATTGTGTGCAAAAAAAAATACTTTACCATATATTCCTGTAAACATAGGCATTATGGAAACCATTAATACTGAGCGTCTGATAAAAATGTCTCTCTCACGATTTTTTTTTCTTCATCGTTCGTTAAGTATGGTCAGGAAAGCGTGAATATAAGCTTATTTTTGTGTTTTTTTTCAATGATGTAATGTGTGATTAACTGCATCGCCATTTCATTCCGAAATCACACACACACACACACACACACACACACACGCACGCACGCACAATGTTGAACAACATCAACGTAAGACTTACGTCATAACAAATAGAGCCGTAACACTTGCATGCTTATCGTTTTAGGTAGAAATTACATTATCCCAATGTTTGCCATTGTTGCGAATGACGGCGACGCCAACACGGCCCCGAAGGCGCCACTGCTTTCAACTCCGCCGGGAAGGTCACCAGCCGTTTGGTAGCGTATGTTTCTCAGCCCGCGACTGCTTCTGCGCAGAGCTGATAAGACGAGCGGACGAGACGACGGTGAGTTAAACAAGGTTTATGTACAGCATATATACAGAGGCGTTACAATTTCGGCACTGGGGCCGACAGAGACTCGAAGAGCCGAGCTTTCCTCTCTAATACATAGGTCAACTTTTCGCCTAAGACCGCCGACTCACACACATGTCGGCTCTCCGACATGGGGACTCCTCTCTCGTAGGACCGCCGATCTCGACGCGCCGCAGGGCTTCTTTTATTTACACCGGGTCCAACCAAAATGTCCAATCAGAAGCGCCGCTGGTCGTCCGGGCAGATTCCTCCAATGGGGTCGCCGCGCCATGCGTCAGACCACCAGACACGAGGACGCCGGTTCGCTGTCACGTGCGCAGCTGACTCAATGCACGTGGGCCAGAGGGGCGCCGCGCGTGTTCACGCCATCGAGTTGATCGCGCCAGGTGGACTGCGGGCTGGCCTTGACCCAGATTGCCTTTTTCAGAGGCACGGACGTTTGACGAGGACTCGCTGGCATAACAGCACCCCCGCCGCCAGACAATGCACCGGAAAGACGAGCTGCTTCCACGGGGCTCGGATGTCAGGTGCGCTCGTTCGCCAGGTCCCTCCAGGTTCGCCTCCAGGGCCATGGGGAGAATACAGCTCCAGACTGTCCCGGGAACACGTCCCATTTTTGACGACGGATCCCAGCTCCACTGGCTTGTCGCCACAACTTGTCGACCAGCTTCACTCGTCTCTTCTGACCATCTTCGGTTTCAGCACTTGTCGATGGTTCTGCAACTTGCTAAGAACGGTTCGAAAACAGAGAACACACGACACACGCAAGTGCCTTCGGTCACCCGACAGAACACCAGACAAAGTATAGTACAACATATACCTATCTACGTGTCTATCGGAATTTTGGTTCCCTCTACATCAAGAGGCACATGTGGGACACAAGACTCTTAAAGTTACAACTCAATTTTTTTTCTCCCACGTACAACAACGTAACGAATTAGAATACCACAAAGTTGGCCCCTTGAGATTACTCTGAACGAGAGCGCTCAGCCCAGGTCGTGATGAGGTCAAAATTTTGCCCCGAATCGCCAGCGAGAAACCGAAAGGTTGAGAAGTTACTAGCTGGAACGCACTGCTCAATGCACCTGCATTAGCGTTTACCTTTCCTTTTTTTTCTTTAGCGAACGTCAAAGTTGCGCTGTGGAGCAACATGCTCCACTTCAGTAACCGGCCACATTTAGGCGACGATACCTATGCGGCACCAAGAGCGGCTCACACTTTCGACGTTGCACAGGGGAACAACGATACGGCTTGCTACGGATTGACTCCTCACCGCTTAGCTCGATATCGTGTTCGATCACCCTCATGTTTCCAGGGCGGTCCGAAAACACGTCTTCAAACTCGGAACCAATCTTTCTCAGTTCCTCTTTCTCAGGTCCTCCTTCACTTAAGCTAGGCTCTAGGTTTATCTGCTCCCGGATTACTTTCGATCCCCCTTCGATTACCTCACTAGAACTCAAATTTTCTGTTTCCTCTTCCACTGAAGCATTCAACAACAGATTTACGACCGCTTGATGTTGAACGTACGGTTTCATCAAGTTGTAAATTTTGTCCGGCCGCCTTCCTAATTTCACTTCATAATTTGAATCGCAAGGCTTCGATAATACTGTGGCGGGCCCTTCCCAATCAACCTCAAGCTTGTTCCTTTTGGACGGCTGCAGCATCATTACCTGATTATCAACTTCAAAAGTGCGCTTCTTCCCCGATTTCTCGTAGCGCTCCTTCGACAGCACTTGTGCCGCGTTTTTCTGGCTTTCCACTAGCGCTTCAATCGAGAGATCCTCACGCTGCTCTCGAATGAGCGTCTCTCGATCAACTCTCGGCAGCTCGCTCAAACTTTCCGCTACAGGCGAGAGCGTTGCAACCCCCTCGCTCTGACTCAATGGCGCCATGTCGTCTCCCCTTTCTACGGAAACCGCGCCGGCCGGTTCGGCGACGGGCCGCTCGCGTGACTGCTCACATGACTCATGCGGAAACTTTCCTTTCTGGGGTTCCGTCGACCCGCCGACAAGGTCACTTGAGAGTTCACCGCATGGAACCAGATCAAGCTGCCGCGATAGCTTCCGCGCTTGCGATCGCGTGAGAGCCATGCACGCTAAGTTGGGGAAGAACGATTTGCACTGCTCTTTGAGAAGCTGCTCCGAGTTGTTGGAGAAAAGATAAGAAAACCGATCATTTAGCGCGGCAGACACAGCCGCTTCGGTGCGAAGCTCACCGAACGGGCCTTTAATGACAACCTTGGCGATTGGTAAGCGAACACTCTGCTCCTCGGCGACCTGCCTGATTCACGCGCATTCTCCTGTGAAGTCATCCGGAGACACCAATGAAGGATGGACAACGTCCATGGTTGCCGCTGAGTCTCTAAGTGCTCGGCACGTTTTCTCATTCACCCTAATTTCTTGGAGATACGGCTCCAACAACCGAATGTTTTTTTCTGATTCTCGGATCGTTGCGAAAGCAAACTTTTCCTGACAGTTTCTCGCGATGTGCCCTTCCTTTTTACAGTTGTAGCAGATTAGCGGCTTCCGTTTGTTTTCCGATTCAAATGCCTGTGTGGTAGAAACCTCACTCGATTTCTCCGCTTCTGTTTGCCCTTCCCCTACACTGTCCTTCGTAAGAGACGGGTCCTTTTTGAAGTTACGGTGCGGAACGGGTTTCCGTTGATCAGGTTTCCTTGAAAAGCCCTCTTTCCTTTCATCCTTTTCAACGCGCACTGCCCTGCTATGCAACTTTCGGCGAGTATAATACTCCTCAGCTAACTCAGCTACCTTATTTAACTGTACTTCCCCAAGTCTGTCCTGCAGCCAAAGTCTGACATCCTCCTCGATGCAGCGGTAGAATTGCTCCAATGCAACGCATTCCACCACTTTATCGCGGTCGTCATAAACCCCTTCGCCCTTGAGCCATTCAATCAAATCGGCTTTAAGACGAAACGCGAAGTCAACGTGCGACTCATTCCCCTTTTTAGCATACCGGAACCTTTGCCTGAAAGCCTCGGGTGACAACTTATAACGTCTCAAGAGCACTTCCTTAACCTCGTCATAGCTCTCAAACGCTTCCCTCGACAAGCAAGTTATCGCGTCGGAGACTTCGCCGGGAAGAAGAGCTAGCAGGTTCCGCGCCCAAAGAGACTGCTCCAAAGCATTTCGCTCACAGACGTGTTCAAACTTGACGAGATACTTCGCCATGTCCTCGCCTACTACGAACGGTGGCAGTTGATCCCGAATTCTAATACCGCTGACCTGAATCGTCGGAGAAGCTGCGCTAGGCGCCTGCGAACACTGTAGGATTGCCAATTCTATTCGTTTCAACTCGAGGCGCTCCTGTCTCTCGGCCTCCTCGCGCTCGCGACGTTCTCGCCTTTCAGCTTCACGTTCGCGAGCTTCTCACCTTTCAGCCTCTTCACGTTCGCGAGCTTCTCGCCTTTCTTCACGTTCGCGAGCTTCTCGCCTTTCAGGCTCTTCACGTTCGCGAGCTTCTCGCCTTTCTTCACGTTCGCGAGCTTCTCGCCTTTCAGCTTCTTCACGTTCGCGAGCTTCTCACTTTTCAGCCTCCTCGCGGCGTGCTTTGATATCCACCCAGGCGTCATCGACTTCCTTAGCCGACACTCCCTCATCCTTCATGATCTCAAGGATCGCTTGCTTTCGTTTCGCACGGCCCAAAGTAATGCCGAGTTCCTCACAAATTTCGATGAGTTCCTTCACTTTAAGGTTCTCCATCGTTCACACTAGCCTCTTGCTGTTTGCCCCTGTTAAGAATCTACTTGCCGTACCCACTATAAGCCTACTAGCAAGACGCGCAAGCAATTTTGCACACTCCCGTGTTTACCCCCTCCGCATTAACTTTGGTTTCAAAGCGCTTCGACTTGGCTTGAAACGATCAAAGCTCCCTTCAATGCTTCACACAGCCCTTCTCTAAACTACTACAACCTGAGCTAGAGTAGTCTGGTGAACTGAGGGGTAAACATCAGGCACTCACCGCATCGATGTCGCTGACGCCGGTCGATCCCGCAGCTGCCAACCACTGTTGCGAAGCCACCTCCGAAATCCCACCACTGTTGCGAACGACGGACCGATCCCACCGCTGCCACCACTGTTGCGAATGACGGTGACGCCAACACGGCCCAGAAGGCGCCACTGCTTTCAACTCCGCCGGGAAGGTCACCAGCCGTTTGGTAGCGTATGTTTCTCAGCCCGCGACTGCTTCTGCGCAGAGCTGATAAGACGAGCGGACGAGACGACGGTGAGTTAAACAAGGTTTATGTACAGCATATATACAGAGGCGTTACAATTTCGGCACTGGGGCCGACAGAGACTCGAAGAGCCGAGCTCTCCTCTCTAACACATAGGTCAACTTTTCGCCTAAGACCGCCGACTCACACACATGTCGGCTCTCCGACATGGGGACTCCTCTCTCGTAGGACCGCCGATCGCGACGCGCCGCAGGGCTTCTTTTATTTACACCGGGTCCAACCAAAATGTCCAATCAGAAGCACCGCTGGTCGTCCGGGCAGATTCCTCCAATGGGGTCGCCGCGCCATGCGTCAGACCACCAGACACGAGGACGCCGGCTCGCTGTCACGTGCGCAGCTGACTCAATGCACGTGGGCCAGAGGGGCGCCGCGCGTGTTCACGCCGTCGAGTTGATCGCGCCAGGCGGACTGCGGGCTGGCCTTGACCCTGATTGCCTTTTTCAGAGGCACGGACGTTTGACGAGGACTCGCTGGCATAACACCATACACATTTTTCGAACTTAAATGTTGCCACAAAAAACGATTTGTAGAGTCGCATGCTATTTATTACAAGTACTAATAGCAGGTGGTGGATTATTTGTGCGCCACGAATGATTACATAACGACAATTTCAACAAATAGAAAAAATAATATAATCTTTCTTTTTCTTTTATTAGCGTTAGATCACAAGCTTTCGGGGATTGACCTTTTAATAAAGGGACCCTGAAATAGCTTTGACGACTTTTACAAACTCATCGGGCCGGTGGACTAAATCGCAAGGGTAATTCAAAGACCAATTTGAGCTCTCTGCGTAAACTGTGTATTTATTAGAACGCTTTAAAGCTGCGAATCGCTCCAGATCGCTGCACTAAGCGACATGCCATACACTAAGCAACAAGCTCTACCCCACTGACGTCATCATTTCCAGCTGATCTCATTGGCTGTGGAACGCGCAGTGCAGAATGCCGGTATCGGATCGGCGGCAGGATTTACGCATATGCGGCCTCAGGCCACATCATGACACAGGCATCGTGAAGGCGGAGCCTAACCACGAGCGCTCGAAGGAAGAGTTGATGGCAGTTGAGGGTGAAAGGCGCAGCGGAGGCGGAGGGTAATTTATTAGTACTCATAGCTCTGAGTACTAATAAAGTACTAAGGGTGTTTTAATTAAACTCTTGTGCCAATAATTTGCTCCAGTAGCGGTCTAATCAAAAACGAAATGTGAAAAAACCGCTTCAGGGACCCTTTAAAAGGCGTAGACATGCGGAGCTGTTCACTCATATGCGTCACAACGCTGACATTTTTATTCTTCTGCACTGATACTTCCCTGAATTAGGCAATGGTTCTGAGTTCAAAATGGTCACAAGGGACACATTTCCAGCCGTGTGTCCTTCAGAGAGCTGGGTGACAGGCCCGATTGTAGCTGCCAGAGACTTGATGTGGTTGAGGACCTTTTTATTTAACCGAAAACAAGATACCTTCTACAGAGCGCAGGTATATCGAGCAAATAAGTCTTGTCGCATGATTACTTGAAAAGGAGAGCCATAAATAAATGACAAGTTAGAATGTGCAAGTGATAAATAACCAAGTCTATATTTCAAAGTTATTTTCTTCAATGTACACAAGATGATCATGAAATTTCGCCTTGGAGCATCGTACAAAGCTGTACACTTTGTGAGTAAGATTGAACGAAACGCTGATTTTTATATGCATCGACAAAGCGTGAAGCATTGTTTATGAAGGCAATAATCTGTGTGGACTCTATCAAATGACACACAAAGTATGATTCTGCATGGCTTGAACTGCTTGTATAAATCAGACGCGTCAGCTACATATATTAAAACAGAGCTGCATATTTTCTTAGCCCGAATGTGACGAAGTATAAAAGTGACGAGACTTTATTTCAGCGAGAACGCTTCATGAGATAAATGTCCAGCTCAGTATGACACATTATTCTTGCAGAAAAGTGTTATTTATTACTTGTGTCACTGCCTACGCACTCCTGTACAAAAAAAACACTGTTTGAAATTTATGCGAAGTAGCGAGTGACCTCTATATGAAACATGAATTTGCCTCCTGCATGAATTCCGGCAGCTGTTTTAAGTGTTTTAGCTGCATTATTAGAAAACAAAAGAAAATGAAACATTCTCCCATAAAACTAAACAAAAAAATCTTGGGTATCTTTCGTGATAGTGTGGCAAAAAAGACAAACACATGTGAAAGAAAATAAGACAATACCCGTAGCTACGTTTCTTATGTTTTTTCACCATGTATCTGTGTCCTTTGGCGAGTTCCTGCAAATTGTAAGAATGAAATACCAACAGGCTCACGTATCCAACCATAAAGTAGAACATAGATGGCTCTTTTTAAAATATTGCAGTTTTCTGCATCCAACTGAACTAGTCCTGCTTCTACGACCCAAGCTCTCTAACGATGTAGCGTTAATCAACATGCTTTTAACAATACCTCGGTGTTGCAGACTTACAAGCATTGAAGTAATACGAGCATTGACGCATGCCCTAGTTTCATGAGTCTGCGTTCCGGAACATGCATGCCCCCACAGTGGCTTGCGTTCAAATGGTATTGTGTTGTTTCATACTTTATTTTACTTTATTTTTTGCAGACCTTTTATCCTAACAAAGTACGTAGGAGCTACTCGGAGATTTTCTCTTATTGACCCCTCTGTCTTCACTTCTTTCTACCTCTCTCCCCATGAAACATGACCGCAATTATTTCTTATTGAGCGACCTTAAAGAATGTTCAGGTTAAAGTAATCACATCAAATATAAGTTTGACATCAAGGTATAATGTATTCGCGTTTCAACAGTTTGATATTTCTACATCTCATAATGGTCTTTAGATCTTCGCAAAACTGTAAATTATACTTCCACATATAGATCCAGGAGGATCACGATCGAGAAAACGATGCTTTCAAAATCTTTTTTTTTTCCTTCTTTTACAGATAAGGTCATAGTCATCGACGATGCAATAAAGCTATATCTCACGAAATGAACTAAAACACGTAGTAGAGAGAGAAAGACTGGGTAGTAGGTAAAGAAAGCTTGATGCCCTCTATTTTGGTATTCCGTGATTTACATCAGTGGTACATCCGGTACGCATGAATGCGTAATCAAATGTCTTCGAAGGATCAAGATTGACTCCATTTATTCCTTTTGAACTCCTGGCACTTGGTAAGGCTCAAGTAGAAACGTTGCCTCCCGCATATGCTCTCGGCTATATCTCTCACGGAGCCCCCATAAGGCCGTCGAAGAGACGTGACCTTTGCTGCTACGACTTCTCTTACGCGAGAGAGCAGGACCTTTCGTGAGAGAAGGTAAAGCCCTTATACACTCGGTCAGTAAGACAATTTTAGGCAAGGCTCTCATGTTAAGCGGAGCGTGCTAGCGAAGTATTCTCACTGGACTAAACTGATAGCGAGAGAGCGGGAGAAGTAGAGAAGTCTAAAGGAATGAAAAAAGGGAAGCGCGGTCAAATGCGAGCTCATAATTTGTCGCTTCCTCTGCCATTATCATCTACCTACCGGAAGAATAAAATCTTATTAATGAAGAAATACTGTTCCCGTGTGACCAGCTAGCATAGACACATAAAAAGGTTGGATAAGTCGCAAGGCACTCAAGAAATATTAGTGCGAAATGAAAATATGCTGACATGGGTAAAAAAAATGTACTGAAACTTTGTCCCTGCGAAAACGACTGTCATCAGTTCGTTATGTAGCCCACTTTCGGCTTCCAGCCGAACTAGCACTTTTGATATAATTTTCAGAGTCCACTTTAGGTTCTTCCTTTTATTGTTGCCTTTCGCAGCTGTACTCTTCTTTTCTTACACGCTATTCGTCCCAGCCAGGCTGTTGTTTGAAGCCGAGATCTCCCGGACAGTCGCTTCTACAGGAAAATGCGTCAGAATTTTGATGCTTTTAAGTTATCGTATCTGTCAGCAAAAAAAAAAACCACATTCACTTTTTTTTCTATTTTGGAGGTGCCTGCTACAGCGGAAAATACCCGGAAGAATTCGTAATTGGAACTTTCCCAGGTTCTCGCACAACGTTTCACTGTTTTGAACACGAAAGTGTTTTATACCGGGGTCCAACACGTCTTCGCTGACTTATTAAATGCAAAGCTTTTCTTAGCTAACTTCGGCGACTTTGGGCGTATCTATCTATCTATCTATCTATCTATCTATCTATCTATCTATCTATCTATCTCCCACCCTCGACTTCTAGTTTTCCTGGCCGTCTCTATAATGGTACAGACACCAAAGTTGGTATGACATAACATAACGGCATGTCAAGCATAACTAACTAGTCATAGCATGAAAATATTGACATGTATGTCATGAATGTCATGATTTACATTTCATGGTATTGCTGCTCTTGCAGTGGTTTCGTTCACATGACATTTTGCAGAACTGGCTGGGTATGAAGTGACTGCATACCGAATATTATTGACACACCCTAACGTAAAAATTATGACATGCCTGTCATAATTTTTATGTTATGACTAGTTATGACTACACACCGCGCTCATGGTGAGTTCACAGTAGTTTCGCTAGCTTCTCATACAACAAGTTTAGTATTACAGGACATGAATGGATGACGAAGTTACATGAATGGTGCAAACATGATAATTATGAAATGCGTGTCATGTAAGAACCTGTCTACATTTCGAGCTCATGATACGCTCGCGGCCATTGCGCTAGCTTTACATATACCAAATTCGCTATCAGGTGACATGAATAGACTACGAAGATAAATGACACGTTCAAACATGATAAACATGATGTGCGTGTCTGTTAAACATGACTACATGCTACGCTCATAGCATGCTCGCGGCCGTTTCGCTAGTTCCACATATGCGAAATTTAGTATTACGTGACCTTAGCACACGACGAAGGCAAATGACACGTCCAAACACAATAATCATGGCATGGAAGTCATGTACGGCATAATTTACGTCAACCTCGTAACGTTGCGCTCATTTTAAAGTGACATATCAGGCTTCCTCATTCATTGTTTGCATATCATTGATTCCTCCAGTACGTGAGATCTGCCATTTTTTTCGGCCACGGATATGACTTTGTAAAACACATACTAACAGATTGTAAAGAAAAAAAAACGAAAAGACAAGCATCTGTCACGCGGAATCAAACCAGCAACCTCTCGATTCGCAGCGCACGGTGCTGGTCACCACGTCACGAAACGCACGTTGCCGGAAGTGCTTACGGCAAGCATATATATACACTATAGACCGTTTGGCAGTCCTCCGAGCTTCAAAGTGTTAGCGCGTTTTCATTATTGGTGGCGAGATGGCGCGATAGGCACGCATTGGGCGTGCTCTAAAGGTCGTCGCCTCCACGGAGCGTGGTCTCTCCTGCGCGCGGGCTTATCAGACTGATTATTCAGAAGAGGACGATTGATTGATTGACTGATATGCGGGGTTAACGTTCTGAAATCACCATATAAATATGAGAGACGCCGTAGTGAAAAGTCCGGAAATTTCGACCACCTGGTGTTCTTTAATGTGCATCCAAATCTGAGCACACGGGCCGACAGCATATTTGACTTAATCGAAAATGCAGCCGCTGCAACCAGGATTTGATCTGGTGACCTGCGTGTCTGCAACCGAGTACCTTTGCCACTAGACCACCGCGGCGAGGCACGGCGGAAAATGAAGGTCACTTCGAGCGCTGCCACGGCCGCGTAGACAAAATGAGCGCGCTTATTACTCACGACACAGAAAGAATTGGGATTGGTCACGTTTGTCCTGTTTATACCTCTGCGCTCGTTTCGAGCATCTTTCTTTCCGTTTGCACAGCGTGCTTTAAGTGTCGAGCTGTGAAAGTTGTTAATCGGCGATCATCCAGTGTAATCTAATTTCGAGCGTGCTTTCCCCTTAGGTGTGCCTTGAAGTTTCAAGCTGGTTGCCCTTCTTAACGTGACTTTGCAATTTGTTGCTGCTGCTGAAACAATGCAGAGTATATGCTCCGCTACCTCGATGAAGACACGTTTCATTTTCATGTGAGACCCATTCCTATATAAGTAGATCAGCCACATTTTTCTTCCGTTGTTCCTGTCCTTGGTGCATTCGTCCTTGCATATGCGTCGTAACATTTTACTACACCGAAAATGAGCGGATAAGGCTGGAGATAGAGAACGTTATGGTGACACATTTTTAACTGTACGTGATTTTATGCCAACATTACCAACTTCTGAGGTGCTTTACATTTTCTTGCCTACAGCATTTGACGTTTAGATAAGAGTGCTGTGACTAAGTAGTCACTGTGCGATGGCTTTGGCTCTCAGCGAAGATTGGAAATGGTCAGCAGATGAATATTCTCGCATAACGTTATTATTTTCTTATCATGCGCGTGGGGGCTGGAATACAATGTTCAGGATGCACTTATTTTCTCAGTAACTCGCTTAAAATGATTGCCCTTATTCTCCGCATTGATTTCTTCTAGCATTACTGAACATCTCCTCTCAGTCATATGAAAGGTTAACGAACTTACTCAAAGTTGCGCTCACTGCGATAATTTTTTTCGATGCATTGTTCTCCTGTTCTGCTTGAAGCAATGAGGCGTGTTTCACTTACTCTTAAAAGAAGGCAAAAAAGAATGGAAGGATAGGGAAATAAGCTAGTAATTAGACCAGCTGGCTTCCCTGGGCTGAAGAAAGGGGTAAGGAGAGTGAAAGATGATATAATAGAAAAGTTACAAAAAATGCAATCGAGAAATCACTCACTAAAAGTCGTCAATGTATTTAATGGTTTAATTTCAGAGTTCACTGCAGAAGCGTGTGAGTTTTATCCGTTAGGCTGCGGCGTGAAGGCTGGGAGACCCACTCACCTGCGTCCACCATAGTCCGTTTTTTGCTTTGCAATGTTAGAGGAGTGTTTAAGGAATGTTTCATATGATCAATTCTATAACACGTTCACGGGTTATATATTGCCACGTTTTATTTCTCAAGTTTTGTTATCGCCCCAAAACACTACACAATTCTCTGCGCAAACCTCGCCTGCAGTTTTCGAGAAGCTTCCGGACTTTAGTAGATCATTTCGATAGAATCACGCCTAATCTGCGAGCTGTACAGATTATTCTGGAATCTACGCCACCGCCAGCGTTAACGCTAGAACATTCGCTGTCAAGAGTATAAATGCCGACGCACCTCGCCACTTGTGAGTAGTTTATTGACGGCCGACGCTCCATTCACTGCTATCTGTATAAGACTGCTACTGTAATCGGACTTTTCGTTTATCAGGCACAGGTTTGCCCAAATAAACCGTTAAATCCCACCACAAAGTATCCTGTCTTCGGCCACGTCACAACCCCGTGACAATATCATTGAACTATGTAAAATAATAGGAGCAACAGCACACATGCACGGATGCACGCACGCGTACACACGCACACAGACAGAGACGCAAACGTTTGAGCATAAAGGCTAGCAAAACTCGGCACACTTCTCTGGCAGGCTTGTGAATATTTCATGCGTCGTAAGTGTCGCTAGAGCGCCAATCAAACTTATTAAGAGGTATCAGCCTAATTAATAATCGTCATGAGATGAAACCAATATATCAAGGAAGAATTGTCATAGATGTCAACTAGGTTAGAATAACTGCAACGCTACGCTACACTTCAGGAAACGTTACGAAGCATCCTCAAAGACGTGTACAGAAACAGGGAGAGAGTGGGAGATGAATTGAGAGGTGGAGGACACACTCACAGAGCCACAGTCCACCCAGTCACGGAAACTTCTGGTGGGTACCATTCATCACAGTATACCCAGAACACGTTCGCATGACTGGAAATAATTCTTGCCACATAATGATGAACTATGACACCATAATGTAACGTTGAATGACCAGGGCGACGAAAGACAGCCAAGCAAGCGATGGGGCGACGATAAAGGAGGAGTGGGGACCATTTGCGTTCTCGTAAATCCCAGCGACGGCAGTTCACTAAACGATATCGGCACACGCATTTGTCATAGCACATGCACAGCCACCCGCGCAAGTACCAAGCAATGTTGCGTCCCGCGAACCGTGCAGAGTGCTACAATCACTCCTCGGTTTATCGGCACACAGCACGTTGTTGTTTCGTAATTCCTGGATTCATTCTAATTCTTAAGCAACAATATTTTAAAATTTAAAGACTTCCGGTCAGCACTTGTTAAAACTGTTCCGTTTCAGCCATCAAAAAAAAAAAGCAGACGATCTCATTCATACTTGAAGATAACTTGTTAAAACTAACGCAGAAATGATTCACCCTCTTTGACATAGTTTCACCTTTCAAAATATCGGCCAGGATGCCTGAGACAATCAATATAATATTCCTTGGTCACTGGCTTTTCATATGTCGGCATGAAATAAATTTTGGGTTTTCTTGTGCCGGATCCAACATGTGCTTTTGAAGCACGTGATGTTTGCGGTGCTCCAGAATTATTTTGACTATATACCCGGTCTCCTTTAAAGTACGCTTAAAGATGAATAGATTGGGCTCTCTTTAGCAGTAATGGTGATACCTTACGGTATCAGATTGTTCGCGTTTCATGTGATTGTCATGGTCGATCATGTAGAGGTATGTGCCACAAAAATTGGGTGTATGAGAACCAGCGGACTTCACGAGCACTTGTGGACGAACAGAATGAGACCGTTCTGTGTAGTCTCAAGCTGACTATTTTCCAACTTTTTTTACTCTTCTTCTTTCCTCTCTATCTCTTTCCTCAATATTATTCACCCTTTCTCCCACCCTAAGTGTGGTGTAGCCAAGCAAGGCAAAGCTTGGTTAACCTCGCTGCCTTTCCTCTCCATTTTTCTCTCGCTCTCTCTCCCTTTGAAAGTTTCTCATTATAGCCTAAGACGTTTAGCTTGGTAGTGGTGTCAGAATTCCCGAAATTTACGCAGACGTCCAAGTTTTCTATTTGAAACAGAGGACAAAAACATGCATCTCTCTCCCTTCATCTCCCTTCATCTCCCTTCTCTCTCCCTTCATCTGTGCTAATGTCTCCATTTTTTATTGCGGTTTCCTTCTTTCTTTCTTTCGCTCTTTCTTTCTTTCTTTCCTTCCTTCTTTTGAACTGTTAGTTATGTCATAGTTTTGTGTGATTTCTATCGCTTTCTGCTTTTTCTATATATTTGTCTCTCTATTTTTATATTTACTCCTTTTATTTGTCTCTATAGTTTATTTTCTTTCTATCACTTGGTTTCTGTCATGTCTCTCTAAATCTATAATTCAACAGTTTTCATACTATTATTTCGCACTCTCTCTTTCATGTAATTCATGTGCTCCACTTTACCAAGCAGAGTTTTCAGTTAGCGCTCGCACCTGTTGTACAGGCTAGTGAACCTTGCGTAATTCCTGTGGCGTATACTCACATGAAGAAGTTTACACGACAGGGCACGTTACCGTTTTTTTAAACAGCTTCACAGATAAAAGATAGTGGAGTCTAAAATTAGTACTGTTGCGGTATATCTATAGCAAACGACCTTTTGTGTGAGAGTCATAAGAGTGTCTGCTCTAAAAGCAGCCTATCAGGACGGGCCCTCACTGTGGTTGTGGTGGCTTGTAGCAAAAACGACGCCAAAGAATATGTTTCGTGGTTACTTTTCTGCCGTAGTTATCTGAAGCTACAACCTTCCCTGATGAAGCGGGGGCAGATAAATTCGTCAAAAGCGACGGCAACCAGCAGTCGAAAAATCACTACTCACTTCAAAGTCCAGCGATTAACGTAACGCAACTAGGAAGACTTGAGAAGCTCGATGTTAAGAGAATTAACCATTTTTGCCATTCACGCAATTCTAAGACTTGTTACACCTAAACGAAGACGTAATGTGCGATTGAGAGTAGCGAGGAGGTCCGGGGAGTTCCGTAGATCTGCAGCTGCAGCTCCTCAGGTCCATGCCACGGCGGGAAGACAACACATATGTCTAAATAGACGCGAGACGGGAGACAAATGGTCCCGATGCTCATGGCGTTATAGATTATGAGCTCCACTCGGATTACAGAGAAGGGGAAAAGCGACGAGAAAGAAACCGGGCGTAGGCCAAGACAAGGGAGTTCGGTCAGCGACTTCGTCGTCGTCTACGCCTCTGCTATTAGCATTCCGCGGTGTTGGCCTTTTCCCCCCCTCGAATTTCTCTCTTATTCGTCGAGTGTCCACTTCGCAGCATCTCCGTACGGTCAATTGGGCGTGCAATGGCGGTGTTTTGCCTGATCGGAAACCACGCCTATTAGCCTTCCTTCATCGCTGGCTTCTCAGCTCGGGAACGGGCGTTCGATATTTGCCGACCTTACGCGCCCTTTTTTCGTTTGCTTTTCTGCTTTCTTTTGTCCTCCCTTAGGGCCGGTAATGGTGCAGCAGTTTGATTCGGCCATAATGCGTCGACGGCCACTGCTATAATGCCGAAGCTGTTGAATAAGGCTACGAAGAAAGCTGCTCGCCTCAGCAGGCACACAGGACGCACCTATATGACCGTACGAGCATGCTGTAGACGTGAGCATATTACAAGTTCGCAACTTTGGACGAACGGACAACGACAGTTACGAAGAAGCGGGAACCCGATGTTGACCTGCAGCACATCGACAGATCGGTGGATTGTGTACGGAGGGTCGTGTGTGCAATATCTTTGAAGTGTGGTAAGTGTTACGTGTGTCTAACTGGCAGATGTCTTTATAATTACTATCATAACCTTCCAAGTGTTAGAAAGTTAAGGGACAGTTCTAGCCACCCATTGTAGCACACGTGTATGCACATGCTCGTGTTACAGCAAGCTCAGGTGATTTTTCACGCACACGGTTAAACCACATAATTGTCAAGCAGCTTACATGAAGACACATGAAGACACTTGAAGACGTCGACGGCAATGGAATAATTTTTGTTTTTAGAGTTAAGTAACCCCTATCCGGTTTTCTTTTTCTTCTTTTTATGTTACGAACTGTCTGCAGAAAAATAAATGTTAAAATGGCAGTGTGCCCGTCTTCGTCGTCTCTGTGTCCTTTGTGCTGATAACGTAATACTTTAGCGTGCTTTAATGAAAGAACATAGACGAAGAAAAAACAAACTGGCACAATATATTTTTTGTTGACTTTGTTTCGGCGGCATCAGCTGTGTTGCCGCTAGGAGGCGACACTCACCAGTTACGAGCTGGCTGACCAGCTTTGGACCGTCCGGCAAGCTAAAGATGCCGCCCGGGTGCAAGGACTTGGAGCACTCACCTGAGGCACCGCCGTCATAATTGAAGGAGAGTGGGAAAAGACAGGTGTTAATCCCCTCTTGCCTCACCTCGCGCAGTAAAACTGCTGGACTTTAAATAAAGTTCATTCATTCATTCATTCGTTCATTCAATCATTTTGTTTCATAGTAGCGCGCACAATGTTCACGCTATGTGCAACCAGCTGGCTTCTCAACTGGATCTTCTAGTCTTGTGCTGATAGCTCACCTAGCCCCAACACCCCAAAATCGCTACTCGTCGCCGAAAAAGCTCGGCTTGAATCATGCCTTGACTTGTGTGTTCCGTCGTCCAACATCTGTTATCACAGCTTACTGCTTGCTAGATGGCGCGAAGCAACACTCAATGGCAAGCCCATTGATACTAAGGTGCAGTACACGTTTCGGATGTTCCGCACTTTAATTTAATGCTGTAGGAGGCAGCCTCAGACGTAGCGTTAACGCATTGCACTGCAACGTACAGCCTTGTGTATACACTGAAATAAAATTGTTTAATATATCTCGGGGGTGGTTGAGAAAGCTGAATAAGGGTACAAATGAATGATTCGTATAGCTAGAGATAATATACACGTTACTTTTTTCTGAGCAGGTTATCTATAGTGAATATTAATGCGTTGGATTGAACAAAATCAATAACATACTACTTGATAAATATTCCAAATATTACAAATTCATCATTGTATCTGGTTGAAGTATCATGCTTGAATGAATTATCCAATGCAATAGCACCATGCTTGCCTAATACCCACGGAACACACGAGATTCAGCTCATATCGTGGAGCTAAGGAAGCTGAACAGATCTGTGCGATATCACTCACAGCATCCATCTCGTTCTCGCACTAGTGAAACGTGCTTTTGCAACTAATTGAACCGGTAGGTGTCTTGTATTGCATTGCCTAGAAGAACGTGTGCTAATAGAGGAAGGCACGCCACGAATCGACACGCCGCCGACATTCCCGCGTGCTTCACTCTCCAGTATGACAGAAACTTCGCGCACAGTAGACAGTGCCTTCCATTGGGAAAAAACCCGCCCCAAATCATCCGTGAATAAGACGTCACAAAAAAATAATGAAGACACGGTTCTAGCTCGAGCACTTGGCTTTGCGGCTCACTGACTGATTAAATTGTTCAGCGCAAAAAATTTAGAAAACTCCCACAGAAAGAACGAGGACCAGCGCAGTAAAATTGAGTGAATGTAAGTTGTCTAAAAAATGTTTTTGCGCTGAGGAGTGTAGTGAAATACACACTACCCCATCTCACATTTCACTTCTATGGATGATCTGGCTGTGCATGGGCACGTGAGAGGCCACTTCTATTAAGCGGTACTGGGTGCAACTGAAAAAAAGTAAGAACAACCGAAGGAATCAGCAGATGATTAGAGCAGTAATATGTCGTAATGAACTTACTCAAACGATAGTTTGCTGCCCGGCCAAAACAATCAACGGCACAAAATAGCGCATAACAGTCCGAATGCACAATTATAATGTGTGCTTGTAAGAATTAAGCACTTAGTATTTGCTAGCTAGACTTACTGCCGAAATTATCACCTTGATGGTTGGCTGATACTTGCGAACATTCTGCACCTTTAAAAGCTTTAGGCGAAAAAAGTTTTTGTTGCCTTTTTATTCCTCGTTCCGTGCTCATTTTTTGGGTGCTGATTTTTGGTATTTGTTTTGCACGAATGATCAGAATTCCGGGCCCCGCCACCGTAATCTAGTGGCTAAGGTACTCGGCTGCAGACCCGCAGGTCGAGGGTTCACATCCTAGCTGCGACGACTGCATTTACGATGGAGGTGGAAATGTTGTAGGCCCGTGTGCTCAGATTTGAGTGCACGTTAAAGAACCCCAGGTGGTCGAAATTTCCGGAGCCCTCCAATATGGCGTCTCTCATAATCATATGGTGGTTTTGGGACGTTAAACCCCACATATCAATCAATCAGTCAGCATTCTGGGCAATGCGTACAAGTGGAGAACGCTCTTTATGCTGCGGTTTCCGGGGGAGGCCAATAAATGCGCGGTAATGGAGCCGTAAGTTACAACGCAAACACGTTGGCTTGTTAATCCGCTATATTTCTGGCCATGTCACCTTCACAGCATGGCAAGCATTCGTTATACCTCAACGTCGTGATTATTTTACATCGAAAGAGAAGTTGTATATGGCTTGGAGGTGGGAAAACGGGCTGTCTGAGAGACCGTGAGTTAGCAAGAACTACAGAGGAGAAGCAATGCTACCACACGCCTCGTCAAAGTGTCTCCGTGCTTACTCTCTTCAGGCTTTGTGCACGGCTATAGGCGTCATTGCCACCACAGCGTGAATGACTACCCAAAACATTATCTGATTGATTGATATGTGGGGTTTAACGTCCTAAAACCACCATATGATTATGAGAGACGCCGTAGTGGAGGGCTCCGGAAATTTAGACCACCTGGGGTTCTTTAACGTGCACCCAAATCTGAGCACACGGGCCTACAACATTTCCGCCTCCATCGGAAATGCAGCCGCCGTAGCCGGGATTCGAACCCGCGACATGCGGGTCAGCAGCCGAGTACCTTAGCCACTAGACCACCGCGGCGGGGCCCAAAAAATTATCTGCTTTCTTATTGAATGCGAAGCATTTCTTCGCGAACTGCAGGGACGTTTAGCGTATCTATCTATCTATCTATCTATCTATCTATCTATCTATCTATCTATCTATCTATCCATCCATCCATCCATTCATCCATCCATCCATCCATCCATCTATCTATCTATCTATCTATCTATCTATCTATCTATCTATCTATCTATCTATCTATCGCATTTCACTGTCAGCGCAGCGCGATAAACACTACAGTCTTAATAGTTACTTGTGTATGCCTCTTATAGTATAAAATCAGATATAAAAAACATACACATGTTTTTATGGTGCCTCAGATATGAGAAATATTTGATTTTTAATTGACAATCGTGCAATTATGAACGATAAACCTTGAGCAATATTGGTGGGCGCTGCGGATGGGGTTGGCCGTTTGGTGCCGTTTGAGGTATCGTTAAGGGCGAATAAACAGACAAATGTACAGACAGACAGACGAAAATTTTTTTGTCGAAGGTCACCAAGAAAGACTATCGTCTTTAAGAAAGCAAAATACAATGCATTACACCTTGCTTAGCGCCTACGGAACGTTCACTTTAAAAGCAGTTCACGGGTTAAGTAATGTCTAAACTAAGACGTTATATTTAAGGAGCTTTTCTTGTTTTCAAGGCTATCGGGGGAAACTGATCTTATGTTCGTATCAGAATAAAAGGTTCCTCAAGACTTCCACAAGCAAGTTTTGTGTAGCAGCCCATTTTCGTATTGTTTCAACACAACGAGGTTTCCAGGCCAACTTCCACTGCCGCAGTAAGTGTGGGCAACCCTTCCCTAACATTCGTGACATATGAGCGGTGGGTTGCATCCCCACTCAACATACAGCTTCAGCAAATCTTCCCCGCACGACCAAGCTCCGCGCCCCAAATGAGAATGAATGTCATGTTCCAGAGATGAGGGCCGAAGATCCTTTCCCTCGTAATATTGTTTCGCGCATGCCTTTTCTCTCGTGTTCCAGCTGGATATGGCTTTAAAATTCAGTTCCTTTTGCTACTATGTGCTAGATCTTCTTCATTAACGTGTCCCGACCGAGGCCTCGTTTTCATATGACGAAAATTGTGATCCCGTTGTTATTTACTTTCAACACCAGGCTATCATAGTGCTCCTTGGCACCCTCTCTTCTCCTCCCACTTCCCTCTCATATTCTCGAGTCTATTCTTTGAAAGCCTGTAGTTTCGGGCAGTGGTGTCCTTTTTCGCCACTCACTTTTCTGGGAGCGCTTATACTAAGTGCATCTTTGTCACAGCAGCGCGGGCCTGCAACGCTGTTCACTGCCTTAGCTCCAAAATGGCCTGCTTTAGGCTCTTTCACTGATAAAAGTTAAACTTTTCTAAGACGCCGTGAAAAGACCTCGTCCTTTGGTAATCATTTTGTTGTTTTTTTTTTTTGCTTGTATCGCCCTCCTTGCATTCCACCTCATGTGTGTGTGCCTTCTTTTTAGTTATTTTTGAGCTTGGCTCTTTCATAGGATTCAATCTTTTTGCACTAAATGCGGTCTGAAATCACGCGAAATCGGACCTCATTTGTTTTTTCTCTATATCTTTTTCTCTCTTTTCAGTGGCTGATGTCGTCTTTGTGGTCTCATATATACCATTTCTGTGCAATGAGAGGTCGTTCTTTCACTCGTGCTTACTTGTGGTTCTGCGTCTTTCTCAAGAGCGTCCTTTTCGGCTTTACAACAACAACAACAACAACAACAACAACAACAACAGCAGCAGCAGCAGCAGCAGCAACAACAACAACAACAACAACAACAGCAACAACAACAACAACAACAAAGCAAAACTGTAGCGTGGACGATCACTCATTTTCGCTTGAGAATGGCCCTCCCTCTCAGTCCGTAATGTTCACGTGCAGTGCTTACCGCGTCGGGGGATTTTCGTCTTCCCCGCGGTAATTCGTTGGGGGGAGATGAGAAATGTCGTTCTGCATTTCATTGAGGCCGCATAATTTATCCATGCGATGCCCCGGAAGCGACTGATTGACATAACTTCTTTCAAGCTGACAATTTTGCAAACCTTATGCGTCAATAACGAAGTCTTTTTATAGGTAGAACCCGGGCCACTCGTTGGTTTCGTTCCCATTCCTCTAAATTACGCCCCAGTTTCTTTATCCGGGACGAACAACTGAACATTCCGGGCGAGCTTTGCGTAAGTACAAGTAGGGAACACGAACCGATCGGACAGCTTCGCGTAGGAAAGGCTGAACTATTTTCTGCCTAAGTTAGGTGCGGAACGAGCATTCGAGAGCTCAGACATTTCGCGGAAAGCTGAAAATTACACGGGTTTCCACTTTAAAGGGTCCATATTCAGGTTTCAGCATTCCTGGCTAATAGGTGCGGCTCATAGATCGGTCAGTGACGATAATATCTGCGAATTGAGACGTGCCTGCGTGGGTTGAGAATGGTCTAAATGTAGATCGTAAGATCGCGTGCCCTCTCTCACGACTGAGGCGAGCTTCCAAAGAGAATGCCTACCTAATAGACGCATGCATAAGTAATGAGTGTTTTTTTCTGAATGTCACTGAATACGGTGCGTCGTTTAGGTTCTTTTCTAATGCTATTATATCGATGCATGCGTCACGAATCAACATACAAAGAGAAGAGAGTGAGGGTGCAGCATTTGTACGTTGAGCATGACGCACTCCACGCGTCTCGCAGTTGAGGGCTGGTGGTGAGTAAGTGGTGCTTCTGGATGCTATAGACCATTTAAATCAAGAAAACACCCAACTTTGTAGGGCAATAGCCTCGTGAAAACGTCTTACCCCACAGTTTGATTGTTTGCAAGCCTTTCAACTATTAACCAGCTGGCAAAATCGCACCGCTAAAGTCTTTCCTGTAAGGTTTTTCACAACATTCAATGCGTAATCAAAAATTTTTTTATGGAGACTGGTGAGAGGTCTTTACAGAAAAGAGGTTCAAGCCCCACGCTTCTTACATTGCACATATTTATTCGATCTTGTTATTAATTTTCTCCTGATGACGATCATCATCATCATAATGTTTCAAACTCTATTTAATTGACACATACTCACAATGGAACTCCATTAACTAACATTCGGGTCATAACACTTATGATATATCCCTCTATGCTAACGTAAATACTCTTGAAGTTTGCGCAAGATTATATCCAGTGCAAGAAACCCTAATCATATGTACTAGTTCACGTGTATTTTATTGCATTTATCAAATGACAACGCTTTGGCATATGTTGCCTACCTGCCGAAAGAGAACATGTTTGTGCTTGACTCATCTTCAATCTACACGAAAGTTTGTTCACTTCAAGAAAATACCATAGCAAAATATTATCTTGCAGTTGAGATTAATAACCTATTGTTTTAATATTGCCTTTAGGTTCATTTCATGGTAGCAGGTTGTTTTTTTTTTCGAGGTAAAAGGATTGTGTCATTTTCACTTTTTTATTAAACTCAGGAAAAACAGGAGGATGGGCACAGCTTTAGTGGTTGTGACAAGACCACTTAACCATTGTTTACCTTGACTATGCTTTCGACATTTTTATATTGTCTTAGTACGCCTCTGCAAAGATAGAGTCACAACGCTACAGCATTTGCCACATAGAAGTGTTCTACAATACTGAAGGCTGCTGTTTATCGCGATAGCGTCAGGTCGGTATTTCAGATTGTATATAAAGCTAGGCCGCGTGAATTACGCGTACTACCAAGTGATCCCGGACTCAACATCGCAAGCACGGATGGCAACGCAACCAAGCCCAAACCTAGTTCTTGCCGGTATAAAACCGTGTGATGCGCGTTCTCAACTTTTTCTTTGTCATACACAGGTTTTCTTTGATGGCTTTTATTGATATTTGTGAACTTGCTTCTTCGTTCATTGTCTGAGTTCTCATTCGGTTCAGTGTTGCCACTGGTGGCAACCTTTCGCCAATTCGGCAAATTCGAGAGGCCCGTGGTAACCTAAATTTATTAATGGCTACTTGGCTAACTTTTGGCGATTTTCGGCTTAGGTATCGACTGAGTTATGCATTATATACTCAGTGTTTTCAAACAAAATTGACGACCACATTTTTTTTTCAAATTTTCACAGTTTTAGGCACACAGCAGTAGACGGCACACTTTTTCGCACAATTCAGTACATCCGTTTATGTCTAGTGTTCACACAGATCCTGGAGGCACCGTCACAGTAGTGCGTGCGTTAGCAACTTCCCAGTGAAATTTGGGTCAGCGAACTGGCTCGCGTGTTATACGGTGGTGGTGTTATACGAAGTTTTTTAGGTGCTTTGAGAATATCAAGCTTCTTTACGATTTCGCTTTTGAAGCAGCTAGGTGATGGTTAGGCTGCGTCTTTCAATTACAGCTCCAACTGTCTGGAATAACTTGTGAACTTATTCACTGCTATAGTACCCATAGTACCCCCTTATTTGGAATATTGAGTGTAAATTTGTTATAACTAACTTTTCGGGCCTGCCAAGAAGTCGGCTTCCTCTGGCAGCCTTCATAAGCAGCAACGAGGAGAACAGACAGCGTAAGCAGGACCATAAAATAAAGCGTAGTGTGGGCATTGCGAGGGTTACATAGCACTTTCGAATTTATTTCCGTTGTTTTGTGGCTTGATTTTCGGACATATAACTCTACTGAAATAAAATTTTCGAAATCTGCAGGAAGGCTGAGCATGTCATCCTTCTCTTATCGTAGCCACGGCTTCACCCTGTATTCGCTACAACTAAAATTATCCAGTTTTGTTATGAGACGCCAGCATTCAGGAACGCTGCTGGTGCATGAATGCCCTTACTCATTGCTCTCATGGTGAAGCGGGTCATGTGACTCCAAGCTCACTAAACCCTCCCATGGTGCAGCAGGTGGTGCGAATGGCATTGAAGAACGTGAATATAATTAAGGGAATATGCATGATTGTTTGCTCCACGGTGCTATGCCTAACTAGAAATATTTATTATTATACGTGCCACACATATACGAAGTGACGACATTTTTGACAAAAATTGTAGAAAAATGGCGACTTCTGGCGAGTTTTCACTCGTCTTTTGATGAATTTCACTCAAAAGTCAGTACAGCCATGGCACTGGCATATTGAACTTTCGTGTTATCTTGGTTTTCTATTTTTTTCCACGTGAACTTGATCATATAAGCAGAAGCAGGTACAATGCAAGCAATGCTTTTTAAAAAAATTAGGAGTGATGTTGCTCCTATTCAGATCATTACAATTCCCCAAATATTTAGTTAGGAACTTAGGAATGAAAGTAGAGGGAGGACTCGAAACGATTAAGCCATAGACTCTATACAATTGCTGGAAAAAAGAGGGACAGAATCTGTATTTAAAATAGCAACACCCGAGGTTAAGGCCTCGCCGAAGGAAAGTCGCGTTCAGGTGTTTAACTGTGATGCTCATACCTTGTATAATAAAAAAAAATGCACCTCCAAGTCAATCAATTTTTTTGTGAAGAATGGTCGCTCCGCTACTTTATTTAAAAGGTGTGAAAATGCTGCTATTTTCATTTTGCGCTGGATACTGCAAATAACGCCCCACGAACGAACAAAAATGAAGAACAGCCGTGTCACTAGGGTGGTTCGTTAATGAGCAGTTGAGAATGAAATCCTGGTACGATAATGAACCGCTTGATTATTTAAAGACAGGCGCATTAAAAACAGCTTTTGAAGTAGCGCACGTAAACTGTATAATGGTAGTTTTAGGGCTGAACCGATTAGGTTCATGCACACACTACAAAATCGCGAAAAAAGATCATTTTTGAATGAACATGCATGCACGAAAAAAAGCATGCTTATTTCTTTAGGATCATGAATACTTTAACTGCAAAGCAGGCTGAAATCGGAAGGGGCATGTATTGAACACGCATTAACTTTTTTCTTTCCGTTTCACATATAAAACCAAGCAGCATAAATGGTCCCGATGAAGAATGTATATTCGTACGGGAGCATGTATGGAATGTAACGGTCTTAGAACTGTAAAGACGTGCGTAAATTCTGCCCCAACGATGGTCAGTAAATCGTACATTCGAAACACGAAAAGCAAACAATTTCTTTGCAGGAACATTTAGCCAAAGTCAGCACGCAGAGTATGAGTTCTTTCTTAACCTGCAAGTTGAATCATATCTATCAATACATTCCGTCTGCGTCCGGCCAAATATATGTAAACAACCCCCACCCCCTGCAAGGCTATTTCGGGAAAGACAGCGTTTAGTACCTAATTTCATTTAGCATTTCCGAACAATCACTGCCCAATCTCACGCCAGCGAAGCAGTATACATCATTCATCACTCGATTGTATACAGTTCCTGGTATAAATATAACATCTATAGCCTCCCCTTCCTGCTCCGGCATATTCGAACAAACACCGGGAAGAGGTCTCCGGGTGATTAGGGGAATGATATAAAGCATAACGACTACAACATTGATTCAGTAATGCCAGACACAACAGCGTCGATAGCGACATAGGTTCATATAAGCCATAACGACCGAGTATGTACTACGCAAACATCGCTACTTGGTCCGCGAGTTTCCTAACGTGCACGCGCTTTCAGAGAAGCTGACCTGTCGCATATAGTGAGGGCAGATTAAACATCTAAAACTAGGTAAAATAATATAAACCAGCACTTCAGAGACTTATGTGAAGGAAGGCCAAAAGGGGGTGTGGTTTGTGGTACACACCCTCTCTCTGAACTCATCGGTCGGAACCACGGTCGCAGCCCCGAGCAGCAAAGTGTTCGGTGCGCCACCACCACATGCGGTTCACACCCATCGATCATGGCTGAAACGACTTGATAGACGGCTGCAGCTTTCGCGCCCATGTTTTAGCACAGTTGTCCGTCATGACGTTGAAAGTTGAGACATGTTTCTTCGGTACCAGCAGCCCACCGGCTGGGGAGGGTATCGCTTCAGAGGCGAAACGGCGCTTCGCGTGAAGGATTAGGATGCTTCGCTGAAAATTCAGACGTACCCTCAGTTTCATTATTTTCTGGCAGTTCTTTTCTTTTTTTTTCATGGAAGTGTGAAACGTGAAAGTACAACGCCCCAAAACTCACTATACGCTTTGTTGCACTCCTTCGTGTCCGGCCGACACGGAAATTATCCGACTTGACCCAAAGAAAACGCATGCACGTAAAAAAGGAACATCCAAAAATATTAATTTTTGGGACGTGGCGAATAGGCGTACAGAAAGAAAGAACGTACCTGAGAGTAGTGAAGGGCGAATGAACGAACAACGCTTAGCGAATGAACACACAACGCGTAGTCATTGTTTAAACGGTAGACTCCGTTACGTTATGACATACCAGTTGTGTTAAATTTACATCATTTTAGAGGCATTAAACCATGATGCATGTCCGTGCCATTAGCGCCTAACATGATAGTAACTATGTCTAATGATAAATATCCCACAAAATATTATTGAACAGCTACTCTCGTCGAGAGATATCTGAGCTTTGTATAAAAAGTTGGAACGTGGAAAAAGGAATGGTGAATCACCGACACTGCCTATTCCTTTACTCCCCCCCCCCATACAATATAAAAAGGAACACTGTGAGAAAAAAAATATACAAAAATCTCAAACACTCATGAATATCTAGTAGTAATTAACGGGTATATATACGAACTATGAGTGCACTACCCAAATTCCTAAACGAACAAAGATATACGAAGAACTCAATGAAAGACACAAGAATAATGTGGAAAGGTAAGGATAAGTAATACGGGGTAATAAATGAGCATAATTTGTACATACGCGAACGCACATGAAAGATACCTCTTGTTGCTATCTCGATAGTAAGCAGCACACCCATTTTCGGAGAGCTCCTTCTCTTGGTCCAATTGACCACTTGCTTCGTCATCAGTCTGGTTATCAACTATGTAGCTAACTCTGGTTGACTTTGCAGGCTCGGTTTCCTAAATTCTCATCGGTGAAGTTAAGTGACCTTTTGCTGTCAGTATAAATAGGTTTCGTATGCCGTGAAGTCTACTATAAATCTGTGGTCACTTCTCTTCTCTTATTGATATGATATTTAAGGAGATGTTAGCGCACAAGTACAGTGCCGGCTACTCTTTAGTCCTTAAGTGAAAGTTGAACCCATATCTTAAAGAAAAACATGAGGAGCAGTGCAAGGAAAATAGAACCTTCGAGCACACATATGTCAAAACACACACACATATATATATATATGCACATATCAAACAACACCAACACAACAATAACAAAATGTTCGAAAGTCCACGAATATAGTCACTGATAATGTCCCTCATTAACATTAGATAAAACCAGTACAAAACAGCAGATAACACGTCTGGTCCTTATTAAGATGCATTCGCTCATGCGTACATAACAGTTGACACGCCGTGTACTTCAGCACACATATATGATAAATATCATATTATACTGCACATAATAAGTAAGATGTGTTACACAAATGAAAGTTTGTTATTTTTTAGTACTTGCCAGTAATTCCACTATCTTGTAAAAAAATGTTTTAACGCTTTTAAAGCGTACGTCTGTAAAACCCCAGTTGGCCACAGGCCCAGAAGTTTCTAGATACTGTGGTCTAATGCCAACAGTTGCAATTTAAGACTGCGTCGCAGCGTGTCATGATGTGGACAGTTCATAAGAAGGTGACATACGTTTTTATCTATAAATCTACATGTGCATTCGGGAGTTTCAGCTCTGTGAATTCCGCGCAAAAAATGTTTTGTGTATGCGGTGCCTAGCCTCAACTGGTGAATAAGGGTTTCATTTGCCGCACATTTCCTCCTAGTCTGTCAGTTTTTTTTTTTAATTTTTTTTTTCGATTTTCTCTATTGAAGAGAGCCAACCAAATGTTCACTTGGTTAATCTCGGTGCATTCATGCTTTTCACCGCTTTCATAATTTTCCGGTAGAAGAAGCAACAATTTTCGGCAACTTTGGCCGTCTTCGCTAACAGTATACTGCATCAGTCAGTGTAGGCTGTATTATAACATTCCGTTTACTGCGAAATGAACTATGTCTTGAGATAAGATTCAGCTTTATGCTCGGTAAATAAAGATACGAACAGACATGAACACACTTGGTAGATCATGGCCTGAGCAATATTTAAACACTATAGTGCTGGAACCTACTAAACAATGACACATCACTTGCGTCATGGTACTGACTTCACTAATGGGGATGCAGTTGGGCAGGAAAAAGTTGAGAAAAATACCTCGAAAATATCCGAAAGGATTGACCTATTAACCTATTGGATAGAACTTTCCTTAACTTTAGTATATCGTCATGCACTAGATTTCTAGATTTCATTTCCCCCCATTGACCTTAAATATTACTACTACTGTTAACAGCTCATTCATCGTAAGCAGAATGGAGTGTTAGGTAGTAAATTTATATGTCTGGTATTTATTAAATGAAGCCGAGCAGCTCGAAGATGGCAGAAGCACAAGCGCCTCACTTGCGTTTTGCGCATACGGTGACGTACTTGAATGCCTACTGTGGATGCGTCTACGATGGTCTTTAGAAAATAAACAAAAGAGTATTCGTAGCGTAAATACTATTTTGTTCGGCTTGATGTTTTTATTGGAAATATCAACAACAAATGCTTGAAGCTCAGTCACATGAGGAGCATATGCGACGGCAAGCGAGTATTTTCTCGCAGCGCTCAAGCTCATTCTGCGGGCACTTGTCAAGCCAATCGTTAACATTAATTTCGGCTTACTTTCTTTCAATGTCCTTTAATTCATTTTATTTTATACTTGAATAACATTATGCTATAAATATCCTTTCGAATAATTTTACAGCAATACTGCGAATACATTAGGTCATCTCCACCTTCTGAAGTTTAGTGCACGTCGTAAGATGTTTCGCTACCTCCGGATTCAGATAACCTGTAATAAGTTTAATAACCTATGTATCATGGGGCAGCCAGAAGTTTTTCGTGGTGTTGCGAATATGAACGTGCATGTGTTCTTATGTGTGCGTGTACATGCACACACAGAAAACTGAAACTTTTTGGTAGAAGACAGTGCAGTCTCTCATTTCCTGACTATGCCAATGGTTCGTGTTCACCTTGGCCTGGAGCCAGATTTGGTTTCATAGGGCATCTAAGGCTTTCATTTTAATAACATGCGAAGACGTACGTTTGCATTGGGGCACGCAGTTCAGGATGCCCTGCAGAGCGCGCAAAGCCTTTATCATGTCAACCGTGAATAACAGCAACAAAGAAAGTGCAGACACGTGCAATAAATGTTAGTTGTTTGTTTGAGAATTTAGTTAACGAAAATTTATGTACATATTTTGCTCTTTTATTTATGACTGGGCCAGTGATGAAAGTGATTCTTTTGATAGGATAGCAGCACAACATGCCTAAGAGAATGTTTCCAATTTGTCCAGCAAGGACAGATAACAAAAGTTGTTGAGTGTTTCTCTTGTTTTATGGTACCTCATCTAAGGAGAAGAGAATACGTTTCCTAAATAAGAAATGGTGTACGTGGCTTACATTAGGAACGCAAGTCCTCTCTCCTTTTTAATATTCAGGCACTTTAATGATGGACCGCAAAGCAGCTTTAAAGCCACACTAAATGATCCATATATTCTTTAGCCACCTTCATGGATGATAGACCGTGCAGGTGATGAAGAAACCACCGATGCAGATTAAGGCGGAAAGTGGAATAGAAATTGTGTGAGAATAAAGTTTTCCTTATGAAACGAATAATGTCTTCCTACGGTGTCCGTGCTTTAGCTCACCAACAAAACTAGGTGCCTCACGTGATTGCCACAATCTAGCAATACCCTCGTCGACACGGATCCAAAAATAATCTTCACTGGCAACACTCCTGGAAGAACCTTTCCAATTTCGCAGAGATGCACGTAGCGACACGGTTGTCGCCCTCGTGGGCTTCTTCCTGAAACTTCTCCCGCTGCTTTCGCACGTTGCTAACTCGGGACAGAATGCTGCACACCGCGTTTCCCCGCTTAACGGCACAGCTACACAATTGCAAACTGCGTCTCAGAAACCGTTCTGTATCCACGTCTAGCGCAGCTTGCCGGAGAAACAGGCAGCCCTGTTGAATACGGAGCCAGCGAATCAGTCGCTCATGCGCCATGCGTGAAGTAGGGGATCACGAGTCTGCATTGTTCAGACTATAGTGCGGCACAGCTTTTTTTCTGTTATGGAAATTTGTTTTCTTCTCAGGGCATTACGTGCATGGGATATTGAGGCTGCTCCGAAGGCCTTCGGTAAGCGCAAAGCACGTGTCGCTCTAGTGCGACGGGATGCCGACGCGGGCCCTTCGTACGCAGTCAGCTGTTCAATTGGCCTACAACGTGCCCCAGCCGGAAATTGAATCGGCCTCCTCCGATGCTTGACGCTTCCTCCACTCGAGTTGACGCCCTTGTAAGTGCAGGTGCCTTTTTGCCTCGTACTCAGCCTTTGCTCCGCCTTCGATTTTTTTCCGCCAGTTGTGACATCTTGGGTGTCTATACTTTATTTTACCATGAAAGTGTTATGCCGGGATTCACGACAGCTCTAATGACGTATTTTAGTAACGAATATGACGTTGTAAAATATGCACTAAGATATGTGAAAGAAAAACTATACAGAAAAGTTTGGCCACCGGGAGTTAAACTGAAAGCCTCTTTCAACCACGCCAAAAGACATGCGCTCTTCAGTTTTGCTAACGGCGAGCTATATATTACGTCATTTACCACAGGTGGTACTATGAGGCTGGCGATTTGAGCGTGCTCTTGTTATGACGGGTGAGAGGGCGTGAAGGGTACGGAGAGCGCTTTTGAGATCGACGCCTCTTGTTGCGGTACGCGCAATCCTCAACAGGGCTTGGTCGCACGCAATCGATGTGGTTTTTACGTCTTGAGCTTTCACTGCAAATGTGCGTTGAAGTTACTGAGAGTGAAAAAGTCGCCGAAGTGGCCGCACTTGTGAACGGAGAGCAATGCTCCCACACAAGTACAATTGTGACAGTTGTTAGTTGATTTATGTCCTTTGTATACTTGTGCGTTTGCTCCGTGCCTTTTTTTGTAGTGTTTGAGTACAGCACTATAAGTGTCTAGCTGTGACCGTTGTTAGTCTTATCTCGTCTTGTTATGTTTTTATGTTCGTTAGTCTTTTCAGCGCGCTGCAAATTTCAAGCAGCTTACCGTTCTTTGATGACAGTAGTGCTTGTTGCTATAGGAATCTTTTCTTTGAACTTATGACAAAACAATACTCAATAAAGGCTCTAGTACGAAAGCGCGTTTCACTTTTGTGTTATACATGACAGACGGACTAGCCATGTTTTTGTAATCATTATGAGCACCTGCATTTTCAATTCGGCGTCCTTCACCTTGATTATGCAGAAAATGTGAAACAAATGACATTCATGGTAAGCGCACACTTCCGGCGTATTTTCAACGGTTTTTTAAAATTATTAAGAATGGTAACATATTTTAGGATTACATTGTAACAACTTGGCCGCTAATAGGACGATTCATAGTTTTGTTTTACCCCGTCTTTTTTTCGTTTCATACCTATCGCCAGTCGTTTAACCAACATTATTCAACAAACTATGACACACCTAAATTAAGTTCTCCAATTGCATTTGACCATGTCTAATTTCGCTTTACTGATGGCGGAAAATCCTGGCGTGTAATGGAACAATGCTGCCATGACTCCTGAACATATAACGGCATTCAAGCGGGAAACATACAACGCACGTAAGCGCGGAGCAGCCCTCTAATAGTTTGATTAGTTTGTGTGAAATACAAAGATATAGTTTCTGTAGCTCCCTAAACCAACCGAAAAAAGAAGGCAAGTATGAAATTTCAAGAACATAGGCTCAGCAGTCGACTAAACATTCGTCTTGATCACAGAGTCGAGGCTAGGATATCCGTACCTGATATATTTTCGGACGGCTGCAAGGCTGTTCGAATCAACCAGAACGTTGCTATGTTCAAGGTGCAGCTTTTTGTGGTTATGTGACAGCCAATCTTGACAGGTTATTTTTCTCTTACTGTATTCACGTGTAACACGACTCGTTTGTTCGATGCAATGAGAGATAGTGCGGAGGTAAAGGAATGTCTCCTCCATCAAATTCCGTATTCCACTGTGGTGAATCGAAATAGACAATTATTCTGGTGCTAATTCCGTCTACGCGTGTCATTAAATTTTTGAAAGATGGCCCGTGCGGTTATGTGCTGTAAATTCAACTTCTTATTTAGGCTGATGCAGCAGAATGTCACTTCAAAGCCAATTCTATGTTTCCCTTCTTTCACACGAACTCCTTTCAACTAAAGGGATTCCATCTCTTGCCCTTAAACACTCCTGTGTTCCAACTTTGGTTTCTATTCTTCATCCTTCGTCGTAGCGTTTTTTGTTTTCCAGGGCTGTATGCAACAGAACACTGGTAGCATTGGAATTTTTCCAGTGAATTCTGAACAGTCTCTTTTTTGTTTTGTTTGTTTTTACTTGGTTCTTACGGGGCATGAAAATTCTGACAGTAATGGCAAGAGTGCTTGACAAGCAAACCCGAAGCTTTTTTGAAACATGTCTCAGAAAATGTCTCTCTGCTGAAAGTGTCGCGCTCTATATCCATTCGCTATATACAATTCTTGTTAACGCCCGCCCGCTACTCCCTTAGAAAAAAAAAAGAAGTGCGGAGACCATGCTTTCTTCTTGTACGGATGCCTCCCCTCTAGTCTGATCTTCTTTCTTTTTATTTAACCCATTTGGTCAACTTAGCTTAGGAGAGTCCTGCAACAGGCGACCCGTTATTGCATCGTGCTACAATACTGGTATAAAAAAAGAAATATGAACAGTTTAATAGCCTTGCCCCCTTTCAAGACTGGAGCGTCCTATCTCTAGTTGCCGCCGTGCACCGTCGAGCGGGAAGTGGTGAAAGAAAAGGTTGCCAAAGCTGCTGCATTTTAAGATAAGTGCGCAGATTGTGTAGACGTTCTCTGAGAAAGTGTCTGCCGCTCCTTTCTTTGCAGACAGAGCAAGTTTGTGGGATGGAAGACTAGCAGAAGAAGATGGACCCTGCCGAAAGCAATGAGGTTCTGCGACACTGCCTTTACAAAGACGTCTGATTCTTGCGAATAATTTTAGGAGCGAAGCTTGTTATAGCGGCACTCATTCGTCCCTCGCAGTTGTAGTAGTAGTTGTAGTGTGTAACCAGCTTTACATTTTGACCTCCAAGGTGGTGCCGGTGAGATATTTCTTCTGTGCCTTGTTGAACAATAAAAAATTCGCAGCGTGCGCGTTAGCTAAAAGCCGAATTCTCCTGCCTCTCATTCCCCCTTAGCAGCTATTGGCATGTACATTGAGCACTATCTGACAAGAAAGGGTTGCTACGTTATACTCGCTGGGAATAGCCTCCTTGGTTTTAAAAAGGTTTAGCGAGCATCGGGCCGCAGTGCCATGAATACAATGAACTGGTATATACCATGAACTCGAAGTGGTTAAAGGTGGGAAGCAGACACGAAGCGCAAGCCGTAAGAAAGAGTGCGTGTGCCACCTCTCGTATAGTCCTTCGAATGTCCGCTGGATGGCGGTGCATATGCGGAATATATGATGAAAAGATGCGAGATGGTGGTACTTGGAGTGTTGAATAGATGGACGAACGGACACACAAACCGATGCATCGACGGACTCACGGATGGCTGCACCGACGGATGGATGCATGGACGGATGCAGAGGCGGATGCAGGGACAAACGCAGGTACGGACGTACAGATGAACGTGCGGACGCACGAACAGACGCACGCGTGGACGGACGAATGGACGCATGGACGGTCACAAAGACGGACGCATGGACGGACGGAAGCAAGAACGAATGGACGGACGGATGCTTCGCCCCAATCTCCATCATCCACTCCATCGATATGCTGCCAATTTTTTTCTTTCCAGTTATTATTCCTACTTCGAGCGCCAGGCTTTCTTCGCTGTGTTAATTCTGCGAGCCGTCACCTCTCACTCTGCAAGTCAGTTTTCCTAATCCAGCTGAGAAAGAGAGATATAGATAACGAGTTCCGTCATGCGGAAGCTGCAATCGATAATTGAACATGCCAGATTTCGCACTATTTGCCAATGAAAGCGTTTCTTGTGTTTTTGTATCAACAATGTAAAGGGCGTTTACTCAAGGACTGAGCAAGCGGGTGGTAGCTCTAAAGGAACGCAGGCGGACCCAGATGACGGTGCTTGATCGCCGATATCGTGCCTTTTTCTTGTGTTGATGATAGCTGACCTGATGGTATCAACGTCTTTCATATTCACTACAATTACCCCTGGGGAAAAAGTTGAAGCCATCCTGGCAATCTAACACGCGGGGACAAGTGGGTCAAAGTAGGGCTTCAGACGGCTTACGTGAACGATATCACGTCCACGCCGACGACGGTCGCTCGGTGGCGTGAGGGGTTCGATGGCGTAGTTCACGGGTGAAGTACGCTCGACCACGCGGTAGGGACCATGATAATTAGAGAGTAGCTTGGGTGATGAACCAGGGGCGCAGGGCGGTACATGAAGCTATACAAGTGCTCCAGGAACGAACGTTGGTGCAAAACGATGGTCGTCGGCACGGGTCTCCTTCTGGCGCTGTTGGTCGGAGGTATTAAGTCGCTTGGCTAGCTTGCGGCACTCTTCTGCGTAACGAGCGGCTTCCGAGACAGGCTTGCATTCGGAGGGATCTGGCGAGTACGGCAGAAAAGTGTCGATGGTGTGCGATGGTTGGCGACCGTACAGGAGAAAAAATGGGGAAAACCCGGTAGTGACTTGCGTAGCGGTGTTATACGCGTATGTCACAAATGGGAGAACGAGGTCCCAGTTTGTTTGATCAGAAGCGACATGCGTAGCGAGCATTTCCCCCAGAGTACGAATGAACCGCTCAGTCAAGCTGTTCGTCTGTGGGTGGTAGGCTGTACTTTTCCGGTGAACAATATGGCACTGTTGAAGAAGTGCTTGTATTACATCGGAGAGGAAAATAAGCCCTCGGTCACTGAGGAGTTCTCGAGAAGGACCATGACGAAGCACAAAACGATTGAATATGAAAGTTGCGACATCTTGTGCTGCAGCTGTGGGGAGAGCAGCAGTTTCAGCGTACCATGTTAGATGATCCTCTGCCACGATAGCCCATCGGTCGCCTGCCGTTGTTAATGGTAGTGGTCCGTAGAGGTCAATTCCTACACGGTCGAATGGGCGGTCTGGGCATGGAAGTGGCTGCAATGAACCTGTTGCAGGAAGTGGCGGGCTTTTCCGCCGCTGACATTCATAGCAGCCGCGAATGAACTGGCGGACGAAAGTAAACATTCCGCGCCAATAATACCTTTTTCGTAGGCGCTCGTAGGTCTTGAAAACACCAGCGTGAGCACATTGCGTGTCGGAATGAAACGACGCGCAGATGGTAGAGCGCAGCGTTCGGGGAATGACTAGTAGCCATTTCCTACCATCTTCTGAATGGTTGCGCCGGTACAAAAGGTCATCCCGAATACTGAAGTGCGGAGCCTGGCGGCGCAGGGTTCGAGTGGTTGGAAGTGTCGGTGCCTCGGATAACGCGTCAAAAAGCGAAGCGATCCATGGGTCATTGCGTTGTGCAGAAGGGATGGTGTCCTCGTCAAGAGCTGACAACGTGTTGTCCGAGGATACAGATGCAATGTCCGGGGATAGGGGAGATTGTGACAGTGCATCAGCATCGATATGCTTGTGGCCGGAACGATATACAACGCGAATGTCATATTCTTGAAGCCGAAGAGCCCAACGGGCAAGACGACCCGATGGGTCCTTAAGCGAAGATAACCAGCATAATGTGTGGTGGTCCGTTACTATATCAAAAGCATGGCCATAAAGGTACGGGCGGAGCTTGACAAGCGCCCAAACGATCGCCAAGCATTCCTTCTCGGTGACGCTGTAGTTTGATTCAGCCTTGGTGAGAATTCTGCTGGAGTAGGCGACGACATACTCGGCGAATCCAGGCTTGCGTTGCGCGAGAACCGCACCGTAGCTTAGCTGGGTCTGGAAGTATACCGTTCTTTGATACGACGTGCCCGAAAATCGTAAGTTGCCGAGCAGCGAAGTGACACTTCTTGAGGTTGAGTTGGATCTGAGCATTCTTCAGGCACGTGATGACGTGTTTGAGGCGCTCGAGATGTGTTGCAAAGCCTGGCGCAAAGATGACAATATCGTCGAGATAGCAGAGACAGATTTGCCATTTCAAACCCCGAAGAACTGGGTCCATCATGCGCTCGAAGGTGGCAGGCGCATTGCAGAGTCCGAAGGGCATGACATTAAACTCATACAGACCATCCGGTGTCACGAAGGCTGTTTTTGGTCGATCGGCATCTGCAAGTGGGACCTGTCAGTACCCTGAGCGCAAATCTAATGATGAAAAAAACTCGGCACCTTGTAAAGTATCAAGGTCATCGTCAATCCTGGGTAAAGGATACACGTCTTTTCGAGTGATCTTATTTAGGCGCCGGTAATCCACGCAGACGCAAACGGAACCATCCTTTTTTAACGAGCACTACAGGTGAGGCCCATGGACTTTGTGAAGGTTGAATGACGCCGCGTTGCAGCATATCGTTCACCTGTTCGGTAATAACTTGGCGTTCCGCCGCAGAAACACGATATGGTCGCTGTCGTAGTGGCACATGGGAGCCGGTATCGATGTAATGTAGAGTGGTAGAAGTGCGGCCAAGTGAAGGTTGAACAACATCGAAAGATTCGCGGTACTGGTACAGCACTTGGAGGAGTTCAGATCGTTCAGATGGTGACAGTCCGTCTGCGATCGCCGAATCGAACACTTTCGAGGCCTGTAGATCAGAGTGGTTAAGAGCACTGACGGTGGCGAGGTCACTTTGGGATGATTCTTGCGGCACGGTAAAAATTTGTCCATGATCAATGGGTCGTACGCATCCAAGAGACTCGCCTTTAAACAGTTTGATGGTATGCGGAAAGGGTTTGGTGAGGCAGAGAGCACTGGCTTCATTAGAAATTGAGAGGGCTGAATAAGGGAGCAGAAGTGGTTCCTGACTTAGAAAGAGGCTTGATTGCTCAAAAAATGCTACTTCATCACGCATGCCGTCGGAGACCACAGGGAGCAAAACAGCTGTTGTCGGTGGAATGTCAGTGTCCTCTTTGACAACTAGCTTGTGCACGGCTTGATTAGTGTGGTCGTAGGGCTGGTCGAACAACGGAAGCAGTTCAAGTTCGGAACGGGCACAATCTATAACGGCACGATTACGCGATAGGAAATCCCAGCCAAGTATGATGTCATGAGAGCACGAGGAAAGGACGATAAACTCAACAATGTAGTGGTCCTCCGCAATTGTGAGTCTGGCAGTGCAGGCGGCTTTAGGTCGAACAGGTTCTCCATTTGCTGCACGTAAGGACGTCATATCAAGCGGCGTGGTCACCTTTCGGAGCTTGCGGCAAAGTTTGGCGTCTATAACAGACACAGCGGCCCCGGTATCCTCAAGAGCGTATGCATGGGCGCCGTCTACAAAGACGTCCCCTTGAACTGTGACGGCTAGTTTCCCTCATTTTGAGGAGCTGGTCGTGGACGCATGGGTGACAAGGAGCGTCGATTGGGTGAAGGTGAGCGACGAGACGAAGTTGCCGGATAGTCACGGGAAGACGTGTTTGACTGACGATCCGAACTTTCATAACCAAAAGGGGGTCGGTCCATGTAGTTGCTTCGTGGTCGGACGTCTGTGTAGGCGTGCACGCGACGACGGCAGTATCGAGAGATATGGCTAGGGCCACCGCATGCAAAACAGATCGGCCGGTTATCGCACGTTCGCCAGGCATTTGCAGTGAGGGGCGCCGCCCCCGCGGCATACGGCTGAGCCGAGGCTGTGGTAGCGAGGGGAGGAGCCCATGCGACGGAAGACTGAGTAGGAGCGGTGACATGCGGCAGTCCACTGAACGGCGAGGGCTGGTGTAGCTGCTGCCTCTTTAGTGCGTCAGCATAAGTAAGAGGCGCGGCGACAACTTGCTGCTGAAAGGGCACTGGCTAAGCCTCGGCAATCTGGTCCTGAAGTGCATGTCGGAGCATGGGAGCTAACGGTGTCGGTGGTTGCTTTTGCTGCTGCTGCGGGAGCTCTTGGCGCTGACAAAACGGCAGGAGGAAAAGCTGACGTGCGACCTCCTCATGCACAAAGTCTTTCATTTGTGCTAGAAGGCGGGAGTGGTCAGGTACGACGTCCAGTGCAGCGAATGGTTGGTTAGGCTGAAATGGACCACGGGTGAGAGCTCGTTGCCGTCGCAATTCGTCGTAGTTCTGGCACAGAGTTACCACTTCAGACACCGTGCCAGGAAACTTCGCAAGGAGCATTTGAAATACGTCGTCATCAACACCTTTCATAATGTGCTGGGTCTTGACACTTTCGCTCATTGCGGCATCGACGCGCCTGCAGAGATCGAGTATATCTTCGATATAGGCGGTAAACATTTCGCCAGGTTCTTGTGCCCGTGAGCGCAGGCGTTGTTCGGCGCGCAACTTCCGCACGGCAGGGCGACCGAAAACCGAGGATATTGCCTGCTTGAAAGTGGCCCAGTTCTCGAACTCGGATTCGTGGTTTGTGTACCACAGTTTCGCCACATTAGCCAAGTAAAAGTTGACGGTGTTCAACTTAGCAGCATCATCCCACCTGTTTGGTCCACTGACTTTTTCGTAGGACGACTGCCAGTCCTCGACGTCCTGGTCTTCGGCGCCCGAAAAGATCGGGGGGTCTCGCTGGTGAACGGGGCCGGGGCAAGTAGCGGCCGCGAGAGGTGCTGTCTGTTGGGCAGCGTCAACTTGCATGGTCGACGGCAGGGTGCAGTTCGGAGTTCCAGGGTGTAGGTGATGTAGTTGCCCAGTACAATCCACCAAATGTAAAGGGGGTTTATTGAAGGACCGAGCGAGCGGGTGGTAGCCCTAAAGGAACGCAGGCGGACCCAGATGACGGTGCTTGATCGCCAATCTCGTGCCTTTTCCTTGTGTTGATGATAGCTGACCTGATGGTATCAACGTCTTTCTTATTCACTATAACAAGAATAAAAAAGGGGGATGACACCAAAAATGCCTAAAACAAAAGACGACGTTCCTGCGTCCAGGTGCTGTTTCCCTGAAAACTCTGCGGGAAGGTGGAACCTGTTCTGTATCCATTAGTCAAAGCTTGTTACCATTTAGGAACTTACTTCCCATAAATGACAGGCCAGGTGCATCAGCGTCGGCTGAATTGTGATGGCATGGTGCTTCTATCGGTGGCGTGGGCTCCTTAGAATGTCTAAATGATGTATGGTTCATTACTCATTGTGTCTTTTTTTGTAAGCTGGCCGCCCAAATGATTCCTTTGCATGCCGCTTTCAAGAGAAACCACGCGTAAGAGAAGCGAGGGAGCCATAACCGAAGGCCATTATAAAATCTCGACGCGGTGCTTTGAAGAAAGATCGTGCACGCACGGTGAGCGGTTGAGATTAGGAATCATAGTAGAAACGCCCACAAGTGGCGTCAGTGATGCTAAGTTCTAAGACTCTCTACGTCTGCTTGTTCTCATGTGTACGTACCCGTATCGCCTTTTCTCTGATTGTGATATGTGATACTTATTGGCGAAACAGCCATTTGATGAATAAAAAGTGACAGGACACGATAACAATTGTTTACTGTAATTATGTTAGGGACTGTGCAGGGGCCGGTGATTCCGTGTGCTAAATATGGTAAAACATACCTTCAAAAAATTCTAAGGGTGACATGCAGTATGTGTCAAACAAGCAGTGTCAATAGTTCGAGGTGGGAACATGGTGTGAGAGCCCGCCGCGGTGGTCTAGTGGTTAAGGTACTCGGCTGCTGACCCGCAGGTCGCTGGATCGAATCCCGGCTGCGGCGGCTGCATTTCCAATGGAGGCGGAAATGTTGTAGGCCCGTGCGCTGAGATTTGGGCGAACGGTGAGGAACCCCAGGTGGTGGAAATTTCCGGAGTCCTCCACTACGGCGTTTCTCATAATCATATGATGGTTTGGAGACGTTAAACCCCACATCAATCAACATGGTGTGAGAAGAAATGTTTCCGTATTGACTTTTTGCATTGATCCAAGGGCCACGAGGCGGCAAGTGCTTTTACTGCTCTAGCTACCGCAGAAATCTCTCATCAGAGGTCGTGCTACGGATTTTCGGGTTGAATGATTTCTACACTGCCCACAGTTTTTTTAAAAAAAGCAAACACTGACTGATAATTAGAAACCTGTTGAGCACCCATGAACATCAATCTATTAAGTTGTACTTCGTTTCGGTAGGATAATGGCAAGTGTTTTCTTGAAACGGTGTCAAATTATCCGCCTTCTAACAAAATGTGAAGCACAGTGAGTATTTCCTCATTTTCATTCTTTTTAGTTTTGTTTTCCCCATGCCCAACAGCAGGATAGCATACACTTCTTAATCACATCTACCTACGTTTCTGTAAAAGCTGTCATGAAAGCATTGTTGTAGAAAATTACCTACGCTAGACCTTCTTCTACGGACACTAGTCAAGGGCGTCGAGTTGTCTGTGATAGCCAGTGCGAGCGATTCATAATCGTTATTTTTTTATATGTCTTCACGATTCCCATTCGGATATATACGCCAGTTTCTTAGCAATGACCCAAATGCTAAATGTGTTGCTGTAGGTCTCGTGAAATACCAGCATCATTGTAATAACTGTACTCTAGCTTGTTGCCCTTGTTTGTTGTGAGGGCTGTGTTCCACTTTTTCCTCTTCTTCTACATCTGGTACCGATTTTGTCAACCTGAGTGAAAAGTAGCTGACGGAACGGTGGAGCGCTGCGTGTATCTCGTGTGCCTTCCTTTCTGTAGTGTCGTCTCGCTCTGTAAGTGTGAAGGCTAGAAACCAACTTTCCCAACATATTACCTTGTCGAGTTAGCATGCCGTTTAGCGAGTTTCTAAGAAAACTGAGCGGCCACTGATTGTGTCAACACTGCACATATGTAATCACACGTGGCATCAGTGTGAAATTTACAGAGAACTTCACAAATTCTCCGTGCCAGTTTTGCTTTCTTTGTAACACATCAGTGCTTACAATAACATCTGCAGGACGTGATGTGAATTTAGGCCAGAACAAAGAATGAAGCTCTAGCAGAAAGGATAGAGATTTAGGAACAGGAAGCCCGAGAATTATGGCTTGAGCGAAACAAGCGCTTGGAAGGAAATTGGGGCACGCAGAATTCTTTCGAGCTCAAACTATAATTTGTGCTGCGGTCCTGCGAATGGCAGCTGGCTTGGATACAGTCAGTGGTGGATGATGGATTAAGTTGGACTGCAGGCCTTTGCTGAGCTTGCCTGCTTAGGCCCCTTCTATACAAAAAGCCGATTGAGTCTTTCCTCATAGTCACACAAATGCGACATTTTTAAAGACTACACCTCGCTGGGAGTACAGTGGTAGTTAGAAGTTTAGACAACACTAGGCCTGATAAAAAGGTAAAACTTTCCTAAATTTCTCAATATATTTGGTCGAACTGCAAAGTAAAAGTTGTTAGGGCACTTTTAAACAGGTTCAAGCTACTTGCTGAAGCACCTCGAACATTTAGCTTTGTTTTGTCTCGCTATATGTTAACATTTGTCACTGACTACACATATAGGTGTGGAGTCCTGCCATGAACTATATATCATGTTCTTAAGAGAATTCAGTGGACTATATACTACGAGCTTAAGTGAATGCAAGGTAGTTTTAATGGTGGTGACGCCTCTGAATAGAAAGAAAACAACACCTTAAGAAATAAGACAACACAATTGAAAAAAAAGACAAATAAAACACATACAGTAGTAGTAGTAGTAGTAGCAGCAGCAGCAGCAGTAGTAGTAGTAGTAGTAGTAGTAGTAGTAGTAGTAGTAGTAGTAGTAGTAATAGAAGTAGTAGTGTACTTTAGAGATGACGCTTAATTCTGCAACCCAGTAGGGAGCATGGCGCAGCGTTAGAGTAGGGGGAGTGAGAAACAAAGAGGAAAGCAGAAGAAAGAAAGATAGAAATACAGAAGATGAGCAGCCGGGATCTGGTCTTTTGATGGGGGATGCCAAAGGAGAAGCAAGATGCGGGCACCAGCAAGATTCGGGCACGGAACGGTAGGCGGTGATTCCAATCACCTTCGGAAACTCTAACAGGCTGCGTATTTCCCGGAGGTTAGGAGGCGAAGAGAACGGGAAGTCGTTAGGAAAGGGGGGGGGGGTTGCGGGGAGGTCCTGTTGCCTGTAGGCAGTGGCGAGTCTAAAACGTTCCTAGGCCAACGCTGAGAAAGCACGGAGAAGATGCTCAAGTGTGTCAGTGTCATCACAATGTTTGTAGGCTGGTAAGGGGGAATGTTACTTGGCGTTCAAGCGCGCCGGTGTCTACACACAACCCGTGCGCAGGCGAAGGACAGTGACGTGCTCCTGCTTAGTGCGGCCGCCGTCTGACAGAGGTTTGGACCAAGGCCATTGGCTACACTGGTATATGGATGGAAGGCTGGGAGCAGTTGCTTCAACTGCGCCCTCAAAAATTTAGAGGCAGCAACTGCTCGTCTAAGCGGCACACTAGGGTGGTGGCTGGTTGTGGCAAGGGTCACCGCTTTCTGATTACTGACAATATAGGTGTGTGCCGGATTCCAACGAAACCAAATGGAAACCTCCGCAGCAACCAATGCGGAGAAGTAGGAACTTGGACTTAAGCGAGAATGCCGTAAGGCCAGACGCTCCGTGGTTCACGAGGCTCTGAAGCGCTGGCTCGTGGTTGCGGAGGACTGCCATTGATTACTCAGGAGAGTCCCCAGCTAGGACGTTAACGGCTAGGTGAAGACCCGCTTGCTCGGCGGTGGTGGAGCTTGCCGCGAACGGGAGCCGGTATTTCCGGCTCTCTGTCAGAGCCGGGATGGCGCAGGTTGCAGCAGCGGAGCCGGCAGGTAACACGCAGATACCTGTTACAGTAATTTTTCAATAATTGACAGATTTTTCGAAGCACTATGCATGCATGCATACATACATACATACATACATACATACATACATACATACATACATACATACATACATACATACATACATACATACATACATACATACATACATACATACATACATACACACGCATACATACATACATACATACATACATACATACATACATACATACATACATACATACATACATACATACATACATACATACATACATACATACATACATACATACATACATACATACATACATACATACATACATACATACATACATACATACATACATACATACATACATACATACATACATACATACATACATGCACACATACACAGCAAGTGACGGTGACGGCAAAGATCCGCCTAGAGTGGCCCTATAATTTCTCTCTCAATAAAAGGTGACACTATGGACGCTGCTTGTTTGTTGCCTTGCGCGTTTGTTCCTTTTTTACCCCAAAGCACCTCTCGGTTTTGGGGACATCGATGCTTGAGTACACTCCACGAAGATATTCGGTATTTTGTCTTGAAATGAGATACGTTTAGATCGAAATGATCTGATATGAGTCCAAATTATTTTCGATATGCCTGTTGGCGTAATGGTTAGGCCAAATAATATTTATACGCAATTATTTATTCAACGGTCTAACTGGGAATTGAATGCAGGCTTTTTGCAATGAAAGAAATTTGGAGTTTTTGTTACACTACGTTACATTACCAGTTCTTCGTCAGAGTGTCATGTCTGCTACGGTGCACGTGGTGCACCTGTAATTCACGGGACGGCTTTAAGCTCTCCCATAGTAGATCACCTAGTACTCTAAATCGTTAGACACTTTTTTCTAAACCGCTATTGCATCAGCAGGAATTCGTCAAGTGTGAGGCCCGGGACGGCTTTATGCTCTCCCATAGTAAAGCACATAGTACTCTGAATTGTTACCCGCTCTTTCTAACCACAAGAACGGCTCCTAATTTTCCCGTAGTTGAGTGCCAGTGCCACTGTGGCCAATAAAATGCTAAATGAACATTTTTTTCAAACACACGTTCCACTGTTTCGAAACAGGGGCGCTGGCTGGATCACGTTTACGGCACGGATTCGGGAGAACTTCTCATTCTTACTTACTGCCCAACAGAGCACGGTAAATAGCAGCCGCCTTTTAAAAATCGTAGCTCTTAAAGCCACAGCTTTGTCTGGGAATGCCTGTGACTAGTTCGTAACCACCTAGTTGCATGACTCACTCAGCAGGGGGTGCTTGTGTGAGTGACAGACAGATAGACAGGCAGACACACAGATGAACGGACGTACAGATGGATGAACGGACAGATAGACAGACGAACGGACGCGTGGACGGACGCATGAACAGACGGATGAACAGACGGATGAACAGACGGACACACGGATGCATGGACAGATGAACAGACAGAAGCAAGAACAAACGTACGGACGGACAGACGGACGCAAGGATGGACGAACAGAAGCACGGAAGCACGGAACGACAGACGGACGCTGCGCCCCGCTCATCATCATTCACTCCGTAGATATGTTCTGATTTTTTATGGTGTTAGCAATTACACGCAGTGAAAATTTTCGGTGACAGCTCAGCCAAAGTTGGAAGAAAGTCATGTTACTGCCCCAAGTAGCCCGTTTGTGGGAGATTTCCATTTTGAATTCGCAAGCGCATGCAACATGTCTGTTTTGGTATGAACAAAAACAACTCATGACAATATTTGTCACACAATCTTATGAAATATGGACCATGAATATATTTGACCAGGAGTAACCATAAACCTCGATATACATAGGTAGCACCAAGAGAACAAGTACCTGTGCTCATGGCTAATCTGTTGTACAAACCAAATCATATAACGCTAGTCTGCCAACGGTTAAATTCTGCATGCAAAGTTAGAACCATTAGAAATGTTTACTTTTTTGTGTAAAAGCGAAATGATGGCCTGTATTGCGGAAGAACACAGCAAGCACTGTTATTGAGGTGGTACGTTTTATTTTTGAAATAACATAGCAGGTTATCTCCCCTCTCTATAGTGCGCAGCCTGTCTACACCCCGTCGTGTCCAGAGAGTCACAGGTCCAGTGGCGAAGCCAGGTGATAACTCACCGGACCCGGGCCCCCTATAATTCTTTTTTGCCGTAGCATGAAATTCCACTCCACCACATCTGCCAGTGCGGCCCCCATTTTAGATCAATGTGGTGCCTCTCCCTCCTATCTAAAGAAAAATTTATACATACGCCCCTGCACGGGGCGTCTCAGGAAAGTGTGTACTACAGAAGAGGAAGCTGCAAGAAAGACGTGTATGTCAATGAAGAGTATTAATGGGGACGAGCCCCTGCTTCTCTGCAACAAGCTTTCTGAGTCAGAGAGCAAATTAGCCACATTTTACATTTAAGCATACAGAAATATTAGCTAACTGGTAGTAACATGGTAAGTTGGGCTACTTGGTTAGGATCCATCGTGAACTTACTTACAGCGCAACACCAGAAAAAATACAGGACAGGGAAGGAGCAAAAGAGCCGTCTTTTTAGCGCCGTCTTTTCTTTCTCTTTTGCTCCTTCCCTGTCCTGTATTTTTTCTGGTGTTGCGCTGTAAGTAAGTTCACGATGTAACTGGTAATAAGCATGATCTTCGGCAAAAGATTTCTTGATCGTGGCTTTCTCACGTGCAATACAGATCCTCATTGCAGGATCTAAGTTTTAAAGCACTATCGCAGTATAGAACAGTGGTTTAAAGTCTACAAGGAATGTGTGCGAACAGAAAAAAAATGGGCAGATTCCACGCACCTTGGGAATCGATGTTATGCGAAGCATGCACATAGAAGGTGAATGTGTTTCATTTTTTTATTGAACGGGGCGTTATGAAGTGGCGCGCAATATGTTTTATATTAGTAATTGTTTGCAGTTGCGCAACATGAATATTAGCAACACGAAAAGCGGTAAAATAATACGAAGCACTGGTGCTCACAAAGATGGTAGCCCTAGAAAATGATACACAAATCAACTTCAGTGGATGGCACCTAACTACAATGGACGTTGTCCCGGCACGGCGGCTGTATTACAGGAGTGCATATATAATGTTTATAAAATTTGATAGCCAGTACTGCCACCACAATTGGCGTTTCGCGGACATTAGGGTCTATTTTCAAAGTATTTTCGATATATATTGTGGCTTTGTGGTAGACTAGTTTATTTAAAAAGTATTGAGAAAATTTGCTTAAAGGGCCCGTAAATAGGCTCTAACTTTTTTCCCTCCCAAACAAGCTCTCCAATTCGTACAGTACGCTACGGCGATCACATTTGCTGAATATCAGAGCACGGCGTGCCAGGCAGACCCGCTGTTTCATAAACAATCCCACGCCTGTTTTCTCCTCCTGATCAATCATCATCGTACGCGTATTTTGATGATAGCTTGCCGATAGGCAACGTTATAGGAACACTAAAGGCAACTATTAAGTCGACATTGGTTGTTGAAGTAACCGTCAAGAAACCTAACAGGGTAACTTTTATGCCAAGGAAGTGCTCATTTTGAAATAAAATCACGTTTTTGAGGTTTAAATCGGGTTAGTGCACTTCGGATTACCCACCCCAAGAAGCGGAACCTCTCGCGTCACTGTTGTCGTACACAACGTTGCGCAGCTTTACTGCGTGGCTGCTGACCCTAGTAGCAGCAGAACGAAAGGAGCGCGAGCCACAGCAGCAACAACGGCCTTTGATCGATTTCCTCCCGTTGGCTCCGAGATGGCAGACGTGTTTTGGTTCAACAAGGCTCCGCTAGATGGCACAAAGTTTAGCCAGGCAAAATGCAATTTTCGCACCGCTCACGCCATTTACCACAGTAACGCCGGGCGGTTCTTTTTTCCATGAATCAAATAGAAACAAACAAGCAGCACTTTATTACGTCACTCGATGCGTTCAAGTTTCTTTATTTCGTGAAGCTAGATGGATTACTAGTGATTAAGGTGGTTTGTCTGGCGGATTCAACTTCGGCAGGACCCTTCTTGTTATACCCCTTTTTTCGCATGCCTCGTACGTTCCAGCGTTCACGGGTCACCTCGGTATTGTTCCCGAACACAGCGAAAGCAGTCCAGATGTCCTCGTCTTGGACACCGTGAAGCATCCAGTGTAGACGGAACTTCACCTGCTGGTCTTCGGAGTCAAGCACAAGTCACCGGAGGCCCTTGAGCTTCAGCTCTTTCACCACAGCCAGTCTCTTCGTAACTTCTGCGCTGTTGAGGGCCATGGCCGAGACATGATTAATACGGAGGATTAAGGACGAAGGGTGTCATCGTGAATACCTGCCTACTACACAATGGCTAATGGCGAAGTGACTACCCTGCAAGTGTGCTTGCAACAGTTACACAAAAAGAGGCGCTGAAAAGCCGCTGTTATATAGCTTTCGCTGTGACATACTACGAGTTCAGCACATGCCTGGTGGTTTTTTACAGCGAAAGCTGCTATGAAATCACTACTCGGGTTACGCGCAGTTGCATGTTGTCCGCCACCGCCGCCACCGCCGGCGTCCGTAACCACATTGCGAGAAACTAAGAAAAAAAAAACCTTGCACCAATGCCACAGTGGGGCTTGAACCAGGGTCCGCTGGGTGTCAGCCCAGTATTCTACCACTAAGCTACACCGGTGCTTTTTTTCTTTATTGAAGGAAATTATCACCAGTAAAGTACACACAGCCTACTTCATCAGAAGTCAGGCAAACACACACACGCGTCAAGAACGGGACGCCACTCCGGAACGGGGTCAAAAGTCTCGACAACACTGCGCACTTGAGCAGCTGCTTCTCGGAAGACAGATCTCGTCGACCGTGGTGGCTCGGCGTGTCTATCAATCGTGCGACTTTTCCATAATGAATAAAGTCCCAACAACATAAACAGGTCGTAAGGAGTATTATCAGTCAGACTCTTTTTGAACGGAAAGAACCTAATACCATGAGCTGTGACTGGAAGTTATTTTCTTAACGTTCTTCTTAGAATGTCTTAAAAATTAAAAGCGTCAAGACAATGAATAAAACAATGCTCTGTAGTCTCAGGTTTGTTGCAGAGTCTACAATTCACTGTCCAGGGCACGTATATCGATTTTTCATTCAGCCATGTTTTCACTGGCAGCGTGGAAGTGTGCAGTTTAAAAAAAATGTTTTCGCTGAAGGAGATATACACATTCTACGTACACTAAATAATACATCGTGACCAGGCAGAAGCGAATACGGCTTTCTATAAACGGGTTAGGGGAAAAGGTTATTCACAAGTGCAGCTGTTAAATTTGTTTCAATAGCATACAAATACTCTAAGGTAAACCTGGCTTTCAAAAAACTGACAGTATAAACAATTTCTTTTAGGAATCCCCGCAACGGCAATTCCATAGCAACGCTTGTTGTGACATGAATAAAAGGAAGGTGGTAACATAGAAGTTTACAAAGAACCACTAATAGAAATGGGTGGCACGCATCCTTGAGGTAAAAAAATCGCAACACCAACTGTCGCACGAACAAATGCACAAGGCCGAGGCCACCCATTTCAAGTGGAAGAAAAAGATTGTCTCTTCTCATGGGTTCCCAGGAAGAGCTCCAAATAAAGCAGACAAATATCCTATGAAAGGCTTGAATGTGCACCCGAGAACAATGCAACACCTGCAGAATATAAGCAAGCTTTGATATAAGGAATATATTGCACGCTTTCGCTCTGGCAAAAATAGAAAGCTCCCGTCCGTGCCATGATGCCACCTTTCGGCGGATCGTAGATATCGCAGCGGTCCAGTGTGGGCCGCTGTTACGATAGTTATCGAGAGGCACACCAAGGTATTTCATAGGAGTCGCATTCCAATGAATATTTGCGAAAACCGAAGGAGTTCGGGCCCACATGCCCGGCCAGAATCCACTACTTTTTATCAAAATTTATGCTGGCGCAAGTGACTTCACATAAACGTAAAGTAGTGTTGACTGCTTCTTGAACGCTGGGTTTATCAGCGCAAAAGAAGGCAATGTCATCTGCATAAGCTAGAACTTTAACTTCCTCAGCATCATATCGGTTTCCTCTTATGCTAGGCTTTAGAAGCACACTTAAACATAATGGTTCCAAATAAATTGCAAAAAGCAAAGGTGACAGCGGACATCCCTGACATACAGATGAATTTACCTCTATTATATTGAAAACTGTGCGATTTACAATTAGCCTAGTTGTGCACTTCTTATACCAGAGTGAGATACCATTGTATAGTACATCACCCAACTGCAGGTGTCTTAGGAGCCGGAACAAAAAAGCATGCTGTACCTTATCGAATGCTTCTGCAAGGTCTATTTGAAGGAGGACTACTTGGTTCATGTTACCATCAATACACTCAAGAACTGAACGTGCAATATGAATGTTTGCCTGTATAGAGCGACCACGAATTCCACATGTTTGCTCGTCACCTATACATTTAGTAATCACTTTCTGTAGCCGATTTGTGAACAATTTAGCAAATATTTTGTAGTCAACGTTACATAATGATATACACCTATATTCGTTAACTCTCTTTAATACGTCAGGATCAGCACTTTTTGTGATTAATGTTGTATGGCCCTGATAGAAAGAAGGAGGAAGTTCACCACGGTTATAAGCCTTTTTAAAAAGTTGCTCAAAAAAAGGTATCAGAAGTTCCTGAAAAACTATGTAAAATTCGCCACCAAGGCCATCTGGGCCAGGAGTTTTGTTTTTCTGCAACGTTGTTATTGCAAATCTAATTTCCTCTCTGGTTATTGCCCCATCTACAGTGAGTCTATCATCATCTTGTAACTGAGGCACAAGAGCAATGAGGTGGTCAGCTTCTTCCTCAAAATTCTCTTGAAGCTCAGCCGCGGTGAACAAACATTTGTAATAATTTTCAAATGCGGCTCTTATTTCACATGTGTCTGTGCAAAGGGAACCCCTCGACTCAATTTGCAGTATCTCTTTAGAAAGAGCATATCTCTTTTCATCCCCGAGGAATTTTTTAGTGGGTTCCTCTTCAGTGAAATGGGTAACACGGGAACGAATGTTTGCTCCTCTGTATAAATCTGTATCATGCTTTTGTATCTGTGCTCGAATCACATTTATCTCGTCCCCGTACAATCCCGGTTGTTGACTTTCAAAAGTATGGAGCTTATGAAGTAAATCATAAAGATAGCGTTTTTAGCTTTTTTTCTTTGCGCTATTTCGCTTGAAATACTAATTGCCTGATACTTGACTCTTTCTTTGAACCGTTCCCATTGAGCGAAAATTGGCAGCTGTCGACACTGTGTTACCTCTTGTACCGATTCTTTTACTATATTAACAAAACAATCTTCGCGCTACAACTGTACGTTAAGCTTCCATAGGTCCCAGTTTCGAGGGGTTTTACGAAAACTTTCAGGACCCTAAGAAACAGTGACCAAGCAATGGTCTGTAAAAAATATGGGCTTTACAGCATAATTATGAATGTGAGACCATAAGCTTATAGATATATACACACGGTCAAGCCGAGCATGAGAGATGCCTTGAAAGTGCGTGAACATCACCGAGGAAGGTGCACGCGCTCCCACATCTATTAAATTGTGGTCATTCAATAGTTTCTGCAGTAAGGCTGCACTTGCATCATAACGATTGGTAATATATGAATGATCTCTCGCGTCACAAACACACTTGATTGATTGATATGTAGGGTTTAACATCCCAAAACCACCATATGATTATGAGAGACGCCGTAGTGGAGGGCTCCGGAAATTTCGACCACGTGGGGTTCTTTAACGTGCACCCAAATCTGAGCACACGGGCCTACAACATTTCCGCCTCTATCGGAAATGCAGCCGCCGAAGCCGGGATTCGAACCCGCGACCTGCGGGTCAGTAGCCGAGTACCTTAGCCACTAGACCACCGCGGCGGGGCCACAAACACACTTAAAGTGTGTTTTTTTGTTGAATCTAGCACAGTTGTTGAATCTAGCACAGTTATCTAGCTGAATCTAGCACAGTTCGTGAGGTAAGTTCCTTGTCTCACAACGCCCGGTGGACGAAGTTAAAAGGCGCAAAACGCCTGGGCAGCTCTGCATCACGACGAAAAAAAAAGAGTTTAAGATACGTCGAAACACATCTAACCTCCAGTGGTTGAATAATCCAATGAGGTGCAAGCGTTGAACAAAAGTCAACATTAGCACAAAGCAAGCCTGGTGGTGTTTCACATCTGCAAGGAGTTTCAGAGCAACGCAACATCACGGTCTGTCTAGATTTATTGCGTGGAGTCTAAGGATTGGGCTCCTTATGACTGCATCAGAGGAGACAATTGGGTGAGTTAGTACACTTCCATCTTAAACGAATGTTAGCGTGACGAAGACTGCGTAAAGGCCCACAGAGTGAATTTCAAGTCTTTGTACTGCAGAAACTGGAAGACTTATTTTTTTCATTTCATTTCATTTCATTTATTTATACTGTTAGCCCAGAAGTGGGCCGTTACAGGGTGGAAGTACAAACAATTATTTGCAAAAAAGAAGTACCGTACAGGTCTCGAGATAATTTCTCGGTATTATTGTGACCAGCAACTCGAAGTTATACATAACATACATAAATGGAACACACATGCGATGCAATACATACGCGCAGAACAGCACATGACGCATTTGAGGCGGCACTTTTGCACCGCGCTGAAGATTTGAAAGACAACTACTGCAGGATCATGCAACCAACAAAAAGTACACACACACGCAAAAAAAAAAACATATGTCACTGTTATTCGGAAAATAAACGTTTTAGATTCAGTTCAAATGATGTAAGCGAGGAACAACCAATTATAGACTCTGGCAGCATATTCCAATCTTCAATAGCACGTGGAAAGTAACTGAACTTAAAGCAATCGTTACGTGGGACTAGGGGTGGTATATACATATTATGGCGATGTCTGGAGTGTTCTTGTGTGTTGACCTGGAAGTAATCTGAATAGTTTAGTTTAAATTGATTATGAATTAACTGGAAGAGGAATTTCAGACGCTCAATCCTCGTCCTAAGTTCAGGACTATCCAGTCCAGCTTTTTTACAGAGTTCAGTAGGAGAATGATGTCGGCTATATTTATTAAAAATAAATCTCGCACCAAGTCGCTGTATTTTTGTTATTTTATTGCAGTTTGTCTTTGTGTAAGGGTCCCAGACAATTTTAGAATATTCGATAATGGGTCTGACAAGAGTTTTGTAAGCAAGACACTTTATATCAGATGGGGCGGTATAAAGGTTACGTCTAAGGCTATACAATGCCTTGGTAGCCCTGGAGCATACATTATCAATATGAGTGTTCCACCGGAGGTCGGGCGTGAACCATAACCCAAGATATTTATAGTTTTGTACACGCTTGAGGAAAGCATTGCCAATCTGGTAGTTGTAATCTAGAGGTGCTTTCTTTCTAGTTATAGTCATAAAGACTGTTTTTTCTGTGTTCAAACTCATTTGCCATTCTTCGCACCAATCCTTTATTCTTTGAAGATTGTTGTTTAGATTAACTTGGTCATGTTCAGTCTCGATTCTACTATAAACAACACAGTCATCGGCAAACAACCTTATCGGGACCGTAACGCGGTTTGGTAGGTCATTTATATATAACAAAAATTTTTCCACACTGTCTCGTTTTTCCCCACGGAAAATTTTGTTGAGCCCCGCAGGTTGGGGCGAAATGAGACGCAATAGGGTCACGAGAATCACTATTTAATGGTAGGCATACACAACCTCTAAAATAATTGGCATGCCGCTATTAAAAAACATCCTCAAAGGTGCGTGAGTATATCCCATACGGCATAGGCGTTGGTATGGCTTTTAAGCCATGTGGATTACATACTCGTGATGTTTAAAGAAAATCGAAATCAAATTGATAACTAACAATAACTGATGTGCGAAGCGCGTCATGCTATCCCGCACTGGAGGAGAGATGGAGGAGATTGAAAGTGGTCTGCATAAAGAGAGGGGGAGAAAAGAGAGAGGGGGAGACGTTTAGCCATATAGTTCTACTCTTGGGCCTCTTCACGCTGTATGTCTTCATCTAGCCAGCACATAGTCATTTCGACTTTTGAGTTAATAATTAATAAGCATTTGATGCATTATGTTCTACCGAGAACCACTGGACAGATTTAATTATTCACTTATTCAGGAAACTGAGATATGAATTAAAATGGCATTGGGCCTCTGTAAAGTTACCGATTTGATACTCGTGACACCTATAAAAATTCAAATCAGATTGATAATTAACAATAACTGGTGTGCGAAACACGCCACTTATACAAGCGCAAAAGAAAGAAAAAGTTGCTTCGAGGTCTTCTTGGGTTTCTATGCATGCCTGAGATTCCCCGTGCTATATGAACGTTACTTTTTTTCATGGTAATAAGAAACGCATGTTTATTATTCACTCGCTTGATTACCTTCTACACTTTCTGCATGTCACATGACGACATACCGATAATAATAAAAAAATAAGAGACAATGATGCCAAGAAACGTATAGGGTTTGTTATTAGTGGTAATTTTAACGTAAATGTGAACAAAAAGTGAACGAAAACATTACTTTTTACTGAGATGTACCTAAACTGTGACCTCTGAGTAACGTGTCCTATACTCTGCCAACTGAGCTATACAGCGGCTGTCATCCCCCGTCCACTATATGAACTACGAATCGAAAAAAAAAAGAAAAATAAACCCCTAAATTTTCACTCCTTTTGTTCATGACAATGGCCCATAAATTAATAAATTATTGGTATATATTATCATGATTAGCTTTAGTTTGAAATTCTGTATAAAACGGTCTAATTTAAACGCCATATTTTGTTTCCTTACAGGGGAAATCCACCAGTAATTTTGCTTCATACAAGGTAAAACTCTCTAATGCCTCCTAATCTTGTAAAACGTCGTGGTTGTTTTATCACAGCTATAAAACTATTATTTCAGTATAGGAAATAGCATTTACGCGCCTCAGAAGCATAGACTTCTGCGAAACTGCGCAAAAAACTTCGCACGTTTAAACGTCCCGCAAGAAGCCTCCTCAGTTCTGAATGCCATTCCGATGACACGTATACCTCTTCTTTCTAGACAAAGAGGTCAAATACTGTGAACGTAAGGGTGCGCTTTCCGATGCTGCCAGTAGAGGGGAAAAGTAAATTACGACGCAAGCGATTTTAATGCTGTCACTGCAGCACTGCAAGAAACGCGGAAAAGAGGCGTCGGTAATCACGCTGTCGCAGCATCGCTACCGTTGTTCTGTTAGAAAGATGCGCATACACAAACACAAAGAGGTGCGAGCATTATAGAATGCGAAAAAACGAACAACGATGCATACTGGCTGGAGGAACAATGTGTGACGAACTGGCGCTGCGCAAATTGCCGCGTGAGCGACAAAAAAGTGCTTCTCCAGCAGACGTCACTTTTTTGTATTTGCTGGGCGTTAGAGTTTCCGCTATTCTGATGCTGCGCTTCGGTCCTCAGGCTCCAGCATTCGTATAGTTTACAATTCAAATAAGACTTTCCTTCTACGCTATTCTATAGAAGTCCTGCTCCTTTTGATGCTGTATACCGTGTCTATATGCGCCAACACGCATTTAATCTGGACCTGGCTGTGTCGTATAGAAGGCAAATCTTCTTGGTATTATGGCAGCACATTGAAAGAGAGCAACCAGAATGCGAGAGTGAGCGAGATAAGTGGTACGCGAATAAGGCAGAGATGGCTCACAGTGTTGCATCAATGCCAGCGAAATGTTTAGGGGGCGAAGCTCCTTATGGCGTGGCTTGTGCGTCCCCCGTTCTCACTGTGCGTAACCACCGGTGGCACTTACCCAAGAGAGCGGGTATGTGCCACAAAAGATAGACGGGTATGTGCCACTGGGGAAGGAGAGAGAGAGAGAGAGAATTTATTAGAAGGCAGAGAGGTCGGCCTGAGCTAGTTCGCTCTAGCCTGCTACTCTACACAGGGGATAAGGGAAAGGGGAAGGAAAGAGGGATGAAGGGTGATGATGGGGACAAGAAGAGGTGGTGCGTATGTACAGTAGCCACTTAGCATAGCACCCTACAGTCTAGTTTCTAGTCCAGTGCTTTTTATAAAGTCCAGAAAAGCCTTTGTGGCAGTTTTTGACACTGTTTGGTCGTTCATTGCTGACAATATGTGGCTTTCACTTAATGGTGTTCGTCCAATGCTTGTCAACATTGCAGTCGGCATTTTTCTTTGCGCCACGTATAATTCACAGTCACAAAATATGTGAGCTATCGTTTCGCGCACTTGGCAGCGTTCACAATTTGGGCTGTCCGCACGGCCGATTAGGTGGGTGTAGTGGCGAGTGAAGGCGACGCCCAGGCGAATTCGGTGCAATATACTAGCATGTCTTCGGCTGATTTTATCTTGAAGACGAAAAGTAATACCGCGGCCTGTTTCCCGCAGGCGCTTGTTCCGGTGATCTAATAGCGACCAGTAAGTGGTAGTGCATTCGCGCATGAGTGACCTCAACAATGTGTTGACGTCACTTCGCGACTACGGTACTTTGACGTACATAGGAGCGTTGTATATTGCCGCTCTTGCTTCGCTATCGGCTATTTCGTTGCCAACCAGGTCGCAGTGTCCAGGAATCCATTGGAGTGTAATGAAGTGACCGCTCTTGTGTGTTAGGTCAAATGCTTGGACGATTCCTAACGCTAACTCGTAAAATTGGCCTCTTCTTGAGCAAGAATGGATAGCTTGAAGCGCTGATTTTGAATCAGACAGAATCGTCCATTTACGTGGTGCTTGGTCGTTAACAAATTTTATGGCTTCTTGTATAGCAACAAGTTCTGCAGCTGTCGAAGATGATCTATATGATCTAATTTGTACTGTCGGGAAATACTGAGTTGAGGGATCACGAAGGCTGCAGCTGAGGCGGATGAAGTTACGGATCCATCGGTGTAAATGTGCACAGAGTCGCTGTATCGGTCATCTAAATGTGCCAAGGTGAGTTGCTTGAGGGCAATATAAGAAACACGCGACTTATACGAAATTCCACGTATGTGAAGGCACACCAGCAGTTTAGTCAATGTCCATGGAGGCACTGCAGGGATTACGGCAGCTGCGAAGCCTGAAGGGATCATGTGCCTATGCGTATCGAGGCATCGCGAATAGGTACAGCCTGGTCGGTCCACTTGTAGCGAAGACAACGAGTGCTGTGCATGTGGGGTCAGCACACGAAGGAGAGAGACGATCACGATGAAAGGGTGCCAGATGGCGGTACTTGGAGTGTTCACTAGATGGACGGACTGAAGGATGGAACCATAGACGGACAAACAGACAAGCAGATGGACGGATGGACGGATGGACGAACACACAGCCGGACGCACGGACGGACGTGGGGACGAACGGATGGATGCACAGACGGGCGAACGGATGCACGGATGAACGTACGTAAGCAAGAACGAACGGACGGACAGAAGCGCGGACGGCCTAACCGACGTTATGCCTCACTCATCATTCACTCCGTGAATATGTTGTGATTTTTTTGTGTTATAGTTACATTGTCTATTAAATAACGTTCCAAACTTGCCCAATAAAAATGATTACGAGTGCGCACGTAATGTCAAACACTGAGCTGTCTCAAAAATGACGGTGTCATGAGAAAGAAACCTCAGAACCATTCCTAAAGCACCAGCTTTCAAATTCCAATGGGAACGTAATACGAAGACCGACAAAATGCGTCTCAATAATTAAATGGGTCTTCAGTGAGTGGAAAAACTACAACTATTGAGGACATTTTATGAAGAAATAATACACATATTTTAAACAGAAAGGACGCCTCTCACATGCAGGTATACCCATTGACAAAAATAGAACAATCAATGTATGATAAGCACAAATATTAACAGTACAATACTTTTTTTATGCGATATGTAGTGACTGCAAGTTCGGAGACCGCTATATGATCTCCACTACAAGTTTTTCACTAGGTCACCAGTGATTTACAGCCATAAGCACGTTTTTATTCCACAATTTGTTAGCCTCGACCAATATTATGTACAGAACACAGTAAGAAGGCTAAACAACAAAAAAAAAATTTTATAGAAACGGACGCGTCCCGTTGCAGTGTTGTTAGCCTCTTTAGCTCCATAGATAGCGTATTCAGCTACAAGGTTTCAAATTCAGGTATTCGAAAGAAAAGCAACGCGAGGTAAACAAACGCTATACCACACGTTTTTACAGAAATAAAAAGTTATATAGAAATATGTGCCACCAATATACAGATATCCGGATTTTATATATATTGTAAGCACAATATTGACAAAGTTTGACCTTCATTTTCTTCGTCTGTATATAATCATCATCACGAAAAACGTCGTCTTCGTTCGAAGGGTTGATCAGGCGATTCGGCCTAATAAACGCCGTCGAGACTCCAATGCTGCTACTGTCTTACAGAGTGGTGGATGTGCTTTGATCTCCAAGTCCTCTCCGACGTCACGTTCCCTTGGAGCTTCGTTCGGGTCGCCGCTTGCTTCCCCCGTCCGCTGTCATGGCTTAAGAACCGCTGCCCGGAACATCCAGCATCCCTGTCCAACAAACCAATCCTGCGTGGATCGTCAACGCCCGGCAGCGCGACCCACCCATCTACTGTGGTCTTCCACGCGATGACGTCGAGGTATGGCTAAAAGAATACGACATGACCAGTGTTTATAACCAATGGGATGAGCCTCAAAAACTCCGTCACGTCGCCTTCTATCTGTCCGATGTCGCGAAAACGTGGTTTTTTAACCACGAGAGCAGCTTCCCGGATTGGCCTACTTTTGCTCAACAAGTCCGTAGGATTTTTGGAAAACCGAACATCCATTCCGAAGTGTCGAAACGAAAGCTCGATGGGCGTGCCCAACTTCCCGGGGAGACGTACACTTCGTACATTGAAGACGTCCTTGCCCTTTGCCACCGCGTCAACTCGGGGATTACAGAAGCTGATCGTGTTCGCCACATCATCAAAGGGATAGGCCATGTCGCGTTTAACGCTCTGGCTGTTAAAAACCCCACCACCGCTGAGGGCGTCATCACGACATGTCAGCATCTTGATGAACTTCAAGTCATTCGATTGCACCCAGACTACCCAGACGCCAGTGACAGCCTGCCTTCCTCGGATGCGGATTTGCGTGCGCTGATTCGCACTCTGATTCGCGAGGAACTTCAAGCGCAAGGGTTGTCATGTGCACCCGCCCCTCGGCCTCACTCTCAATTTGCTGGTCTGCGCGACATCATCAAAGAGGAGCTCTCATCCATGGCCGGCGCTCTCCCATTGAATACTACGGCGCCACCAACACCACCCATGACGTATGCGCAAGTCGCTGCCATGCCACCTGCCTTGGTTCAGCACGCGCATCCTGTTCCTGCACAGTCGAACATAGCAGCATTTGCGCCACACTTGCCTGTCCCAGCGCCAGTACCAGCGTCTGTGACAGCTCCAGCACACTGCGCCCCCTGGCGCTTGCCTCGCCCAATATGTTACTATTGTGGCATTCGGGGCCATATTTCACGATTTTGCCGCAAGCGCCAACAGGACGACCGCCGTGGCTACGACGTTTACGAAAGGGATTCGGAGCCATCCCCGAACCAGTACCAGCGACGCCCTACGACACGTTCCTTCTCTCCGACTTCTCCACTCGCCGCACCTCGCCCCTGCTATCCCGGACGCCACCGGTCCCCTTCATCTCTATGACGCTCAACATCTCTAAGACCGGCTGTACCTACTTCTGACTACCACTCGGAAAACTAGCTGGTGCAGTTTTTGGAGGGAAAGCTGTATCGCTCGAACAAACACCAAAACCTCCAGCGGGCTCAGCCAACTTGTTGTTAGTGTATGCGGAAGGGGTACCAGTTCCGGCATTGGTGGACACGGGGGCTGCTATTTCTGTTATTTATGCGGATTTGTGTACTCGTCTACGGTTGCCACACCTTATACTGGCACTCTCTTACGTAGCGTAAATGACTCGCAGATACGGCCATCAGCACAGTGCACCATTAGAGTTTTCATTGATGGGATCCGGCATCATATTCAGTTTGCCGTGCTGGATTCATGTGCTTTTATGCTTATTTTAGGATGGGACTTTCTTTATGATGCTGCTGCTTCCATCTCTTGTCGACAACGACTCATACATATGCGAGAGACGGATGATATTTCCCCGAAATTATCACGTGACCGGCTACGAACAGCCAATGACTTCCTTGTGCCACCTAACCATGAGCACGTTATCACGGTTATGTCTGACTCCATTGACCACGGTGACGTCCTAGTCAGTCCATCAGCCCATTGTCTATCCAGATGATTGCGCTTTCATCGAGTCTTGTCCGCTTCTCCAACGGCACCGCATTTCTCGCAGTACTGTATATCACCAATGGGCCGATTCTGCTGACCAAGGGTACTGTTGTAGTTTCCAGCGTGGACACACAACCTATCTCTGTAAATATGGCTGCCGATACTTTCTGATCGGCAGCCATACGTGTCGCCACCTCCATTGATGGGCAGTATTTGCTTTTCGAAGCGGTAGTGCTCGCAGCTGCGAACGATCCAAGCAGCATCTTTCCGCTTCTCTATTGGTAGGTTACCAAGACGGCGCTTGGTGCCGGCTGTCAGAGCAGTGTCCGCAGCTGAGTCACAGCGCCAAATCTTGTACGGAACGACGATGTCTGCGTCGTCCCTGTAGGCCATAGTCCAGGTGAACATGTTAGAGCCGAACCGCCTAAAGGGGGAGCTGTCGCAGCCCATTGCAAGTGAGCCGTGCAAGCACTCGCGCCTTTCCAGCGGTGGATGAAGTGTCTTAGCCCAGAAGACCCAGCGTTGAAAAGAGGTGCGTAGTGGAGGCTCCTCCAGGTATTTCAAGCGGTCAGCAATAAATACAACCGCATCGCTTATATCCAGCTCGTGCTGGTCTTCGGTAACCTCGCAGATGAACCAACGATTACTTCCACGAGGGCAGTGTGCGTGCCCGGATTTCCACCACCTTCCGAGTCCAGTTTGTTCCAGAGCAGGATGCGAGGAAATGGATGATCATATTTACGCATTCCCCATGGTTGAGGAAACGAGACCGGTAGGACAGTCCTTGTCGGTCTTTGAGGCATAATTACATTGCCAAGAAGACTAAGACTTCCCGTAGGGATTATGTAATTGGGTGACCACACCACCGTGACAAGCCCGGTTAACACAAGAATACTTGCGACCATCGGCCAGCACCTGTGTATGTACTCTCCTATTATCTCTGTAGTGGCTTCGGATACCAGTCTCGTGGAATCACGTTCAATACCAACAGATACTCCACCTACTACCGCTCTCGTCAATACCATCAGCACGGATCTCACTCCCCCGCAAGCAGACGAACTACTGGCGTTGTTGTCTAAGCATAAATTTTCTTTCGACGTACATTCCACTGCTCTAAGCCAGACTTCTGCGGTGGCTCATCGCATACACACCGACGGAACTTCTATTGTCCGTCGTCGACCATACCGTGTTTCTTCCACCGAACGCGAGATCATCGACAAGCACGTTGCTGATATGCTCAAGCAAAACATCATCCGCCCCTCCTCAAGCCCTTGGTCGTCACCTGTCGTTCTCCTAAGAAAAAAAGACGATTCGGTGCGATTCTGCGTTGACTACCGCGCATTAAACAAAGTAACCACAAAAGACGTATATCCCTTGCCTCGCATTGATGATGCCTTAGATTCCTTACAAGGAGCGGAATATTTTTCGAGCCTTGACCTGCGCTCCGGTTATTGGAGAATTCCAATGCACGAGGATGACAAGAAAAAAACTGCCTTTGCCACACCCGATGGGCTTTACGAATTTAACGTCATGCCTTTCGGCCTCTGCAATGCGCCAGCAACGTTTGAACGACTGATAGACACTGTATTGCGGCGCCTTAAGTGGAAAATATGCTTATGTTACCTTGACGACATCGTCATATGTTCTTCAACATTCGAACAGCACTTGCAGCACCTGGATGAAGTTCTGACGTGCCTCGCAGCTGCTGGCCTTCAGCTCAACACCAAGAAGTGCCACTTTGCTAGCAAAAGTATTGAAGTACTCGGACATCTCGTCAGCAAATATGGAATCCGGCCTCATCCCGACAAGATTACCGCCGTTCTTCACTTCCCGGTGCCTCAATGCGTCAAAGAGCTCCGAAGCTTTCTTGGCCTTGCGTCGTACTTCCGGCGCTTTATACGAGACTTCGCCACCATTGCTGCGCCACTTCACCAACTCCTTTCTTCGGGAGCGTCATACGTGTGGTCGGACGAATGCCAAATGGCTTTTGACACCTTGAAACGTGCCCTCACGTCTGAGCCAGTGCTTTGTCATTTCGATAACGCCGCACCCAATCTCCTCTATACTGATGCCAGCGGACACGGACTCGGCGCTGTACTTCTGCAATGAACAGATCGTTATGACGAACGTGTGGTCGCATACGCAAGTCGGACCCTCGCAGCAGCAGAGAAAAACACCATCACCGAGCAAGTGTGTCTCGCCGTTGTCTGGGCCATCCAGAAGTTTCGACCATATCTTCACGGCCGCCACTTTACCGTCGTCACTGACCACCACGCTTTGTGCTGGCTGTCGACGTTGAAGAATTTGTCTGGACGTCTCGGTCACTGGATACTTCGTCTCCAAGAATATGAGTTTGACGTTATCTACAAATCCGGCAAGAAACACAACGATGCCGATGCCCTTAGCTGCTGTCCTTTACAATCCTCATCAGGCACGCCTGGCCTGTCGCCAACTGTGAGTGAACCCATCAAAGTGCCTCCGTCAGTTCATTCACTCGCCGCTGTCGATTTTCTTTCTACCTCCAACAACGACACGTTTGCATCCCACCAACGCAGCGACACTTACTGTCGCTCTATAATGCAGTGCCTTCAAGGCTCCTCTCGTCCTCCCAACGCTCGCGCCCATCGACAGCTGCGGAACTTCAAGACTGAAAACTCAATCCTTTACCGCTTTGTCTTCCACCCCGAAGGACAGCGCTGGGTTCCTGTTGCTCCTCGTTCCCTAAGGGCGCAGATTTTGGAGACGTTTCACGATGACCCCAAGGCTGGTAATCTCGGTTTTCAAAAAACCTATGAACGCATCTGCAGTCGTTTTGCCTGGCCTGGCCTTTACAACTGCGTAGCGCAGTATGTTGCGTCATGCTCGCTATGCCAACGCTGCAAGCGACCCTCTTCCTCCGCGGCCGGTCTTCTACAACCTCTTTCGTGCCCTGACGCTCCCTTCGATGTCACTGGCAATGACCTCTACAGACCGCTACCAATAGCAGCTAGCGGCAAGCGCTGGATTGTCACAACAGTTGACCACTTAACAAGGTACGCCGAAACAGCTGCACTTCCTTCAGGATCAGCAGAGGACATCGCCACATTTTTTCTGGAGGCAATCTTTCTAAGACATGGTGCACCACGCATCTTATTGAGCGATCGCGGCAAGGCATTTCTCTCGAAACTACTCGAACAAGTCCTTCACGCATGTAATACGATTCATAAGACGACATCCAGCTACCATCCCCAGACTAACAGCCTCACAGAGCGCTTCCATCAAACTTTGACCGACATGATATCTATGTATATCAACGCCGACCACATCAACTGGGATACCATCCTGCCATTCGTGACTTTTGCGTACAATACCACTACGCAGCGCACCACAGGCTATTCCCCATTCTTTCTCGTCTATGGCCGTCAACCAAGATCTCCGCTCGACATCTCCTTTTTTGACGTCCCTGTGAACTCGTCATCGTCATCGAGGGAGCACTTAATCTCTCGCCTGGCCGATTGTCGCCGACGTGCCCACTTCAATACACAGGCAAGCCAACAAGAGCGGAAGACTCGCTACGATGGCGTCCGCCGCATAGTTCACTTCAGTACTGGAGACGAAGTACTGTTGTGGACCTAACGCGGGTTCCCAGCCTGTGCGATAAGTTTCACTCACGTTTCATCGGCCCCTACGCTATAGTCGAGCAGACGTCTCCTGTTAACTATCGAGTAACCCCTGTTGTCATGCCTCCCGACGGCCGTTTTCGTGGTACGGAGGTTGTTCACGTGTCGCACCTAAAACCATTCCTGCGCCGTACACCACCGTCAAACAGCGGCCTAATCGGCCGCTTCCGTGCGAGGGGGAAATTAGTGTAAGCACAATATTGACAACGTTTGACCTTCATCTTCTTCATCTGTATATAATCATCATCACGAAAAACGTCGTCTTTCTTCGAAGGGTTGATCAGGCGATTCGGCCTAATAAACGCTGTCGAGACTCCAACGCTGCTACTGTCTTACAATATATATATATATATATATATATATATATATATATATATATATATATATATATATATATATATATATATATATATATATATATATATATATATATATATATATATATATATATATATATATATATATATATATATATATATATATATATATATATATATATATATATATCGAACCTATGACCTTCGATTCGAACGAAGGTCGTAAGTGGATCGATTCCTGCTCACGGCAAGTTATTTTTTTTTCACTCACTTTTCCTTCTTCTTATTTACATTAAATTGGTTCTAATAACTTCCCCTATACATTCCTTGCTTGGCCTTATTGGCTGTTAGATTATATATATATATATATATATATATATATATATATATATATATATATATATATATATATATATATATATATATTGGTGGTCGCTTGGAGAGGAAGTAAAAACGCCAGAGAAATTCTAGTAAGCCTGACAAAAACTTGTATTTGCATATTGTACAGAATTTAGATAAGTATGAACATAAAAGTTACAAAAAAAAACTCTTTTGAAATGAACCTTATCCTGCGGAGCAGACCTACGGTATTTGGCACAGCCGACGGTGCCTAACACCTTAAACTCGGTTCAGAACACCTGGCGGAACTCCGCAGCCGCTCCTTATTCCCTCGGTGCTCCGCCATTACACAAGTCTCGGCGAATCGTCACCTGTTTGTCCTCTGATAGGACAGTAAACTCGGTCGATCAAATACCCGCCCGTAACCTTCGTGCACGTGAGGGCTCATGCTTCCTCCCCAAATAACACAACCAAAGTGTAAATACAACAAAACTAGAAAAATTCATAGAAGCAATGCAAGCTCAGCGGGCGTAGAACTATCTAAACTTAGAGCTATGTGTACTGGAATACGAAGCCCTAACCAAGACGGCATCCATAGCAACACGTCAACTTCTTGCCAACAGGGAAATAATCCGCCTGTCCTCTGTGTGCTGTAAGAGGAACCGCTGGCTCTCCACACGAGGTTCTACTTACGAGAGCGTTTGAACGGGTTTGCGCGGAAGGAGTCATCATCATCATCAGCTTAACTGCGTCCACTGCAGGACAAAGGCCTCTCCCACGTTCCGCCAGTTAACCCGGTCCTGTGCTTGCTGCTGCCAATTTATACCCGCAAACTTCTTAATCTTATCTGCCTACCTAACCTTCTGTCTCCCCCTAACCCGCTTGCCTTCTCTGGGAATCCAGTTAGTTACCCGTAACGACCAGCGGTTGTCCTGTCTACGTGCTACATGCCCGGCCAATGTCCATTTTTTCTTCTTGATTTCAGCTATGATATCCTTAACCCCCGTTTGTTCCCTAATCCACTCTGCTCTCTTCTTGTCTCGTAAGGTTTCTTCCCATTGCTCGCTGGGTCGTCCTCAATTTAAGCTGAACCCTCTTTGTATGTCTCCAGGTTTCTGCTCCGTAGCTAAGTACCGGCAAGATACAGCTGTTATACACCTTCCTCTTGAGGGATAGTGGCAATCTACCTGTCATAATTTGAGAGTGCTTGCCAAATGTGCTCCACCCCATTCTTATTCTTCTGGTTACTTCAATCTCGTAGTTCGGCTCCGTGGTTATTACCTGCCCTAAGTAGACATAGTCTTGCACTATTACCTATCTCGAAGCGCTGCTCTTTTCCGAGGTTGTTGTACATTACTTTCGTTTTCTGCAGATTCATTTTAAGACCCCCCTTTCTGCTCTCCTTGTCTAACTCCGTAATCATGAGTTGCAATTCGTCCCCTGAGTTACTCAGCAATGCAATGTCATCGGTGAAGCGCAGGTTACTAAGGTACTCTCCATTAACTCTTATCCCTAACTGTTCCCATTCTAGGCTTCTGAAAACCTCCTATAAGCACGCGGTAAATAGAATTGGGGAGATTGTGTCCCCCTGCCTTACACCCTTCTTGATTGGTATTCTGTGGCTTTCTTTACGAAGCACTATGGTAGCAGTTGATCCCCTGTAGATTTCTTCCAGGATATTTAGATATACTTCATCCGCGCCCTGATTCCACAGTGCCTGCATGACGGCTGATATTTCTACTGAATCAAACGCCTTCTCGTAATCTATGAAGGCTATGTATAGTGGTTGGAAGGAGTCGAAGACATGCAAATGCGACAGCACTTACCAAAGGCGCCGCTTGCACGTGTCGCAAGCCCGCCCGCTTCCGAGAGCTACCAGAAGTAAGCCGGACCAGGACGAAAGGTCGACGGTGCCCACACGGTATCACAACACGCGCTGCCGAGTTGCGGACGCGAGAACAATCCACGGCCGGGCCGTCAGCCCAACCAATGTGAAGGGTCATCCCGCCGCATTGACTTCTGAAAGGGACCCATTCATGGGCAGGAAGACAGTGCCGTGAAGTAATCAGGGGTTCGTCACACTGACGTTTATAATCCCACCCCTTTTGTTGCCCACGGGGGGGGGGGGGGGGGGTTGGTTTCTTTGTCCCGGGTTAACCGGAACTAGAAACGCTCAGTAGTCTCAGGCACTGCAGCACTTCGCGTGGCGCCATGCGGTTGCCGCAGTGTCTGTGCAGGCAGAGCCAATTCCAGTCGACTGAGTGCCGTCAAAGCAATGCTGCATGCCGAAGCAAATTCAGTGCAACGGCTGGCCTGCCTCCCCAAGCTTACAGCACAAAGTAAATAAAAGTAAACTAAAACTGCCGCACCTTCTTACCGCCGTTTGTTTTTGTCGCGCACGGTCTGGCATATGTCACTAGGACGTCACGTAATTTCGCCAGTACTCTTATACCACGTAACGCTTCTGAAAGCTTCGCTAATGAATGAGGTAGAGTTGGCTTACGGGGAGCCATGCATTATTGTCGGATCAATCACGCTCAGTATACAAGGCGAGCGCTAGTTCTCCGCGGAAAACCTTCGTCGACGAACTGCTCCATCACTCGACGAGAAACATACGGCGTCAGAATACGGCGGGATTCAGTTACGCTGGCTTCAGCTCTCTCGCGAGGCTTCCTTATGCTAGTGAGCTGATGTTAAAAACCAAAGGTGATACACCTGTTAAAATAGGAGCTGACGTACTATATATATAGCTTCCATTGCTCAGTGGATGAAGTGCTTATAGGTATAGTTACCCACACAGATATGATGCGCTAAGACGCATGCAGTGTGCATCTTCACCGGTGGTATTCACAGTGGAGTAAGCATAACATGAGTTCTCTCTTAGATGAAATCGACCAGCCACCCTCGCATCGCAAGAAATTCGACGTACTATTTTGGTTTGGAACACGCTGGTTGAAGTTTTCGCGTTGCTTTGGCATTCACGCAAGTAAGAAATACGCGTGTTCTTGCATAGGAGCAGCGGCGGCACGGTGAGCACTGGTCGATACCCTGTGTAAAAGACACAACTGTCTGTCCACCCGTCCGTCCGTAAGTCTGTCAACTGTACGAAAACCACTAATGCCATGTAATGATATATTTCCAAGGACATATACACACAGTGCCATCTATTGAGCAATTCATGAACTAGAGCTGGCTGCATGCATATTACTACTACTACTACTACTACTACTACTTCTACTACTACTATTACAGAGGAGGGAACGACTCATACACGATAACGATCTTTGCCCCTAAAAGAAATATTTTAGCATGGCGCATAGCTTTCATGCGTTTGCGTATATTGGTTTATTGCGTAAACAGATGAGATCGTAACGATTTGGCCCGATGCCACTTTTATGGACGGCCCGACGCATTTTTCTTCTTTCTTTACTTGTGACCATTGGCTGTTTCCCAAGCTTTATCGACGCCCTAAAGGGAATACCATCTAGAGTAGACCATATATATTCAAGAAGGCCTTGCAAAATAGGCCATTTTCCAGCGCTAGACGTAGTAACTACGATATACTGATGCAAGCAAAGCTATGGGAGAAGCAGCAAATCGACACTCTAGAATAAGACGACTCAGAGTATCCTTACAATGAATGTGAACCCATTATAAAACAAAATTAATTGACGACACAGCACAAAGAAAAAGGAAGTGCATTTTTGCAACGCTCGTAAGTCTTGCGCAATATCCTCCAGCAACGCCAAAGAATGCCCGTGTAAGTGTCTATTGCGCAGCAACGTCATATTCTTGTTTTAACTGCCACTCTCTCGACAATTAAAATTACTAAGCACAATATAGCGATTACATACAGGGTGCCCCAGCTATCAAACACGGTATAATGTATAAAAAAGAGGGAAAGACCGCGTAACATAAAGCAAACCTACAGAATATATCATTCCTAATATAGTGATGTAGCCGTGACAAATTGCTTCGTTAATGAGGTTATAATAACTTGTCCTAATTATATTGACAAGTAGGCAAACACTCATAATTAAAATGTCAATATTTCAATGAGGCGTATGCTGGTGAAGCAATTACAGAACCTGAAGGTACGAAACAACATATATCTAGCATAAACCAAACATGGCTGAGTGTTTGGCCTTCATCGTTATAAATTCGCTGATGACTTATGAGGAACAACTCCCTCGTTCTTTCTCAGTGGACCAGCAGAAAGATGAGATGAGTGAGATGGGCGCGCGGGATGCAACTCCGAAGATACGTTTTCAGTCACCGGAGTGCATTAAGAGAGCGCTCTCCTGACGACCCTAATGCCGGTACTGTAAGCAAAAACTGCACAAGTTTGACAACCTTGTTTAAAAGATTCAGAATTGCTTGAGGCTTGATCCTCAGCCCCTCAATACGTCTCCAACAGTGCTCCCATTCGCGCACGCACGCGCACACACACACACACACACACAAACTGTTGGGGCGAGTACAAGCTGTGCCGCAAGTCTGTCTAGATGAAAATCAGTGCTGTGGACTCTCAGCGCTTCTTTCAGCTTCCCCTTTATTCATCGCTCTTCACGTGCCCTACTAACGGCCACACATTTGAGCTTTATCATGCTTGCCTACCAAACGCGATATTTCTTTTTGCTGCAGGGCATTGGACGGATGCCCGTCCTTGTGTATTCTTCGTTTGTGTATCACGCTCTTGCGCCGTTTTTAACCATGAATAAATTGGAACATTTCATTTGGGCTTGAATTGACTCATAAAAGAAGTTTAGCTATTTTAATGAACATTCAGTATAGCAATACGTCGAGCATCTTTATATATAGCAATATTTTAGCAATAGCTTAAATTGATAAATTGTACTATGAGGACTCCAATGTCTATATTTCACCTTCAAACGTTTATTAATAGAGGAGAGAGTAAAGGTGAAGGTTTTGTTTTAAAATTTCGCGCTGAAATCTCCCCGCGTGACGTCACAAATTCCAAACTGAATTTTCGTACTTTGGCGACATTACATCAAAGAATTTTTTTTATTGGTATGTGATGTCTATGAGATACTAACAGTACAACATACCTAATTTTTACCAGTCATTACCTACATACAACCAACGCATGACCAAGTATTCATGCGGGTTATTGTCGCATGATGAGAGGGATATAAAACCCCAGAAAATTTAAATATTATGCTCTAACAGCACAACAGAGGGCTAGCGAGGGAGCACAGGAGGAGAATGAGGGTGGGCTAAAAAGATTGAAGGGCACTACACCAGAACCTTATCATAACAAAATCACACCTGCCACGAAAATACTTTGTTATATCCGAAAATTCGTTCAAAACACGTCTTCAGCACTCTATATGACAGAGCTATTTTTATTTACTTTGTTAAAACTAATAAATCGTTATATTCGAACTTGTTATATTGAGGGCTGAGTGAATTTCTGCAGTCTAACTTGAAAAAAAATTAAGGCAGCATCGCACTACACTTAAACCTTATTACACCAAGGTTGCATCATACACTAATATAAGCTTGTTATATTCAAAACTTCGTTACAAAGGTATGTTCCTAACAATATATCTGTTGCAAGGCTACTCATTAACTTCGTTATACTGAGGGTTGAGAGTGGTGGCACCAAGCCTGAAGGAACAGAGGAGCCAGGTGGCCCTCCTTGTTTTGTTTCCCTTCTTGCCTCTGTTTCTCTTCATTTTCTTTCTGTACCTTCGTTTCACGCTTGTCCTTTCTATAAACGTTTTCATTTTTTTCAGTATTCCTCTTTCTGTACATTCTGTGCCCTTTCATCCTTTTACTTCTCCACTTTGTTCCTGTTCTTTTTCTCTATTTCACTCTCTCTGCACTCTTTTGCTTGCCCGTCCGAGCAATTTCATCCCATGCCGGACAAATCAGTGCATCGGGAAAGCACGCTCTGACCAAGTTATTGTGCTGGACATGCCAGAAAGGTCATTCGTGACAATGATATTTCTTGTTAACGCGAGACGACAGAACAGCACGCTTTAACAGCTACATGTTAAAAATAGAGTAAGCCCAAGACAGAGCCACATCGTGTTCCGTCCTCTGTAGTGCCATTCTGTAGCTTTCTTAGGCTCTTTAGCCCATTCTTGTGGTTGTTGAACATTCATTGGCGACACACTGGATGCATATGAATAGCAAAGGTTCAGCCACTGTCGCACGGAAATCAGGCAAAGTGAATTGCAGTTGTGTGGTTCTACACAAAGTATCAATTCAGGCCACTAGAGAAAATGGAACTCGGGCTGAACACAAATCACAAATTTAGTGCTCTCTTCATGCCATGAAAAGCATCAATGATGTGACCCAAAGACAACCAAAAGAAACTTGAATACATACGGCAGAGTGAAACACATACTTTATTTTCAGGCACAAATGATCACTGCTCCTCAAGTCAAGTGTAAACTGATTATAGTGCCCATAGCACAGCATGGCGACGTTAGAGAGGGCACCATAGTTAAGTTCCAGTGCGGTTCACAGCCAACGTGCGCCAGCATATCGTAGCGTACATTCGAACTGGGGCCACCGAAACGCGCGCTGCCATTGCATTGAAGTACTACATAAAATTATACAAAAGTGCATTAATTGTACAGCATTTAGGTGCAACCGAGATTTTTTTTTAAGAACTGCGGCGAACACTTAGCATGTAACAAATATGTATAAGACAACTACGATTTTCAGAGCAAGGCTGTACAGATAATCATATGTAAATAATTATTTCATTTTGTGAGCATGCATTGAGCAAAAAAATAAAACAAAAAACAAGTGATCTGAAAGCCCATAAAAAATAAATACAGGAATCAGATGTCGCATATAAGAGTTCACAGTTTCCGATATAGATGAGAACTTCGGCTGTGAATTCCTCAACAAATGGAGAAATAATGGGAAAAAAGGGTAGCGTCAAGGGAATGTTACAAAATCAACATACGTGTGGCAGATGACACAATAAAAAGCATAAATCTTTCATCAAAACACACCGAGAAAAAAAACCTCTTAGTTGTTCAGTGTCGACATGTAAACAATAACACCATGAGGAAAAAACACTTTGTATAACAAGGCTTATTTCTCACAACAAAAAAAAGGAAAAGCGTGGCACTCTTAACAAGGCTGCTACTGCCCTAAGCAAGAAAGGCCGGAAAGGGTGTAGCCGGGCCAGGGTACCAAGGCGGCCAAACTTCCACTGGTGCTGTCTACTTCATGAGTGCGTGCACCACAGCCTTGGCATTGATCGTTTTCAGGTCAATGTAGGTCTGTCCCGTGCCAACAAAAACAATAGGCTGTCCGGTGATGTAGGTCATTGAGATCGCAGCACCGACCTTAGATTGAAAGGCAAAGAAAAACAAAATGAAAGGTCAGTAGGACAAAAAGCAAAAATATTTGCACACGCAAGACTTGAGATTGACCTAACTCCCACATGCTGAGTCATAGGCTAAGTGCCCATAAGTGAAGCTGAAATTCCGGAACAGCAGACTTTCGAAATCTCTTCACAATTATCTAAATACAGCAGACTCTCGGTAAATGAAAATCTGTTAAATGTGACTGCTGCTTGAATTCTGCACCCCTGTTCACCTCTCAGTGAACTTTACGTCGTAGCGAAGAACTCCTGATTCAGCTGGACCACCTGGAGCTTTTTAACATGCACCTCACCTTAAGTGCACAGTTCTTGCTGCATTTACAGGAGTGGAAAAAGTACACGGGTTTTGGTGCAGTCCTGGCAGCAGGTGAAAATGCTTTTTGTCGCAGACTTAGATCAGCCAGAAGGCCCTTTCCAAGCAAGTTTAATCAGAAAGAACACTTAGACCATATTTAGCCCCATTCAAAGCACTTGTGTAGCTTGCTTTATTATATATTGCGATAGAAATTATATGGACACTCCCAGCAAGTTTTTGCCGATGCCTTCATATCCCGTGTCAATTACACATTGATAACATGCTCCCGTGCATCGTGTGTAAAATTACATCCGCGGGTAAAGGCATGCGAGCAACGGCGACGTACACGGTTGGAGCAGAGATCAAATGATCCGGTCCTGCTGTAGTGACCAGGAGTTGAACATGCAACGTTGATCTTAGCAGTACAATGCCTTCGCCTGCTAGGCTACTGTGCCAGATTTTCAAGATTACGTAAAAATGTTAAGTGTACTGAGAATTATTGAAGCAAAGTTTTAATAATTTAGCATGTTTTTCACAGCTAGACCAAGCAAGCAAAATCGAGTCACTAGTGAATTGCTGAGGGGCGGTGCAGAGCAATAAATGGTGTCATTTTGAGGTGGAGTCCCGTAATCAGGAATGACATATGCACACAAGGAATCAACGTCACCGGGAAGACCTAGTCATTCTCCGTGCATTTATGCCAAAGGCGAGAGAAACACATCATAAACGAAAATTCATCTTGAACGATGAGAATTGTGAATGATATAGGGAAGCACTTGCGACAGAGAGCAGTTTGAGGAGGTGTAAAGAACAGTTGAGGCAGTAGAGATGTCACATAAAAGCAGCAACAGCGTGGATGAGAAAGGAGTGTCGGTGCAGCGCCAGCAACAAAAGCTTTAGCAAGCAAGGAAGCCGAGTCAACTGCAGCAGAGTGACATAACGGCGATAACTCGACTTCCACGTGGGCACTGTCGATGACAGCGTGATGGGCGGAGAGGATGTCCCAGCCAACATATCTTGGGAACACTTTGGTGGCACTGAAGACTCGACGGCAAAAATAACGTCTGCAAAACAACGTTTGTCGTGCGTGCAGCGAAAGGACAGATTCGTTGCTCACTCATAGTGCTCAAACACGAAGTTGTGAAGAGGCACCGTTACATTTTGAGTCTACGACAAGCTTCTCATTCATTACAGACACCGCAGCACCAGTGTCGACAAGTGCTGAAACAGGTACACATTCACAGGTACACATTCAATAAAGACAGCAACGACATTCGATGTGAAAAACAAGGTCTCGTAGAGTTGGAAAGCTGCGTAGCTCCTGCCTCCCGAACTGTGGCTTTTAGTTTTGCTTGGGGACAGGGCAAGGCCGTCAAAATATTGAGGAAGGAAACGGTGCCGAAATGAAGGTCTCTGGAGTGTGTATATTGTTGATTGTACACCTAGTATCAGAGTGGCGATAGTAGAACAAACATTCACATAAACAGTGATGAAGTACTCTTCTGAGAGCTCATGTGCTTAAGTGTTATTTTTTGTTAAGCTTCCAGATTATTCAGTGGACAGGGACATTTTTCATAGTTGTGTTTCACCAAGCATATTGAAAAAAAAAAAAAAGAAATGACAGCCTATCCACGGAATGAATAATGATGAGTGGGGCAAAGCATCCGTCAATCCGTCTGTGCATCCGTCCGTTCATATAGTGAACACTTCAAGTACCGCCATCTGGCTTCTTTTTATCATATATCCATCATATACAAGTAGTGCGATTCAACAAACAATCCAAAAACTAAACGAGAGTATATACCACATCTCTGCTGTCAGTGCTTTGTTAAAACTGTGAGCATGATAACGATGCAGAGCTACGTCCTTTGTAACATGTGGACATGCGGATATGTGCCCGAGGGCGGGTACGTGCCACTGGTATGTGCCACAGGTTACGCACTACAAGCCACGCCATAAAGAGCTTCGTACCTAAAAAGAAAATTTTTTTGTTTCTATACAAACAGCAACATTGCCTTGCAAAAACCAATTTCAAGTAAGAGAGCTCCAGAGAGAAGTAAGGACATTAACTTCGGTAATTCAAGTGCCTCACCTTGTCATCAATAGTGTCAAACTTGGTGAGCACAATGCCGTCAATGAGGTGCGGGTTCTCCTCACTCGAGTGATCCGCAAGAGCCTGGTTGAATTTCACGAGCTGATCCACAGCCTCGTTGCCAACCAAGGCCTCCCCCACAAAAAGCACTAGGTCAGGCTTGTTCACTGTAATCAGCTGGAAGTAGATATGATGAGGATGAAGGGTCAAAGTATACATTTAGGATAAAAGTTATAATTAACGATATAACCAGAAAAGAAGAGTGGCATTTTCTGGCAATGCCTTTGAGAACAACAGCATTTGGTACATAGAAGACACAAATGCTGTCATGGCATGCTTGATGTATGATGTAAATTGAACTACATTTTATACCCAGCTCCTAAAATTTTCTAGAAATACTACCATATTTTCTTGCATATAACCGTCCACTGAATTTAGCCTGCTCTCCACTTTTTAAGGTACTTTTTCTTTGCCTTTTCTGAGTGCAGGAAATATGATATGCAAGAAAATATGGTAACGATGCATTGAGGCTGTTTTTATCTCTGACTGCATATAAATCATTAAGACCTGTGAGTAACTTACAAGTAAAAACAGAATAATCTTGCACTACTATCAAGCGAGCTAAAGTTAATCGGCATTTTCGGTTGAACACTGCAATCCGTCCATCTTTTTCCATATAAACCTCAATGATTACTGTGTATGATTCTGTACACTAAAAAACATCGATATAACAAACCCAGACACAACAAAATATCTGTTATAACAAAATAAATGAGAAATAGTCTTGCAATTGCTACAGTGTTTGGAATATAGGTACCTTTATAACAAATTTTCGGATATAACAAAATTATTGTTTATGTATGATGTAACTTCTTTATAATGATGTTGTGAGTGTACTACACAGATATTCCAATTTTTTTGAAACGAGTGCAAACTACAATCAGATATGAAACCTGGTTTGTTTGTGTAGAGTTAAGAATATTATCTTTAGCCCTTTACTGCCCAGTGTCACAATTTCGTGATGCACCGAAAAACTTCGAGCAAGCAAGACACGAAATGTGTGCCGCGTTTAGTGCCGGCTGCCAAGTACTTGCGGGGAACTCTAGGAATTTTTCAGCATGAAAAATAAAGATCCGTCACACCTAAGGTATTTTATGCTAGAACCATTTGCATTGTAGCTGATTGTGAACAGGGCGAGGTGCATGCAGCAGCTCTCACTTCTTCGTTCTTTCTCGCCTGGGTGACGTACATTCTATTTTCAATTATTTTGTTTAGTGGCCGTGCACACAAACAAGAAGTAGCACACAACATGTTAGGTAATATTGAAGTACATTTTTTGTTGCAAGGTCCTCACTACTGTGGCATACGAAGAATTCGAGACAAATATAAAAGTATGCAATAAAGTTGCATTTTAGATAATTTAAATGAGTAATCCTTTAATTAAAAGTTGCTATTAAAGCTGCAAAATGAAAACAATTTTTGTTTTGTTTGGTAGTTTAATAATTCAGGCATTAAAAGGCTATAACCACTTCACTCAACTTCAGCATAAACACCACTTGCTAATCTGGCCTTTACCAAATTTGGCAATGCTACATCATACTAGGTCTCTGGACTGCAATCTCTGGTTCAATCGGTCTAACCGCGAAGCCCAGTCGACATACGTATATAGAGCAAAAGCTCGGTAACTTGGATTGCACGGGACGGGAAAAAAATTGGCAGATCCCACATACAGTGGGAACCGATGATATGCGAAGCGCGAATGAGAAATGTTGATATGTCACTTTAAAATCGGCACAACATTACGAGGTGGAGGTAATTGATGCCATACATGACTTCTGTGTCATGATTATCATGTTTGGATGTGTCATTTACCTTCGTCATCTATTCACGTCATGTGATACCAAATTTAGTATATGTGGAGCTAGCAAAACGGCCGCGAGCATGCTATGAGCGTGGCATGATGTCATGTTCCTGCATGACACCCGTGTCAGGATTATCATGTTTAAACCAGTCATATATTTCATCATCCATTGACGTCACGTAAAACAAAATTTTGTACATGTGGAGTTAGCAAAACGATCGCTAGCGCATCATGAAGGGCCCAATATACCGTATAAACCGGACTATAGGTCGAGTGGGAATATAGGTCGACCCCCAAGATCAGGTTACCGAAAAAGAAAAAAAGGAAAACAACCCAAAATTGCCGAACCACATTTATTTGCGAATTGAGCGCACCCCATCCCGATCGTCGGAGCTCCCCTCTACCACCATCGCAACTGTCGCACCAACTGTCGCACCATCGCATTGTCTTGCGTTTGAAAATGACGAAGGGCGGAAGCTTTCTACCATCTGCCGTGCATGCCAGCATGACGGTGAAGCGCGAGTGCTCGTTGCCAGTGGACAGCAGCTTCACATCCTTGGTGCTGTGCTGCATGATCGTGGTCGACGAAGGCATGTCAAACCACACGGGGGTCTCATCGGCGTTGCCAATCTGCCCCATCATGTAGTCGTTCTGCTCGCGAAGCCGGTTTACGAAGCGCTGAAAGTTTATGAGCTTGTCCTCGAACTCCTCCGGCAACTTTTGACAGATAGACGTGTGCCGCTGGAGAGACAATCCTTTGCGTCGCATGAATCAACGCACCCAAGAGTTCGGTGCACGAAACTCTTCTCTTGTGAGCCCAGCTTCCTGAGCGAGTTCCACGGCTTTCTTGCGAATGATATCTACGGTCACTGGCAGCGAGCGCGCACGAACTTCCCGCACAAAGTCTGCTAGCTTATCCTCCAGCTGCGGATGAACAGCACTTCGTCCACGAAACGGCATTTTTCGAGGATTGCACATCTGCAGCTTCCCTTCCGCGCCCTCCAATAGCGCACGCTTTTTTCTGATATACCAAAGCGACGCTGAGCAGCCATATTCCCGTTCGCTTCTGCGAACTTAACAATATCTAGTTTAAACGCAGCTGAGTACTGCCTCCTCGCAGCGTTAGACATATTCAGTGAACGAAAAAAAAAAAAAGGCCACTAAAAATGCAGCACAATGTCAAGCGGAGCGAAAACTCGGAACAGATCGGAAGCGAGCACCAACACAAAGAAAACAGACAGCGATTGGATATGGAGGTGGATATGGCCGCGTCTGGCTTCACAAGCACATGCAAGCCTATGTTGCCAGACAGCGTCGCACTTTTGGCTAGACACCGCTATATAAGACGACGAGCGACCTTAGATTTTATTGAAAAAATCTCGACCTATATTCCGGTTTATACGGTACTCCAATGTAGCATTGACGCGCGCGCACTCTGGGCACAGCGACGCTACGTTAGCGAAATGCGAGCACTCTGTAGTCTGACACCAGGCGCAACCAGCGTCCATCGGCGTGGCTCGACGGCAACCGGTGGGAAATGCGACATGCTGCATTTCGCGCCGATGCGTTACCCATACAACATTGCGTCTCCTTGTTTTCGTAACGGAGGGACGCTGGCCGCGCTGAAACGCGCATGCATCAAAGCGACACAGCGCGGTGCGCGCCTGCGAGTATATGGCAGGACCCACGCCTGGCGTGGCAACACCGGCGTGACGCAACGAAATGAACGCCGGCGAGCACCCGCACTGCATCACGTCGAAAGGTATTGGTGCCTGTGTCATGTTCGTGTCAGATGCGTGTCATGTGAGAACATGACACGCGTCTCATGATTATCATGTTTGCACCAGTCACATACCTTCGTAATCCATTCACGTCCCGTAATAAAAAATTTGGCATAAGTGAAGATAGCGAAACGGCCGCCAGCGCATCATGAGTGTGGCATATGTAGTCATGTTGTTGCATGACATGCATGTCATGATTTTCATGTTAGGGTCTGTCGCTTGTGTTCACCATGCAATCATGTCATACCATGCCCGTTTTGCAACATCCCATGTGAACGAAACCACCTCAAAAGCTGCAGGACCACGAAATGTATATCATGACATTCATGATGAACATATCATGATTTTCATGTTATGACTAGTCAAATATGTTCTTCATACAGTCATGTTACGCCATACCAAGTTTGGTATCGATACCATTATCGAAATGGCCAGGAGAGCTAAAAGTCATAGGCGACTCGATCGATAGATATATGATAGATAGATATATAGATAGATAGATACGCTCAAAATCACCGAAGTTCCCTACGAAATGCTTTGCATTTAAAATGTCCAAATTAACCGAAATCCAAATTACGGAAAGTACCATGAAACAAGTGTCTATTATCAACATACTGTCACTGTCTTGATGAACACATGACTTATATGCAGTGCTTATTTTGCATAACCACAATGTAAAAGGTGCAATTTTTGTCATTCGCCTTCAATAATGACAATGACTGAGAATGTTTGAATAATACTGTGCAGTGAGAGGCTGTGCTGCGCAGCTTTGACCCTGAACTCAAGGCTCTAGTGTCTCGGTTTGACACATGCACCCTACTTATACTACGTCACCATGCACACTTCACGATAATTTTTCTTTTTTTAAACTGAATGACGGCAACCTATCGTCAGTTCCATCATGATGCAGCTAGAGTTTTATGCCAGCATCTTAACTGTGACTGAAGCTCTTTGTCTCCAAAAGCTTCCACCAGTTTGAATTTTGTGCAATTCGCACGCATGGCAAATGTAATGAAGCTACTGAATGCTACATCCAATGTGGACGAAACTGTGGTCGCCACGAAGTCGTTCGCAAATGCCACTTTCGCTCCTTCGAGTTCAACATTACAGCACTTCAAGTCGCAGTCGGATATGACTGAATTATCGAGACTTTGATGCTGTTAAAGGAAACCTAAGCTTGCCAAGACCAGAGAACATTTTTGAATAACCTGATTTTCCCAATTAATTGGGGTATAATTAACAGGCTCTACTGTACTAAGATGAAAACTACTTTGACTTGTACAAGATTACACTCCTTTCCTTTATTCATAGTGAGGTTCTCGATCTGGCACCCATGATTTTCACCCCTAGTATCCGAGAAAAAAAAACCTGTGGCCATTACAGAAGCACACACGATAACTCAAGTCAACCGTACCTACACATTTCAGGACATGTATTGATCGGAGGAGTGAGTACCGTGTTTAAAATTAACTCACTTTCGCCAGTGCCCGCATTAGAGGTTCATTATCCTGCATTCTTCCAGCTGTGTCAATAAGGACCACATCGATTCTTGTTTCACGAGCTGAAACAAAAAGACATTTACATAGTGACATCACTCGACTATGTATCTCGTATTACGTACCAGTCTAGGCTGCAGTTTAGGCATTCTTTAAGAAGCTTTTTCATGCTCAGGTACATTCACATGCTCAATGACAGCAACCAAAGTTGATGCATTTGGTAACGCACAACATATAACGAACATGACAGAGCTGGCAACAATAAATTACTACCATAAAATTCAGAGCCAGCAACTTTACCTGAGCAAAAGCTTCTTCCCCTTTTTTGAGGGATTTGAAATGGGTGCCAATGACTAAGCGGAAGCCTCACCACCTCCACTCCCCTGTCTTTTTGACACTGTGGAGTCGTGCACCAGTGGTTTCTAAGAGCCTAAGTTTTAGAGTCTTTTAAGACATGTGCACAACTATTCAGTACAGTACATTTAGAGCTTGGTGTCTCAGGGTAGCATTCTCAATTGTCAAAAATTGTCTGAACATTTAAAGAATATCTTTACCCCATTATTATCATGACACATGAGATTTCGCATGAGGATTCCCTTCGGTTCAGTAAAAGAAAAAAAAGAAAACAGTACATGCACACATGTTCTATAAAGCATCCAATTATAAGCGCAAGGGTGCGTTCTTCTTGGAGGTTATTCGGCCGCCATCTTCAAATTCTGGACAAGATTTGGAAGGAGGGCCTTAGCTTGTCTAACCAAGCAAGGACCCTCCTTCCAAATCTTGTCCGGCTCTCGTAAAAACCCTCATACATCTCGGACCAACATATAATCTGAGGTTCATTTTGGGATAGCAAACGTTAGAAAAAGAAAGATGTCACATAGATACATATAGCCCTAGGATAACCAAAACTGAATACATTTAATCAACACACTTATTCTCTGTTGTCTGACGCCCTTGCCAGATGAGTCCTCTCATAGCATGTTATCTTCAGTGTCATCAAGGGTGTTTGAAATCGAGCACTTGTTGAAGGCACAATGAGCGAGCAGCTCGCGAATGCAGGCCCAAGCCTCAGCGATCCATGTGCACAGCATTGCTGGCAAGGCTTGTTTCAGCCATAGGACAGGGGTCACTTCCGGCTCTCCAGACTTCATTCCCACTATATACAGATGCTTATGTCATCCTTGGAAAAAGTCTTTGTTTTTTTTTTTTTTTAGAAAATCACTTTTCTAAGTAGCCATGGAATGTGTTTACTAAAGAAGATTACTGCCTCACGAATTCACCACTTCTGAATCTGCCTAGTATGAGTGGAATTCCGAAGATTTGCGCACGCTGCAATGGCAATCTGTATCTTCTTGTCCCAGCTGAAGCGCTGGAAGCTAAGCAAGTGGCATGAGGGCAGAAAATGTGCCATGCGTGCCTCATGAACTTGAGCACTTTTCTTTTCCTTTGTTTTTTTTTTTAATGCGCAGCTTCTCAGTGCGATTGCATGCGTAGGCGTGGACAAGTCGCGGCCTTTCACCGCAGCCCCAGTAACGACCGCACGTGCCATGCTCGAATCAGCCAATAGCTGATGCTTGACCTGAGACTTAGTGATCTTGAGCCTGTAGCTTCATTTGTCTAGGGAATTCACTGTAAATTGCAGGCCGCTTGCTGCACTATATTATTTGACATGCGTGTTTTTCAGAGCCTCAACTGTCGATTGTCAGCGTTTTCTGGCCAAGCTCAGAAAGTGTTGCTGGGCTCCTTTGATGTAAGCCACTGTAGATGTCTCTAGATTGCGTGAGCCAAGCTGCGTGAGCCTGCTGTATGAGATTCAACAAGTGCCAAAACTGTGTTTTGATACTGGATGAGAATATGTGATGCTTCTCAGTTCCATAACAGGAGATGTTACTAAAAAAGTTGTCTTTGTGTGTGTGTGTGTGTGTGTGTGTGTGTGTGTGTGTGTGTGTGTGTGTGTGTGTGTGTGTGTGTGTGTGTGTGTGTGTGTGTGTGTGTGTGTGTGTGCGTGCGTGTGTGTGTGTGTGAAAATTGTCACTTTCGACATAAATTGTAAATTTATGTTGGGTAACTTTTTATTTCCACCAGTGCTAAGGCCAAATTCGAATTACAAAATGGCGAAAAATTGATTTTATTCAGGCAATGTGGCCCCAGCCACAGCAGGTGCTGAGGCCACAGTGTAGGGTGAAGTTGATGTAGAGACTGAACCTAGAGAATGTTTTCTAAAAACATCAAACTCAAGCAAATGCACTAAGCACGGCAAGCTCACAGCGTACCGTAGTTGATGGCCTCCATGGCGATGCCCGCAGCATCCTTTCCATAACCCTTCTCATACAGCTGCACCATGTGCTTGCCGCCATGCTTTTCGGGTGGGTGCAGAGCGTTCAGGTGACGCATGTGGGTACGCAGTTGTTCCACGGCACCAGCTCGGAACGTGTCGCAGGCGGCAATCAGAACCCGGCAGTTGTTTTCGATAAGCCAGAAACAGATCTGCAAATTTTTTTTTCATAAATGGTAAAACACTGTAGTAGGACAGAAAGGCGGGTGAGTTGGTAGCGCGCAGACAGGCAAGATGTGAACGGAGGTGAAGGGACAAGCGGTGGTCTAACACTGAAAGGTTCTACTCAAACCTCGATATAGCGAATTCGGATATGACGAAATACCGGTTATATCGAAATAAATGAAAAATAGGTGTTGCAATAGACATAGTGTTAGGAATAAACCTTTATAATGAATTTTCAGATATAAGAAACTTATCTCTGTGTAAGATGCAACTTTGCTATAATGAGGTTTTTGAGTGTATTTGAAAAGTCAAACATATACATATACCGAAAACGTAAACCATACTCAAGCTTATGAATTACCAAAGGAAAGAATCAATAGCAATTGAATAAGTGAGCCATCTATGTCACAGTCTGATCAAGAGATTCTTCTCATTGATCATTCGTAAGCTTGTGTACGGTTTTTGTTTTCTTTATACTACGTATACTATATAAATTTTTCAAATAAAATCCTTTAATTACTAGACCAGCACTTGTCCCAATTTCTCCCTTTGTGTCTTATCTTTTTGTGCACTATCCACCAATGCCAAGACACCACCGGGTTCGTGAAGCCTTTTAGTATTAGTATTAAGCCAAATCGTCTGTACCAGCTCAAGGTACAGCTCTCTTTGCAGGTGTTTCTTAAGTGGCAGAAAGGCAGTGAGACGTGAAAAAGAAAATGGGAGGCAGCATGCGGCCTTTCGGTCAGCTTTCCCAAATCAACCAATTCTGGTTGTTGGTTGTAGAAGCAAAGCGTGTCGCTATGTACAAACGATGGTAGCTTGCTGGTGTTGAGCGGCGCGGACACCAAGAAGTGTCGATGCACTGAGAGCAGATGTACTACTACTTGTTTTATTGTATGACAACCCAAGCACCCCTCACCTCACTGTGCCCGATCGCCAGAGAGTCATAAAGATGTAGAGTGTACGTAGGTTGCAAAATATTTGTCTTTGTCGCATCAAACGGACAGGCTACTCGCTACACGGTCCAGAGTGGAGCAGGCACAAAGAACACACAAATGCACAGCGCATGCCTGCAGCTGCAGGTGAACCCCTTTAAAAGAGACATGCCCTGGGCAGCAGTTCATGTCTCTTATATGAGGCTTCTCTTACACACATGGTTCTTATACTATATGGATTCGATTGTAATAGCAAGGCTCTACAATATTACAGTGTACTGACCACATGCACGAATCACTAGTCAGGAATAAAGAAGCATAAATGCAGGAGACATGAGTGAAGCCTAAGAGAGATAAGTTGATAAAAAGAGAGAGAGAGAAAGCGAGATGCGATGAACTGACGGACGAGGAGTGAAATGAACAATAGGACAAGACATGAACAAATAGAATAGGTGCAAACTTGCACGGTTTATTGCTTCTGAAATGGAAAGTTCACCACATCCATGGTAATCTACAACAGATAAACAGGTTGTACTGTGGCCTCTAAACTGAACTGGTCCCGAAATTAAAGGATTTTAAAGGACGAAATATGCTGAAACCTCATCATAACAAAGTTGCTTCTTACACAAATAAACCCTTGTTAATCCGAAAATTCGTATAAAGGTTTATTTATAACACTACAACAATTGCAAGACTATTATTGATTTACTTTGTTATAACCAATATTTCGTTATATCGAGGTCTGAGTGCACAATTCCAGGACCTTTAGGTGCTGGAATTGGTGCTTGAAAATGCACTTCCCAAATTCAAGGGTTATCAAGGACTTTTACGAACCCTGAGAAATTATCTCCAGAAGCACACACCAAGTCATTTGTTACCAAGAGTGTCAGCTGACACTGCACAATGCATCTGAATAAGAAAAAAATCGACATATTGCTTGCCTTGGCCAAGTTGGTGGACTTTCCAACTCCATTCACACCACAGAATGTAATGACGAACGGACGCGAAGCACGCTGGGCCTCCAGGACGTCTCGCAGCAGGTTGACACGGCGCTTGGGCGAAAGCAGCTGCACCAGTGCGTCAACCAGGGTGGCCCGCACCGTGGATGCCACGCCTGTGAAGCTGCCCAGGACTCGTCCTTCCAGGCGGGCCCCAACCGAATCACACAGCTTCTGAGACACATCGGCCGCCACATTCTTGGCTGCGACAGAGCCACAAACAAAGGTACACTCACACCCATTAGACACCCCACAACATCTCGCATGCTTTCCCTGACACGTGCAAAATGTCCATGGTTCAAAACACAAATGGACCTGCTGAAACTGCACTACTTTGTACAGGGAGTATCTAAACATAAGCACGGTCGCAGGCAGAGAGCAGACAAAAACAACGAGGTGCTACATAAAAAAAAAAACTACCGGCAATGCGGTTACCCTATCTAATTTCGCAAATATACTCAGTAGATCTCAGTGCAATTGGCTGGCACCTGCAAGGAAAAGGTGCTCACCTTATCAGTAACTCAGCCTGAACTTACCCAAGCAAAGAAAAGCCATCTTTTGATGTTTGGTTTCAGAAAGCCATCCTCTTGTGGCATTTTGTGCCGCCCAATGATTGATCTATTCAATACTACAGCTATGTTAATTTGTTTCAGCAAGCCACAGTTTTTCCAACATATTTGCCTTGCCTCTGTGAACATTCGTAAGTTGTGAAATACAGTAGACTGTCTTAAATTCATTTCAATGAACTAGCAAAACGGGCTCCATTGGCCCGTTGGGAGTTAAGTTTATGCACTTTCATAAAGCCAATTACTTCACTGCACAAAATAAACAAAAAGGATAGCAAAAATACATTGCATAGCAAAACGAAGTTACAAAACCGGGACGTCAGTTAGCCACAGGTTTATATCAACAACGGTAACCGAGTAACATTACATCAAACAGAAATGCTCACTCTCGGCTTTCCTCGGCCCCACCGGCCAAGACCCTTGCGATTCAACGACCACAATCCTTTCCTTTGCAGGGTGAAGCTTCGAAAAGGGAGGGGTGGAGGGGTCGAGTAGCATTTTTTGTTGAAAGGACGCCGACAACGGGCACTCTTTGAACATACGCATTGCAGCAAGTGCCATTTTGCAGAAGCCCTACTATGAAATTTAGTTGACATTTTCAGCTTTGTACCAAACATGAGTCTATTGTGTGCATGCTGGTGTTGCTGCTGGGAAAGCTCAGGAGGCTTGACCAGAGGCACCAAATCTGATGCAACACTGAGTCAGCGCCCATGAAAAATAAAAAAAATAGGGATAACTGCGTATTGAAATGTAGCTGATCTATACCGCAAGGCGAGTCAAATAACCTGTTTACCTTCTGTTCTGGTGCTGCACACAGTGGTGTTTATGCAGAGCACCAATACAATGCGCTCAGCATATTGTCACGTCACTCCAGGGGGTGTCGACAAGGTTTACTGACGTCTGATCAACAGGGCTCTAACCAAGCGCGTCGGTTGGGCTTGTTTTCCAGAGCGAGGGCCCACGTGCACTTCTTTCTTCTCTATGGTGTGAGCCTTCACCTTGGCATACGACCCACTACTAGAAAGAGGTGGCAATATTCCCCCTCAATAACAAAAAAAGAGCATCGTCCCGATGCTGTAAAGTTATTGAAAAAAAAAACAAAACAAAGTAGTTTAAACAATGAAAAAGGGCACCAATAATCAAATGTTAGACGCGATAAGTTCACCAATGATGAGGCAATTGTCGGAGCACAAATAAAAAAAAACACAGGAAAAGTGGTCTTTTAGGAACGCGCAAAATAGGGCTTCATGCGCACCATGTGAACTATGTCAGAGGTCGGTTGTTTTCGTTGTACCCATCATGACGACGTAGCGTCCGGAACCACTTCGTAGTTTACATCGCTCACGCGGCGTAATACTTTATACGGACCGAAGTACCTGCTGAGCAACTTTTCGGAGAGGCCACGGCGTCGAACAGGGGTCCAAATCCAAACTTGGTCTCCCGGTCTGTAAGATACGTCATTGTGACGCATATTGTAACGTCGTGCATCAACCTGTTGCTGCTGACCAATGTGTAGCCGGGCGAGCTGGCGAGTTTCTTCGGCACGCTCTGCAAATTCTTCTGCGTCAGTTGTTAATTGATCGGCGCCTTCACAAGGAAGCATCGCATCCAGCATCGTCTGAACTTCGCGGCCGTAGAGAAGGCGAAACGGTGTAAATCGGGTTGTTTCTTGAACGGCGGTGTTATAAGCGAACGTCACATAAGGCAAAATGCGATCCCATGTTTTGTGTTGGACGTCGATGTACATGGAGATCATGTTTGTGACTGTCTTATTTAGTCGCTCGGTTAAGCCATTGCTCTGCGGATGGTAAGCAGTCGTCGTTCGATGCCTAGTGTTACTTAGTCGAAAAACTTCATCAATAAGTTGTGCAGTGAATGCTGTTCCTCTGTCGGTTATCACTGTAGATGGAGCACCGTGGCACAGAACAATGTGGCACATGAAGAACTGTGCTACCTCAGAAGCCGTGGCTCGTGGTATCGCCTGTGTCTCAGCATAGCGGGTCAAATAGTCAGTTGCAACAATGACACATTTGTTGCCGTCAGACGATAAAGGAAATGGGCCGAGAATGTCCATGCCGACTTGGTCAAATGGCTTGTGGGGTGGATCAATTGGCTGAAGTAATCCAGCCAGCTTGCTTGGTGGCGACTTTCGACGCTGGCATTCACGACAGCTTTTAACGTACTGCTTCACGCTTGCCGAAAGTCCGGGCCAGTAGTACGCCTCACTTACTCTGGCGAGCGTTCGCGAGTAACCTAGATGACCAGATGTGGGCTCGTCATGACACGCAGAGAGGACTTCGTCCCGCATGTCCTTCGGAACGACGAGGAGGTAAGCGCGGCTCGTAGGACGGGCGTTTTTTTTGTACAGGACATTATCTCGGAGGCAGAAAGATGTCACGACGCGAGATAGATGGCGAGGTATAACGGCGATATGACCCTCCAGATAGTCGATGAGCGGTCGAATCTCTTCATCCTCTCGCTGGCGTCTGCTCAAGTCAGATGAGCTAAGGGCGCCCAGGAAACCGTCTTCGTCCTCTTCTTCTTGATTGACTAAAGGTATGGGTGCACGTGACAGCGTATCAGCGTCTTCATGCTTCCGTCCAGACTTATATACGATGGTAACATCAAATTCCTGTAGACGCAAGCTCCATCGGGCCAGTCGTCCAGAGGGATCACGAATGTTTACCAACCAGCAGAGGGCATGGTGGTCCGTCACCACTTTAAATGGACGACCATAGAGGTACGGGCGAAACTTGGTGATCGCCCACACTACTGCGAGACACTCTTTCTCTGTGGTCGTGTAATTCACCTCGGTACGGGACAGTGAGCGGCTGGCATAGGCTATGACTCGTTCTTTGCCGTGTTGATGCTGGACGAGCACTGCGCCGAGGCTGATGTTACTGGCGTCAGTGTGCACCTTTGTGTCAGCATCTTAGAACAGGGGCTGATTGCATCCGCTGTCGTAGCTCGGCAAAAGCAGCCTGTTGTTCGGTAGCCCATACAAACGGTGTGTCGTCGCGTGTAAGGCGAGTCAAGGGTTCCGCTATCTTCGAAAACCCTCTAATAAATCGTCGATAGTAGGCGCACAAGCCCAGAAAGCGCCGAACAGTCTTTTTGTCTGTAGGATGCGGGAACGCGGCTACAGCGACAAGTTTGTCGGGGTCGGGTCGTACTCCATTCGCATTGACTACATGGCCAAGGAATTTGAGCTCTTCATAACCAAAGTGACACTTCTGCAGTTTGAGTGTAAGATCTGCTGATTGAATAGCCTGTAGAACACTCCTGAGGCGGTGAAGGTGTTGCTGGTAGGTTTCAGAAAAGACGACAACATCATCAAGGTATACGAGACAAGTTTGCCACTTCAGACTAGTACGCACAGTGTCCATCATTCGCTAGAAGGTTGCGGGCGCTGAGCACAAACCAAAAGGAAGGACTCGAAATTCATACAGGCCATCAGGGGTCACAAATGCCGTTTTCTCGCGGTCTCGCTCGTCAACCTCAATCTGCCAGTACCCGCTTTTTAAATCCAAAGAGGAAAAATAGTGGGCGTGGCGTAATCTGTCTAACGAGTCGTCGATGCGTGGCAGCGGGTACACGTCCTTTTTAGTCACGCTGTTCAGCTTCCGGTAATCGACGCAAAAACGTAGCGTTCCGTCTTTCTTCTTGACTAGGACGACCGGAGAGGACCACGCACTGTTGGAAGGCTCGATGATGCCATCGTCAAGCATTTCTCGAACTTGCGTACGAATGGCTTCTCGTTCCTTCGCTGACTCACGGTAAGGCTGTTGGTGTACTGGGCGGGCGTCGTCGTAAGTGATGATTCTGTGCCTAGTGATCGAAGTCTGGCGCACCTTAGAGGAAGCAGCGAAGCATAACTTGAATTCAAGCAAGAGTTTTCGCAGTGCTGTCTAATTTTCTGGTGTGAGGTTAGAATTAATATCGATATTGTTTAGAGACGTATCGGCGGCCTCCACTGCTTCCGACGAGAAGCAGATGGGAATGGTTCCTAATTCATCTGCAAACGCTAACGAAGTGCCACGGAAAAGGTGTCGGTGTTCGTTGCTGAAATTTGTAACGAGCAGTTGAGATCGGCCATCACGTAGCTGTATGATACTCCTAGCCACACAAACACCTTGAGTCAGCAGGTGTTCAAAATTACTTTCTGCAATCGCTTCACCATTTCGCAATCCACAGCATGTGACGTCGACAATAACACTGGCTCTTGGAGGAAGCGTTATACTTTCAGCAGAAACACGAAGAACGTCGGTACGTTGTTGGTCGTCCTGCTTGTCGATTGCTCGGTCGGCTGAGAAGGTGATGCGATTCTCTTGAAGATCAATGACAGCTCCATATTCGTGCAGGAAGTCAACACCAAGAATAACGTCGCGTGAACATTCACGGAGCACGAGGAAACTTCCTACAAAAGTATAACCGCAGACCCGAACTCTACTCGTGCAGGTTCCAAGCGGAGAGACGGTGTGGCCACCAGCTGTTCGAATCACGGAGCCATGCCAGGGCGTGATTACCTTCTTTAGTAGTCTGGTCATTTTCCCGCTTAGTATCGAATAGTCAGCTCCGGTATCAACTAAAGCACCTACTGCATAGCCGTCTATCAGCACCGGTATATCCAGGAAAACCACACATATCGCTCAGTCGAATCTACACCCTTTACTGTTAGCGTCGATCGGAGGTCTTCAGCACGTCGACTGCCAGCGACCTCGCTTCCAAGGATCGCTTGCGTTAATTTTCCCGGCGGGGACTGGAGGACCGTGCGCCAGCATGGCGCTGTGGCGAAGATGAAAAGCGCCTCGGCGACGGTGAGCGTGACTGCCGTCCAGAAGGCGGTGGCATGCGCTGTTGAGCCAGGTAGTCCTCAATGTCCCGGGGTCGCTGGCCATACCGAGGAGGCGCTCGGTATGGCCATACTCAGGAGTGTTCTACAAGCTATTCAATCAGCAGATCTTACAATATAATGTCAATGGTTGAAGCCATTTTCGAGCGGGTTTTCGAAGCAGCCGAAGCGTATTTTATAGCAGATAAAAAGGCTTTTGAAGCAGCTAAAGCGTCATTGCCAAGTGAAAAAATTGAATTTGTGAGAACTAGAACAATTAAATAAGGAGTATATCAGCCCTATTCCAAATTATTTCATGCACATACTATTGCACAGAGTATCAGCCGCACCACGTGAGCAGATGGCCAGGCACACTATAAGGTTGTGCCGATCATGGTATACCGTCGAGTTATTGACACAAACGAACAAAAGCATTGCACGAGCAAAGGAGGGGCAGCTCTCGGTAGAGCATAAGCAACTCACCGATAAGATGGTCCCTGAGCTTGTCCAGCACAGGAGCCATGTCTTCTGCTGTGATACTCTTGGATCCGACCAAGCCACGAAACATGCCGAACATACCACCAGACTTTGCTCTGAAGAAACAATTAAACACGAAACAAGAAGACTTCTGTGTAATCTAGCATGATGCAAATAAGCTTGACGGGAGCAGAATAGATAATTGCAAAACAGCCAAATCAGTGAAAATGATCAAATACTAGACTTTAATTTTTCATTCACTTAAGTAAACGTGTGCACTGAGCTCACAGCACTGCCACAATCAACAGCACCGAATGCGGGCAGTCAAAATCATATTTTGTGGTCTTGGGACTTAAACTACCACACATTATTATGATTATTATTATAATCATCATCATCATCATTATTATTAAATGAAGCCATTCAGATCGTGAGGCACGCTTTTTTTTATAGGCATTTCAACATAACAGCCAGTTTTGGTATGCATTTGCATCACTAGTAGCTTCTGTGCAATACTTTACTAGATTTATCAGTGTCACAGGAAGCCTTACAGCATGAAACATCGCTCAGTGCTGTATATATGTATACTCGTGAAACTGCCACGCTCATTGTCAAAGCCACACCTAGAGCTTTGATAAATACTATATATTGCCGATCCTAAGTCGACGTTTTTTTTTTCATAAACATGGCCTTTTAGAGCTTGGAGGTTGACCTACAATCGGAGTCCGTCTATACCTGGAATCATAGAGTCGACTTTGAATGATAAAGTAGACTTTTCTCAGATGTCCGATGAACGGTCATCATTTTCGGATTCACTGCTATTGGACGCATAGATAACATCAGCCACAGGTGCAATAAAGTCTTGGAAACTGCTATCTCCCACCGCACGTACACCGCTTCTGGAGCCGGACATTTTATAATCAGCCACAATGATGTTCTGATCTGATAACCTTTAAAGCTCCAGGACAGTGCCTCCGCTGCCGGGTGTCATGCTACGTACCAGTGGCATCGAGATGAAGAGAGGACAACGAAGATAGACTGGCGCAAGCTAATCTGTATTGCTGTCGCTGCTCCCTTAACCAGCTGTACATATACAGTCGAGCCCACATATAACGGCCCCACTTAAAAAGAAGTTTCGCTTAAAAACGAACAATATCCGCGTGTCCATGAAAATATACATTGGTTCAATGGCACAAAATCGCACTTACAACGAACGTCTCTGAATGCCGCTGATCGTTTACAGCGAACGCAGTCGCCGCTCAGCCGACTTCCCGGGAAACCATTTTGGACCACCGATCAGGCATCGGCGAGGTGTCCATACATTCTTATTGTTAAACGCCAACCCTGCCTCCGCGCCCTCTTCAGTTGTCGCTCTCTCCGACCCATGGAGGAAGGAAAGCTGTCTCCTTCCTCCATGCCCCGACCGCTTTTTGTTACATGCCCCTTCGTCCTTTGTCCCCCGCTACTCTGAGCACCTCACATCGCCAGACGAGGCCCGTGTTTCCACACTGCGACCGATCTTTGAAAGACCGGTGGGCCATCTACCCTGTTTTGATCGCTGGTACTGTCATTGGCGTCACCGGCCTGGAGTGACCAGACCATTTGCCAACATCGTCGGCCACTGACTTCATCCGATAGTCGGCGTCTACCGCTCACTTCGCACTCTGCTCAGCACGCCCTCCGCGCGCGTGCGGAAGCGCGAAAACAGGTGTTAATTTGCACGGAAGGAATTGTGAAATATCGAAGTTCGTGAGGCCACGCAAACCCGCCTGTGCAACAAAACGATTTTTTAACCACGGCCGCCGGTTCTTTGAGCACCGCCGCATGCACCGATCCAGGCGGCCGTGCTTAGACTTCTGCGTGCGCAGGCACACTTTCAAGTTTTTCTACGTGCGAGTTCTGCGTTTCGCGGACCTTTCAAGCAAGCTACCCAATCTGCCTACTTCGCGTGCGTTTTGGTTTTCAAGGTTGCCCTCCCACCGCACCTTCCCCTCTCTTCACTCTATCACGACTCCTTGCCCTTCTCCCCAAATATGCTCTCCTCTCTTTATCCCAACCGCTTTGCTCGTCTCCACCGCTCTGCGACGCCAGCCACGCTGGCTTGATTTAGTTCCATTTTCTGACTATAAACGGGCCCATATCTGTTCCACGCGTTCTGGCATGCGTGTCATGTGTGTGTGTCTTGCTCTTGCTTTTGGTGTGCATGTGTTGTCAGGATGGCAGATGGGTGGACTTGCACGTTTCTTCCTGCTGCTCAACAAAACGTCTAAAGTGTGACCGCTTGGCTTGGCTTTGCAGAGCGCTTGCTCATAGCTGTTGACCACCTGGCAGCCAACTCGCCTCTTCGGGCGTCCTGATGGTTGTGGAAATGATGAATATTCCGTAGGTGGCGGTGACGGCTACATGCGCGCGAAACTGTTTTCGCGAGGCCGACTTTGTCGACGTCAAACCCGATGCCGAGCCTGAATCTTCCGAACAAAACCACTGCGGCGACGATGTGTGGCAGCACGTTGACTCCTACCTGGGAGAGCGGGTGGGACATCTGTTGCAATGGTTTAATTACGGCCGATGATGATGCCGACAGTGTGTAACCGTGCATGGATTAGGGCATTGCGAATAAAGTACGTGGCGAGGGCGATTTAGAGGAATCGGATTTCGAGAACGACGATACATTGAAGCCAGTGCCTCATGCAGCTCATGCCACGGGCCTCGGTGAACGAGCACCCTGACGTTTTAAATGAACTCGAGACCGTCCTTATCGCTTCTGCTCTTCGAAACACGTGCATCACCGATTTTGTGGCAAAAAAAGTTTGTGTTTTCACTCGCAACTATTTTAAAAGCTGTGTTTCATTTACTATGAACTTTGGAATACAGCAAACGGGTGCCGCGTCAGGCTCAGGTTCGTTATAAGCGGGTTCGACTGTATATGTACGACTACTTTTCCGAGTCAGTTTCTTGCTCGTAACAATATCATTAGTAAAATGATTCAGCTATCCTCAAGATTTTCATATGGGAAAACAATCAGAACACTACACATGTTAAAATAAGCCCACATGAACTACGAAACATAAACATGCGCTTCAAAAGGCAGTCACACAGCTAGTACCTTGATGAACCATCTGACATGGTGTCCTGACAATCCACCAAAAGCTAAAAACAGAGACACCCAACTTACCCCTTGGTTGACTTCTGTTTGGAGCTGACAGGTGCATCTTCCTCTTCCATTTCTTCCTCGCTCTCGGAATACTCCATGTCCTTGATTTCACCACCACCTTTGCCAACCCATGAGCGCTGGAGTTGTAAACGCAGAAAGCACGACAAGTAAACACCGTCAGAGACATCCAGCATGTTCAAAAGTAATTGCAACATACAAAAACGATGATATTCAGGTTGACAAATCCTACCGCACATACAGCTCAGCCCTTTATAAGTGCCGCAACACATAATTGCCACAATTCATCTTCAAGGTTTACTGGATCGAAATAGGGAAACTGCTAAACCTAGGCATAGCTCTTAGACAAGACTTCCCATTCATGTTAGGTTTGGCATCTATAAATGGGCTACTACAAAACGCCTTGCATTAAGCGGTGTTACTTTCAACCGCATTGAATTCTGAAGGTTTGCATCAAGTTCATCCCTTTTTTCCTCCCCCTTCATACCACTCTGAACTCTTCACAAAAAGCGCACCCACACACCAGGCTCATAGCCAGTAGAAAAAACATTTTTTGGGGGGGAGGGGGAACACAACTAAGGCCCTCAGAACCCCATATTTTCATTATTAGAGAAAGGGCTATGCTCCTCTCCCCCCTGGCTATGGGCTTGCCATACACAGCAGTAGGTAAGTGCAGTTCATGTGCCTAAATTAAATGCACTGACTAACGCTCATGCCACTAAAATGAGAGCACCGATCTTCGGCAGTGGATGCAAGTGCACGATTTCTACCTGCCACGCCTACCTGTGTTTTGTGGAGAAGCCCGCTTGATGCGACTAAAGTGAGCACGTTTTATAACTAAAGAATTTGGCATATCCACAACACATTTAGACAAGGCCGTTACAAGAAATCTTGAAATGCATGTAAAGCATGACTTCAGTACATCAATAAAGTTCAGTATGTCTGTGTGTGCTCTTAACACAAAGTTCACTTCCAATTCTGTCTCAATGCTTAGTCAAGTGTAGACATGAGCAGCATGTGATTGAAAAATCTAATATCTCCACTCAGTTTTCTCAAGCGGGGATTCTGCATCGCTATTAACAATGTCCTCACCGACTCTGCAGTTAAAAGATCCTCTGAACGACCATTTTCCTCGCCTTCAGGAGGCACCCCTCCGCTGTAGTCGAGGGTCTTAAGGTCAGACGACTTGCCACCATGGTCCCAAATACGAGGTTTCTTTGACTTGTCCTTTGCAGCAGCCGGACTCTTGGCACTGAAAAAAAAAAAATGAACAAAAACTGAAGATTTCATTTGCTACACCAACAGATTCATCAGGAACACAATAGGTGATGCACATATACTTAAGTTGTCTCAATATAGGAGACAAACTTTGCAGAGACCCACCTATTACTACAACATAGTGGTAATCAACATCATATAGCACTACTAAAAGGAGACAAGCAAAACAGCAAAGTTAAACATGCAAGCAGAGTGTGGAGCCGTTATGTTACATGGTGATGTCATTGATGAGTTTTAGCACTGCAGAATGACACTTCATATGCATCACGCAAGCGCTTTGCATAATGTGATGTTGCGTGCCTCAATAGGGCTTTCAGTAGCCAAGAGCGCCCACATACATACACCTGCAGTGCAATCTGCAAGATAAAAACAAATATATTTTATGTCAAAAGCCCAATAAGGACAGAACAAATGTGGTAATACGACAGCACAGTAGTGACTCCTGGGCCAATGATGAATGTGTACTCACACAAGCAGCTCATTAGAATAATTCCTCGCATAAATCGCTAGTGTTTTCTAACCTGTCTCGTTGTAGGTTTAGTTACCATCGTTGACAACGCACCCCTGCTAGCACTGCAGCAGACTTGGCCAGAAACGCTGTCGTACTCAGCTGTACTAAACTCAATGCGACAGCTGCACAATAACTTCATCGAGGCCAATCAGCACAGGAGAATGCCCGAAAGCTTTAGTGGCTCGCACCCGACAAAGTCAAACAACTGCACTGGCAAGGAACCAAACACAACCGCTAAAAAATTACCCTTTGTCAGACTTTTTCTTTCCCTGCAATTTCTCGAACAGCTTCTGCCTGTTCTTTGCGATGTCATCATCGTTGGGATCGCCTCCAGCATCACCGTTCACGACGGCTTCCTTTGCAGCAGCTTCTTTCTTGGGCGCTGTGTCAAAAAACCACGTGAGAATGGGTGTGACTAGGTACCTTTCTTAGTGAATTCGGTAAGAACGCATATGACAGCTAACAATTCTTTAAAATTTAATACAGCTGATTTAAATCATTTAACCATGAACTAATCTTCCCCCTTTAGTTGGCTGTAGTTATTAAGTACTCAATATAAGAAAGTGAAGGAAAGCTGTGCGTGACATTGTATGTCTGTCGCTATTAGTACATAGTTACGGACATGCAATGTCACGCAGACTCCGTAATACTTATGCCAGAAGATTGCTTTCTTGGGTTACAAGGACAAAACAGATCGCGTGCTGAGTTGTCACACAAAGTAACCTGACTTCTAACACTGCTTTATAATACAAGAGATAACAAATGAACCTGCACACTTGACGTGTCACAATGTTGAAATACTATTTTAAGTGTAAGAGGAAATGACCAAAACTAACAAAAGGAAGAGTACTTTTGCCTACTGTCATCGTCGCATTTTACACTTTATGTCAGCTGAACCACCACCCTGTCACCCTTACACTGGAGCACTAGCAACAAGCGTCCACGACTCGTGGTTAGAGCCGGGCAAAGGTTGACTGCGTATTCCAACCGTTACGCAGCACCATGTTACACGTAAAGCGCCACTTTTGACAGAAGTCGCACTTTACAGCATGAAGGTGTTCCTAGGGAAGCGAGTTTCAAACCACACGAATAGTGTTAGCTGACATGAGAGATTTCTTGTCAAACCCCTACCCAGCCGCACACATGCAATGAGACATAAGATGTGACGGTGGCAGTATACAACACAAGAAGCATTGTCTACGACACACCACAAAACCTCGACAGCCGAGCTGTCGAGGTTTTGTGTCGAGGTTTTTGTCGAGCTGTCGAGCTAAGCAGTGTTTACATCACGGCAATTGGTTGTATGTCTGGACACTTTTTTTATTGTAAACCCCGCGTACAAGCTACGAAAAACCCAACGTGAGGAGGGTGTTTCAGCGGACCAAAGACGGTGGCCTAACGAGAAATGCATACACAAAGTGCCAAGCGTAGGTCTTCAAGAAGCTGGATGTGTGGAGCTTATGTCCAGCCCTTGAACTAAACGATCCACAATTTAAAGGATTTCCCCATTTCACCAAGTTGACAACCGCCCAAATGTACTACTGAACTTCTCAGAAGTTTTCCTAAGGTGCCAATGATGTACAGCGACCACAGCACACATGCTTGAGTATGTTGAACAGACCATGACAAGGACCCTTCCCCCAATTTGTGGTTTTCAGCGAAAAATAGAAGTACTGAGTCTATTGTATGAACAAGCATATGAAAATGAATAACAAAAGAATATTTCGTGCAAAGTAGGCCCTAGAAATCGCCGACTCTTATACTCGACCACTGCCAGTGACCGACATTTCACCACTGCATGTGTGATGCCATAATCTTCCAAAGTTTAAGTCACTGTAAATCGTTAGGCTTAAATGCCAAGCTTAAAAAAGCAGAAACAGCTCAACTGCACTTGCAACTGACCAGTGAACAAAATTGTTCCCTGGAATGCAGATACCCGCACAGCCGGCAGCTTGTTACGTCACCGCTTGTGAATCCGCCAGTGTTGCCACACTCTCAGGTCACTCGCATTTTTATTAGAATATTGAATATTAGCTGCTTCACCAAATCTGCTAAAATTTCACAAGCTCGTTCATGAACGCACAAGGATTCATCAACATAACGCAAACTATGAACAAAAATTGGGCGTGATGGCCCCTTTGGAGAATACAGGGGGTTAGTGCTCCCCTCAACAGCAACACAAGCTCCCAACTCCCTCCAATCTAGAAGGTAAGTTCACTTCGTGTACTACCTCTGCTATATAACTCCCACCATCGAGGCAGGTAGTACTACCTTCAGGCTTTTTCTTGGCGGCCTCCTTGCCCTTTGTAGCCGCGGGCTTGGCATCCTTCTTGTTCTCTATCATGGACGCCACTGTCTTCTTTGACTTGAGGGATTCTTCGAACGTACGCATCTTCTTCTGCTGAGTAGCCAACATTCTCCCATACTCCTCAGCACTGCGCAACACCTACAAAGTACATGACGGCTTGGTCAATACAGCAGGTTTATATGAGAGAGCAAGTAGCACTGAGATCTTAACTGTAGTCTTACTTTAATTGCAACACACAAAAGTAACATGCCGTGGCAAGTGCAATAGCTGGGTGTTATGTGACACACATACAAACCTTAACTTAAGAAGGCAGACTCATCTTAGACATTTTTTGTTTATTTCTTCAGTGATCTTGATCGAAGTGCACAGGTTTACGCAGTTTTTTGTGAGGATTTCAAATATGTAATTATTTTTCTGCAACTCATTTTGTTCCTTAGATAACTTAAGTTCACCCCCTATTGTTTAAGGCCACCATAAAAAAGTGCTTAATTAAAAGTGATACTTATTAGGCTTGTGCGAACATACGAATGCTTCGAATATTCGAACAAATAGTTGAGTATTCGAATTCCCTTCAATTCAAATTTAAATTACTGAGTATTTTCGAAGTATTCCCAATGGACGAATAGGTGTATAATAGTCCGCAAGTCATTGCCCGTAAAGGTGGTTTCACTACAGTGTAGGAGTGCTAAGCCGGGAAAGCACCTATAAAAAAAATTCACTTTGCCGCGAATACCCCTTCAAATTTAAAGGGGCCCTGCAACACTTACTGAACGTGGTCAGAAAACGCTGCCGATCAGTAGTCGAGCCTACCGAGAACACGCGAGGCAAATATTACAGCGCAGCGCGCGGCCTGTAATTCACAATAAACTTTCAAAGCTAAAAATTGCTTTATTCCCTCGGCAAATGACACTACAAGCTCAAAGATCACTTGTCACAGCCAAGAAGGAATATACGGCTCTGGTCACAGCCACTGGCTGATCTGAGCATGGCGCGCTCGTCGTTACCGAGACCTCCGCGGGAGGCCACTGCTTGTCCACAAGTACGTGCACGATCACACTAAAAATCCGCGCATTCGGAAAAAAAAAAAAGAGGTGCTCAAAGTCACGAGGTGCATGCGTCGTATCTTCTTTCACCATGCCATTCCTCCGTGCTTAACTTCCAGCTATTTCATCGGGACAAGAAGAGAGAATGCAATTGCAGCATGCGACAAATTTTGGAACTCCACTTGTACTGAACTGATTCTAGAAACTTTGCAGCGGTAAATTTGTGAGGCAACAAGCATGTTTACTGGCTCCATTGCTACTTGAAAAAGTGTTGCAGGGCCCCCTTTAAAGAAATATGTTACCCTCAAATCAATAGTTCATTTTATTAAGGTGGTTATGATGGCTTATATGCTCCAAGTATAAGAAATTTTAAGACGTTAAGCATCTTACAGGTTATCACTCGCATCCCACGAAACTACTATTCAAGGTTGTTTCAACTTCCTTTGAATGAAAAAAAAAATGACATTTGCATAGAGCCCCTATTTCAATTTAAAAAAAATATTGTACAGGGTAGTTAAGTCATGATAAATATTCCCTTTTTTTTTTATGTCATACATACCATTCAATTTCGATTCAAATGTATTCGATCAAAATCACTATTCGCTTTGAACTTAAAATGCACTAGTATTTGCACAAGCCTAATATTTAAGATATGACAACATAGACTAATGACTAGAGATTGAAAGTATGCAAGAGTTTTTTTTGTTTTTTGGCCTTTTTTGGTTATTTTATAGCAAAATTACCTTTCTATTTTCAAGAGCTGTTTTAATTGTGTTCCAATTTTCATAAGTATTTATTAAAAGAAGGTTTGTGCTCCAAATTCTGCCCCCATACTTGCATTCTATACATGTACAGGTTTATATTGCAAAAAAAAAAATATTGTTGTGCCTGCTCTAGCTGCAGAGAGATTAAGGCCTCATAATTGAACAGCCATAACTTCAATTTTCTGAGAAAAATGTAAAAAACTGAAACATTCAGTTTCTTCAAAAAGCACCAATCACGGTGTGCATTTTTTACAATTCTCATAAAGATGCTCATTAATTGGTAGTAGAGCTTCAGACCAAGGTGCTGGGAAATTATAAAGAAGCCTTGAAGTAGATTGCCACTCGACGAAACAGGTTTTCAAATGCCCATTCACAGAGCGACATGCTCTGGTCACTTTACGAGGCCAGAGTACATCAGCAGCCCCATTACCCTGACTGCTGATCGCATTAGCTGTCATGGGCAGAAGTATGTGCGGAAGATCAGCTGGTCGGGTGGTGGCACCTATCGGAGCAGATATGAACCACTTCCTGATCATCTCTGTTGCCAGGCAGCTGTGCACACTATGTGATGGCCTACGAGACTGTGCATAACCAACCTGTCAGTGTGCCATCTCGGAGTTCTAGACTGGTAAAAGCTCAAATCGTGGAGTGCGCTTATGAGAGCTCTGCGATCGCTAGTGATGCCAGCGTGCCTCATGACCTGAAGAGGCCAGGCAGAGGTGAGAAGGAGGGTATGATATAATTGTCCGTAGCCGCTTTGGTACACGGCATGTCACTAAATTTGTGGTGCGAATGGTTTGATGATGCTCTAGCCTAAACGGTGACAAAACTTCAAAAATTCCGTCTCAGGGTCCCTTTAATGAAGTGCGAAATGTGTGATCTATTGGTTGCTGACACACCCAGCACAGTCAAAAAGCTTTGAGTGGTAATGATTACTTTTGATGACACACTGAGAGCCATTCCCTGCACACACTTTTCACAGGTGTTTGCAACTGATTTACATTTTAAAGGGACCTTGCTGCACCTTTTATTTAAAAGTGACAATGCAATGGAATGTGTGTAATGCCTTTCAATGAATGCAACTCCATAGAAATTTTTTTTAAAGGTTACCTGATAATAAAGAAGCAATAAAAAAAAGCATATTCTTAACATGTTTTTGGGACGTAAAACCTCAACAATTATCAAATGTGCAAGTCACCACAATACACTAAACTTTGATATCATGAATCCTGATATAATGAAATATCAGTTGTAATGAAGTAAATGAAAAATAGTCTCACAATAGTGTTAAGAATGAACATCTAAAACGAATTTCCTGATACAACAAACTTATTTTTCTGTAAGAAGCAACTTTGTTATAATGAAGTCCGAGTGCTTTGTGTGTCGCTGTAAGGTGCTGCATCATCAGGTGTCACTACCAGTGTAACTTACCGTAGTTACTCGATTCTACCGCGCCCTCGATTGTAGCGCGCACCCGATTTCCACCGTGAAAAAAAAAAAAAAAAAAAAAAAAAAACGTAAGACATCGATTGCAACGCGCACCCATTTTTCTCGCTGGCCCGCACGATCACACCACTCGAAAAAACGACTCCTTTCGGAAGCGTCTTCCATTTAAATATGAGGTACGGGCGAAGATTGTGCCCATCTGACGTGTAACAGAGCATTGCCGTCACTGTAGTTTTACCGTGGACCGATGTCAGCATGGAACTTGCTTCACCCCCTTCTTCTCGACGGTTGTGGTGCCAGGCATGTCGAAGTAAAGAGGCGTCTGATCGGCATTCCCGATTTGCCCAAGCAGGTAGCCGTTGTTGCGCCGCAAGTTTAGGACGAACCTCTGAAAACTGTGAAGCTTTTCATCGTACTCCTCCGCAAAACTTTTCGCATATGCATGTTCCCCTTCGGAGGGAAAAGCCTTTCCTTTTCATAAAGTTAGTTAGCCAGCACCTGCTCGCTTTAAACTGGCTCCGCATTAGACCTTTTTCTAAGACTAATTGCATAGCCCGCACTTGGAGCAGTTCTGTCGTCACGGGCCGCTGTGCCGCTCGCTGCTTAAGCACATACTCGCCAAGCAGCTCTTTAATTTGCGGAAACCGACCCTGCTGTGGTCCACTGAAGCCTTTGCGTGAAGCTTTGCTGTCGACAATCTTCTGCTTTTGTTTCCGCCGGTCCCGCACGCACGTTTCGGGAACTCCGAACGACCGCGATGCGGCCCGATTTCCGTCTGTTTCTGCACACGCGATGACTTTTCTTTTAAAAGCGGCATCGTGGTGCACTCTAGTTTTTAGAGTCGGCCCTTACACGCCGTCGATGCTAATGCACTACTAGATGACGAACTCCTCAGCACACGTACGAAGTGCCGCACATGGGAAACACATAGGCAGAAATGGCCGACGCGCCATGCCGACGCACGTAGGGGGCTGCCATTTTGAATTTGCCGATGGCAATAGATTGACCGTAATTTTTTTGTTCGTACTCGATTCTAACGCGCATGCGATTTATGAACTCGCCTAACCGGAAAAAAGGTGCGCGTTAGATTCGAGTAATTACGGTACCACATATACTTTTCAGTAACTAGTCTATAGACAAACTAAAATTCTCTAATGATATCAGCCCCCTGACTGATTTGATGCCTGCGGCTGACCCCAGGGTCAAGTAACGTCGGTCACAGAAAAAGAAATGCTTCATGAGAAATTTGTAGCCCAAGAAGGAGAAAAAAGAAGCTGCACCGCACATACTACAGTGGCCTAGAACAGTGTGCTTTCACAGCACAGTCATCTAAAGAGCTGCCAAAACTTTTCAATCCTTGCTTCACTTCTGCAACGAAATTATTGGGCACAGTGAGAATGGATGCCTTTATATTCCAGCACTTTCGATTTCCCAGTTTCAGAGATTATCCAGAATTAGTTTTCTTCTAGATAAGATGACGGCTCTTGCACTCATAGGCTTTGTACTTTGTTTCAGTCCTTCTTCTAGAGCTAAGCAGGACAGGCAAGATGAGGAAAAAAAATGTTGCGTCCTTGCATGCCCACAAATGAATATGACTTCTGTTTTTTTTTTTGTACCGTGAAGAGCAGATTGCTTGAACACGTTTACGAATGTTTACTCCAAACAGCATTGCACGATGAGGTAAATGACAAATATTGCACTATTTAACACCACTATGATACTACTTAACGCCACTCTGAATGGCATTGCACGATGAAGTAAATGACAAATATTGAACTACTTAACACCACTATGAAAGGAAATTTGCATCGCCGAGCACATCACTTCACCAGAAGAGATGGCAACAGTGCTTACCCACCTCCTGAAATTCTGAGCTGAAGCTGAAGTTGCTGAAAAAATTGCCAGATTCCAGGCATGCCTTGTACTTGTCCCTGAACTCCAGGTGGACATCGTCGAGGAACTTATCTACGTATGACAGTTGCAGCACCTTTTGGTAGGCAACCTGAGCGAGCGAAAGTGACAAATATTAGCAACACAGTTTTGAGGAATGATTTTATAGATTGGCTGGCATTGACGTCACTAAGACCACAGTGTTGGAGCACCAGCTAGGGGCGACCAGATATTTCCGACGCCACATTAATGCTATTGAAACATCCCATGCAGGTTCTTGTATTATTCATATACACCGGTGTTCCTGCTACGTCGTAATCACTATGAAGCAGTTTAGCAGCAACTTGTTTATCATCAAAGCCACCATTGTGGACTGCCTCTACATCAAGAGCTGTGCCCATGGTGCCACATGCAAGCTATCTAGTGCAATCAAAGGGACGCTTTCAAAAGAAGTTTTTCAATCAACAAGCAGATTCCCGTAATGTATAGTCCACTACGACGCTGTCACACTCAGTTCACACTACTGTGCAGGTAAGGGTACTAACTGAATGCTTTTCATATTCCGGTATGCAGATAGTGTGGTAGGGATAGCTATGGTATGCACATGCCTTCAGTTCTGGTTGGCCCTCGTGTCGAGGCAGTGCCATACATTTTTCATAAACATGATCTGGAAATTGAAAAAAAATTCATCCCAGCCTGGACAAATGATGAATGCTTTGTTAGTGCCTCAGTACTCAATAAAACTTCAGTCCATTCAGCCTTATTTTGCAATCTTCAAGCCTCATCATTAACCTAAGAGAAGATAGCAGATGTGTAACAAACACAATGATCTCCTGTGTTCAATGTCTTAATCAACCTGTGTGATTAGTGTTGCTTGAAAAACATGTCCGACCTTGATTTGTAGCTCAATCCCATGATTGATAAAGTGCATGCATGTAAGTACTTTTGTGGGACCAAATCACATGCTTGTTTTTTTGCCTCCACAACATCTACCCTACTACTTTACTGACGCTCCTCTAGGTATGCTTATCAAGTTACATACACATAATTCCTCTTAGATCCACATCCCAGTGGCAGCTACTCTTCGTGACACTAGTGTGCTGTAGGGCGGAGTAGGCAAAATGAAACGTTAATGATCTCCCTTTTATTTTTATTTTAGTCTGCCAGACTACAACTTAACACCGAAGTCAAGGGCATACGATCGTAAACAATGCAATACTACGATGTTATCAGTAATGGAAGCGAAATTTTGCTTTTTGGAGCAGATTCTGGAGCAGAAAAATAATGCCTTGAAACAGCCTTAAGTGTCTTCAGAACAGAAAAAGATGCTACAGCTTAGGGTTGCTATTGGTGTTTTCGGAGCAGATGCATGTTCCTAACGACTCCTAAAGTCTAAAACATCACTTAAGCATCTAATAAATATTTACATTTACTATTAAACATTCCATATGGTAGTATGTAACTAGTATACAAGCAGTATAGTAGTATCATTGCCCAAAATTTGGGGGGAGGGGGGTTCAAGGGAGTCCGGACTTTTTTTGTGTTCAGGCAGAGGAGGACAGCCCTTGCAAGTGTCCCCCTTGAGACTCAGCTTTAGCACGTGATATAAATGAGTTAACAATTAAGTATAGCACAATCAACTTTTTAAAAGGCATTTTATCTTTTACTCTGTACCTGTGTTAAATGCCGCTTGGCTGCGTGAACTATGGAGTTCGCAAGAAAATGAAAAAAAGAGGCTGAATAGAACAATGCAATGGCTGGAGCTCTGACCCCATGCTTGTTTTTCTGTAATTTTATTTGAAACCATCATTTAATTCTTATATAAATAAAAATACAACCCATTTAAAAAATACGAATTGGCCATTATGGCTTGATATGTGTCACCCCTTGCGACTTTTTTTCTGTATTTATGCCACTGAGTTGCATACTAGGATGACACTGTATACAGCTTGCTTTTGGTTTCGCTTAGGCTCACGGGATGGTCCCATGCATCAACTTTATTCTTTTTAGTTTGCCAACACCATTTTGGAGCAGTTACTAACAAATATTGCACTTTGGAGCAGCATTTCTGTTTTGGAGCAGCACTTCTATCACTGTCGTATGCGAGCTCTAAAAACGAATATCTTTGCACACACACGTGACAATAATGTTTTAATCGGCGAGTACAGCAAGCAGGAATCCTTGCACGCATAAATACTGCCACATTTGAGCCAGAGTGAGAAACTGAGAAAAACGAGAGCATCTTTACACTGCATTCACAATCCTCGCCACTGTGTCCCCTCATGAACCACGGTTCACGACCCAGGGCATGACAATCGTAGCATCATCATCAAACACGCTGCGATTCAGTAATCGTGCCATACAATTTCGAGCACACGCAACGTCGAAATATAGAGTTGGGTGATGCAGATACTCACAACGAAGACGAGCTCAAACTCGTTGTCCAATTTGTACTTGAGAACGAGGTTCTCGTGAGTGAAGGAGTTGTCGCCACCCCTCTCCTGCAGTGAGATTATGTCGGGGTCACAGGTTAAAGGGAGCAAGAAAAGCCGCGAGGAATTCCTCGTATGCAAATCAACAACTTATACGGAAAGAACGAACACGTATTACGCAGTTGCGAGGCGCTTGCCGCTCGCATCGGACACTCGTCAGAACATCGCAAATGCTGCCACGCATACGACGCTACGATACGCATTTTCTCAGAGTACATTAGTCATTAGTACTTCATAAGCTAGACTTCTTGCGCGACATATGGAACTTGCCTGTAATATAACGGTGCGTATCAAGGCATTCACTGACGGGGTGAAGAACTGCGTCGTGCCTTGGAAACACCACAACACAATCCCGCTTTTGCTGAATATCGTAAAAAGGTCGAGCATTTTCACAACACCAAAATATCGGCGACGAAATAAAACTATGCACTCAAGGTAGACAGTCCGAGCACGGCGAATGGACTCGGCAGCAGTCGGCTGGTAAACGTAGTAAACGTGTTTGCAGGAAGTGACGTTTAGGGTAAAGGCTAGGCAAACTTCCGGGCCGGCACGATTGGCTCTTCAATAAAAAAAATAATTTTGACCTCGAAAGTCAAGGTCGCAAGCGCTAACGCGAAGCGTTTTTGACCGTCGAGAAGCTAATTTGCGATGTAATTAAAATATTTTTTTAATTTTTGCCTTGCGTTAAATGTTGGTGTTACAAAATAAATATTTTTTGTTATTTTTACTTCGCGAATTGGAGCTTAGTAATTTGAGTGCGCAAAAATATAGTCCCACGTTCAAAGTTGTTATTCCTAATAAACAACTAATAGTTAACGTCTTTTTACCCGCGTAAAAGGCTGAACAACGACTAGAAGTTCTAAGGAGCCTGAAAATTGTCATTAGGTGCTAAGAATATTAACGCGTAGTTACACGCGCTGTGCAATTTGCGAGGAAGACGCCAAGAGGTCGCCATATTGTCACATGTCTAGGTTTTGGGCTCACATGACCTGTTGTTTGGCCCCGTGATCACCTCGCTTCCTGGCAAATTCAAAACATTCATTCCTAACCACATGGATATGCTGGATCAAGCGTTGGACAGCAAGTAAGCGAATTTCTGTTGTAAAAAGCGCTCGTTGTAGATGCGTAGGGAGCTCTGTCGGAGGCGACAACGGCGTAATACCAATCTGGAAAGAGCACCGCGAAAGCGGAACATTGCCGGGTTCGTGGCATCGGTCGGGCTTTCGGGAGGCCTTGTGTATCGCTTCCGGGGCGTAGAAACTAGCTCGGCTATCACGTTTCATTTGTGGGAATCAAACGAAATGTGCACGTCGCACGAATTAAACCGACTCGAGGGTTAGGTGGGCAACTGGCGATTCCCTCTTCCTGCCAGCAGGTTTCACTCGTCTCGCTTTTTTTTCTCGACGCTCATCGTGGCCATGTCTTCTGTGAATGAAATTTATGAGCGGAATCACCACGAGTTATCGCCGGTGCGTCGTTTGGTGAACTGTCCAAAGTCCTTGACTTACGCAACGCCCTCAACTTTTTTTTTTTTCGCCAACAGCTAGGGCTGCACGATTACCGGCGAGCGACCTCGGGACGTTTCAACGCCCCAGATGTACCGGCGTAGCCCGTTCAGTTTTCGTAGCCGCAAGTGTTGCGATGCGTAGAGTACTTTTATTAATTGTTTAGTGCCGTTTTCCGAATGCGTGAAAAACCTCGTACGATGGCGCACGTAGGTCTTTAACGCCATCTGCATATCAGCCAGCGGAGACAGTCGTGCCGTCGGCGATATTCCAAGGCGGACGAGCTCTCGATCCCCCCAACGTGGGAAAAGCGGATGCCGCGAATTTAGTTTCGCCCGTGTCGATGTTTGCGTCACTGCGAACGCCGCAACTCTTGGCGATCGGTGGACGGGAATAAAATGGAAGAAATAGGAAAAAAGACCACTCGCTTGGAAATATAGACATTGCCCACCCCCACACTCTCTTCTCTGAGAACACGCACCTGTGAGCGGTCGCAAATTTAACACTTCCCGACGCGTAACGACTCTGGGAACGCTCGAACCCTGCTGCTCTCCTGGCTCGGCAATCGGTGCATTTGCGGGCGAAAGTGCCGCTCCATTCATTCATTGTTTGGTTGGTTGGAACCAAGAGGAATGGCTTCATTCGTTCCTCGTGCCACGATTTCATAGCGCACGCTTTAGTTCACGTCTTTAAAAGTGACGGTCTGCTACAATAAACGCGTTTCCTTACCCGCTCTTCTTTTGTTACAGTTCCCAAGACAAGAACGACTCGGCATCGGATGATGCATCACATATCCCCTCCGATGGTAAGCACCAAACTCTTCACCTTGATGACATATGTTGTTTTTTCGTGAACTCTGCGATTTTTTTTTTCTTTTTGCAAGAAATGTGTGCCGACTACGTGTAGTGACTGCGATTGTCCCTTCATAGCGCACCCCTTCTGAAACCCATTGCTGCTTTATATAGTGACTGCAAATCTTAAGCTGATGGATCGTAGTTTACTTTGAATTTGCGCTTAAATGAAATTATATGTTATGCTTGTCTGCTTATGTTTCACATGGTGCCGTCAGCCAAGGCCCGCACATGTTTCTCATCTCACTGATAGCTTGAAATAAGTTGGTATTTCCTAATGCCACAAAAGGATGTGTGTGTATTTTTAGATGTGTCAATAAAGGTTGTCCCACTAGACTCGCATGACTGCATTTTGTTTTACTATATACTTTCTTGAAGATTTCTTCATGGCATATAGATAAAGAAAAAAGGCTTCTCAAATGTGGAAAAAGGCAATACATACAGGTGCCCACAATAAATCCCCACTTAGTCAAACTTTCAATCAACCCAAGATGAGTTCGAGTTATTCACTGAGCTTTTATATACGGCACTACCTTTATTCTATAATTACTTCAGACTGCTTTCTTTGCACAGTTAATCGGGCAAAGACTTATTTTTGCGAGAGCCTCTACAGTTTGCGGCTCTATAGGACACTCTTATGTAGCTTGAAGCCCGAGAAAGATTTTGTACTTGCAAAAGCTCAGTTACTCAAGTTTAGCGAAGAAAGAGAGTAAAAGTATTTTATAGCCTTAAATGGTCAGTGGAACAATTGGCTCTTGCTTACCTGGTTTTAAGGAAAACTGCAAAGTTTCATTTGTTTGTGAGAGAAACTGGATGCTGGTGAACATGGCAGTACCATACATATTTTTACCACTCGCAGGCAGACTCGAAAAGCAGTCATTCTGGAAAGGCCTGCTTGTTGTCTAACATACAGCAGTGTCCTCCCAAAACAACTGCTTTCTGCAGCTGCAAGTAGGTGGGGACAGGACCTTAAAAAGTACCTTTTGCAAAACACGAGCAAGAAGAAAGTGGTAGTGAGTTCAGTCCTTTTTTTTATATATATTTATAGCAAAATAGGCATGTCCGAGTATTATGGACAAGAGGAAATTTTACTGCATTTGACATTGATGATTGCCCAGTGTTTTCTCAGTGCAGTGACAACCATTGATCGATCAAGAATGCAAGAACTGATACTGCTGTTGGTTTTAAAGTCAATTTCTGTATTAAAAAGGATCGCTTGTTGAGGCTGCTATAGGTGGCGTTTACCCTTCGAAATGTACAGTACGTTTGAAGAAACTGCATATCATAGTGCCATTTAACGACTGGAAAGGCTCATGTATAAGTGACATATAAATACTGAAAGAAACCTATGAAAGGGCTTGCAAATTAAAAAGAGAAAGTTGCTCATTTCAAACTAGGTATCTGTCAACCAAGAAAAAGTGCTTAATAAGGTCACCCAATACACACATCTTGATTGTCTTTGAATTGCTTATTGCTTCGCTTCTAATTCATATTAAAAAAAAGCTGTAAGAGCCTGTACCCTTGTAAGCAACGTGTCGTCACTCAAGCACTTGAAAGTGCTGATGCTTACTATGTTTGAGTGCTTAAAGTGCATAGCTGCATGTTGGCTGTGTACAACGATATTGACGGTAAAAAGAACTAGAAAAGCTTTCAGGAATGAATCTTAAACCACACAATTGAGTTTCCATGTTGGTGTGCAAAACCTCAAAGTTTAATGTTCAGGTCGTACTGTTTATGCTTTATTTTTTGATAACAAGTGCAAGCCGCCATCTGGAAACCTGTCTGAGCAGCTGCAATGGCTGTGACGGAATGATCACAAAGCAGCTGTGGCACACTTTGAAAAACACTTCTTGCATCATTGAAGGCTTTTGATGTGCACGGGCATAAATATAAGAAGTCGTGGTAGCTCTATTCATTTGCCTCAAGTTGCATTGCGATGTAGTGGCAGCAGTCGGGACTGGAATGCATGCTTTACTACTTCGAAGGTAATATCTAGCTAAAATGAACAACTTTGTAGAAGGGGGAGCAATCTTGTGCAACCTTTTTCATTTCTTTATGCCCGCTATCACTGGCTGGCATGCAGCCAAACCTTGTTGCATTACTGGACGCTTGTGCTGACAAATGATAAGTGAAAAGAAAAGATGTAGAGAACAAAATTCTCGCACATTAATGCCAGAGGTCAGCATTGTTTACGATGAACCACTGTACCTAGGTGGTTTCTTCACTTAAGCATGTTAGCCTTTGGTGAGATTAACTTGAAGAAAAAAAAGACCTTTATAGGGGTACTGGCACAAAATTTTGGGGCCGAAATAGGCTGTGGGGTCGATTATCGAGAACATTCGTATATCATCTGCTAGATATCAACAGCGAATATAGCTTGGAAGGCATTTAAAATTAATTTTGAAGTTTGCATAAGTGATCGACTCCATAGCGCTATAGACACCTTAGAAGGTGACCCTCTGCTTCCCTCACGTCACCACGCTGAGGTCAACAGAACAAGTTATAATGACGCCATTTTTCTTTTGCCACGTCAGTTCCCAAAGTCTATATTTTTCGGCGGCTGGTTGCGAGTGCATGGCCATGGCACACGCTTAGAAAGTTTTGTGTTTGGCGACATTCTGGTCCTGTTTCCTATTCCAAAGTAATTCTTGATGCGGGTCGTGCGGAAGTGCGTCACAGTTCTGTGTGCTGATGTGGTCAAGAGCTGCACACGCTAGGTGGTGACAGTTGCACCTAGTTTTTGGAACTCTTTGAAACAGAAACTGATATTGATTGATAATGAGGGGACTGTAAATAATTATCTGAGGCGTGCTGCACCAAACGATGTGTTGTGTCATGACTAACAGGCCGCCAGTAACGCATTTCAGCAGGAAAATGTGAGGCCAAAATTTTTGCGTCAGTACCCCATTAAACACCATTTTGTGAAAAAAAAAAAAAAAAAAACTGTGCAACTCAGCTTATGCTTCACAAATCCTAAACATTTTGCCGCATTCGGTCTGTGCGGCAAGGAACTTCTTTAATGAGGCCTTTCGGTGATTATTTGAAAAAAAATGTTGGCATGCCTTTTTTAGGTACTTCCATTTGCCATGCTTTGACATTGAACTTGTGTTCTATTAGCAGCAGCGAGTTGGGGGAGCTTTACGCGTATTGGAGGTTGTGTCTCGTCAAATGCAACCCGTCACAAATCACACGTCCTCGTAGGCAGGCTCATTTTGTGGTGCTTGCTATTGCGTAGCATGCTTGCAATTGCCGGCCCTGCTTTTCACGCCTTGTAGCAATCTATGCAGTGGCGGAAGGCGTGGAAGTGGACAGCCAGGCTGCGGCCATAGCCAGCGTTGCGCCGCAGGCCCTCTTGGATCCTGGCATCCAGTACCAGTTCCGCACCGAGAATGGCCAGGGAGGGGTCACCTACCGCGTGGTCCAGGTGGCAGCCGCGCCGGAAGGCACTGAGGCTACCAGCGGCCAAGTGGTCACCACGGCGGCACTTGTTGGCCAGCAAGTGGCACAAGCCATTATTTCCAGCCCCTTTGCAGCCACCACGGCCAATGGAGGCTCCAGCCCAACTGCTGAAGGGGGTTAGTAAATGGCACCAGGCGCTCATATTATGGCGGCACCTATAGGGACACTACCAACAGATTTGTGTCTATGCGTCCTTGCATGCAACGCCGTGCTCGCGAATTTTGTTGGTAAGCTAAATGCTCACTGCAATATGTGACTGATAGAACCACGGACCATATTTTGGTCAGATAATACGCTGCTTAGTATAAAATAATAATAATAATAATAATAATACCTCTTATTTCTTCAAATAAAACGGTACATGTGACTAGGCCTGCCAAAGCCAATAGGTGGCTTGAGTGGCAGAGCCTGGCCGACAGCAAAACAAACCAGACGCGTTACAAGATTGTTTTCCATGGCCTAAGAGGGACGATAGGACAAAAAGCAACGTGCATATAAGATTCGAAACAACAGGGCATACAAGCAATAGTTACAAGCATTATACAATAGTTACAGCAATTGAAAGTGAAAAGGTATAAAGGAAAAAAGAACAGAATTATAGCAAATGCTTCTTAAGCAAAGTACCACACTGGATGATTGTGCAGCATCATGCTTGCGAATGAGTGTAAATGAAATAACGCACATGCATTACAATTGTAGACAGATACGCCGTAGCAGTTTCTTTATTTGTATTTTGTTTTTGTGCGAAAAATGCTGGAGGGTAGTACATTGAAATAGGTTGGGACATAATGGGCTCGTATTCTAGTTCCATACTTTGTTGAACACCGCGGCCTCCAGTAGCGTACTTTGGGCCTTGAAGAATGAGAAGTAACAAACGGAACCAGGAATTCTTTGGACCAGAAATGTTTTAAACAACCGTTTGAATTAACAGATCATTGAAGTTTGGCATAAACAGCGTTTTGAAATGTCTCTCTCAGAATTCATGTTCAGGTCGTAAGATATATTTTTTAAAATCGAACGCAATATTCTGTTTATTCTATTGTGCCATCGGACAGCACAGTGTCCGTAAATGGTTATTCCGTAACGCAGTATACTGTAACCTAAAGCGTGTGCTATCATCTTACGTACTGAAAACGGCATGTTGTATCTTATAGTATATAATAGACATCACACAGCACGAAGTCTTTTGCAAACATAGGCGAGATGACTATTCCAGGAAAGGTCGCTGTCAATGTATAAGCCAAGGTATTTCACAACAGATGAATACTGTAATGGCCTACAAGAGCAGGATGAACAGTCAGAACAATGCAAAATGAAAGGATAGTCAAGGGTTACATTCTTCAATGGATTATGAAGGCAGATTAGATTAGTTTTAGACACATTTATATTAATAAGGTTATCTCGAAACCAATCCATGGCTTTAGTGGCAGCTGACTGAAGAAGAGTAATCGCCTCATAAAAGTTGTTTGTAGTTGTCACGATAGCAGTGTCGTGGGCGTATTGATATAGAGAAACCGGTATCGCGCTGTGAAGGTCATTTACAAAAATATTGAATAGCAGCGGACTAAGAATTGATCTCTGTGGAATGCCGGTTTTGATGATTTGGAACGCGCTGTGAGATTGTTCAACGGATACAAGTTGACGTCTGCGTTGGAGGAAATTTGCCAACAAAGACCAGAAAGCACCCCTAAACCCTAACTGAAAAAGTTTGTCCAATAACAAGGTATGATGGACACTATCCAAAGCCTTGCTGCAGTCAAGAAGGAGGAGCGCACAGGCAACTTTGTTGTTATCAAACACCTCGTTAAACTGATCAGAGAAGTCTTCCAATAGCGTCTGAGTGCTTTTTCCCTGTCGAAAACCATACTGGCAAGGCGATAAAATGTTGTGACTATCGAGAAAGCTTGTCATCGTTAACAACAAATGTTTTTCTAGTATTTGTGCTATAGAAGGCAGAATTGATATCGGACGATAATTTTCAATTTTATCACGCGCACCGCTTTTGTGTAGAGGTATAACTATTGATGTTTTCAAGTTTATGGGAATTTCCTCACTAGAAATAAAGCGATTTAGTAGTGCTAGCAGAACTTCATGGGTGTATTCAAATAAGCGGCGCAAGTCAGTTATAGAAACACCATCAATACCAGCAGATTTTTTACACTTTAAACTGAAAATGATAGGTCGTAAGTCCTCTTGTGAGATTGAAGGTAGATGAGCCGATTTGCTAACACTGTGACGTAAAGTGCACGGGCCTACCTGGGAATTTGTGTTTTCAATTGTTCGAGAGAAAAAGTTGTTAAATTCATCAGCAATCTCCTGTGTGATATTGGCTTGACTCGAAAAAACGTTATTCAAGATATTGACGCGAGTGTTTGCGCCTCTAAAGGTGTTAATTAACGCCGAGGTTTTTTTGCTGCTGTTACTGGCATCCTTAAATTTGACTCGAAAATGGTTTCGTTTAGCCGAGCGAATCATAGCATTAACCTTGTTTCTGCTTTGCTTAAATTTGGCTCGCAAGTCTGAACAATTAGGATAACGTTTACGTTGTGTCCAAAGCAAGTCCTTTTCTTTTATTGCAGCGAGTAAATGTGTTGACATCCATTTATTATTCAATTTACGTTGTTTATAGTGTATTGTTCGCGTCACACTTTCTTTTAAGCTTATGAACGCTTCTACAACTTTATCGTAGAGATCACTAGGAGAGCTGATATAGTTACTTGGTATTCATGTTAAAAATAGCATGTAAACACTGTGAAGAAAAGGACTCGGGGGTGCCACAAATGGTGTTGGGATGTCCCAACTTCTATCTTGATTCAATCTTTGCTCGTCCCGTCTTTTTAACATGAAAACAGTGCTATCAATATACCGTATAATGCGGAATATAGGTCGAGGCGGAATATAGGTCGACCCCCTTACCTTGACCAGCAAAAAAAAAAAAGAAAAACGCGGAATCGTTCACTGCTTCACTTTAGTCAGTCCTCACAGTCCTCCGAGCTGTCGGAGCTCTCCGACGACGACGACTGCTTGTCACTAGCCGCCTCCCACAGCATGTCGTCCTCGGTGCCGTCGAGAGCGTTGCTGATGCAGCACTTCTTGAATGCGCGCACCACCATCTCTTCAGGCAGAGACCTCCATGCCTCGGAGACCCAACCACAAACTGTCGCGAGAGGTGGCCTGCGCAGCCGGCCTGTCGGGGTCCGCGGGTTGTCGCCAGCCATCCATTCGGTGTACAGCGCACGCACACGGTCTTTAAAAGGTTTATTGAGGACGACGTCCAACGGTTGAAGTGTTGATGTCATTCCTCCCGGAATGACGACAAGATCCGTCCTTCCGTCGCGAAGGCTCTCCTTCACCGATGCTGTCAAATGCCCGCGAAATGCATCCAACACGAGCATGTTCCGGCGCTGCAGGAGGGCTCCGGGCCGCCGGTTCCACACTGTGCGGATCCATTCGCGCATTAGGGCCTCGTCCATATACCCCTTCTCGTTGACGCGGACGACGACATCCCGCGGGAAGGCCTCCTTCGGCATCGTCTTCCGCTTGAAGATTATGAAGGGGGGCAACTTTCTGCCGTCGGCCGTGCAGCAAAGCATAACGGTGAAGCGCGAATGCTCGCTACCGGTCGACAAAAGCCTCACCTCTTTTGCCCCGCGTTCACAAACAGTCGTGGACGACGGCATGTCAAACCACACCGGCGTTTCGTCGGCGTTGCCGATCTGGCCTAGCATGTAGCCATGCTGCCGCCGGAGGTTGTTCACATAGAGTTGAAACTCTATCAATTTGTCCTCGTACATCTCCGGCAGCTTCTGGCATATCGACGTGCGCCGTCGAAGCGCAAATCCTTTGCGTCGCATAAAGCGACGGACCCAATAAATGGATCCCTTGAAGTCTTTCTTTGACAGGCCGGCTTCACGGGCGAGCTCGACGGCTTTTGAGCGAATGAGCTCCGCATTCACGGGAAGGGATTTGGCACGGTACTCGCGGACGAAATCCGCCACTTTGTCCTCGAGTTCCGGGTGCACAGCTCGGCGACCGCGAAACGACGTCTTCCTCGCGTTACACACTGACAGTTTGGATTTTTGGTTGCGCCAGTATCTGACGCTTTTCTCGGACACTCCAAACTGCCGCTGTGCCGCCATGTTGCCATTCACTTCCGCGAATTCTATAACTTTTCTTTTAAACGCGGCGGTGAACTGGCGCCGCGTCCCGGTATTCATAGCTGGTCGCAGAGTAAAAGTCGCCACTCTCTACGAACACGAAATGAACAAGAAAAGAAAAATGGCGTCGGCAGAGGCGTCGGCCCATGGAGGCGATGTCGATGCTGATGCCCAAAAAACATGCGACACTCCCTGTTGCCAGACGATCACTTTGTTTATGCCAAGGGCCGGTATATAGGTCGAGGGGTGACTTTTTAGCGAAATTTTTTGGAAAAAATCTCGACCTATATTCCGCACTATACGGTAAGTTCATCACCTTTCAAGTATATTCTGGCTTCTTGAGCCACTGTTCCTGAAATTGCGAAACTGCATGAACTTGATTTTCCACCCACAAGGTTTGCTTGCAACATGCACTGACAATTTCCACTAGGAAGGTCTGTTTGTGAGTGGAAATTTTATGAAGTTTGTAAAATAAAGCTGGGTATAAATTCCTGCACTAGCTTCTGGCATTGCCTTAGATTCTCAGTCTTTTCTCTGAGCCAGTGCATTGGTAATGACTGACTGGCCAGGTATTTGGAAATAATAAAGAACACGGTGCACCTTTTGGACAGTGGGTGCATTAAATATGTTTTGGATACCACGGGTGAAGAGTTTGCAGTTATTAAAAAAATATTTTGTGTTTTATAATGAAATGACAAAGTAGATTAGTTCGTTTGAATGCATGATTATAGGTTCCACGCCATATATGCGTGGAAGGAGTTGTGTGGTTTCATCTTGTAGCCAAGAAGCCTACAGAAATGAATTAACAGCCTCTCAGAGACTGCATGTAGTACTAATAGTGCTGCGACTCTTTCTCCTAGGTCAATTCTATGTGATGATGTCACCCCAGGATGTTCTGCAGACTGCACCAAGGACATTAGCACCGCGATCCCACAGCTTCGGCTCTAAATCTGAAGGAAGCAGGACAGCCAGAGATGAAAGGAGGAGGGCCACACACAACGAAGGTATGTGATCCCTTGTCATTGTCTGAGTTTTCTATCTCTTTTTTCTTCGAAGATTTATCACAGTCCCAGTCACTTCAAATCATCAAGGTTTTATGGCAGTTCTATTTTGAAGCACTGGTACAATGTTGGCCTTGCAAAAATTGCCAGTCTAAAAAATGAGCTTAAACTAGGAAGCCAAAGACACATTCACCTAGTATGGGCAAAGCTCATTAACTACATTGGGCAAAAATAAAACAGCTCTAGCTGTCCTAGATCCACTTTTACAGAACAAGCAAACAAAGAAAGTAAAAATCTGTGTTTTGAGAAAAATAGTGCTAAAACTTCATTTCGCCGTTTCAAGTGAAAAAAGTTATGGCACACATACTTTTAGTCAGTTAATATGCACCGGGTGTGTAATTGGACTGCTTGTTTGCATGAGCGTGCCGTTTGTTCAAGTCCTCCTAAAAGTTGTCACCGTGTGCTCAACAAGGCCGCTTATCTGTTCGGTGACGGTACCGACGCCGATGTGCGACGAATGTGCACGCGTCATCCGCAATCCGCCAAATGACACGGCGATGTTTTCCGGCTTGTAATGAGTCACACGTTAATGTCGCGATCTAAATTTGTGCAATCCCTCATAATTTTGAGCCTAAAGAGTGCCGATCGTGTTAGTTTTTTTTTCACGCAAGATTGCCGCATTTTCGAGTGGAGACCGCGACATCGTTGCGAACACGTCGTTAAAAGCAGTCTACCTGTTGCCAGTAGCCTCCGTTGCGTGGGCGGCGAGCACGTTCACTGCAAACAGATTCATTCTGTTGTTCGTCGACGCGCGGCGTACTTCACACTGACGACCCGTTACGCAGTTCACGCACAAGCAAGGTCGTTTCATCAAGCGCAGGGGACCGCGGCATCGGCGCGTTTAGCGATAAAACTGCGCTTCCGTTTCGTCATTGCAAAGATTGATATCTCTCTTAACTTCACTTCTGCCTTTTACTGGCCGTCCTCTAACTGATGAGGCAGCAAAACACGGCCGCTTTCAGTGATGATGTCTGCAACCGGCGGGCTCGTATGCGAGCTATGCCTACACCGGTGACTCGGCGACCGCCGTCAATCACCGCGAGTTCGTTATCCTGAACCATAGCGGGGCTCTTTCTGAAGTTCACGCCGAACAAACGATCGCCACACCCGCTTCAAGAATTAGGGTGGCACGGAACTTCCTTACTGCAGCAGGCAGTTGACAGCACCATGACAAAATGGCGCATATCCGTGCGCTTCACGAAGGTGAAGCAGACGCCGCAAATGCCACTTGGCCAATCGGATGTCTAGGTTTTGTCACATGCCCCAAGCAGCCTATAGAATCACGTGCTGGTGCTTGTAAATGACACGTTTTTACTGAAAAACCAATGAGCTAGCGGTGGCAAGAAATTGAAGATGAAAAACGACCCTTCCAAGCGAGACCAAGATGACCACGATAGCTCGTGTGTACCGGAAATGGTCCGGCGCCGAAAAAGCGCGATTTAGCGTCAACTTGTGCTCGTATTCCTTTCACAGGGGTGTTATAAATTGATTTTGTGCCAGAAATAAGGACGCGAGAAGCTAGGAACTTCTCAGTTAAGTGCATAAACAGATACAGATTCCAAGAATGTTAAGCTTCAAGAAGTCTATTTTTTCGCTATTTTCGGCCTTCTAAGACCTGTGTCCCCCTTTAACTGAGATACACTAGAACCTTATCATAACAAGGTTCTATGTTGCATAAAATTAAGTTTGTTTTACCCAAATTTCGTTTTAAAGGTATATTCCTAACCCTGTACCCTTTGAAACACATATTCATAATCTTTGTCATAACTGATATTTTGTTTTATCCATGTTTGTTATACCAAGGTTTGAGTGTACTGTTGTATTGAATTATTGACGATATCGAGCTCTATTATTATATACCAAATATGGTTGGCACTAAAGCTGTTCTCCATCTGGGAAAAGAAAGTGGCCGAAATAAACACAAGTCTGTACAGTATCCAAGCGGGGTTGTTTACAAAGTACAATGCTGGGATTACAGTGCTGCTAACATTGACGAAACAAGCAGGAAAAGATTAATGAGGCTCAAAGAAACCAAGAGGACGTTGCTAAAACCATCAGTGCAAGAGTTCCAAGGTGTAGCTCATTGATTGCTGCTGGACAACAGGGCATGCCTTAGATGAAAGCCAGAAAGTATTACAACCTCTGTCCTCTGTCGTTATTCTCTTATCGCTGTGGTTTTGGTGATATTTTGCTGAGAATTACAGTTGTGTTTGCTCAGTCAAGTGGTTCACTCAAAATTTGGGAATCTCCTGTGTAAATCGGAGAGTTTGGAGGTGTGTGTGCACCCTCAATAATTTTGCATGTTAGTGTTGTGAGGCCTAGCTCCTTTGCCGAGATCGTTCGCTTTCTCTTCTTGGTCCTTGACTGTATTTCATCGGACACCTGATCGTGGGGGCATTGCTTGCATCAGCATGGCAGGCATGTGTAAATACAGTGCAACAGCGTGCGTTGATGCGTAAAAAAAGGAGACAAACCAAGCAAAGAGACACTCATGCGATCTGTAATCAAAATTCAGACATTTGCATGTGCAATCTTGGAGGCTAAGACATGCCGCTGTTGGTCTATTTTAATGAATTGGTTGGGCGGGATGCATACCTGCTCAGTATCGACGTGTCTTATGCGACAGTGCAGGCGGCATCTTCTAATTTCTCTACGGTAGCCTACAGTTGTGTGAAACCTTATTAGATCAAGATTTGTTTGTAAGAGCTGTATTCTATTACAGTGCAGGCCAATGGGTCTTGGCCGGGACAGCAGAAAAGTCATATCATTCTGAAATTTGTATTAGCTTTGATAGTATCACCAAGATATTGCTGTACTACTTTATGGGCATTGTTTTAGTTTCGTCATCTACTACATAGGGTGTTGATGGACCAAATGTAGGTTGCCAGTTATCTCAGCATGTTGTTTTTCTTTCTTGTTGAAAAAAAAAAGTCATCAAAGGAGCCTGATTTATAGATTCACGTGGTGCGATTTGTGTGGAATGCAAGATGTGACAGTGCAGGTGTCCTAATGTGAACCCTGCTGTTCTTTGCAGTGGAGAGGAGGAGGAGGGATAAGATCAATAACTGGATCATCAAGCTTTCCAAAATCATTCCAGACTGCTCTAGTGACCTGAATAAATCTGGACAGGTAAGGCGATGCTTTTAACAAGAGTAACGGTTAAAGCAGAGGTGTCTGGCCATGATCAGATGATGATGTGGTGATATGGCAACCTCGATAATAAAAAATTGCTCATTGTTTCAGTCGTCCGTTTCAGTCGTCTAGACCGTTTCAGTCGTCTGGTGGTGGTCACTTCCGGCTCTGAAGACCTCATCCACTCCATATACAGGCGCTTGATGTGTTGCTTAAATGGCTTCAAGCAGCTGCAGCTGGGATGTCATTCCTCCCGGGATAACGAGCTCAGTGCGGGAGTTGTGAAGCAATCGCTTCACGGAGCCTGCCAGATGACACCGAAATGCGTTGAGCACAAGCATTGATGGGGGCCCTAGCAGTGCTCCGGGCCGTTGACACCACACGGACTTTATCCAGTCAAGTACAAGCGATTCGTCCATCCACCCCTTGTTCTGGCAGCGGACAGCAGCATTTCTTGGGAACTTTTTTCCCTTCCCCTTTGGCAGCGTCTTTCATTTCCACCTGATGTAGGCTGGCAGCCGTGCAGGCCAGCATTACAGTCACACGCGTTTTCTCATTCTCAGTTGATTGCATGGTAACTTGCTTGAAGCCTTTTTCATGAACTGTCGGAGCCAAGGGCATATCGAGGTACACAGGCATCTGGTCAGCGTTTCCGATCTGGCTCAGCTGAAAGGAGACCGCTGTTCGCAAGGAAATCACGTGCTTCTGAATGCTCTCAAGCAGCTCTTCATAGTTTTTAGGCAGCTTCTCTTATATTGATGTACGTCTACGTAGGGAGAATAGCGCGGCGCATGAAGTGAAGACCGCCTGCTCAATGCCTTGATTTCGGGTAATTTCCCTTGCTTTTGCTTGCAGCAGCACGATGCTGAAAGAGAGCTGTGCAGCCCATTGCTTTCAAACAAAGAAAGTTCGCCAGTTCTTGTTCAACGTCGGCAAAAGCTCCATGACTCAGCCCCCGAAAACTTTCTTGCTAGCAGCTGCATACAAAGAGGGCTTCTTTCTGCTTCCTCCAGCCACGAATGCACCGCTCGTTCCTGCCAAACTGTCGCCCCTCAGTCACTGATGGATTCAGCAGCTAAAATAGCCTTTCTTTTAAAGGCAGCCAATACTGCCTTCGTGGAGCTGGCAAGACGTAAAGTCACAGGCGTAAAATTGTGGTCGTTGTTACGTCCGTCAAGTGGTTGCAATGGCCACTGTTGCATGCCTGTTGAAGTAGCATCACTAACGCTTCAACGCTGCCTACTGCAAAAACGTTTAGGCACCTGATGATGATGATAGCACCACATATTGCGGAAACCAAAACTATGAATCCAGGCCAAAAATTCTTGGGTTCTGCATGCAGTTCAGGGCAGAAATTTAGCATAGTAAAATCTAGAAAAAAAGCTCCAGACTGTACACAGGTTTTTAGGGTTTGCAGTTAAACCTTAATGTGACGAAATTGATGAATTCTTGAAAAAATTCGTTATGAAGACAACTCTTTACATGCAGGTTTAGTAAAAAAAAAATTTTGAAATAAACGCACAAATGAAACAAGGGGGAACTGAAAGCAGATATAACCCAAAACGCTTATTTCGAAGTAAAAACACTACGTGATTATTGCGATAGCAACTATGTGGACTCTATCAGCAGGTTTTTGCCGTCGCCCCCATGTTCCGTAACAAGGCAAAATTGAGAACATGTCCGCAGGTGTTGTAACTTTTATGAGCGGGTAAACACGCGCAAGCGCTGCTGAAGCTGAGATCAAATCAGCCGGCCCATCTCTATCGCTATAGAAGGCGTAAAATAACATTCCCCCGCATGTTAGAACTTCCGTCAGATGCTCAAACAAAAAAGAAAACACCCGTCTTGAACGAGCATGAAAAAATCGTGGGGGCAGGGGGAGTCGCTCCAGTCGCAATAGGGAACTTTGATTTCAAGGGTATTGGCAGGATCGCTGGCACGCGTGCCATCTCGACGAACCTCAGTGCGCTTTCTATGCATAGAGACTGTGTGAAAAGAGCACTTCTCCTTGGAGCGCCCGTATTTACTTGCACCAATATTTTGTAAGAGTTCCAGGATATCGTATGCAAAATAGTTGGCTGCCAGCCTTACTTCATATAGCATTACAATTTGTTGCTCTTGCATTCATTGCAGTACATTCAACGCGCTGTCTTGTTGCCAGAGCCAATTGCGTAGGCTACCGTCCCTCGAAATTGCATCATAAACAGAAACGTGGGACAAGTCGACCTCCGAAGATCCGTTGTTGTCGTAGTGGTCTCGAACCTTTTCCATCAGCGCCTAGTCTGACATCCCCGCAGTAGTGTTGACACGGTTGTCTGCACATAAAAAAAAAATGTCCTCCTCAGGGGTCACATCGTGCACGTCTACACGGCATTAAAAACGAAAAGCGAACAACACAGATACCATGAAAAAATATTGGCAGCGTCTCCTGCGCCGCGCGGCACAGCAGCCACCCCCACACAGAAGTGGCTCCTGCGCCGCACGGAAGTGATGTCGCTTTAAAAACTATTACCTAAAGCTAGTTAAATGTGTAAATTATTTGTGTGTAATGCGTTAAACCTACAAAAATTTTACTAAGCAGGTGTTTAACGAGTCAATTAGCCTAGGTTTGTTATTTAAATACATAATACAAGTATTTTAAATACAGGGGGCCCTATGGGCGCTGCGGCTGTGAAAGGTAAACCCTGCGAGATAGTAGCCGCCTGCGATGTGTGTTGGTGATGAAAACTCCGACAAAATCGTGGCCATGGCATAGGCCACCCCAAGGAGGACCGGAGACCCTGTGTCGTCACTGATTCATGTGATTTCTGGATGCCTAGTTGAACCTGAAGGTTGGAGCTAGCGTGGCCGTCCACCGCGTCGCAGCTTCATCTGAGTGTGTGTGCCATGAAGTTTCTCAGTATGAAGTGTGGATTATTGTTGGACGTACTGCAATTTCTAGATTGCAATGCCAAGCGTGGTGTTGTCAAAGGTGACAGTGTTCTTGCTGCCGAGTTTTGCTTGTCGCGAAGGACAATGATGATGAAAAACATTTATTATAAAAGAGAGAGGTACGGGGCCAAAGCATGACCCCGCTACATGGTCGGCGTCCTTAGTCCGGGACACCGCATGACGAGGCCCCTACTCGCCCCTTCTCATCAGAGCCCGTTGAGACTCTAGTGATGAGCAGTTGAGGAGGGCAGTCTCCCATGCCTCTCGGGAAGGGGTAGGGGAAGGGGGTAGGTGGGGATTTTTCGGACATGCCCATACCATGTGGAAGATATCACACGTCTCCCCACAGTGTAGGCACCGCCCATCTGTGTTCGCATCGAAATGTTTTAGGATTGCAGGACAGAGTAGAGTATTTGTCTGCAGGCACCTTAGAGTTCGCTCTTCCGCCTTACTCAGCCCCTTTGCAGGAGCCGGGTAAAGGCGGTGAGTGTCGCGATAATAGGTCAGAATTTCTTTGAACCGCAACAGCGGTGTATTGGCCTCCGAGTCGTAAGAGCCAAGGTGAGGAGCCCGGGGGGTAAGCGCTCGGGCGGCTGCGTCAGCGGCCTCATTACCTCGTAAGCCCTGATGGCCAGGAGCCCATACGATGCGTTTCGGGGCTGGATCAGCGAGAGCCCGTTTTAGAATTTGGCTGGCTAGGGGGGATATCTCTCCTGTCAAGTAATGAGCACATGCTTTCCGGGAGTCCGTGATGATAACTTTCGAGTTGGGATCCGCAGCAGCAAGCGCTATCGCGACTTCCTCAGCGCGCTCTGGATTTTGTGCTCGGAACGAGAGCCCATTGACATGCTTTTCCCGGTGAACTACACAGGCCGTGTAAAATTCTGTGGGCGAAGGCCCTGCTATATCTACGTAGCGAAGGACAAGGTCGACGTTGAAATAAATGCTTTCGCACAGTTCACGTGTGACTGACCGGACGCACATGCATGAAACCCCAGTGCGTCGACGAAGTGTTCATACGGTGGATGGAAACAACTTTATTGTAATGTTCTTACGAAGCCTGTGATCTACGAAGGCCAGAGCTACTGCATTGCCGTCCGTTTTGTCCAGTGCGAACACGTACGGCCGTTCTCATCCGTTGCTACGTGAATGCTCTCGTGCTGTCACAGGCTGCACGTGTTATTGAGCAAGGCAGACAAGCTGTTTTGTAGTTAGATGGACTAACGCCGTTGACACTTGCCCTTGGGCATTGTTTATCAAGTGCTGATCGCCTAGAACATTGCGGTGACACGTCAGTATTTTTAAAGAAAGCTGCCTGCCGGTTACCTCGTCAGGTGATGGTACACTGAGCGACATAAAAAAAGTTGCCCAAGACTACGTTGCAGTGCACCTTTCTGTCATCAAAACTTTGATAAACCGTGGAAATCAACATTCCTGACACCTGTGCAGAAGAAACCAATGCAGCCAGCTGCATTCGTGTTTTTTGTGTCTTTTTGCGTCTCGCCGATTAAGAGCACTAATTCGCAAAACACTTTATCATAATAAATATGGTCAATCCTGCAAGAGTCATCGAAGATCCGAGATTAAAGGGCCTGTGGACGGGACCACCACCAGCAGCAAGTCGGGCTGATGAGGAGGCGCAAATGTTAAAACAATACATGCGTGAACAAAAAAAAAAGAGACAGTATCGATAACTGCAATGGGACTTGAACCACCGACTTCATCAGTTGATGTGTTGCTTTAACCAACTACGCCACAGCTGCCGATCAGTTTGAGAGGGCAAACAAGCCGGTTTTGTATTGTCACACTAAACCTAACTAACATTGTTGTTCACTTTTTTGTTTGGACGTAACTTTAACTGTTTTTATTGTTATGTCTAGACGTTTCGCTAGACACTCCCGACTATTCAAACAAAGCGCCTAACCGGAAAATGCATGACGCCACTTCCGTGCGGCGCAGGAGCCGTCTCTGTGTGGGGGTGGCTCGTGCGCGGCGCACCGGGTGTGGCACTACCAAGGAAATTTTTTTTTTTTTGAGGAGGGGTGGTGAGGGGGTCATCTGAGCATGCACCCGCGGCGGCAAGAACAGCGGCAATGCTGGTTCATGAGGTGCAGGCTCGCCTCGCGCATGTTCGTGCACAATAACGAGTGCTTGCTCTCACCTGGGAGCCGCTGGGGCCAGGGGTGCGCCGCCACCGCGACTGTGGATGGGCGGAAATGCAAATGCAAAATTCGTTCGGGGCAAATTCCTAGACTGTCCGTGAGAAAAATTCGTTATGTCACTGTTGTTTCTCTCTGTTACTTTGTTACACAGAGATCGCGAGTAACAGCGGGAAACAGAAAAACTTCATTATATTGAGGAATTCGTTACGTGGAGGTTCGTTATAAGTAGGTTTAGCTGTGTTACCCTAGAAAGAAACGTCCGTGACATAAAATGCATGCACACATTGGCCGACGGGCTTTTCAAACTCCTGAAAATTCGGACTTTTTGAATTTTTCGGACCTAAGTAAAGCACATTTAAGAGTGGTGCACAGCGGAAAAATCTATAGCAAATGGCTGACCATTCACCCTGCCCATTTTTTTCATTGTTACCTTAATTTCATCTCATGTGGTGCTGTCTGAATTACGAAAACAAACATGTCTTAGTGCCTTTGTTCAGGCGTAGAACAGCTGCGCCATTGTGTGCGACACTTGTTTACCTGTGCCATTCTGCGCCATACCACCCCTCTTTTGCCAAGCTTGAAACGCTGTACTGCGCCTTAGCACTTAGATCTAGCTGCAAGGTACGACAGTTATCATCCCCATGCCCGAAACCGTGGCTGATACACCGAGTTTTTCATTTCATCAAAACAGTTATAGCTTCTGTTTTAACAAGGCTTTAACTGCTCAAGCAGCAGCTGTGAACCTTGATTGTAAGGTCCCGATCGCTGGCGCGCGTGCTGTCTCGGCAGTGATCAGCACGAATGGCTCTCAAGTTCTTCTACAATGTTATGCTCGACCTTCAAGGCTTGGCACCTCTTGGACACAGAGGAGGAGTTCGGTGAAGTCTGCCCTAATTTATTGCGGGTCAACCCTATGCGCACCTGAAGCAATGGCAACGTGGAAGTCGTGCTCTTGAACTCTGAGAGCTCTCAGCGCACCTTGTCAAAACCCTTTGAACACAACCAACCGACTTTGGTTGTCCTACGACCTAAAAGGAGCTGTTTGCAGTCGAGGCTGCTCGAAAGAGTGGTCACCTATGCGTTGCTACGAGATGCACTTGGCGATTAGCCAAGCAACTGGAATCCGTCTTTGGGCATGTTTTCCAAACTCTTGGTTGCCTTTGTGGCTTTGTGCCCTGTCCAGGCTAGCCATCAGCTGTGCCAGCGCCACAAACCACTGTTTTGCAGGTGCAATTCCTCGGATTGGTTATTGCAGCATGCTGTGCCATATTGTGTTGTCGCTCCCTCGCCACTGTAGGAACTGAGCGTGCGTGTTTCCTCTTTCCTGGGTTGGGACTGGGGGGGGGGGGGGGGGGGGCTGTTTACCATTGCATGTTGGTGGTGAAGCTGAAGGCAACATCTGAATTGACTGTCCTGGACTAGGTGGATTTTCTCAACACAGAATATGGAGAAAGGCGTTGAAGCACGAGCCTTGAGATGATCCAACACACGCTACCTTCAGTTACGTAATTACTAGGCTTGTCTGAATATTCGAATGCTTCGAATATTCGAACGAATAGATGAGTATTAGAATTCGCTTCGGTACGAATTTGAATTATCGAATATTTTCGAAGTATTCACGATGAACGAATAAGTGTAGATTAGTCCGCATGTCACCACCTGTAAAGGTGGTTTCACTGCAATCTAGTAGAGAGAAGACGTGAAAGCACGTATTCAGGAAAAATTTGCTTTGCCGCAAAGCTCCCTTTCAAATATAAGGGGCCCTGCAACACTTACTGAACTTGGTCAGAAAACGCTGCCGATCGGTAAATATTGCGCGAGGTAAATATTAGAGTGCAGCACGAGGCCTGCAATTCACAATAAATTTTCAAAGCAAACAATTGCTTTCTTCCCTCAGCAAATGACACTACAAGCTCAAAAATCACTTGTCACAGCCAAGAAAGAATATGTGGCTCTGGTCAGAGCCATTGGTTGATTTGAGTATGGCGCGCTCGTTACTGGGACTGCCGCGGGATGCCACCACTTTGCTACAAGTACATGCGCGATCGCTCTGAAAATCAGCGTATTCGAAGGAAAAAAAAAAAAAAAAGAGGTGCTTGAGGTCACGAGGTGCGTGTGACGTATTTTCTTTTGCCATGACATTCAGCTATTTCGTCGGGACAAGAAGAGAAAATGCAACTGCAGCGTGTGACAAATTTCGGAACTCTGCTCGTACTGAACTGATTCTAGAAACTTTGCAGTGGTAAATTTGTGAGGCAACAAGCATGTTTACTGGCTCCATGGCTACTTGAAAAAGTGTTGCAAGGCCCCTTTAAAGGAACATGTTACCCCCAAGTCAATTCTTCATTTTATTAAGCTTGTTGTGACGGCTTAGATGCTCCAAGTATAATAAATTTTAAAACGTTAAGTATCTTACAGGTTGTCACTCGCATCCCATCGAAACTATTACTCAAGTTTGTTTCGACTTCCTTTGAACAAAAAAAAAATATGGCATTTGCATAGAGTTCCTATTTCAATTCAAGAGATATTTTGCAGGCTAGTTACCGTATTTACTCGATTCTACCGCGCCCTCGATTGTAACGCGCACCCGATTTCCACCGCGAAAAAAAAAAAAAAGGTAAGACATCGATTGCAACGCGCACCCATTTTTCTCGCTGGCCCGCACGATCACACCACTCGAAAAAACGACTCCTTTCGGGAGCGTCTTCCATTTAAATATGAGGTACGGGCGAAGCTTGTGCCCATCTGACGTGTAACAGAGCATTGCCGTCACTGTAGTTTCACCGTGGACCGATGTCAGTACGCGAACTTGCTTCGCCCCGTTCTTCTTGACGGTTGTGGTGCCAGGCATGTCGAAGTAAAGAGGCGTCTGACCAGCATTCCTGATTTGCCCAAGCAGGTAGCCGTTGTTGCGCCGCAAGTTTAGGACGAACCTCTGAAAACTGTGAAGCTTTTCATCGTACTCCTCCGCAAAACTTTTCGCATATGCATGTTCCCCTTCGGAGGGAAAAGCTTTACCTCTTCATAAAGTTAGTTAGCCAGCACCTGCTCGCTTTAAACTGGCTCCGCATTAGACCTTTTTCTAAGACTAATTGCATAGCCCGCACTTGGAGCAGTTCTGTCGTCACGGGCCGCTGTGCCGCTCGCTGCTCAAACACATACTCGCCGAGCAGCTCTTTATTTGCGGAAACCGACCCTGCTGTGGTCCACTGAAGCCTTTGCGTGAAGCTTTGCTGTCGACAATCTTCTGTTTTGTTTCCACCGGTCCCGCACGCACGTTTCGGGAAGTCCGAACGACCGCGATGCGGCCCGATTTCCGTCCGTTTCTGCACTCTGCACACGCAATGACTTTTCTTTTAAAAGCGGCATCGTGGTGCACTCGAGTTTTTGGAGTCAGCCCTTCCACGCCGTCGATGCTGATGCACTACTACATGACGAACTCCTCGGCACACGTACGAAGTGCCGCACATGGGAAACACATAGGCAAAAATGGCCGACGCACGTAGGGGGCGGCCATTTTGGATTTGCCGATGGCAATAGATTGACCGCAATTTTTTCGTTTGTACTCGATTCTAACGCGCATGCGACTTATGAACTCGCTTAACCGGAAAAAAGGTGCGCGTTAGATTCGAGTAATTACGGTAGGTCTTGATAAATATTCCTTTTTTTATGTCATGCATAACATTCGGATTCGATTCGAAATTATTGAATCAAAATCACTATTTGCTTTGAACCTAAAATTCACTATTCGCACAAGCCTAGTAGTTAATGTAAATAAACATTCCTGTTATCAGCTCCTGCTGCTCTGCTCAACTTCTCTCTAAGGCCTGGCTGGTTCCCGGTCCTATAGGCTGACCCCCCCCCCCCACACACACACATCAACGTGCTGCACTCTGCACGTAGAGACTGTGGGGAAAGAGCATCTCCTCATGGCTTATTATTTTACACCAGCGGTTTGCAGACCTATGCGATATCGATTAAAAAAGAGCTTGATGCCAGCCTTACTTTGTATTACACTACCATTTGTTAATATGACATTTATTGCTTTGCCTTTGTGAGGAAACTGGGATGTTCTTATAACTTGATGGCGGGGCTCGTGGAAAAAAAAAAGGACGATGACTGTAATAGGATTGAAAACACACTTTGGTGGTGTCTGGTTCCCAGAACAGCCTAGCAAAGACAGGTGCACAGGACAGCTTGAGTGCACGCGCACATTCTTATTCATTTTACCACTGTGCTTTGTTAAACTGCGCTTATCGCCTTGGTGGATGACGCTTGCGCCTTCAGTTTTAAGAATGAACAGCTCTACATAGCTAAAAATGTCGCAGTTAACCACAAGGGGTAAGCAATGAATGCAAATACAGCTGAATGAATACAGCTGCATATAGTAATGTTACACAAAGTGAGGCTCTTCAAAGTCTTGAAAGAGCTTCAAAACACTTTAAAACGCTTGTGTAACTCGCCTAAAAAGGCCTTTTACGACTGCTCCAAGCCTCCTCCAATATGTCTTTTCAAATGCTTCAAGCCTGTTATGGAAGGCACTTCTGACCGCTCCCAAACCCATGTACCCTGTCCCACCCCCGCTTTGTTGTGCATCGTATTGTGTCCATGTTGATCCAGCGCTATTTTTTGGTGACAGTATGTATAAGCAAGCTCAAATTACAACCCTGCTTTGCCTGCGCCCACGCAACATACTAGCAGTACAATCTAATGCGAGTCTGGGACAATGAAGAGGCTCAATGTGCACAGTCTTTTTTTCCCAGTGAATTACTAAAATAGACGGGAACGAGTGTGTGCAGAGGAATGGTGCATGAAAGACATGAAATTGCTAACGTAGAGCACTCTTTATGATTGTTTCCATTGAGTATGGTATCTTCCCCATTCACTTTGTGGTTCAGATCATCATTAACATTTAATTTGTTATAGTTTTTCTGTGAAGCTGCTGTGCTGTTGCATTGCTTTTGCAGTTGCCTAACTTATTGGCTTGGCGTGTTGGCTACTCCAAGTATCACATAATTCATTACGGTGCTGGCTTTGAACTACGTAAATCAGTTTTGAGCAGTAGTTAGAAGACATATAGATAACTACAAAACAGGTGTTAAAGGTTCACTAAAAGTAAATATTAAGTCGATGTTGATTATTGAAATGGCGGTTGTGGTTCTGCTTGCTTTGTTCAACTGGGCCCTGCTAGATGCCACAACCTAACCAGCCAAAAACTGAACTTTTGAACCACTGGTGCCATTCCTCATAGTAAAGCCAGGTGTTTCTTTTTTCTTTTTTGTATAAATCAAACAAAACAGACAAGCAGCATTTTATTACGTCTCCTGATGTACGGAACGGACTTTTTTATATGCTGCTTGTTCGATTACTAGTGATTAATTGGAGCCGTATGCTCTCACGTCATTTGGATAATTTCAGAAGTGTCCCACTCGGGGTTTCCGTCGTGTGACACATTTGGCGTAATTGCTTAGTGAGGCACTGCTCTTCATAATATTGTCGTCTTAAACGTCATAGTTTGAGCTTTAACTCTGACACAAAGTGCTATTTGCCTTTAGTGCCTCTTTAAAAAAGTGCCGGCATTTGCTATGGAACAGAATCAAACACAGTGGTTGCAAGTATTCCCATACAATCGAAGTTCTTCTTTTTACAACGCAGCCATCGTCCGTACACCTTCACAGCAAGGGCGGTATCCTGGCAAAGGCCTGTGACTACATTCAGGAATTGCGTGCAAGCTGTGCACGACTGCCTGAGGTACTGAAGGAGAACGAGCGGCTGGCTTTGGATTTGGATTTGCTGCGACAACAGTGTGAACAGCTCAGGGCCACCAATCAGCTTCTGAAGGCCCACCTAGAGCAAAGTGGTATCACTGTCACCGAAGTTGAACACACGTCCTAACAAGAGCTCCTTGGCAGACTAAAGAAGGTATGCGTATTGGCTCTCTATTTCACCTTTGCTATAGGGTACAGAGGGATGTGCACTTGCTTAACAAATGTTTGACATGGCATTACAGTGGTTGCCGTGCAATTTTCATTATGCATTGTCACTGTTACTGATGTTGCATAACAAGCAGAGAGACTACTCACCGAGTAGGTCAACTCTCTTGTTATCCTCAGTGACACAAATTTTGTCGCGTAGCAGAAAATATTGATTTCACCCAAAATTCATATCGTCAGAATGAGTTCGAGTAGCGAAAAAGGTGAGTTCACTCTGAGTAAGAGTTTGTTAGCTAACTGCGTGTACTGCTCCAGCTCATAAAGGGTGCATTCCTGAAATTGATGTATTTGAGACCTCCGAAACTAAGCGATTGTGCGGGGAACAGCCAGCTATGTATGACAATTTGAAATACATAATCTGGCTTCACGCGCAGTGATGGAAAGCGCATCTTGAATGTAGACACTGGTCTTGCAATGCATGCATGTCTGGAAAAAAGTCACCAGCTTTCATTGTCACAAGAAGTCATCAATTTAAATTTTAAGCAGATGTTCATTATGCTTGTTCATCTCTGCCTTGGGGTCATCTTTTTTCATGCTCTCTGAATCTATTTTTTACAGCACGTCTATGAAGATAAATAAAGCACCCAAGTGATACGTCATTATCCAGCTTTAGTGAGTGAGAAGCAAACGTTGGCTGTGCAGGACAAGTAGGCTGACGAAATCCGGGACATAGACCATAGACAAGCATGTTTGCAAGTCGTGACCCGTGGCAAAGCATCTCCCACTTCCCGCAATGTTGCGGATTCCCTGGACTCCTTTCCCCACGCTTGGCCTTTTAGGAAGGACAGGATTACATAGACAGCTTCTGGTGGTTCAACGTGCCTGACCTGCAACCACCTTCCTTTTGTGTGCATCAAAAGAACTCTCTTGCAAAGTGGTTGATTCTTCACTTCCTTTTTTTATGGATGCCACGTCCCTGGCGCATTTGCTCTGCGCATCACAGTGACTTGTCTTGATACGAAAAAGAAACGCATCTTTTTTTTTCTCTCTCTTGGGTGAAACCTTGCTTCCAACCCGTTCAAATGTTCGTGGTTGCAGGGGTTGGGAGTTACAGTTGTGTGTGTATGCATGGATCAATGTAATTTGCCTTTTTGCCTTCGTGGCACTGCCTCATTGATAAATTTGAAATCGCCGTGCTATGAGTGATTTCGCATGCACGACACAATTATATGTTGTTGTTTTTTTTCCGTGCCAGTTTGAGTTGTAGCTTTTTCATGCAGTTTGTTACAGAACATCTTAATGCAAAAGGCCTGTTAGGTAGCTTACCATATTTTCATGGCTTCTGAGATGTTCAGAATTTTATAAGAAAAGGCTGGAGCTTCGTTAGGCTTCGTTAAGGCAACGTGTGATGCAGTGTCATAGAAGCACAGTACCTGTTTGCACATTGCATCTAAGTTCCCCGTCTGACGTGTTCGAAGAGTTTAGTTCCGGGTGCCTTTGCGTTTGTACTGGTGTACTGAAAGGGATGCTGGCATCTAGTCATTGCTCTAATTTGTGCCTGCACGAGTTCGTTTTATCGATAGTATTTGTACAGAAGTTGAAGTCATGGTGGTGAACTCTGAGAACACTACAATTGACTGTTCACTGTTGTCTTTGTCACTTTTTTTTTCACACTGTGCTGCTTTTTTTTTTTGTTTAAAAGAGTCGCTGAATCTTCAAAGTATGTATGTTCATGCCACTCTGTTCTCTTAAATAAAGTGCTAGCGTGAATGAAATAAAGCCACTTGGCATATGTAAGGACCTTCTGCATTGGGCTCCAAGTCGCCTGGCTCTTCGAGATAGTTTTTGTATCAGATAGTGCAAATGCACCAGCATTGTCTCTTTAAATGCTCTGTGAGGGCACATTGTGCATGCATGTGTGGACTGTTTGATCAGTGGCTTTGGTACCGCCATCTCAGTCTATTTTAGAAAGCATTTGTACAACAAGCCGAATGGTTGGTACATTTGTAGCTTGTGAATCATAGGCAAGTCTTGCGGTAATTCACTGAGGCATGTGTTGGCCTTAAACCCACCTTGAAAGGGCCACGGTTGGAACAGCTTTGTGAATTGTTTTATCATTGCTTCGGTGTACTTGCACACGCTCACGCTGCTACACCAGGTGATGTGGATGGGAAAAGCAGAGGCTTCGATTATGCAACAATGTGTTGAAATGAAAGCCACTTGTGTTACAAGACACTTCAGTTGGTTGAGAGGCTCTTTTTCCATGTCCATCCAACGTAGTTGGTCATGGCAAGAAGATTTCAGCGCAGTTTTTGTTTAGAAGCGCTGTGACGGGTTGCCTTCACCTATGCTGCTTTTCCTGCCTATATTCTCCCGCATTTCACTTTACGTTAATGCATCTATGCTACTATGGTAAGTGCTGTCAGCAGATCCTGCACAGAGCTTCATCGAATGATGTGACTGACATGCAAAACTTTTGGCAGCACAGTAAGGAATAAGTGGGCACTTATTATTTTTTTTTTTATGTTGATATAGTGAGAGAAGCATTGGCTGGAAAAGCATTTTTGTACGACCTATATTAGGTAGTACAGTCTTGTCGTGAGCATGTCTTCTATTTTTTTTCTCCGCCACTGTTGTCTGTTTAACAGGTTTACCTTTCTGTTTGAGAAGGAACCTTTGTGGATGTAGGCTTGTTTGCAAGCATTTCACTGTTTGCTTTCTATGGGCATGTGGCTGGTGTAAGGCTGTTTGTTGTACTTTGGTCACTCTTGTGTCGTGACATTGATGCTTTCAAGCCTTGTTTTGTTCTTTTTTTCTGTGCTAGTGCAACACATTGTTTTCAGAAAAAAATGTCAATAAATGAAACATGGTGGACTAAAGTGGGGCTTATCATGATTCCGTTCCATCGCACTTTGGAAAGGTTGCCTTTGAATTGCACAAACCAATGGTGTGATGAGATTAAAGTATTTTTTCTGTTATGTAGTCAAAATTTTATCATATATAGAAGGGCCTTACAATTTTTCTAGAGGCCATCAAATTGCTTTGTTAAAGGATTCAAGATTATTGGTTTAGCACCTCACTAATTGATCGCCACAAAAGTTTTTAGAATTTGTCTCCTAGGAGCGAAGTTACATTAACAGTATGCTGTAATTGCTTGCTTTCTTTGGTCCTCACGTGTACACTGGAAGCTGGGCGAGGAGAGATGGCACAGGGGAAAGATGTCACGTGCAGGTCATGACCTTCAGCGCTTTTATTGTTCGTTTTTTTTTTTTTTCGAATGTGCGCATTACTTACAGTGTGAGTGCGAGCACGTGGTGATATTTCTCGGTGACCTTGGGCATCGCGAGTGCATTTTGCGGTGCTCAAATCGGCCAATGGCGCGGAATATGGGTATATGGCGTGGTCATTTGGCTGTATGACAATTCGAAGCCATTTCTAGCCGACTTTGAAAACTGTAAATTCGAGGCAGCTCCGGAGCCTGGAGTACCGGTCTGCAGCGTTCTCTTGACTGAAATATTGTTGCAGGGCCTCTGTAATGCGTAGGAATTGGGGTTTTATCCGTGACGAATCGGCAACTGCAGTTGGGGTTGTGCATGAAACATTGTTCTTCCGTGAGACTGCAAGGTGTCCTTTTAAGGGTATTAAACCAGATTTGGAACTAAAGTTAAACCTGGATAAAACGAAATTGACTCATTCCCTGAAAATTTCGAAAATTTACGCACCAATTTAACAAAAAGGTAACTGAAGGCAGAGATAACCCAAAACACTTATTTAGCGGTAACAAAAAAAAACTGCGTTATTATTACGATAGCAGTTTTTCGGCGCTCTCAACGGGCTTTTGCCGTCGCCGCCATGTTTCGTAACAAGTCCAAGTAGAGAACATGCCCCCGCGCATCGTAACTTTTAGAGGTTGGTTAAAAGCGCGCGAGCGCTGCTGAAGCAGAGATCAAATGAGCCGGCCCATCTCTACGCATACGCACGGCCGGACTCGACTCCTTCTCTGGCGCTAGAGTGTACTAGAAGTTCTACCGGCGCTCCTCTTACGGCCTCCGCATTGGGGCGTTTTGCTGCCTGCCGCCGCAAGTTCGGGGTGGCGCTGCTAGACCACTGTTGCTTTGAGCTTAGAATACAGGAGGTCACGCTAGAGATAACAGATAAATACAAATATCTGGGCGTGTGGATAAGCAATGGGACCGAGTATCTGAGGGAACACGAAATATACGTGACGACTAAAGGTAACAGGAATGCAGCAGTCATGAAAAATAGGGCACTGTGGAATTACAATAGGTATGATGTTGTGAGAGGAATATGGAAAGGGGTCATGGTTCCTGGGCTGACGTTCGGCAATGCGGTCTTGTGCATGAGATCAGAAGTTCAAGCAAGATTAGAAATTAAGCAACGTGGAATAGGTAGGCTTGCTTTAGGAGCTCACGGGAATACACCAAATCAGGGAGTACAAGGTGATATGGGATGGACATCATTTGAGGGCAGGGAAGCTAGCAGCAAGATAAAATTTGAGAAACGATTGAGAGAAATGGGGGAAGAGCGTTGGGCTAGGAAGGTTTTCAGCTACTTGTACATGAAGAATGTCGATACAAAATGGAGGAAGCGAACCAGGAAGTTGACTGGTAAATACTTAGAAAACAGCAGGTGGCCAAACCAAAAAGAACTATCGGTTAAGAAGAAAGTGAACGAAACGGAGACTGACATGTGGAGAATGGGCCTGATTAAGAAGTCCGCACTAGAGATCTATCGAACTTTTAAGCAGGAAATTGCCAAGGAAAGGATCTATGATAATACTCGGGGTAGTTCTCTACTGTTTGAGGCCAGGACGGGAGTACTGCGAACCAAGACATATCGGGCCAAATACGAAGGGGTAGACACAGTATGCAGTGCGTGTGGAGAGGAAGAAGAAACTGCCGAACACTTGATAATGTTCTGTAAAGGGCTTCACCCTATAGTTCAGGATGATGGCGCAGAGTTTTTCAAAGCACTGGGGTTTAGGGACCGGGAGGGCAAAATAAACTTTAAGCGGGTAGACTTAACCAGAAGGAGGTTATCTGATTGGTGGCTAAAGTCAAGACACGAGTGAAAATTAAACTCTTCACTGCAAAGTACGAATCCTCAAACTCACTTTTTAAGGAAAAAAAAATAAATATAATTTTTGGTTCATTAGGTGTTACGGCTTGGTGGCGCTAGCCACCGCCCGATCTAAAGGGTACAGCCATATCCATCCATCCATCCATCCATCCATGCTTATTGTTTGCACTGTTGCAAAAACTTATTGATCAGGCACTACCAGCATTAATGTACGCAGATGATATAGTGCTAATGGCCAACAACAAGGAAGATTTGCAGAGATTGATGGACATCTGCGGTAATGAGGGAGATAGGTTAGATTTTAGATTCAGTAAGGAAAAATCAGCAGTCATGATTTTCAATGACAACGAAGGTAGTGAGCTTAGGATACAGGACGTCACGCTAGAGATAACAGACAAATACAAATATCTGGGCGTATGGATAAGCAATGGGACCGAGTACCTGAGGGAACACGAAATATACGTGACGACTAAAGGTAACAGGAATGCAGCAGTCATGAAAAATAGGGCACTGTGGAATTACAATAGGTATGATGTTGTGAGAGGAATATGGAAAGGGGTCATGGTTCCTGGGCTGACGTTCGGCAATGCGGTCTTGTGCATGAGATCAGAAGTTCAAGCAAGATTAGAAATTAAGCAACGTGGAATAGGTAGGCTTGCTTTAGGAGCTCACGGAAATACACCAAATCAGGGAGCACAAGGTGATATGGGATGGACATCATTTGAGGGCAGGGAAGCTAGCAGCAAGATAAAATTTGAGAAGCGATTGAGAGAAATGAAGGAGGAGCGTTGGGCTAGGAAGGTTTTCAGCTACTTGTACATGAAGAATGTCGATACAAAATGGAGGAAGCGAACCAGGAAGTTGACTGGTAAATACTTAGAAAACAGCAGGTGGTCAAACCAAAAAGAACTATCGGTTAAGAAGAAAGTGAAGGAAACGGAGACTGACATGTGGAAAATGGGCATGATTAAGAAGTCCGCACTAGAGATCTATCGAACTTTTAAGCAGGCAATTGCCAAGGAAAGGATCTATGATAACACTCGGGGTAGTTCTTTACTGTTTGAGGCAAGGACGGGAGTACTGTGAACCAAGACATATCGGTCCAAATACGAAGGGGTAGACACAGTATGCAGTGCGTGTGGAGAGGAAGAAGAAACTGCCGAACACTTGATAATGTTCTGTAAAGGGCTTCACCCTATAGTTCAGGATGATGGTGCAGAGTTTTTCAAAGCACTGGGGTTTAGGGACCGGGAGGGCAAAATAGACTTTAAGCAAGTAGACTTAACTAGAAGGAGGTTATCTGATTGGTGGCTAAAGTCAAGGCACGAGTGAAAATTAAACTCTTCACTGCAAAGTACGAATCATCAAACTCACTTTTTAAGGAATAAATAAATAAATATAGTTTGGAGTTCATTAAGTATTACGGCTTGGTGGCGCTAGCCACCGCCCAATCTAAAGGGTACAGCCATATTCCATCCATCCATCCATCCATGCTCCGCCGCCTCCAGCGCTGAGTACGAGGAACAGAACCAACTGCGGCGCCTGAATTCTTGAAGATGAACGTTTTATCCACACAATACAGCTCAGTCGTTGCATGTGATGAGGTTAAAATGGTATAGTCGACCTCTGAGAGCACCGCTTACCCAATCGCAACCATTCCGGCAGCTTTCCCGGATTTTCGCACACGCGTGTTGTCACAAACAACAGTAATTCATTACAGCGCACAAAATTCAGAGAGAAAAAGCAATATTTATTTTGTCGTAAGGTGGACTAGAACTTAAATAAAAAAACAATTTCTGTGTGAGGTGAGCACAAATACCTTTTTCTTTCAAACCCATGCTAGCAATACAAATTAACACAAACACAAATGCATGGTACAAATATAGTGAACCTCCATGACATACCGTCATCACGGTCTGAAATATTTTCTAGACGACTTGGGCACATACGCAAGTGGTTTTTCATTTCTATCGCTCACCATCTTGGTGTAGTTAACGAGAAGAAGTCGGATGAATTTGTCCGCAATTAAACGAACTGTGCGCCTTGCGTGGCTGCTGTCTACACTCTCTGGGCAGAGGAGGACGGGTGATTGTTCGAGGTGTGGGGTAACCAGAAGTTGCAGCACTTCATGCACTTTTGTACGCGGAAGTTTGCTAGCAGCTTTTTCAAAGAAAGTAGCAATGTTGTCCAACAGTGTCAAAAACATACGGTTTGGGTAGTGGAGTGCACTTTTGTCCTGGCTGTGCAACAGAACATACAAAGGATCAGCTTTGTTCGTAGTCGTCAGCATCGTAACACAAGCATCACACTCAAACTCACTGACGAGCTTCACGATGTATCCACTCCCCGTAGGTAGACGGCGATGACTCCGCTTTCCGTTTCGTCGGCTGTCGAGGAGCCGAGGTGGCCGAGGGGCCACGCGCTGCAGGTTCTTTACGCGGCCTCTTCGTAGCCGGGACCATATACGAAGGATACTGATCGAAGACCGTGGGCACGGCTCCTGGACGCAGTTTCCGGATACGATATCCGGGAACATAGTCATTTTCCGTGAAGTGTTTGCTGCACACTACAGTCGATACGGACTTGTCATTGATGACGAGGTTTTCACGTGAAACATTTTTCCTCCATTTCGAACACAGTTCCTCATCGCTAGGAAATTGGTGGTACGACACACCCGGTGTCTTCCCTTGCTGTGACTTACACAGCGGCACGCAACAATAAACCATGGCTACGCTTGTGCAGTTAGCGTGCCTGAGCGTGTCTGATGCATTGTTTATCCGAGGTCATCGAACGCAGTCAAGAAAAGTCGCAGTCGGCGACGCGGGGAGCCGGCGGAGCTTATAGTGAGGTGGTGCTGCCCTCTACGCGTCAGAAAAAAATATATGCGCGGCGCCGGTATTGAGAAGGCCGTAAGGAGCGTGCGGAAAGAGCGTCGAGTCCGGCCGTGGCATACGATACATCCCCCCCCCCCCCCCCCACGGAGGGTTGCACATGACGTCATCCGCTTGAGGCGTTAGCGGCATTTGCCTCTACCTTAGAAGTGTGGCAGCTTGTACTAGCTGGTAAGGCATGACGATAATTATAGCGCGAGAATAAAGCGACGACACAGAGACAAGAAGCGCACGTCTCCTTCGTGTCCTTCTTGTCTCTGTGTCGTTGTTTTGTTCTCGCGCTATAACTATCGTCTTTCCTCTACCGCCATGTCAGTGGTCTGGCGCGCCCTTTTTGAAGCGGCTAGCAGCAGTGAGAGGTTGTGTACGTGCCACTACTACGTACGGTACCAACGTGGTGAAATGCGACTGGGTGCTTACGCGCATGACTTCCGAGGTCGGGCGAAACTTATGTTCGTAGTCATACTGTTCAGTTATGACTACGAACATAAGGTTTACCTTTGCGGTGGATATCGACCCGTTCGACTTGAGCATCGATGAAGCAGCGTGTGATGTGAAGTGTTGTTCCTGCCCTACCACCTTGTTGGCGGCACAAGCTTCGCAACAAGAGACAAGCTTAAATCCTGTAAATTGATGGACGACCACCACTATGTGACTGGTGGATGGGTCCAATAGCACCAAGTTAGAGACCTCGGAGAAGGCCGCCGCATCGTCGTCGGAAACATGACTGATTCCCCTTGCTCAGTGCTCGCAGCCTCGGACGAATAATTTGTCACTGCGGCGGTGCCGCTTCACAAATTATTCGTGTGGAAGGGCTTCACTGTTTGCAAGAGCATGTGCGGTGATACAATTGACATAGTTATGGGAGACGCTCCCTGGATTTCGTGGCGACCGGTTGTGCGCCCGCGCGCTCCGCGCGCTCGCGACCTTCGGCGTCATCGTAGCTCTGGCCGACTGGGCTGGCCCTACGTCATCTCCTGTCGCCGGCTGTCTTCGGTGACAGCGCAGCTCTGACCTACTGGACCTGCTCTACGCCATCTACAGACGCCGACACCATCTCTCGCAAGTGTACCCCGTCCTCGGACTTCAGTGACCGTTTTTCCATCTTTCCTGTCTCTTCTATCCCCTCAGTTTGTTGTTGCTTCTTCTTCCTCTTTCCTATACTTTTACCTCTACCCTTTTATCCCTCCTTACCCCCATCCCTTTGTGAGCTCTGTGGCGGTGTCGCTCACTGAAGCAGACAATAACGGGGCTCACTTTTCTCTTCCTTTCTCTCAAGAACCACTCCGCACTCCGCACATAGTTTTTTCGTGGTTGAGCCCAAGCCGCTTGCGATCAAAAATGCTCTTTGCCGCTGGGTCGTCCCACCGCGGTGGTCTAGTGGCTAAGGTACTCGGCTGCTCACCCGCAGGGCGCGGTATCGAATCCCGGCTGCGGCGGCTGCATTTCTGATGGAGGCGTAAATGTCGTAGGCCCGTGTGCTCGGATTTCGGTGCACGTTAAAGAACCCCAGGTGGTCGAAATTTCCGGAGCCCTCCACTACGGCGTCTCTCATAACCATATGGTGGTTTTTGGAACGTTAAACCCCACATATCAATCATAAAAATTAAATCGAATGTCTTAACATTTATCCTTCACGTGGACATCCACGCATGACACATTGTTAAGCTTGCATATTGCGCGGACATGCGCAGATAAATTTTTGTGCCCTCCTTTTTTAACGTCGTTGTGCGCATCTTCAGTTAGGCGTGTGTGATGTCCTGACTTATTTCATGTGTATTTTTTTAGAATAGTGGAGTTAAATTCATTCGTAACACCACTTGTACAGTTTTTTCAGTAGACTCACATAGAATATTATCACATCTGAATGGTGTAATATAATGTTGCATTTATTGCAGTAGTAACGTTACTTCATTGCCAGTTTGTTCTCTACAGCTCTCACTGAAAGCCGAAGTGACGACGCACCGATTAGAGCAACGTTCCGACACAAAAGCAGGGCATGAAAATTGCGGGCAATGCTCCAAAAATTGGTTGTGGCGGCAAGAACGCCATCATAAGATGACCCCACTCTGCACGATGGTTACGAGCGAAAAATCAGAGTTGTCAACGAGCGAAAATTCCAAGTAGATGCAAATAAAGAACAAGGAAATGTTCGGTTTGAGTGATATCGGGGATTCGAACATGCGACACCTCGTTCCGTGGCACGATGCGCGTAGCCGCCCGACCACCACGCATACACCCTCTAGTTAAGGACAGAACGTGCTTTCTGTGCTCCGTCACACCACATGCACACATGCATATTGGAGCAGGCGTATGTGTGCACTCTGGATTTTTTAATTGTGAATACACTTTATAAGCGACCCCAAACCATCCACCGCCGTCGGCGGCGTCCGCAGTCTTCTCTCTATCTTTAAAAGAAAGAGGACTTGGCGGGCCGCAGCGCGACGCTCTACCGAATAAGCCACGGACGCGACGCTGATATCGGTGTCAGTAACGCGCCTTATACCCCCTCCCCCTTCGCTCGCTCCTCCACTCTCCTCACTCGCTGCAGCTGCGCGCGCACCCCTCTCTCTCGCGCGCCCGCCTTCTCTCTCAGTCTCCCGTCGAGAGCGGGTCGTGAGGGGGAGTAAAGTTAAAATCCGTTGGCATTCGCCAGTGAGTTAACGTAAACTCCCCCGTGTGATCAAATTGCGATTCCCAGGAACCATTACACCATAAAGACACCATAGTGTGATTAATAAATATAATAGTGCGAATTAATAAATACCCCTCATAGCATCACCCCGTGTATTCGCACTTAACCATGTTCACCCTCGGGGAAATGCTTGGGAGTTTTTTGCGGCCCGATTTTGATGTCGACCGAGCAGCTATGCAGGTTAGCGATTGAGGAGACACGAACACGGTCGGCTTACGTTGTCATGTTCTACTTTCGAAAGCTAGGCTCAAGCGTGATCCAAGCTTGTTTGTTTTTTTTTGTTTATCGTGTTTATGTTAATAAAATATCTTTTGCTTTCCTTTTTTTGTTTTTTCGCACTGCATATACTTGGTCTATACGGGGTACGTGTCGAAGTATACTCAAAAGTGAGAAAAGTGATACATTTTCTCGTACGTCACCTGCCTCATAATGATTTTTTTTTTGTGGCAGCAGGCAAGGCATACCATTGATATAGTAATTAGAGAAATTAGGCTAATCTTTTGGTTAGTGGAAACAGCTGGTCGGGTGAATGAAAAAAAAATTGCAGTGTTTCCGGCGAAGAGCCAGTTGCCGGTTTCGCGTTTCACAAAAGCACTCTTTGCCAAATATTAGCGAGTAATCAAAGCTGACCAGTTTTGCCGCCGAAATTGAAGCCAGAACTCGAAAGAGCGTATATATATTTTTACGACACGTCAAGATTGAGCGAGCGTCACTGTACCAACCGTCGATCGACTTCACATCATCCATGGTATAGCGCGGGTTTTGTTTGCAATTATAGCATGCATGCATGCATGTAGTACGTTAACAAATGCAGAACTAACACCATTGCTATCGCCGTCGTGAACAGTGACGTCATGCTGATTGTTTTTGTTGTGCTCATAGGAGCTTCGTTTCAATTTCGCTGGCGAAATTAGTTGACTATAATTGCTCTGAAATAGTTATTGTAGAGGTTGATTTTCGAAGATCTCAAGACGGCAACAGCCTCTTCGAAGGAAGGACAGCGATTCTGCCATTTGACCCGACTGCCTAACTCTGCTAATCAAAAAGTTGAGTACATTACTTCAATAAGTAATGCCTTTATTGTTGTGCCAACTTATCTGAACATGTATCCCATCACAGAAAAAATTAATTATGAAGGCTGTGAGCAAATGATGTATTTTCATTATTTATGATAATTTTCAGACAAATTTCTCAGAAAACCTTCTATACGCATACATGGATATGTTGTCATGGATGTTTAATAGACTGACTGTTGAATAGGGAAAGGTGTCGTCACATTGTATGAATATACCTAGCTGCCACTGGTAAGGGGTAGAGTGTGAGTACAGAGATGTGATAAGGGTGGCTATCTGGTAACAGGTGTGCTTTCTCGCTGCTCAGTATACAGCACCGCTCGGTGAAGCACAGCGTGCGAAAACGCGTGAAAGAGAGGGGAAATGAACAGAAAAAGGGGAAAATGGAGAAAGAGATAGGGAGAGGAAGAGAAAAATAGAACGAAATAAGGGGAATAAGGGCATAAAAAGAAAGGAGATAAGACAGTAAAGAAGAGAAAGAAAAAAAGAGACCCAAAAAAGAGAGAGAGAACAATTGAGCAAAACTGAAAGAGAAGTGAAGTGAAACAGAGGAAGAAAGTATAGCAAGAAAGAGACAGATGGAGAGAGAGAATAAAACGGACATAAAAAAGAGATTTAATAATAGATAGCAAGGCAGAAAGAGAAAGAAAATGGATAGAAAAAGAGAAGTAAAGAAAGCGAGAGAAAGAAAGGGAGGAAACAGAAAGAAGTAAGGAGTAAGAGGTACAAAAATCAGACACGAGAAACAGAGAGAAAGAGAAAGATAGAAAACATAAGGAAACAAGAAGGCCATCCAGCTCCGCTTTTCCTTGAGCCTTGGCACCGCTGGTGTGAAACTGGCATAATTTTTATATTGCGCTAATTGGTCAATAACCTGAGATCAGTTCTGGTAACTATTTACTCTTTAGTGTCAATTTCGTAAATTTTGTTACGTTATAGAGTATATGGGGCGTGCAAACGGCATAGCTTCTGCACTGTCACTCACTAATTTCTCTTCTCATTGCTCTTACAGATCGATGGCATGACATTATGACTGTGCAGGTTACATGCTGGCAAAAGCTTCGTAAAGGAAGATGAAGCGGACACTGACAATTCAGCAATTTTTTCATCTTTAAATAGACGATATTTAGTTTAATATTTAAGACTTCATTTTTAAAACTACCTGGTTCTTGGCCAATCCCCCCTCGTGGGTGTGTGCCGAGGATATACTTGGTACTATATTAGCGTCGATTTGGTACGGCACACAAACGGAGTGAACGTCTGCGTCTCGGCCAGTTTCAACAGATGTGCAGTGCCCGACTACGAACATTGAATGTTACGTCACCAATTGGTTCAGTTCGTTCAACGGACTACATAAGGTGGGCGTTGTTACTGAGTCAGCGGGGCGTGGAACCGGCAAGGCTTTTGCGGTATCATTAACGCACTTCTGTTGCTCTTACAGGTCAGTGCTAAAGTTCTTCATCAAAACTTTGCGTATTTATTTAACCGGTCCCACGCCAATTGTTATTTGATTTGTGTCCCTCTCAAATGTTACCCTTTTGTCGAGACGTTCTCTGTGTCTCGTACGGCGCCTTTCGTTCTACTTTCTACTACTTTTTCTATGAAGTGATGTGGAACATTACCAGGGGTTTTTTATAGAAAAAAATAGCAAGAACTTGTAGATGGTTAATGCAGTACTAAAGAGAAACTTGGTGCTAGCGAACGAGGTCACGCAAGCAGAAAACTGAGCAGTAATATGTGAACTTAGTAGTCGTATGGCTGCGTGAGAAACAAAATTTTTGAACATTAACCATCTGAACGTTGCAGTATTAGGCTGCGTTAATTAAAAGCGATGAAGCTCAAAAGAACAACAGTCACTGACAAGGAAAGTCAATGTATTAAAAAAACACATTCGACGCCTTATCTTAATCATTAATTGTGTGGCAGATACCGCCGCTAACGAAAGTATTAATAATTATTAGGGTTTAACGTTCCAAAACCACCTTATGAAAGATGCCGTATAGTGCAAGGCTCCGGAAATTTCGATCACATGTGGTTCTTTAACGCGCGCCTAAATCGAAGCACACGGGCATCAAGCGTTTCCGCCTCCTCCATCGAAAATGTGGCGGCCGTCGGGGCCGGGAAGCTTTATTGGTGACGTTTCGATCGGAGACCAATCTTGATCAGACAAAATTTAGTGGGCTCCGATGCACTTTAATGCCATCGTCCTCCCGGCTGGACGATGGCATAGAAGCGCATCGGATATATATATATATATATATATATATATATATATATATATATATATATATATATATATCTTGTGAGACGACGTCAGGTACGAAGGAGCGACCGTTTTATTGTCAACCCAGACGCGCGAGCCAGCAACCGAGCAAGCAGCGAGCCGCTACGATGATGATGATCACGGTGCTTTGTATGCGCAGGTGAAAGTGAAAATGATGAGCAACACAATCAGCGCTCACACTATTTCCCCCCTACACGAAAGCGGTCTGCAAGACGTTCATTTAGTAAGTGTATGAGCGCTGGATATAAGGTTTCAGGCGAGACACATGGACGATCTCGGTCCCGCGACGACGGCGATCAGAAGCCGAAGTAACCGGCGCGACGCGATAATTTACGGCCGATGTTCGTTCAAGCACGGTGTAAGGACCCAGGTATCTGTGAATGAATTTTTCACAGAGGCCGGGTGTGCGAACAGGTGTCCAGAGGAGCACTTCGTCGCCTGGGTAGAATGACACAACTCGACGTGTCGCATCACAACGAACTTTTCGCTGGGCCTGAATGGTAGAGGTGTTGGCGCGGGCGATTGTGCGGCAGTGGTTGACACGGGCAGCGAATTCTTCCGGAAGGGACGCAGATGGGACAGAAGGCGTGGACAAAAAGCTGGTGTCTAGAACAAAAGATGGTGCACGGCCATACACAAGAAAAAACGGGCTGTAACTTGTAGTGCGTTGTATGGCAGTGTTATAGGCAAACGTGACGAAAGGTAGTATTGTGTCCCAGTTCTTGTGATCGGGTTGGACATACATAGAGATCATGTCTGACAAAGTTCTATGAAAACGCTCAGTAAGACCATTGGTTTGCGGATGATATGCCGAGGTGGTCTTATGGATTGTGTCAGAGGCCTGTAAAACTTCAGCGAGCACACGAGAAAGAAATGTCTTGCCACGGTCACTCAGGAGAACACGAGGGGCGCCGTGGCGCAGGATAATGGCACGCAGAACGAAGTCGGCTACTTCGCTGGCAGCTCCAGTAGGAAGAGCTGCCGTCTCAGCGTAGCGAGTAAGATGGTCTACGGCAGTAACAATCCAGCGGTGACCGGCGGCGGTAAGCGGAAGGGGTCCGTATAAGTCTATGCCGACGAACTCGAAGGGAGCGGATGGGCACGGGAGAGGCTGTAGAGGGCCGGCGGGAAGGGATGTCGAACGTTTTCGGTGCTGGCATGATGAACAGGAAGTGACGTACCTGGAAACACTAGTGGAGAGGCCAGGCCAGAAGCAGCGAGTCTTAATGCGATCGTAGGTTTTATGAAAACCCAAGTGGCCAGCCGTCGGGTCGTCATGAAAGGCTTCTAAGACTTGGAGTCGAAGTGAGCGAGGTATGACCGGGACCCATCGGCTACCGAGAGGATGGTAAGTTTGTCGAAGTAGCGTTCCGTCATGAAGTTTGAAACGCGTGAGTTGTCGTCGCAAGCGGCTGTTGGGAGCACGAGATGAGCCGGTGAGCCGATCGATGATTGTACGGCAGTATGTGTCTGCACGTTGGAGCGAGGTGAGGTCTGCGGATTGAAGGAAGTCATCCGGTGCAGTGGGCTCGATGGGACTAAGACTGGTCATCTGCGTGGTCTCTTGGCTGGGAGGTGCTGCGCAGCAGGTAGATGCGTCATGATTTTGCAACAGCGGACAGCGTGACAAAGCGTCGGCATCTTGGTGTTTGCGGCCCGACCGGTATGTGACACTGTAGTCATACTCCTGCAGTCGGAGCACCCAACGACCGAGGCGTCCTGACAAGTTTTTTAATGATGACAACCAACAGAGCGCATGATGATCCGTGACGATCGTGAAGCGGCGGCCATACAAATAGGGGCGAAATTTTTGCACGGACCATACGATAGCGAGACATTCCTGTTCAGTGATGCTGTAATTGCGTTCCGCTGGGGAGAGAGTACGGCTCGCGTAAGCCACGACTTGCTCTTGTGAAGCCTGGTCACGCTGCAGCAGAACAGCGCCGATTCCGTGCCCACTTGCGTCAGTGTGTAATATAGTAGGGGCTGTGGGATCAAAATGGCGAAGAACTGGCCCTGACGTGAGGCATCGCTTCAGGGTCTGGAAAGCAGCTTCACAGTCATCTGTCCAAAGAAATGATGCACTTGTGGTCAGGAGTTTGTGAAGAGGAGCCGCGATAGTGGCAAAATCACGGACAAAACGGCGGAAGTAAGAGGCTAAGCCGAGGAAGCTGCGAAGGTCTTTGAGCGTGGTGGGCTTAGGAAAGTGCAGCACAGCGGCCACTTTGTCGGGGTCAGGTTCGATGCCAAGCTTGCTGACAACGTGGCCTAACACTTTGATGCTGCGGCTCGCAAACCGACACTTCTTGGTATTTAGCTGGAGACCGGCTTTGGCTAGACATGTGAGCACCTCGTCTAGACGTTCTAGGTGTTGCGAGAAGCTGGATGAAAAGATGACGATGTCATCCAGGTAACAAAGACAGGTCTTCCATTTTAGGCCACGCAGCACCGTATCGATCATCCGCTCAAATGTGGCTGGGGCATTGCAGAGCCCAAAAGGCATCACATTGAATTCGAAGAGACCATCAGGAGTAGCAAACGCTGTCTTCTCTTTATCAGACTCATGCATCGGGATCTGCCAATACCCAGATCGTAGGTCGAGACTTGAGAAATATTCTGCACCCTGTAAGGTGTCAAGTGCATCGTCAATTCGAGGCATAGGATATACATCCTTGCGCGTAATTTTGTTTAGTGCCCTGTAATCAACGCAAAATCGCACTGATCCGTCCCTTTTCTTAACTAGGACAACAGGAGAAGACCAAGGGCTTGTGGAAGGTCTGATAACGTTGCGTGCGAGCATGTCATTGACTTGTTCCTCGATGACCTTGCGTTCTGAAGACGACACGCGGTAAGGGCGACGGCGGATAATACGAGAACCGTCTGTGGCGATGTGATGAGAGGTCACCGTAGTTTGACCTAAGCCATCCGAACAAACGTCAAAACAAGTCTTGTGTTTTGTTAAAAGGGCCATTAAGTCATTAGTTTGCGTTGGAGTGAGATATGGACTCAAAGTGGCTTTAAGCGCATTAGATGAGCCTCCTGGTGGCGTACACTTAGCGACTGACGGCGGAGACGATACAGTGACGACACATACCGGTGCTATGTCGATAAGGCTGGCAACAGTGGACCCCTCTGGCAGTAGTTGTGGCTCTGTTGTCGTGTTGTAGGCGGTGAGACTGGCATGACCACGCGAAAACCGCACTAGACAACATGCGATGGCGATTCCTCGGAAAATGCAGCGCTGATCGGGGACAACCACTGCGTCACCGTCAATGGTATCGCTGGATCTAATGGTGAGGATACGTTCTTGGGCCGGGGGCAGCACAAAGTCTGCAGCTGCAACAAGGTGAGGCGACGAAAAATCGTAAGCACTAGAATTTTCAGTGTCCGTAATGCGAATAACGGGCGGACCACACGAAATGACAGCGGAAGCGGCTGACAGGAAGTCCCAGCCCAATATAATCGGATGAGCACATGAAGAAAGCACAGCCAATTGTATATGGTGACGAATTCCGTCGATCAGAACACGAACAGTGCATTGTCCAATAGGGTAAATTCTATTTTCATTAGCACCACATAACACCGGACCAACATATGGAGTTTGCACTTTTCGTAGACGATGACATAGTTCGCGATCAATGACCGAAATGGCTGCTCCAGTGTCCACGAGTGCGTCAACCGAAATGCCTTCTACACAAACAGTTAGTAAATTTGCAGGGCGCGCAGGAGGAATTGGGACAATTCGACGACAGGCAGTTTCTCCTCCAAAAACTGCAGCTGCTAGTTTTCCGAGTGGCTGTCGAGGGGCATCAGGGCAGAACGTAAAGGCGAAGTAGTACGGCGGAAGGGCGATGGTGAACGACGGCGGGGTGAGCGGGAAGAACGAGGTTCACCGTGGGACAAAGGAGGCGAAGGCGAACGTCGTGACGAGGGAATGTAGGTTCCTGGAACGTAGGGGTCAGACCTCGCAGCCCGGTCACTCTCGTACGAAGAATAACCTCGTCGTTCATCTTGCTGGCGCCGACGGCAAAAGCGGGAGATATGTCCTCTTATGCCACAGTAGTAACAGACGGGGCGCGTAGGGCGCCAGGCAGGGAAGTGTGGTTGTGGTGGTGCCTTGGCTGCCATCGCAGCCAAATGGTCGTATACGACGTCCGTAGTTACAGGTGGAGTAGGTGGAGGAGGCCGTGACACGACTTCGGCATACGTAGGCACATGTAAGGGCACAGGAGGCGGGGCACGTGCGACGCTCGTCATCGACGCCAATTCGTCCTTTATAATTTCCCGCAGGTTAGGAGGGGGTGAGCGGGCAGGTGAAGTCGGTGCGCTGGCAGGAACAAGGCTGTGAAGTTCCTCTCTCACTATGGTGCGAATTAGAGCTCGCAGCTCATGCTCGCCAGTAAGACGAGTGTCATAGGAGGCGTGTGGAAGGCGCATTGAGTAAAGTGCGTCCAGGCGCTGGCAGGTGGTAATAATGTCCTGAACTGTTGTCGGGCTCTGCATGACAAGAGCATTAAAGGCGACGGAGTTGATGCCTTTCATTACTTGCCGAATACGATCGGCCTCCGGCATGTCCTTTTGGGCGCGGCGGCAGAGGGCCAGAACGTCTTCAATGTACGATGTGTACGATTCGTCAGGCCCCTGGATGCGGGTAGCGAGCTTCTGTTTAGCTACCTCAGAGCGTCCTGTAGAAGTGCCGAATATTTGACGCAGCTGCACCGTGAATGCTGACCAATCAGGAAAGTCGTGTTCGTGGTTATGATACCACGTCTTAGCAACCTCCTTCAGATAAAAGGGTACATAGCGCAGCTTATGTGCCTCATCCCAGTAATTGCAAGCACTGGTACGGTCGTAACTGTCCAGCCATTCTTCTACGTCCTCACCGCGAAGGCCAGAAAACACTGGAGGGTCTCGTTGCGAGGTACTCACGGTGTGGTGAGGCCCAGCAGGCTGAGCGGGTGGTGCGAAGAAGGCGGTAGGGGGTGGGTCGTTTTGCGCCATCACTGTTGGCAAGCACAGCCGTCGACCTGATCGGAGCTCCAGGGGTGACCGGTAGTGCACGAGGACTTGGGAATCACAGCACGCTCCACCACTTGTGAGACGACGTCAGGTACGAAGGAGCGACCGTTTTATTGTCAACCCAGACGCGCGAGCCAGCAACCGAGCAAGCAGCGAGCCGCTACGATGATGATGATCACGGTGCTTTGTATGCGCAGGTGAAAGTGAAAATGATGAGCAACACAATCAGCGCTCACAATATATATATTGTTACGGGGAATAAAGTACGGGGAATAAAGTATACACTGGCGAGCGAATGCGTACAACGCTGCTGCAGTTCGAGCACGTTCCCCTCAGCACTTCGTCGTCATCATCCTCGGGCATCTACTTAGCCTGTGACATTACCCGCCGGCTGCAGAAGCACCATCCCGGTGCGATCAATTCTCGAGGCGTGAGTAGTATGGTTTAAGCCGTGAGACGTGCACTATATCGGTCGGGACTGAAGCTGGTACTGACGTGGTATGGAGTGGAGCTATCTCATAGGTCACGCAGGTGACCTTGCGTATGACGCGGTAGGGGTCAACGTAACGGGACATCAGTTTTTCGCAGAGACCAACTCGACGTGATAGTAACCACAGCAAGACGAGTGACCCCGGGGAGTACTGTACGTCATGGTGCCGGCGATCGTAAGCACTCTTTTGGTTAAGCTGCGAGGCACATAAACGATCCCGGGCGACTTGGCGGGCGATGTCAGCTCGGGCCAGGGCATCACGAGCATAAGCAGTCGATGAGGGGGCGTCAGATTGGAGCATGGTGTCCATGGGCAAAGGCGGGTCATAACCAAACAGTAGGTAAAACGGTGAAAATCCAGCTGTATCGTGACGTGAACTGTAGTATGCGAAGGTAACGAAAGGTAAATGGATGTCCCAATCTTTGTGATCCTTGGAGACGTACATTGCTAACATATTCGTCAGGGTACGGTTGAGGCGTTCCGTGAGGCCGTTGGTTTGTGGGTGGTACGCTGTAGTGAACTTGTGGTGGGTAGAGCAGGATCGCAGGAGCTCGTCGACTACTTTAGATAGAAAACAGCGGCCGTGGTCGGTGATCAACTGACGAGGAGCACCATGACGCAGAATGATGTAATGAAGAAGGAAATCGGCTACATCAGTAGCGCAGCTGGTGGGGGAGCGCGTGTAACGGCATACCGCGTTGCGTAGTCGGTAGCAATAGCAATCCACTTATTACCGGTGGCCGACACGGGAAAACGTCCTAGAAGACCGAGGCCGACTCGGAAAAATGGCTCATCTGGTACTTCAATAGGCTGGAATGTACCAGCAGGTCCCAGAGCAGGTGTCTTGCGGCACTGGCAGAGGTCGCATGCCACAACGTACTGTCGCACAGAACGGTAGAGGCCAGGCCAAAAGAATCGGCGGCGAATGCGGTCATACGTGCGTGACACTCCTAGGTGTCCAGCGGAGGGAGCATGGAGCTGGGCCAAAACGTCTGAGTGAAGACGCACAGGAACAACGAGTAAAAGCTCAGCACCATCAGGGCGGGCGTTGTAGCGGTGCAAGATGTCGTTGTGATGAACGAACAGTTGTAAGAAGTGGTCAGGTTGGGGAGAGTGCAGACCATCGATAATAGCACGCAAAGAGGGGTCGCGGCGTTGTTCAGCAGCTATGTCGGTGAAGTCGGTAATTGAAAGAACTAGGGCCTCTTGTCCATCTTCCATCGTGTCAGGGGGATCGACTGGGTAACGGGACAAGCAGTCGGCATCCTTTTGAAGTTGTACGGATTTATAGGATACGGAAAAAGTGTACTCTTGTAAGCGCAGCGCCCAGCGACCAAGGCGTCCCGTAGGGTCCTTGAGTGAGGAGAGCCAGCAAAGCGCATGGTGGTCCGTAATAACTGAGAATGGTCGGCCATACAGGTACGGTCGGATTTCGCAATGGCCCAGACGAGAGCTAAGCACTCGCGTTCTGTGATAAAATAATTTTGTTCCGAGCGTGACAACAGTCGGCTTGCATACGCGACGACGCGGTGCATGCCTTGTTGCCGCTGCGCCAGCACTGCGCCTATGCCGTGGCCACTGGCGTCAGCACGAAGCTCCGTGACGGCAGATGGGTCGTAGTGTGCTAGGACTGGTGGATTGGTGAGAATGTCAACGAGCGACGAGAAGGCGTTTGCTTGCTGTTGGCCCCAGGTGAATGCAACATCCGTTTTGAGGAGGCAGGTTTGAGGACGGCCTACTTAGCAAACTTCTCGACAAAACGACAGAAATAAGAGCACAGTCCCAGAAAACTTCGGACGTCCTTGGCTGAGCGGGGCGTGGGGAAGTCGCGAACTGCTCGGACTTTCGCAGGGTCTGGTCGAACGCCCGCAGCGTTACAAGATGGCCGAGTACGCAGATTTGGCGTTGCCCAAAGCGGCACTTGGACGAGTTAAGTTGCAAGTTGGCACGTCGGAAAACATCAAGCACTGTGGACAGATGGGTAAGATGGTCATCGAAAGTAGTCGAGAAAACAATAAAGTCATCAAGATAGCAGAGGCAGATGGTCCACTTAATACCTCGAAGGAGAGAGTCCATCGTGCGCTAAAAAGTCGCGGGGGCATCGCATAATCCAAAAGACATCATCTTGAACTGATAAAGTCCATCAGGAGTCACGAAGGCGTCTTCTCTCTGTCTTTGTCGTCCACAGCGATCTGCCAGTAGCCTGAGCGAAGGTCTATTGTAGAGAAATATTCGGCACCGTGCAAGCAATCGAGTGCATCATCTATGCGCGGTATGGGATAGACATCTTTCTTGGTAATATCGTTGCGATGGCGGTAATCGACACAGAATCTCCAGCTATTGTCCTTCTTTTTAACAAGTACAACGGGTGAGGACCAGGGACTAGATGAGGGTTCGATTATGCCCTTATGAAGCATTTTATCGACTTCTCGCTGTATAATAGCACGCTCCGGAGCTGACACACGGTAGGGTCCTCGGCGAATGGGTCGAGCGCCACCGGTGTCGATGCGATGGGTTACCACGGATTTCTGGCCCAAATTACGGTCGCCGAAGTCAAAGATGTCCTGATAAGAAGCAAGCACACGGCAGAAAGCAGAGACTTGTTTAGAGGTGAGCTTGTCAGATAGCATTGTCTTGAAAAGGTCGGAACACGAACGTGACGAGAGCGACGTGGATGAAAAATTGGGTGGCGAATCGGTGGTTAGGACGGAAACTACATGTGTGGTCGACCAGTGGTGTCAGATGCGCAAGTGACATGCCGCGAGGAATAACTTGCGCTGAGAAGCCAAAATTGAAGACGGGAAATGAAGTTCGTTTGTCCTTAACGGTAACCACCGTGTTGGGGAGTGCAACATTACGTGTCATGGCCACGTCAGAAATTGGGGCAGCAACATAATCACCATCGGGTACTGGAGGATATGGCGAGAGTTGGACTTGGACTGCGGCTTGCGGCGGAAGTCTGAGGAAATCGACAGAGCGTAGACGAGGTGGGCTGGTAGAGACGGTCTCTGAGACGGATGGTAGTTCGAGCCGAAGAAGACCTTTGGAACAGTCAATGAGCGCAGCGTGTGAAGTCAGACAGTCGAGTGCAAGAATGAGGTCATGAGGGCAATTTTCCAGTACAGCGAACAGAACTGAAGTTTGATGCTCAGAAATCGTTAATCGAGCAGCGCACATTCCAAGCACAGCAGGAGTACTCCCATCTGCTGTACGAACGGTAGGTGCAATCGCAGGCGTCAGAACTTTTTGGAGGCGGCGGCGGAGGTCTGAGCTCATCACAGATATTTGTGCACCGGTATCAATAAGAGCAGTTACAGGTAAACCATCAGCGATAATTGTAAGAAGGTTGCACCGCTGGTCGGGAGTAATCAGAGGATTTGCCGTCCGAGTCGTGTATGCAGCGTCACCTCCGGAGGCTGCACCGGCTAGTTTCCCGAGCGACGGTCGTAGGGAGACCGAGAACAGTGGGGTTGGGGCGAGCGGGACTGACGACGCACGGGCGATGGCGAGCGGCTGGTCCAACGTTCTTGATTATGCTCTGCACCTGTCTCAGCACGGTAAGGCAAGGCATAAGGTGCACGTTCGAAGCGAGGCCCCCAATCATAGAAGTTCGGTCGAGGTGATGAGGTACAACGGCTGCGGCAATGGCGAGAGATGTGTCCTATCCGATGGCACGTGAAACATATGGGCCGATCATCATGAGTGCGCCATTCAGCTGGGTTTTGTCGTGGTGCGAACGTGCGGTTCGGAGTGGCAGCCGCAACGACTGGAGCCCAGCTGGAAGTAGCAGGGGCATTTTGATGAGGTGGCGAAATGCCCATATTCGCGATCTCTTGGCGAACCACGGCCTGTATCATTGAAAACGCATCGAGGTTGTGTCCTGGTGCGCTGACGCTAGACATAGCGGGTGCCATAGCCTCGAGTTCGCGACGGACTATTCTGGTGACGTTTCCCGGCACTGGTGGTTGATGTAGTGTGGGAAAATCTTCGCAAGAGGACGTAGCAGCCGTGTTGGGAAGGCGGTCAAATCGGTGAACTATGCGCCTACTTTTTGCCTGTTCGAAGCGACAACATGCTCCAATGACCGACTCCACCGTCGAGCAGTCCTTGCACAGGAGAAAATTGAAGGCGTCATCGGCAATTCCTTTCAGGATGTGTCCGACTTTGTCCTCGTCGAGCATGTCCTTGTCGACCTTGCGGCACAAAGCCAACACGTCCTGGATGTACGCGATGTACGGCTCTGTGGATGTCTGGGCACGAGTCGCAAGCTCTTTCTTTGCGGCCACTAGACGTCCTATGGGTTTCCCAAATAGATAGCGCAATTTCTGCTTACAGACGTCCCAGCTAGTCAACTCTTCTTGATGTGTCTCGTACCAGAGTTTTACCGTGCCATGCAAGTAGATGATGTTCGCCAACATAAGCGTCGGATCCCAATGGTTGCTGCTGCTGACGCGCTCATATAGAACCAGCCAGTCATCGACGTCTATGCCACTTGTGCCGTTGAATGGGCCTGGGTCACGAGGTTGCACCACAACGATCGGTTGCGGGGCTGACGGATCTTGTCGACATTGAGTAGCATGGTCAGTCATCGTGGTAGCTGCAATGCGCCGTCCGCTGCGAAGATCCAGCTCGTGGGGCTGTATAGCGAGTTGTACCCCGCACCTTCCACCAATGATGTTACGGGGAATAAAGTATACAAGGCGAGCAAATGCGTACTGGCGAATATACTGACGAGCGAATGCGTACAACGCTGCTGCAGTCCGAGCACGTTCATGTTCAGCACTTCGTCGTCGTCATCCTCAGGCATCTACTTAGCCCATGACAAATTATATATATATATATATATATATATATATATATATATATATATATATATATATATATATATATATATATATATATATATATATATATATGAGTTTTGACGAAGTGAATGTGTGTAGTGGCACGAACGACGCGATTTTCGTCATCTCCGCTTCCTTTTACCTACCACAGAGTCCACTGGTGTGGTGGCATTCCTATAACGCGTATACATAGAGAGCGTGAAGTAAACTACATGGACACCTCCCACCCTTTCTCCCAACCCGCTTTCATTTTCCTCGCTGCGATGCCCCGCCGCAGCACTGTATGCGTCTTTGTAAAGGTATATCTGGGAAAGGGGTAGCCGCCGCCAAGTAACGGTGACAAAAACTCCTTCGTGTATTTTCTATTCCAATAAAAAAAGTATACGTGATTATATGCAGTACACTCAGTAACAACACGAATTCCTGCCATTTTCAAATAGTTTAATGACTTTCTACTTTCCTGCGTAGGTCGTGACATTTTCGCGAGACAACCTTACTGTTTTGCCCACAGAGAACAACAAGCAGGAACTCGCAGCATGTTGGCGGACTTAAATAACCACTTGTATATGGAAACCACAAGGTGCAGTTGGTGAACCCTGTAAGTATAAGTCAATTCAAAATAATTATTTTATTATTGACTCCATATACGATTGAAACTTGTTTCATTTAATTTATTGTGTTCTCATGGCCGATGAACTTCAAAGGGGAGAAGAAACAAACAGTATTATAATAAAGGTAAAGAAATATAATGAACAACGACAACAAAAAATACACCAACCAAACTAATTAGTTACTAAGTTAAAACTGTCCGAAATCATTGATGATTGGTAATGTTTGCGGTTAGAGCAGGAAGGTGGCTCCGATTCTCGCAAGTCAATAGAAAAAAATGAATTATGGAAAGTGGAAGTTCTGCAAAAGGGCACTGCAACCTTCATTCGGGGATTAATGCGCGACGATACATATACTCAGGAAGCAAGATGAAGTCATTTTGAGATGAACGATGATGAATTATGTGGTGAATGAGACACAGGCAGTAAATAAATATGACTGCTGTAACACCATACATATAGTCCACCGCAGTGAGCAAAAACTGAGTTCCTCCAGAGAAAATGTACTTAAAAACGTAGTCATTTCACAAAACAGGTCAATTATTGTAATAAACATGCGCGCACGCAAACATAGGTCGGCTTGAAGAATTTCCCGAAAAGGCCGCTTTTTTTTTGTTTTTGCATTGCAAGTGTGGAAGTCGTGGCCGTAAAAGAGGAAATATGCGCCATAGGTACTAAAAAACGTAATACCGTTGGGTGTAATTTGCATAATTCACACTACATCTGTTCACTTTTCCGCAACACAGCAGCAAAACAAAAAAGAACTCGTCATATTTTTCGATTTGCTTCAACTCACCCATCTCTTCCTCAGTCGCATGTTTTTCCCCCGTCTTAATTATTTCATTGCCTAGGATTAGACAAGTCCGGTCTCCGTACAGTACACGAAAGGTATTATTTCCGATAGTGTAGGATTTGTTAAGCAGCAAGATTTCTCGTTGTGCTGTAAAAAGTGAAAAACGCTTCACCTTGGCTTACCGCTCTAGGAGCTCGTGCTAAAAGTATAAAACAAGAACCAGAACTATGTACACATTTATATGTACAATAACAATTTAAAAAGTGCAATGATGACTTGGTGCCATTGCCAGCATTTAAAAAAATTATCTTTTTGAAACGGGGAAAAAATTCGGCAAATTGTATGTGCCTTGGGAATCGATGTTATATGCGAAGCATGCGAGGGAATGTATTTTTTATAGTGTGAATTGTTATGAAGTGGCGCTAAAAATATGCACAGATGCATGCAAAGATACACGTTTAACAGCCGAAGATATTTTCAATAACTACTTGTCAACCATTATAACTGCGGCTATGTCCCTGTGCCACCTTTGGCTCTGGGTGGCATCACAATTGCTTACTAGTTTCACAGCAGAATGGGCAGTAGCCCGTCGTGTGATAATCGCAATTGCGTGGAGACAATCACTCATCTTCTGTTTGTGTGCCTTGTTAATCACCTATTGCTGGAGTAAAAGGCCTTAGGCCACAGGCAGAAACCGCCTTCGGCACGGAAAGCCCCGAGAGCACTGTTGAGCTTCTTACAAACAACTACTCGTAGTCTCACAGAGAGACTTCAAGCAGTGTCATCTGACGTGCTTTTCTTCCCCTTTATCGAAAACAAACAAGATTTTGTAACTTATTTGCTCTGTGAACTTTTCTTCACCTCACCTCTTTTTTCAGCATAGTGTATACCAAGCTGGTCTGAGAACTGGCTAACCTTCTCCTCATACCGCTTTTCTCTACTCCTCCTCTTTCTTGTTTACAGTACCGTAAGCATACCACAGCAAGAAGGATATAAGAACACCAGAAGCGGTAAGATGATGTGAAACGGTGGTGCTCGCGAGGATGGTAACTCTGGACAATGGTATACATAAATCAACTTCAGTGGATGGCGCTAAAATACGATTGACGTAAACCCGACGTTATGGCTGCCTCACAGTACATGTGTATGTAAAATTGGCCAGCCAGCACTGCAACCAGAATGGACGCTTCACGAATGTTAGGGTCTTTTTGAAAAGTAGTACAAAGACCAGGCGTGGATTTGTGGTAGAATTCTTGATTGCCATGCAAAATTCTGGGTTTCGATTCCTCCTTTGGCCCAGACATGTATTCTGTGCATTCGTCGGATTAATGCTACATATTTCAGCTTTTTCGTAACGCTCGGACGTTAAAATCACCATGTCTGTTTTTGCTGTTACTTGGTAGATATGAGCTGTAAATCACCTGTGGTGCATACCCGCATACCTATGGCAGATGCCCGCCCTCGGGTATTTGCCGAGAATAGATAGATAGATAGATAGATAGATAGATAGATAGATAGATAGATAGATAGATAGATAGATAGAAAATATTTCCAAGTTTCTTGCAGTGCGCAAAGAAATGCTTCGCACTTAAAAGCTAAATAAGCTACCGAGATACCCATGAGGTGAAATAGTCATATAGGTAGATGAGTTTATTGGGTGATTCGTTAAAAAACCTAACTTAATTTAGGTCTGCAGTTTGTTCTAGATGCGTATGCCTATAACGCCGGAACTGACCTTCGAGAAGTACATTTCCAAAATTTGATTTTCTTAATGGCAAATTGACTTCATGTGCCTGACTCGCACTTTAAATGCAGGTCACTAGCTCGACTTCGCCTGCATCTACGGCCACAGTTAAATGAAAAACCTACGTCTGTGCTTAAAAGAGATCAGCTAGGAGAGGGAGTGAGTGAAACAAATTTTTTTCGTCCACAATAGACGCAAGCAAACTCAATTATATCTGGCTAGGCCCGCTTGGGGACGGTCTGGTTAAGCCTCACAGCACTATTCTTTGAACAGGGGAGATGTTGAAGCCGGGTGTATAGAGTCCCTGCTTAATTGGAATGACCATCATCATCATAGGGTAATGCGCTACCTGTGTCCCAGAGGTAGTAAGTTCTAACCAGAGATAAAATACTTCAGGACGCTCGCCAATGAGAGCCAGAGGTGAAGTTGAGTTTAGCTTCTGGATATGCTTTAATAAACACTGGCAAATACTGGGATGAAGGTCGTATGAGGAGGGTGAATGAGGCGTAATCATTGTATAGCTTTATATAGCAGCACCTTGTAACATGAACGTAAATACTTGATATGCCTTGCAGAAATTAGCAAGACTTGTTATAGCATAACCTTGCAAAATTATAGCAAATTCTTAGCAAAACAATCGAATAACAGAAAATACAGCACCGCTGTACATTTGACTTTCCGACAGCAACGTCGTGCAAAGCTGACCATGCCTTTTTTGTGTGTGACCTTTATTCGCAATGAAGGGGTGAGTTAGTGCATATTATAGAACAGTAATCTTAGAACAGTTGAAATCAAGCTGAAATCAATAGCTGAAATCAAGAGGAATAAATGGACATGGGCTGGGCATCTAGCACGTAGACAGGATAACTAACTGGATTGCCAGCGAAGGCAAGCTGATGATGGGGAGACAGAAAGCTAGGTGGGCTGATCAGATTAGGAAGTTTGTGGGTAGAAAGTGGCAGCAGCAAGCACAGGTCCGAGTTGACTGGCGGAACATGGGATAGGTCTTTGTCCTGCATTGGACGCATACAGGATGGTGATGATGATGATGACGATGATGATCAGAACAGCCAGTTGAGTGATTTGCTACTTTACTGAGCTAAACTGCGCAAAAAACGTAAACATAAGAAGAAACGAACAACTCAGATGCGTAATAACAACTATATCACGAAATATCACACAAAATATCAGAAGCAATAAAACCCCGTGTGCAGGATTAACCCGCACACATGTAGGAACATTCAAGATGATGCACACATGTAGGTCTTTTCTGGTGGTTAATCTTGCACACGTTGTTTTATTGCTTATTATATTTTTGCGCTCTTTCAATAAATTTTAATTTGTTAGTACACGCCTGTGTTGTCTGTCTGGTTTTATGTCTACGTTTTTCGCGCAGTTCAACTCAGAAGGAAGTATTCTTAGCATTAGTTGTAATGACTGCGTTGTAGTCGGGCTAATCACGTTGTAGGAAAGCTTTAATTTACGTAGAAGTCGTTCGCTATCCTAATTTTAACAGACATTAAGC